>NC_068285.1:26639493-27359493 GCF_025860055.1 Xyrauchen texanus | reverse complement strand
AATGGGGCCACTTTTTTGGAGTGCTTAAAGGCAGAAAGTTTATAATTAATAAAACATATTAATTATGATAACTTGTGTATTATTTAAGCTGTAAAGTTTTTTAAATAATCTATTTTTGGTCATTTTATGTTTACTGTGTTACATCGTTATGGCAAAAAATAAGTAAAAATGGATATAACTTTGCACAGAAAAGGTTAGTAAGTGATTACATAATACTAAAATCCCATTAGCACGAATATATTTACATCCTGTGGCTATACTTTAGAAACAGCAAGTGTTATAACATTTACGGATTGGCCTCAGTTTCATCTATTGTAAGTGTTTTACTGTAACTCAGATTTTTGCTTAAAACATTTTTTTGGGAATTGATCATAATAATTTTTCTGTGGTAATCAACAGTATGCCAAAAAATGCTGTCGATTGAGTTTAACTTGAATAGAATCTGGAATATTCCTTTAATGACATCAAGGTGCTGTCCATGGTGCTGAAATGCAATTACTAGCTACAACAAGAGGTATGGAGAAGGAGCTCACCTGTTTGTGCTTGAAACACACCTGGCTGGTCAGCTGACCGTGGCCTCTGCGTCTTCACCTTCACCTTCTGCTCATCATCGTCAGGTTCTGGAAAGACAAAACAAACAATGAGAGATATTAAAGCAGTAAGCCAAAAGAGGTCATGAGTTACTGTATTGGGATTTACAATGATTACAGGGTCTTGGGTATGATGCAAAGTGATGTGCTTTTACAAAAATAAATAAAAAAATGACATCAATAATTTCATAAAAATATATACAGGGCTTAAAGTATTCTGGCCGGGGGCCGGATTTCCGGCTTGAGGGCAGGTCCGGCCTCCGGCGCAGGCAAAATGTATTAATCAGGCTGCAAATTACAGTCGGACGCACTTTCGGCGCGGAAGCGCTTGGAAAAAACGAGTGCGCCGCTTCCATTATGAGCCGCGATACCACGCGGCTGCATTTGAAACTGGGAACTTGAATGCGGTTTAATATTTTCGAGTCAATTGATTTCACCTACCAATCATATGAGAGGAGCGCAGCTCTAACTAACGCCACAAGCCTATCAGAAGCAGAGCAGGGCGGGTCCTGGCAACAGTGTGATTGAGATCCATACCTCACGTTAGCGTCGTCGGTGAAAGCATGGAGCACAGAACTCCAGAAACAACATTAGGTGACTTAATGTCATCATGGATGAAAAGAAAGGAGATGTGAGTTGGTTGATTTCAGTAAATTAGCTCAGGTCAGCATAATCATATTTTCTGTCCACACCTTTTGATGTTAGCCTTACGTTGACTGAGCTAACATTAACATACACTGCTGCTAGGTAACTTCAGACTGTTAGTTAAATATTTAATGTAGAACATTCTGTGTAGCTTACTAAAAAAACATTATGTGTAGGCCTACCATGAAAACGAGTCCACTTTAAACCGCTTTATTTTCTGTCAGCAATGTATGACAAGTAACGTTGCAGTGTGTACGCACCTTTAGTGCTGTCAACGTTAACGTATGCGATTTCTTTTTTTTTTGTCCAGCTTTAATGTTTTAAAATATTTAACACAATTAACGCTGCATCCGTTCTTTGTCATTCTTTAGCTCTTATTAGTTATTAGTTTGTCCACCAAATGCTTTAAACCATTAATGTGCGACAAGACAAAAGAGAACGCACTTCAGTAAATGTCCTCCTCACACACACACACACACACACACACACACACACACACACACACACACACACGAGGCACAAAAAGTCGCGAACCAGTATCGAATTCTCTTTCGCTTGAACAAACAATAACACACACATTTATGCCAAAATGTCCGTTTTGTCGAGTATCCTCACAAGAATCAATCATTATTAACTTTAAATGAGTTAAATAAAATCTTAAATGGAAGTAAAGAGTAGTGAGAGAATGAGACGCGTGAGATCCTGTCACCAGCTGTAGATCTTAAAGTGACAGTAGCCACTAATTCTGTCTGTCAGTAAAGTTAACCAAAGAACAAAGGGAACAGAGAAAACTACTAACTACTCTTTGACTAAAGAACGCTTGTAGCTTTAATAAGGATTAATCAAATTTAATTTATAATTTATGCATTGCGGACTATTTTATAACCCTAAAATTTAGTATACTAAATAAAATATCAGTGATACTGGCCTTCATTAATAAAAAGATGCCATTAAGATACAGCCGTAATACTTAAAAATAAATGGTTCCATTTGAAGATAAGTCCATCTCTGCAAACCAACCCCCCCCCAGCCCTGTATATAGTTTACAATAAAAACAAACAATTATTCTGCCAAGATATATAGTTTAGTATTCAAACTGTAGTTGATATTGTAGACACTGTATATAGACTTGGCATATTAAAATTGAAATAATTCAATTGAAATGTGACACCTTCAAATGTGTATCATCCAATTAGATTTCAGAAGCTTAAAGCTTCTTTTCAGAGAATAATCTTATTTTAATGTTTCAATGCTTATAATATTGCAACACATACATTTCTCCTAATTAGTATGGAATTGACGCATAAGGTTGTATGTTAGTGTAAAACAACTATTAGTGTTTTACATTTTTATAATGTTGCAAAAACTCTTCAACAAATATGCAGTTAAAATATCCACTGTGTAAGCAACATTTTAAGAAGTGTGCAGGGACCTGAGTGAACTTATGTAAGCCTTCTGTTTCTTTGTGTTTGTGTGTTTGTGTGTGTGTGTGTGTGTGTGTGTGTGTGTGTGTGTGTGTGTGTGTGTGTGTGTGTGTGTGTGTGTGTGTGTGTGTGTGTTTCATGAGTGTTCAGTCTAGGCTTGGATTTCAATACCTCCCCGCTAAGTTAAACTACCTGCCCTAAAAAATGTTTGCCCTACAATGTTTAATTGCTAATTCTCTCTCTGCATTGTTAAATGCAAGTCTTTAAATGTGAGAGTCCCATGGGTCATGAACTACTCTATGAGAAAGAATCTGGTTTCATTGCTGTGCTGTTCAAACACTTTACATCACACAGATAAGCTCCTTTTGACACCTGTACCTTAATATCAAAATGTCTAAAATTTAAGAGAAAGTTCACCCAAAAATTTGAATTCTTTGAATTTCTTACCCTCATGTCTTTAAAAACCCTTATTTTTTATTCTTATTTTAATCTCTTCTTTGTAAAGCACTTTGAATTACCATTGTGTATGAAATGTGCTATATAAATAAACTTGCCTTGCCTTGCCTTGCCTTGCCTTATGACTTACAATCTTCTGTTGAACAAAAGATAATTTTCAATGAAAGTAAATGGTGACCATGGCTGTCAAGCAAGATTTCAAATCATCATTCTGTTCCCCAGGAAAAGCTAGCTTAATGTCATATGGAGTACTTTTATGTTGCTTTTACAGTGTGTTTTGTCCTTTTTTGAGCTTGACAGGCCAACATCCTCAAACACTTTTGATAAATGAGTGGGAGTGATGTGAACATTCTTCAAAATATTTATTTTTTTTGGTTCCACAGAAGAACGAAAGTCATACAGAGTACTGAGTATAAGATAGATAGTTTTTTTTTTACTAGAAATTACACTGGAAAAACAAGTTTCATGATCAAACTTCAAAAGAGAAGTGTGTTTATGAAATGTGTACTCTTTAAATGCAATTTTTTATTGCATTTACTGATAAACTACAGAAGAGCTAGACTCCTCATTCAGTGTGTAGCATTCTCTTCTCTTGAGCTGATTGGTCGACTTGACCTTTTGCTCTGCGTGCATGGGGAGATGAACAGCATGCGATGCTAATAAATTCCACAGGCTTATTCAGGAAAAAAGGAGACATGGTAGCAAGAATGGAAGAAAACATTAGAAGACAAAGTGGATTCTCTGTGGCGATTTCTGAATTACCACTCAAAGACATCCACTACAGTTTGCAGATGCTTAGAATATTTCACAATCATGAAACACATCCTCAACATGAACAAAACAAATTACATTTATTTTCCGTGATTTATTCTTCAGCAAGCCCCCAAACCCAATGCTGAATTCATCTTAGTCAAGGGGCAGAGAAAGAAGCACCCCACACATACTACGTTTTGCTGTAACCTTCTCAGGTTCAAATTTAATTATTTTGCTGTGAATAGTAGTTCACAGGCCAATGCAACTGGGATTTTGATACAATAGAAAAGTTATAGATGTAGTTGTTTATTGATGTACTCTATGTGAACAGAAGAGTGGACAAAACCTTTAGGCCTGCATTTTAAACAGCAAACTTAAATATATACTGCCTTTCATATTTAATAATTTCAAAACAACTACATTAAACAATGAGGACAGGGTCAGTTGAAACTGCCCTGCCCTGCAACTATGCCCAGATTCAGAGAAAATTGGCTAGACATTTGGCTGCGCATCACAAACCTTTCAAGCTATTTTTCTCTGTTTCACTCACCATTTTGGTTTTGTAGTGCTGACTAGACTGAGAACAAACTGAGATAAAATAAAATGCAGAAAAAGAAAGGAAGAGAGGTGTTTTAATTAGCAAACAGAGCTGCGTCACATACATTAGAGCTCATGGGATGGATGGATACTCCAGAGACTTCATCCCGTTGGCTCTGTCAAACAGACCTGATTACCAGCATTTCCCGCAGGGCCTGCGTTAATACGCTTACGATAGCTCAGACGCGCATGGAGACGATCACACTAATTTACTCTGTCACGGAAAAGACAATAGTGGTGTCATGAATGGCAAGGGTTTGTTTTTCCATTCTTTTTGTCTCTCACTCCTATAACTCCCTTCGCTCTGCTACTGTTGCTCATTGTTGGATCTTCGCCATTGTCTCCTGTTAGCAAAGTGTGAAGAGAGCATCTTTTTGGCCACATTTTAGTGAGACAGGCTACAGTATAAATACTATATATTGCAGTAATAAGAGTAGTATGCCATTCTGAACATAGCCACAGTATAAGAGAGAGATAGAGAGAGACATAGAGAGGAATTCAAGGGGATCTAAATGGAATGGAAACATGACCTGAGCCAAACTCAAACTCACGACTCCCACACAAGCAACCAGAGCTTAATATGCCGGAGGACCAGCACTGACCACAACTTCACCAAGTCCACCACTCTGACACATTTTATTAAGATAAAAAAGAATGAACATGTTCGGGTAGGAGTTTCATCTATAATCATAGGTAAAGTCTGATGAGTAGGGTAAAGGAATACCCTTAGGGCACTTACACACAAGCTCAGACGGAGTGTGTGACGCATGGGAGTGTGAAAGATCAGTTTGGAAGATGTGTACTTGAGGGAGGAGGTGGTTTATGTTGAAAACAACAGCAATCGCCGATAGCTATCTAAAATAGAACTTTTCAACAATATAGCAGTAATGATTGAAACACTTCATCTATTAACCTGACAGAGAACAGTAAGAAAGGACAAGGAATGAATACAACCACATGTATGAATTTTTCCTCCATGTTAATATTATTATAATTTTTTTCTTTCACAGCAAAAACTAATTTAAACTTTTAGAGATTCTCATTGGTCAATGCATGTCTACATCAGTGTGCATTGCAGCAAAAGTTGAAAGCTCTCAACTTTTGGTCGCATGACGGAGTGTCACTATCGCAAACCTTTGCATTTACACTCTTGTTGTTTCGACATACTATCCCCAATGAAATCAATGCATTTGCAGTGTTCTCTGAAGCAGCTTAAACATCTGTAGCCGCCTTTAGACTCATTCCTTCATGTCTTTGAATGATGCCCCAAACTTCCCTATCCCAAGCCACATTAACCAGCTCTGACTGGGGGACGCCAAGGCATTCCCAGGCCAGTGTGGAGATGTAATCTCTCCACCTAATCCTGGGTCTTCCCCGAGGCCTCCTCCCAGCTGGACGTGCCTGAAACACCTCCCTAGGGAGGCGGCCAGGGGGCATCCTTACCAGATGCCCAAACCACCTCAACTGACTCCTTTCGACGCAAAGGAGCAGCGGCTCTACACCGAGCTCCTCACGGATGACTGAGCTCCTCACCCTATCTCTAAGGGAGAAGCCCACCACCCTTCTGAGGAAGCCCATTTCGGCCGCTTGTACTCGCGACCTAGTTCTTTCGGTCATGACTCAGCCTTCATGACCATAGGTGAGGGTAGGAACAAAAATTGACCGGTAGATCGAGAGCTTTGCCTTCCGGCTCAGCTCTCTTTTCATGACAACGGTGCGATAGAGCGAGTGCAATACCGCCCCCGCTGCCCCGATTCTCCGGCCAACCTCCGACTCCATTGTCCCCTCACTCGTGAATAAGATCCTGAGGTACTTGAACTCCTTCACTTGGGGCAATACCTACTTCCCTACCTGGAGTAAGCACTCCATCGGTTTCCTGCTGAGAACCATGGCCTCAGATTTAGAGGTGCTAATCTTCATCCCAGCCGCTTCACACTCGACTGCCAAGCGATCCAGTGAGAGCTGAAGGTCATGGACCGATGATGACATGAAGACAACATCATCTGCAAAATGCAGCGATGAGATCCCCAGCCCACCGAACCGCACACCTTCCCCACCCCGACTACGGCTCGATATCCTGTCCATGAATATCACAAACAGGATTGGTGACAAAGCGCAGCCTTGGCGGAGACCAAACCCCACATGGAATGAACTCGACTTCGTGCCGAGGACCCGGACACAGCTCTCGCTTTGGACATACAGGGATTGGATCGCCCTAAGAAGGGACCCCCCACCCCGTACTCCGGCAGCACCTCCCACAGCCGGGACCCGGTCATACGCCTTCTCCAGATCCACAAAACACATGTAGACCGGATGGGCATACTCCCAGGCCCCCTCTAGGATCCTTGCGAGAGTAAAGATCTGGTCCGTCGTTCCACGGCCAGGATGAAAACCGCATTGTTCCTCTTCAATCTGAGGTTCGACAATGAGCATACATTACACATAATTTTTTTCCTCTGAAAACATCATGAGATTAAGCATGATAAATTGTCATTTTAATCTATGAGTAGTTTTGTAAGACGTTTTAGACCACATACACACTAATATGTTTTGGTTTTAAAAAGCATAGCTTGGACTACATTTCCTCCTCTCACCTACACTTCGACAATGTCTTCACCAAAGACTTGGAAAATGCTTGCTAGCACTGAATACTTTGGAAAAATTTTTTAAATGAAAACAGATTAGTGTGGATGTAATTTCCGCCAGCCTTTATATTCTAAAGATGTGATATATTTTGCATATGCTTAATAAAGCAATATCAAAAATATTCCCATATTCTCCCTGGAACATGATTAATTACCCCCTTGTGTACAAAAAAACCTTTTTTAATCAACATACAGCACTGTTGCCTAGATAAATAATTGCACTTCGAATGTCTTTGGCTATTTATCAGTAGCAATAAGAGATTCTTGATCTATATAGAATTGATCAGAAGTTTACATAAACATGATCCAAATACATTTAATCTCATAAAACATGTAGACGTTTAATCGCAGAAAACATTCCCCGTCTTAGGTCAGTTAGGATCACTACTTTATTTTAAGAATGTGAAATGTCAGAATAATAGTAGAGAGAATGGTTTATTTCAGCTTTTATTTCTTTCATTACATTCCCAGTGAGTCCGAATTTTACATACACTTTGTTAGTATTTGGTAGCATTGCCTTTATATTTTTTAACTTGGGTCATGTTTTGGGTAGCACTCCACAATAAGTTGCTAGAATTTTGGCCCATTCTTCAAGACAGAACTGGTGTAACTGAGTCAGGTTTGAAGGCCTCCTTGCTCGCACATGCTTTTTCAGTTCTGCCCACAAATCGTATTGAGGTCAGGGCTTTGTAATGGCCACTCCAATACCTTGACTTTATTGTCTTTAAGCCATTTTGCCACAACTTTGGAGGTATGCTTGGGGTCATTGTCCATTTGGAAGACCCATTTGCCCACCAAGATTTAACTTCCTGGCTGATGTCTTGAGATGTTGCTTCAATACATCCACATAATTTTCCTTCATCATGATTCCATCAATTTTGTGAAGTGCAACAGTCCCTACTGCAATAAAGCACCCCACCAACATGATGCTGCCACCCCCATACTTCATGGTTGGGATGGTGTTCTTCAGCTTGCAAGCCTCACCCATTTTTCATCAGACCAGAGGACATTTCTCCAAAAAGTAAGATCTTTGTCCCATGTGCTCTTGCAAACTGTAGTCTGGATTTTCTTATTGTAGTTTTGGAGCAGTGGCTTCTTCCTTGCTGAGTAGCCTTTCAGTTTATGTTATTATAGGACTTGTTTTACTGTGGATATAGATACTTGTCTATCTGTTTCCTCCAGCATCTTCACAAGGTCCTTTGCTGTTGTTCTGGGATTGATTTGCACTTTTCGCACCAAACTTCCTTCAGCTCTTGGAAACAGAATGCGTCTCCATCCTGAGCGGTATGATGGCTGTGTGGCCCCATGTTGTTTATACTTGCATACTATTGTTTGTACAGATGAATGTGGTACCTTCAGGCATTTGGAAATGTATCCCAAGTATGAACCAGACTTGTGGAGGTCCACCAATTTGTTCAGAAGCTAATAATTTGCTTAAAGGCACAGTAAACTTAGTGTATGTAAACTTATATCCCTGGAATTGTTATATAGTAAATTAAAATTGAAACAATCTGTCCGTAAACAATTGTTGGAAAGATTAATCGTGTCATGCACAGAGAAGATGCCCTAAAAGACTTGCCAAAACTATAGTTTGCTAATATGAAATATGTGGAGTGGGTAAAAAATGAGTACGTAAACTTCTGACATCAACTGTATGTAATCATTAAAACCCTCTGTTTCCCAAGCTGAGATTCAGTGTTAAAGCATAATCCTCCAGAGATATCTGCAGCAGTAAGGTGTGTAACCTGTCCATCAGTCAAGCATGCTAAACAGATGTTGATGATCCCAGGACAGCTTCTATGCATTTCCCCTTGAGAGCCAACTTTATATATTTCGAAGCATCTGGTTTGTGTCTGTCTGTAAGAGTATGAGTGCTCATGATGCTAGGACTTTAAAAAGAAAAAGAGAGGTTGAATTATGTTTCTACCACCCTCACAGCTTGTTCTCGGAAATTAAGTTCAGCATTTAGCTTAAAATAAAGCCATTTAATATAACGGTCTGCTGGTGTGTCTGTGTTGAACACTTGGGTTCAAGTAAAGCTCATTCTTTAAAACAATAAATTCTGAGCTAGGGCTTTTAAAAGATGATAACCTTAGCCTTCAGTTACAGCAAACCTGGTTAAAAGTATGGAGGGCCGTGGGTAACTGTTTTTGTTTTTTTTTTACATTTTATTTTTTTTAATATTGCAAATATAACTGCCCTGTTTTGGTATAATAAACATTATATGTGCCAAAAGCAACTCTGCCGTTAATATATTCATAACGAGACAGATTTAATTATAACGAGCAACGATAACACTTCACTTTGATATTAAATAATGTAAAACCAACTGTATCTTAAATAAGTGAGCATCTCAAAATAATAATTATTAATAATTAAATCAATTAAATAGTAATATATATATTTTTCACTTTTATATGTACTTATTATTTTAGCTGCAGAAATAATATCTGTTTAAAGCATGAGACTTTCAACTCAAAGTCGTATCTAAATTGATTTATTAAATTTGTATATATATATATATATATATATATATATATATATATATATATATATATATATATAAATACCTTTTACTGAGGAACATAATCATCTAAAAAGTGAAGAGTAGTCTTCAACATTACATTTTGATTAAATAATATTCATAATGGATTTTCAACATTGCATTTTGCAATTTAATCATATATATATATATATATATTTTTTTTTTTCTTCATAAAAACTAGTGTTATAATGGCCCCACTATTATAATTTGTCATTTGTGTTAACGTTTATCCTACTAGCACTTAAAATGACTAATAGATTGAACAGATAGCCTGTTACAATAGCCCCTGGTCTCCCCTAGACAACAGAGTGTGTTTTTAGTAATTCTTTGTGAAAAGTACATCTCAAAGTACACTAAACCACGTAGCTTAGCAGCAAACCACATGGAGGTACCATAGCAGCCAATCAGACATAAAACAGATGTATCAGAAGTAAATGTATCTGCTTTGGCGAGAGAATCAATCAGCATCACATGCCAGCGATGAATCTCCAACACAAGCCTGCCTCTCCACAACAACATGAACAACTCCCCATTCTTCCTCAAGATCTCCCACGCTACTTCCGATGAGTTCTCTGAGTGGTAAATAAGACCCGTCCATCAGTCGGGAAAGGTTGGACAGTTATTATAACAAGTGTCTATCTCTGCTGAGCTGCCCTAAAGCTACAAATAGAGAGTGAATAATACAAAAGCCTTAGTTCAGCACGCTGAGTTGGGCCTCCCCCATAAAACAGTTATGATCTGTGCATTGCAGACAAAGAGATTTAGATGTAGACAAGGAAAAAAGCAGAACAAGCAGCTATAAAGAATCAATAGGGCTAAAAATATGAGTTAAGTGACCTTTCTAAACTTTCATCAGCTTGGTTTTATGCCTTGAGGCTTTTAGCTGCTAAGTATTTGGTGGAGGTCAATGGGTTTGGATGTTGAATGGACTTGGGATAACATCATAATGTTTGTGTTTATGTGTGTGCACTTTTGTGATGTAAATAAACTTTGTCTCAAATGTTTCTTCTAAAATTACTTGGGAGGAATAAAAATAGACAAATGAGACCATTATTGATATAAAGTAAGTTTAGAGTGCCATAAAAATAACATGGATAGCATAGCCAAGCTAATGTTCGATTTAATTTAAAAATCTGTTAAGATCTCCTCTGAAACTAAAGAGAATACATTTGAGATCTCTGGGGTCTTTTTCTCAAGAAAAAGTGAAGCAAACAACTTGTTCTCCATTTAATCACATTGCTGTCTAAGAAAAACAGTTGAGATATGGGTGTGTTGAACAGTCTCTCTGAAATGTAAAAAAAATAAAATAAAATGAATAAAAATAAACCAAAAATCCCCTTAGTTTCTGAATCTTTGATTACTTTGTGTACTTTGCTGGTGTGAAGTGTGTGTGTTCACATATTCTTGTTGTGGAGATTACATCTGACTCAGTGAGCCACACAAAGGAAGTGATTTACGGCTCATCCCGCCCACATCCCTCACTTCTGACTACACGTTTTATGCGCAGATGTCCCCAAACCGTAAGTGTGTGTGTGTGTGCATGCAAGCATAAAGGCTATTTATGACTTTAGTCCCTAGAAGGTGTGACCTACTCTGCACAATTATATGAGTGTGTTTATTTATGTATGTATTTCCTTGTCAACATAAATGTATGTAGTCAGGGCCAAGTCCGCAATGTGACTTTGGGATTTGCCAGTGTAAGTGTCCGAGCTAGGATGCGTATCTCTGTGCTAATCATGGCTCTGTACTGCCTCTACAGTCATAAAATCAAGTGATACTTGATCAAGAAAAACTATAGGTATATTTCTGATGAGTAGCAGTGTAGCGTCACACATTGCTTAATCCGATTTTCAGAACTTCTTATGGCAAAATAAAAATGTATAATCTATAATGAGTGGCTGGTAAAGTATATGTAAACATATTTCGTATGTTTCATATGTCACATCTTAAAATAACATCAATGTGATAAGCTACCTTTGTTAATAACTTATATTGTTGCTAACTACTTTTTTTAACTACGTAGGAGTAGCTTAACTCTGTTTTAGCTACTTTAAGATTTCAGTAACTTGTACATTGAAAAGCTACAGTTTAAAAGTAGCTTCACTGACACTGTTAGCAGGAGAGGTTATCCAAAATAAATTGTCAAGATGGTGGACGTTGAAACTTCACAGAAGATTCAGAAGTTGCCATGTCCATCACACACACACACACACACACACACACACACACACACACACACACACACACACACACACACACACACACACACACATTTTAACAGTACCTTACTAATGTGAGTTAAATGCTTTACCATCAACTTTTACCAAAATGTTGTGTGTTTCCTTCCTTACCTTTAATATATAAAAAGCACTTGTATCGAACTTGGACTAAGGTTAGCTACATGCTAAGGCTAGCAGCAACTTCAAATGAGAGGACATTTGTTTGAAACATCACTTCCCTCAATAAAAAAAAAATTAAATATAGGCTGCTGCAAAGCGAAAGTCAGGTATGAATGTAAGAAATATCAGCAGGGCCTTTAGGTAAACATGCCTTAATAACACCAAATGATTTGGATTGCATGTTACACATTGAGACAGATAGCAATAGAGAGAGAAATCGAAATTGAAGGAGAGAATGGAGAGACACAAGAGTAGACTAAAACCTTTCATTCAAGACTGAAGCTAAGAAAGATTTGGTGAATTGCCAGTTTGTGCTAAAGTCGTTCTTTTTTGTGTGCAAGGCCAGGATTTAGAGACAAAGATGAAAGACAGAAGGAAAGAAAGTGAAACGAGGAGAGAACATGTAAAGGCAAAAAGATGTGTAAGAAATGATCACAGCTGTTTCGGGGAAAGAAGGTTCTCATCCACACCAAGAGCTGTGCTCTGTTGGAGACCCACTGAGAGACAAATCCAAATGTTTTGGAGCGTGTAGGTGTGCATGTGTGTGAGACAGATGGATTATGTGCTTGTGATGTGATGCTAACAGTGGGAAAATGTGTGTGTATGCTCCTATCTTAGTCAATTCCTTGAACGGGTTTGTGGGGATGCAAGATAAGTACATGTCTGTGTTTATTCAGGTGTTTGATTACAACACCAGAAACTGAAATAATCATATTCTCACTCTTTCTATATACTATTTCCAGTCTTCTTGTCTGCTTTTGAAATATAGCATACTTAAAGTTGGTGTACAACAACAAAGGAGTGTGATGCAATACACTTCTAAGTAAGGGATAATGTACAGTCAGCCGGTTGTTATCGCACAATAAATCCTGACAGGTTTATCAGGACACCGACACAAAGCAGAGGGGTCTTGTATCAGCCTGAAAGGGGTTATTTTGCAACAACAAGCTGATTGTCCATTATCCCGCTATTACACAGCTACTAACCAAATAAATAAATAAATGGACAAGAAACATTCATTTGCACTGAAATAGTGTAATTATGTGAGAAGAAAGTAATCACTGAACAGCTGAAATCAACCTCCAATTTGTGACAGAGCTCTGTTAGTGTTTACTTTGTAAAAATGACCACCCGACTCCTAAATATTCAGCCTATTGCAAGACTACTTGCCAAACAAATGCACATGAAACATTGATTTGGAGTTTCAATTATTTTGTTAGCTTACTTGTAGAGATCACACAGTGATCCGTGAAGCTGGACAGACGGCTCGCAGAACCTGGATGAGCGGTCTGTTATGTCTAAATTCCAGGATATGCGGTTGTTACAGAGCAATATCTGACCAATGGATGGCATTGACCAATCAAAATCGAGTGCTCCAGAGAGCCTTGCAATATGCTTGAATAACAGTAAGAGGCTTCACTAATCAGTTTCACTATCCATGTATATATTGTTTATGGTATGGTAAATATTGCTATAATAAAACTATGAAAAACTAGATCACATACATAGAAGTGTGAGCACCTCTGTTTTAAAGCCTTTATTAATCTTGTTTAATGTTAACTTTAAAATATACTAATAATTTTATACATTTAAAATTACATTAATGCAATGTAAATTACATTAATGCAATGTATATATGTGTGAGTATATATATATATATATATATATATATATATATATATATATATATATATATATATATATATGGCCCTAAATTTTGGAATAATGTAAAGGTTTTGCTGTTTCAGAAGTAAGTTGGTACTTTAATTCACCAAAGTGGCATTCAACTGATCACAAAGTATAGTCAGGACATTACTGATGTAAAAAAACAGCACCATCAAAATGTCATTTTTGATCAAATCTTGACAGGCCCCATTTCCAGCAGCCATAACTCCAACACCTTATCCTTGAGAATTCATGCTAAATTGCTAATTTGGTACTAGAAAATCACTTGCTATTATATCAAACACAGTTGAAAGCTATTTGGTTCATTAAATTAAGCTTAACATTGTATGTGTGTTTGTTTTTTTAGTTTCCACAGTATGCAATAGACTGACATGTGTTAAGGCAAAACTTAAATTGCTTTCTCAAGAAACAATCATTGTTTTGAGAAATGAAGGCTATACAATGCTTGAAATTGCCAAAAAACGGAAGGTTTCAAAGGTGCACACTAACAAGGACAGAAAGAGATGTGGAAGGCCCAGACACAACTAAACAAGAGGATAAGAACATCAGTTTGAGAAAGAGACACCTCACATGTCCTCAGCTGACAGCTTCATTGAATTCTACCTGCTCAACACCAGTTTCATGTACAACAGTAAAGAGAAGACTCAAGGGTGCAGGACTCATGGGAAGAATTGCAAAGAAAAAGACACACTTGAAATGGAAAAACAAAAAGAAAAGGTTAGAGTGAGCAAAGAAACACAGACATTGGACAACAGATAATTGGAAAAGAGTTTTATGGATACTCCATTGAGTTTTTGTGGGATCAGCTAGACTGTAAGGTGCGTGAGAAGTGTCCAGCAAGACAGCCACATCAAATGCAAGTTCTATAGGAAGTGTGGGGTGAAATGTCACCTAAGAATCTGGACAAACAGACAGCTAGAATGCCAAGGATAAGCAAAGCAGCCATTGCTGCATGTGGAGGATTTATTGATGAGAACTCTTTGAAGTTTTTTTCACATTGTAATAGTAATTTAGTAATGTCCTGACTAAACATTTTGATCAGTTGAATGCCACTTTGGTGAATAAAAGTACCATTTTCATTCCATAAGAGCAAAATATATTCATTATTTCAAAATGTTGGCCACCAGTGTGTGTGTGTATATATATATATATATATATATATATATATATATATATATATTTATATTTTTTTTTATTTTTGATGCCAGTTTGGCTGGTTTGAGCATTTCTGTAGCTGCTGATCTCTTGGGATTTTCTCACACAAACGTCTCTAGAATTTTATAAATTAACATGAACCAAGTTTAACACTGCAAATAATCATTGTGCATTGTACCTTTATGTTACTTAATGAATTATACAAATTTCAAGCAAGTAGAACCCATTAGCTGAAAAGTTTTTTTTTTGGTTTGTTTGTTTATGATCATATGAAGTGTGTCAAAACTTTTGACTGCTAGTGTATATACTGTATACCTCACTCCTGTCAACAACTTCTGCAGCCAAAGGACCTGTGAGAACAAGATCAAGCCCTTCTACTATGAACAGCAAGTCAAGCCTGTCTACCCTTGTCTACATCCCCTCATATAGATAACATGAACATGTGATAAATAAAACATTTCAACCAGTGTGAGCAAGAGAAAGAAGTCTTAGTCTTTATGCTCTACACCTGATCCTATAGTGAAATCACAACATGCAACAACATACTAAGGAGCCTGTCAATGTAAGCTTCAGCGATACTTAAAAAAGATCACATTCAGACAAATAAGGGTCCTTCAAATGCAGAATTGTCCTCTTTATCTTCTAATTGAGGAGAATTAGGGGATTTACAGGTGGCAACCAATTGCGTAGAGTGCTGTTAGGCATATGGAAAGATCTGAAGTTCATGGAGACAAGATTATCATGTGAATCTCTTCCTTATTCAACAAAGTACTTCAAAACAGTAAACAGAAGGGAAAAAAAACATCTCTTAGGGAGTACAGAAGATCTGAAGGCAACAATGTATAAATAATATATGAAAGAAATGAGAAAGAACATACTATATTTGATTTGCGTGTATCGTGTTATAAGCAGGCTCTAGGCATTTATTTATTTCTCCATATTTTAGTCAAACAAATCATGGGAGCATATGCAAAATTGCACCATCCCCTCTAAGCTGTTAACTTTTGGGTTCAATGTGAAAAGGATCATGCGCATGTGCACACTCAGTGGTAAAATCTTACGATCTATATGAACTGCTCCCGCTGGACAAGAGAGTGCATCAGAATTAATACACTACATCACAAAAGGGTTGAACCGTTTGATGACTAAGTCTTTGATTGGCTTGTCACACTTTTCCAAACACACACACATACATTTCTCATCTGTGCTCTCTGCTGGAGTAAATAGCCTTTTAGTTCACTGGTCAGCCTTTTTTTCACACAACTCTAACCCCTTGTTTTGTATTCTTTTTATCAGCCCCTTTTCACCTCTAAAGACCATCAACTCTGTCAGTACTTTAAGGAACATGGGCAAATCATTTATTTCAACGTGTCATTAATTGTTTCCGAAAGCTGCCGAAGGTCACATTTAATTAAAAGCTGAACTTAGAGAGTGCAGTTATATTTATTTCTATTTTGGTCCAGAGAATGAAGACTAGAGATGGGACAAAGTCGATACCAAATAAATAAATGTAAAAAATGTAAAGATACACATCATTCTACAGTAGTGGTACATTAGTAGTAAGTACTGACTCAGTTCATTAGCCAAGTACAGTACTGTCTGATTATATGTGGTTGCTTTCAAATGCTCATTTGCATATTTGTGAAAATACTCTGTGAAGAGCAAATGCATTTATTGGCAAAATGTCCATCTTGCCAAGAAATAAATGCAGTCAGTTTGTTAAATAAATAAGAACATAAATAAATATACAGGTGGAACAAAAACTGTTATTTTTGGTCTTAGGTCTTAAGAGTTTAAATGCAACATAACAGACCTACTGCTGCTTGTTATGTTGTGAAACAACAACATTCAGATACAAATTAATTTAAATTTATTTCTTTGTTCTTTTTATTGACTAGTTCATTTAATTAATAATCACTGGAAAAACTTGAAACAATGTTTGATTGCTGTTTATATGTAAACATAACAACAACTTGGATGTTTAACAGAATTATTATTTTAATTTTTTATTTTATGAAGTAGTTTTGAAACTGGTATCAAGAATCATGAAATTTCACTTGTAGCCTATTTGTATTGACAACTGGAATTTTGGTACCATGACAATCCTATTAATTACATACACCTTTAAAAATTCCATCTAGAGCTATACAATATCTCCAGTGTTGCACTTAAAATCTTTCACAGTCAGGGACCCTTAACTTTTTGGATCGTTTTTCTTTTACGAAAGAAATAGCGTGATAAAACTGATGAAACACGCACTGTGATTTTACAAACTATCCCTGTCTTCAGCCACTGAGGTCACACTTTGTCTTACAGACAGACTGCGGTAAAGCTGTATGGATCCTCTCGGCCAGGGTTTGATTAGAGTGTGTAGGTCTGAATATATCCAGTTAAGGGAAGTATCTGTCCTTCCCAGGGGCATATACACTGCCCATCTGATTTAACACTGCCTGAAACAGAAAACAGCTTAAGCATTTTAAACACGTCTCTCCGAGAGTAAACACAATGTTCACTACACTCAGATAACACAAGGTGACCAATCTGGCAATCAGGCTAAATATTAGGCTAAGAAAAAAAAAAATTGGTCATACCATCCAAGCATGGTTGCCCTTTATTTCCGTACTGTGGTCAGAACTGGTAAAACTGGTCATTATTGAATAGATAGTTTGGTGATTCCCTTGGACTTGAAAACACAGTCACTGAAAAAAATTATATTGACCTTTTCTGTGAGATGCGGCTATTTCCACAGACACATCCTAGCATTCAAATGCAGGTCTTTTGTTGCGTGTGTATGTGTGTGTGTGTAAGAGAAAGTGGTTTGTAACCTACAGAATTAGCTATAGTATGATAAACAATGCAAAGAGTCATATTTTTAGGAACCCAAAAATGCCAAATAAGAAAGGTATTGTTTTACTTTAAGTTTGAATATGTTTGCATTAGTTAATTACATTTTTTAGTTTATTTATAATTTGATACCACATATTAGCTAATATTTGTTAATGGTCATTTGAAAATATTATAATATTTTTTTGTAGAAATGAAAGGCTGTACATGCTAACATTTTGTTAATGTATTATTAAATAACATAATTTTACAATAAACAAATTCTGATTTCATAATTTAACATTAACCATGATTAACAAATGCAGTAAAATATATTATTAATTGTTATTTTATGATACATAATGCATTAACAAATTCTAACAAACAGAACACTATTGTGAAGAGTTACCAAAGGAAAAAAAAATAATAAATCTGATGACGATGTCTTAAGATAGCTTGAATTAGAACATTAACTGGTGTAGTTCAGTCTATTGCCAGTCACACTTCTAATTACTGTTGATGATACAAACCAAAGAGTTTCAAATATGAGTCTCATAGATAAGCCCACAGCAGGTCAGCTCAAGGGAGGTCTGGACGATTTCCATCTGAGAGATTGAACTGTTCACTGTACAAACTAGTCATGTGGCATAACCAGAGGAGACTGCATGAGACATTGCCATGGAAACCATGGAGCTTATCACTGTTGCATTGGAAGGCACTGACACCTGGCTTAGAGGTTAATTCATGCCAGGTTTGAAAATTCACACCCTTTGTACACATGAACAAGGCTGTCCAAAGACATGTCTCAACAACTGTCTTATTTTCTGCCTTTTAAACTCTTACATGTCAGTATTTCGTCACAAGCCAGTATCATCTGTCTTTCTCAAAAGCTTTCTTTTTCCCACCCTTTCTTTCTCAACTGGGCATGGAGAATTTCTTAAAGTCAAGGTAGTGGAGAGTCACTGGGTGTGATAATAGAAGTTTTTAAAGGGATAATTCACCAAGATTGTGTTGTCAGTAATTCACCCTCATGTTGTTACAAACATGTAATGTATTACTTACTATGTTACATTGAAGAATATTGACACTGCTATTTCCCATTCATTGAAAGTGAATGGTGACTTTTTGTCTAACATCTCATTTTGTGTTTCACAGAAAGAAAGTCATGTGGGTTTGGAACAACATGAGGGTAAATGATAAATGACTTCAGAGTAAATGATGAGATAATTTTATTTTTGGGAAAGCATTCAGGCCCCATAATGAATATGTAAAATAAAAAAGCCAGGGCTAATTGGACCGTGCTAACCAGCGAAACCTTGACCTCATGGTTAAAACCACAACCTCTTGAGACATTTAGATTCGTCAAACGACTTTTCCATATACAAATTTGCAGGTCAGAGCTCAACTAACTTGAGCTTTAGTATGCCAATAAACATTCAACACAAACTTCAAACTTCACTTCAACTCTCTTTCACTCAGAGCAGCTTGAACTCTACAATTTTGCCAGAGATCAAAATCACCCACCTGACATATTGCACATTGTTAACGGACAAACTACAACATTTTGGTTCTCATTTTTCATCTACTGATTGACAGTCGCTAATGAGACAACCTAGTCAATGCACATCCGTCAATCAACCTAATCTGTTTATACATATTGTAGGAGTCTTCAAAGCAAATATCAAGACAGAAAATATGATCAATACCATGCCATATCAAGCCGCATATCTCCAATATCTTCAATGTGTGATTTTTAGAGCTGCACAAGATGTCATGAAAAACTGTTGAACACACTGGTGTAAAATTAACAGGATGTAGCAATGTGAAATATGGCCTGATTAACATTATGGAAAATAGAGAGTGTCCAGCCTGGTTAGAAGTGAGCAGATGAGTTTGGGACAGCTGAACTCAGAAGATGTCCCAGAGTGACAGACATGTCCGGTCTGTTGCTGGCAAAGGCCATCCACTCCATTATCTGCCAGAAGGCCCAGTTGTTGAGTAAGACCAATCATTTTGCTCTGATGTTCCATCATCTCTGGTCGGTTGAAGACAAATCACTGAGGAAGTCGGTGAAGCCCTGACCTGTCATAAAACATCCTTTTCCTCCAATATGAGCTGACAGCATGATGCTACCTCAGACGCAAGGACTGATGTTGGCAGGGCAATATGTAAGGTCTCCAGTCTCAAGAAAGTTGCAAAAAATACAATAAAAATGCAGAGATAAACTTCAGGCAAAAAAAAAAATAGATGGAAGAAGAGGCAGATAAAGGGAAGCTACAGAAAAAGGTGTATAGTCAGTAAGCACAAACACATAATTACTGTACTTAAGTACAGTTTTTTATATATATATATTTGTACATGAAAAAACAAAAATTCTGTTAACCTTTACTTCACCCTATTTTGAAGAGAAATGTAATACTTTTACTCCTATAAATTTCTCCCGACCCTTTTGTTACTTTAGCAACAGAACACCGCAAAAAAAATAACAGGGCAAGGCAAGGCAAGTTTATTTATATAGCACATTTCATACACAATGGTAATTCAAAGTGCTTTACATAGAAGAGTTTAAAATAAGAATAATTAAAACAGTTTAGAATATAAAATAAAATACAGTACAAACAGTCGGACACACAGTGGCACAGTGCTCATTCAGTAAATGCACAGCTAAACAGATGTGTTTTAAGTCTGGATTTGAATGTGACTACTGTAGGAGCACATCTGATCTCTTCTGGAAGCTGGTTCCAGCTGCGGCTGGCATAATAGCTAAAAGCAGACTCTCCTTGCTTAGAGTGAACCCTTGGTATTTCTAGCTGATGTGATCCTAATGATCTGAGTGATCTGTTGGGTTTATATTCAGTGAGCATATCTGCAATATATTGAGGTCCTAGCCCATTGAGTGATTTATCTACCAGTAATAATATTTTAAAATCAATCCTAAATGTAACTGGGAGCCAGTGTAAAGACCTGAGGACTGGTGTGATATGTTCATATTTTCTGGTTCTGCTCAGAATCCTGGCAGCAGCGTTCTGTATGAGCTGCAACTGTCTTATGGTCTTTTGGGAAGGCCAGTGAGGAGTCCATTACAATAATCCACCCTGCTGGTGATGAAAGCATGTACAAGTTTCTCCAGGGCTTTACTGGAAACAAAGCATCTAATTCTTGCAATATTTTTCAGTAAACGTGTTAATTGCATTCAAATTGGTGATAGTGATGAATCATGAAAGATTCATTTGAGTCAAATCTTTTAAATTTGATTCCATTGAAAAGGAAAAGTGGTCTGAATGATTTGTTTGGCGAAACAAAATCACAAAGATGAGCGCATCGAAAACAACATGTGTTGCGTCGTCTTCACAGGGGAGGAGAAGTAAACACTTATGTAATTTGTTATCTGTGTTTTGACTTTGAATTAAATTGATGCTTTTGCATAAAACATTATGAACGTTGTGAAATAATGAAGTTATGTGCGTTCATTCTTCTGCGTTTCCAGGAGACCTGTTCATATCAAGTTTCAAGTCAATCAATGTAGTTACCTTTTACAATTTAACCAAGGCACGGTGTGTATATAATGACCATATGTGCTCAGGAAAATTGCTAACAATAACATTTGCAAAACTAATTTCACCTGAAACAGAGAGTAACAGCAAAATATATATATTTTTTTAATTTTATGAAGAAGATGTGAATTGTGCTTGCCTAAGCAAAACTAGGGTGTTCTGGATGGTTGCTAAGGTGTTCTTAGTGCTTCTTAGTTCTTGTTATACAACATGGCGCCGCAGATGGCCGCCTCGGTGTGGAGCTCTTCAATTCTTTTGTTGTTTTTGTTAGTTTGTCCTGTGTTTAGCAATCTTTTACCAATCAGTTTTACCAGGGACGAACTGCTGAACATTCAGCAGCACATACCAGATAATCTTTTCCCGGTTTTTCAATATTCGGACGTTTTGCTGGACATTTTAGTTGGAGGCGCTGCTGTGTTGTTTAGATGCGCTCACGAGACGCAGGCGAGGGAGACGAGCTGGCCGCTGGTTAAACTCCGTCAGCGGCGTTCGAACAGCACTGCCGAGCATTCATCTCGCGAATCTCCGCTCTCTTCCCAACAAAGCGGACGAACTACATCTCCTCACACATACTAATAAGGACTTTTCAAACTCTGCTGCACTGTGCTTCACTGAAACCTGGTTGAGTGAAGCCATTCGGACAGCGCATTACATCTGCCGGGCTTCCAGCTGTTCAGAGCGGATCGCATCGCTGAGTTAACGGGAAAACGAGAGGTGGTGGAACATGCTTTTACATCAACGAAAGTTGGTGTACAGATGTAACAACACTAAAGAGGATGTGCTGTCCTAATCTGGAAGCGCTCTTTATTAACTGTAAGCCGTTCTACTCGCCGCGGGAGTTTTCTTCGTTTATTCTGGTGAGTGTTTACATTCCTCCAAACGCGTCTGGGAACTTAGGCTGCAACAGCTGGCTGATCAAATCTCAGACACAGAACAACAATACCCGGACTCAGTCATTATTATTCTTGGGGACTTTAACAAAACAAATCTCACACGCTGAACTGCCCAAATACAGACAGCACATTACATGCCCCACCAGAGACAGGAATATACTGGACCACTGCTATACTACATTAAAGGATGCATATCGCTCTGTCCCACGTGCAGCTTTGGGTCTCTCTGATCACTGTCTGGTTCATCTTCTCCCGACCTACAGGCAGAAATTAAAATCAACCAAGCCAGTTGTAAGGACTATAAGGAGATGGACTATTGAAGCAGAGCTGGAACTACAAGCCTGCTTTGACTGCACTGATTGGAGTGTTTTTGAAGCTGCAGCTACAGACCTGGACGAGCTCACAGATACTGTTACATCATACATCAGTTTCTGTGAGGATATGTGCATCCCTACTAGGACATTTTTGTCATTCAACAATGATAAACCATGGTTCACAGGAAAACTCAGACAGCTTCGTCATGCCAAAGAGGAGGCTTACAGGGGTGGGGATAGAGTCTTGTATAATCAGGCCAGGAACACACTGAATAGGGAAATCAGAGTGGCTAAAAGAAGCTACTCTGAGAAGCTGAAAAACAAGTTTTCAGCTAACGACCCAGCATCAGTGTGGAGTGGCCTGAAACAACTTACTAATTACAGGACTCCTACCCCCAACCCTGTGGCGGACCAACGACTGGCTGACGACCTGAATGTGTTTTACTGCAGATTTGAAAGGCCCGATTTCACACCCCACATGCACTCGGACCTTCATTTCACACAACCATTAACACCTCCTGCAACCCCCTCCTCCCCCTCCTGCTACACTACCTGCACTAAAGATCTGTGAGGACGATGTGTGCCGTGTCTTTCGGAAGCAAAGGACAAGGAAGGCTCCAGGACCAGATGGCATCTCACCAGCTTGCCTTCGTTCCTGTGCTAACCAACTGGCCCCCATCTTCACTCAGATCTTCAATAGATCACTGGAGCAATGTGAAGTCCCATGCTGCTTCAAGCGCTCAGTCATTATCCCCGTCCCTAAGAAACCAAAAATCACAGGACTTAATGACTACAGACCTGTCAGCCCTGACATCTGTGGTCATGAAGTCATTTGAAGACTGGTGTTGGCCCACCTGAAGGACATCACTGGACCCTTTCTGGACCCCCTTCAATTTGCTTATCGAGCAAACAGGTCTGTGGATGATGCAGTCAACATGGGTTTGCATCATATCCTGCAACATCTGGACAGACCGGGGACATACGCAAGGATCCTTTTGTGGACTTCAGCTCGGCTTTCAACACAATCATACCAGATATACTCGGACTAAGTTAAACCAACTCCCTGTTCCCACCTCTACCTGTCAGTGGATTACCAGCTTTCTGACGGACAGGCAGCAGCTTGTGAGGCAGGGAAAATTCACTTCCACCACCTGTACCATCAGCACTGGTGCCCCCAGGGATGTGTGCTCTCCCCACTACTCTTCTCCCTGTACACCAATGACTGCACCACCAAGGACCACTCTGTCAAGCTCCTGAAGTTTGCAGACGACACCACTGTCATCGGCCTCATCCGAGATGATGATGAGTCTGCGTATAGAAAGGAGGTTGAGCGGCTGGCTGTCTGGTGCAGTCAAAACAACCTGGAGCTGAACACGCTCAAAACAGTGGAGATGATTGTGGACTTTAGGAGGAACACCCCAACATTGTCCCCCTCACCATTCTAAACAGCACTGTGTCAGCAGTGGAGTCATTCAGGTTCCTGGGCACTACCATCTCACAGGACCTGAAGTGGGAGATACACATCGACTCCATTGTGAAAAAGGCCCAGCAGAGGTTGTACTTCCTTCAGCCAACTGAGGAAGTTCAACCTGCCACCAGTGCTGCTGAAACAGTTCTACTCAGCGGTCATTGAGTCTGTCCTCTGCACTTCAGTAACTGTCTGGTTTGGTGCAGCCACGAAATTAGACATCAGAAGACTACAAAGGACAGTTCGGTCTGCTGAGAGGATTATTGGTTGCCCCTGCCCTCCCTTCAAGAACTATACACTTCCAGAGTGAGGAAAAAGGCTGGTAAAATCACTCTGGACCCCACTCACCCTGCCCACTACCTTTTTGAACTGTTGCCTTCTGGCCGGCGCTTCAGAGCACTGAGCACCAGAACCGTCAGACACAGGAACAGTTTTTCCCTCAGGCCATCCATCTAATGAACAGTTAAATTACCCCCATTGAGCAATAATTATGTGCAATACACAGTTTAATTTTAATTTAAATTATATTATCCAACTTATCCACTTCTGCCATTACTTACATTGCTCTGTACATAATATACTGTTTTTTGTTCTTTATATAACAGATTGTATTAGATTTGCACTACGTGTGTGTATGTGGGTATGTATGAAGGTGAGTTTATGTACGTATATGTATAATTATTTATTTTGTGTTCTTTTTTGTTTTTAATTACCTATGCCTTGCTGCTGTTTTTTTTGGTATTGTTTGTATTGTTGTTGACTGGAAGCTCCTGTCACCTAGACAAATTCCTTGTATGTGTAAGCATACTTGGCAATAAAGCTGATTCTGATTCTGATTCTGATTCTGTTATTGTGTGGTTACTAGGGTGTTCTGGGTGCAGTGGCATGCTATGCAGTTGATTCTCTGCTCAGTGCTTTAGCACATTACTACACTATGTGATTGCCAGTGTGTTCTGGTTGGTTGCTATGCTGTTGCTATATTGGTCTTTATGTTTGCAGAACATTGCTACGCAGTTGATAGGCTGGGTGGCTGTCAGGTGGTCGCTTACTGGCACAAATGAAAAGAGTCCATCCACAAATCTCTATTCTATACTAGTTCTAGTATTCTAGTTCCGATTCATTATGGACTGTTTTTTCTTCTTCATATCACTCATTTGTCAAATCCACATATGTTCTTCACAAAACCAGTATAAAAACAATTTTAGTTATGTTGTATGTTGTGTTCAAGTCCTCATGGGATGTTCTTACAATCGAGATCAGAAGTCATTATTGCTTTCAGTAGGAAAGTATAGGCCGTTTTTCACTTTATTCACTTTTCATTTTCAATTTTTTTAAACCAATGCAACAAAATGAAGACTATTCATGTAGTTTAATGCTTTTAATTGATGCTTTATCTATCTTATTTTATTTTCTAGTGCGACCACATATGCTAATGGTAAATGTTGTTTTGTTGCGCAAGCCTGTCACCTCATAAACCATCTAAATGAGTCTTATTTTCTGGCAAGCTTTATTATTCATCAGTGGTACAACAATGCATACTATCTAAACTGTACAGTGAAAATCTACATGTAAAACAGATTTATGTACAATACCAATTTGCTTAATTTTTGCCATGATTCTTGAATTGATAGAGCCCAACTCAGAAAGCTGGGGTTTCAAGTAAATCCCACTTGTAATTACTACTTTATGGTGAGTTCATTTGTGCTCATCTTGTAAATATGATCATTCCGACATGGCATGAATGCACCATTAATTAATATTGTTTACGTTGCTATTTTGCACCAGAAGTACATTTCCTTGCTGACTGAATTGGTCAGAGAAGTTCTTGAGTTAACTCCTCTGAATATAGACTCTAGCAGGGAACCGCCACCCAACTAAGTTACAATGGGTATAATTAGCTGTGCCATAATTAATGCAATTTAATTTATACTTAGGTAAATTTAATATCAGTTACTATATACATTTTTACTTATTTTTCTCATGAGCTACTTTAATAAGTAACTTTTTGTAAGGGGGTTAAGATGGGCAAGGAGGAGGCGAGAACCGGCTTGTCAATATAAATAATATTTAATTAAACTCAAAACCAAAACACACAAACATAAACACATACATGACAGACATGCCCGTAATTCTCTCTCTCTCGAACCGTCGTCACCGGCCGCCTTTATCCCTCGCGCGCCGCTCCCCTCCGCTCCACACTTTTATACTTGTGTCAACTTCCATGAAGATCTATTTTTATTTACTTATGATGAATGGATACTTATAAAACACTGGAAAAAATAAATAAAAATGATAGAAGTGTCGACCAGTGTTGAGGACTAATTAAAAGTAGTCGCTACTAACTTAAGTAAATGTTTCGGCACAAAGTAGCTTGTCCAGTAACAAGCTACTTTGTCTACTTGTTGCGATTGTGTTTTTTTCTTACATGGTTTCTTGCAATAATTTTATAATATATAGTATTCAGTTAAATTCTGTTATTTATCACTATCAGTAAGTTGACATGCACTTTAAAAGTTAGTCTATAAGAATAATTAATATTTTTTAAATGTCACGTAAACACTTTAATCTGACTGAAACCATACAATACGACCTAGATAATTGTGGCTCTTTTTTTCCTCCAGCAATTACACATGTTAATCAGACAGCAATTGGCATCGGCATTATGCACATGCTCTGAAAGACAAAGGTGATACTGACTGTCTTTCCTTCAAAGATACTTTTATATGATTTCGCATGTATATATGGACATACAGATGAAGACTGTCGACTCCACAACAACTCACTTGTTTTTGTGTTATTTAGAGTAAACTGATGTGTTCAAATGCTTTTTAATGCTTTCACCCTAATTGAAACCCTTCTTCTTCTTTTGTAAGGCTTTATGGAAAGACCATATGGTAAAACACTCTAGATCTTTCAAGTTAGTGTTTTATGGATGAGATGTGTACTTTACAAGATGCAGAGGTGTTTACGGCTTGGATGATTTGCGGCTTATTGCTTGGACTGTGATTTCTAGCATGTGCAAGAGTGGTGACCATATCAGTATCCATGGCTACTGGTTCTTCCTACTTGGCGCGGATTATACCTGGCCATTGTGCCTGACAGGTGTAAAAATAACATGCGGTCTGATGCACGCTGTGAGGGACCGATCCTCTTAGCTCAATCACTCTCTGTCCCCATTTCCTGCTCCTCTCCAATGGCAGTGTCCATGGAGATCCACACAGGAGACATACAAAGGAACAATCACCCCACGTCTCTGCAAATATGCCAGCACCTGGCGGCTTTATAGCAACATGATAGCAACAGGGGACATTTCAAACTACACATGCAATAAATCTTTAAGTACAAGTGGCCATATGGTTTCAAAAGCCTTGAACTCCTGCAGAGAAGCTTTACAGTTCAAAGAATGCTGTCCGGAAGAAAGCAGCTTGAAAACCTTAAGTGTGTAATTTCTGTGCATTTCGTGTCACCCAAAAAATTGCAGAAATAATGATTGTTTTTAAACTGGTTTCCACTTTCTTTCCTTAATTAAAAAAAATTACAAATAAATAAAAAATTCCATTCATTTAGCCAATACTATATTAACGGAACAATATTTTGAGAAATAAAGAAAGCAATCTATTAATAGCATCCCAGAGCATCCCACACTTTTTAGTAGAAACAAAAATGGGTTTCTAAAAGTGGTCTCTACATATTTTTAGCTGGGATGGGAGAAATAATTTTATAATTGAAAAAAAAAATTTAATTCTGCTAATAGTTAGTCTTTTTCATGTTCTCCCTTGTTATATTCCAAATACATTTACCATGTTATTCTGTATAACGAAAATGTAAATATATATTATCAAATGCTATTTTGATTAAAACAAATCTTTCTATGAAGCCAATAGGATTTATGCATGCATTATACTGGATTCATAATGTATCATTACAGTTATATATCTCATAAATAATTATAACTACTACAGTTGTACATTATACGACTTACCCTATCCATAGTTATGCTTAAGAGTATAATGCATTATAACACAAGCAAAATCTCATTTTAATGCAGCAGAAGCTGTATAGTGTAAACAGTCAAAAGGCTTTATGACGTGATCATATTACAAATGGCCTTTGTCTGCTTTAAGTAAAGTTACAAAAGCAATATCTTCTTATAAACAGCCATAACATAAACTTGCAACACTATACATTACAAGTCAAACTTATACAATGTAAGTTATTTATGAAATAAGTCTCAAAATAAGAGTCACAAACATTAAAGAACATTGAATAGAGTGCAATATAGAATAGTTTGATTTTTATTTATTTATTCTTGGGTGTGTAAGATTGGCTAGATGTGGATCAACATACAACATATGTATTATTTTTTGAGAGAGAGAGAGTTTCTGATATATTTTAACCTACTAGTTTTGCAATTATTTAGCGTAATATCTGAAAATTTACATTGAATTGGAGTTATTTTGTATTTTGTGCATGTGTAATGTATATAATTTCCAGCATGAGTTGAAATGTCTTATAACCACTTTAAAATATATTATGGATGTTTATAAACATACATTGTTTTGGTCATATTCTTAAAGCATATTATGTATACCTATTACAAATATGTACATTTAATACATTGCATATACAATTGATGTTGCTGGTGTTATCATGCATTATATCCTACAGTATAACTATGAATTGGTAAGCATTATAATGTATTATAATTGTGGTTACAGTTATATATGAGAAGTTACAACATATTATAACATGTATTAGAGACTTTACTAATGCATTATAATGACTTTACAATGCATTATAAATATGGGCTTCAAAGAAAGTGTAACCAGAATGTCCAACATAATCCTTCCTCAATCTGTAGTTTGGGTTAGTTGTTTCTATAAATAACAGTGCTGATGGATTCACATTCAATATTACATGTTACATGACGAGTTACTGACAAGCACCATCCCACATCAGACATTTTTTGCATCAATTCAAACATATTTATCTTTCGTTGTGATGCTACTGATAAACATTGCAAAGGCAACATTAGTTCGGGTCCCATGGATACCACCTTTCAAGTAATCGTATTTACATGAAAAGTGGTGAGCATGACTCAGGTTGCATCTTTGCTTTATTAAAGCTTAGGTTTAGGGTTGAACTTTTGGTTAGCGCAAATACAATATGCATTCCTGTTAACTTTATTACATTATTTTGCAATTAAATTACACTCTGTGGACATTTGTCACCACTCTGTGGAGATTTTACCCAGAAACTGGAGCTCACATGTGCCCGTCCATTCAATGACACATCCAGCTTCAGCCACTGGGGGAATGCTTAAAAAAAAGCACAGACAAATTTTAGCAGCATAACTTTCCAACAGCACTGAATTCACAGTGCAATCAGTTTGTATACACTTGCCTTGCTAAAAGAACACATATAAGACCCCAGAGATCATTTTTAATGAGTGACTTTTATTGAAACACTGTCTTAGTGAATACTACACTGAATATACAAATACTGAAACTCTGGATTAGCAGATGTGGTAGCATTGAGTTAATCAAAGCATTTAAATCAAAGCCTAAATGTGAGGTAGATAGACTACCAGATGAAAAATATTCTTAAAATTATAAGGCAGATCTGCAAAATAGGGGGTAGCCTATTACAAAACCATGGACATGAGCAGACTGACAAATTAATGAAAACCTTTCAAAGGCAAAGGCAATTGTAACAGAGGCCTCTGAGAGTGTGTTGCCTAGATGCACAACTGTATGAGCAGCTCATTCATCTCCCTGATCTTCTGATTATTTCATCTGTTTAAAAGAAGCCAGCCACTTTGAGCCTCTGTCTTCATTAAACTTGCATCATCATTTGATATTCATCCCAGCAATTTTCAACAACACATTAGCCTAGCACTGAAGGCAGGGCCCACTTGTACCAACCTTCTCTAAAGATGTTTCTCTAAGAAAGAGAATTTCTCTCTATCTTTTCACATTTCACCTCTTTTTATATCTTCTTTTTGCTGTTTCATCTCAATTTTTAGCATTATTAATGTTATATTTTGACCCTGTAAACAAACGTCTTGTAGCATGGCGTATACTGTATGTTGTAACGAAATGATGCAACAGAGTTGGTCTTGACTGTGTGCTAGCCATGTAATGCATTATGGATGATGCTAATTTACTTTGCCTGACAGAGTTGCGAAGACTTACAAAAGCTTGAAGTATGTGAAATACCTCCCTGCATCAGTCTTTGGTATTTCAATGGGCTACCTAGAGCAGGTTACAGAAAGCCAAGGTCAAATGAGATCTTAGATGATGAGCTTGTTTGCTGTGCTATGTTGGAAATAGGCTCTCTTGACTGGTTCTTGCTTTTCCAAAAATTTGAGACTCTGTTACTATAAATTTGAGGTGGTTTTTTATGGCTCTGAATAGCTGTTGAAGTGCAGTTTCCTTGCTCATCTAGACAATGGAAAAAAGAGTCAATTGCAGAAAGGGAAAGAGCAGTTTGAGAAAATCTGCAGTGTAGCCTGTCACTCAAATGGCACATACACATTTTCCCTATCTTATCAGACCAAAAATGCCAACCTCATCCTTTCCATTTAAATCACAAGTTGTCATTTTTGTAATTTGACTTGTGTTTTGTTGCAACCACCTATTGCAGTACTGCAATGTGGGCCTCAATCAATGGCCAAGTGGTGTTGGTGGTGCAGAAAAACTGCAATCATGTCTACTGATTGCTAATTTCAATGGAGTAATGATGGAGAAAATGAAATCTTAGTCTTTCATTATACTTAAGCTGGGTGCACACTTGTCACTTGTCAGATTGTACCCTGGTGTGTTCTTGCATAAGAGCAAAGGCAGACATGTGCTACATCAATGGCCATTTGTTTCAGAGTGGACGATCAGTTGTGTCACGATCTGAAATAATCACTGACATGCAGAAATCAAACGGTATAAAGAAAGCCTCAGCAAGCCCTTGTGCTAAAGTTTTTTTCCCTAGAAAAGACAACAAGACAGACTGTCCATGATCCTGGAAAATCTAGCAACGAGAGATTTTGTGGATTGCACATTCCTCATAGCAATTTTTTGATGATTTTGACAGTATTATATATATATATATATAAACATGTGTAGAGTATGAACGGAAAATCATGAACTCATTAATTCTGAATGCAATGCACACATTTTTACTAAGGGTTCTAAAAACCCACACTGTGACTCCCCATCTAAATCACCAGGTAGCGCCAGCGAGTCTGGGAGTTAGAATGCTTTCTTGACGTTTTTACAACCCAAAGAGCCTCTCCAGAGACACTCGTGATATCGCCATCTACACACTGAAAATCTATACACACACACGTTCCTACCATTTAAAACCCAGAAATGGCTTATTTTTGGGGAAATATATTTTATTCCCGTATGCTTGGGTATTTCTGCTGTTATATCAAACTAGTTAAGATTGTTTAGTTGTGTAGTTAAACTCTGAGGGCTTGTATAAAGAGTCTAAGAGTATATATTCACTTTTAAGTGTACCAAATACAAGTTTCTTGGTATCAAATTAAACCTTACGTCTCACCCTAGCTGAATATATATATAAGGTTACATTAAAATTTATTCTGCTATGTTTTACCATCTTTTGAGTGATTCAAACCACATTCGGACCCTGTTGTAAATTAGGCAAATGTCGAGCCTTGACAAGACAAAGGGAACCATCTCGCGCCAAAACTGAGGAGCCTCATTGGGTCATTTCTCCCAAAGGAGGTGTGACCTCCCTACCTTAAAAGTTAGGATCTGGTGTGGAATCACTCTCTTGTCCTCTTTCTCTTGTCCTTTGTCCTTACATCTCTCTCTTACTTTCTCTTCTGAACCTCTTCAAGTTTTCTTCAACTTCTCTTCAAACTCTCATCAGACATGTCTTTTGTTTTATTTGGAGTTTATCTCAGTCTTTTTCTTGTCTTCGGACAAAGCTCAACACTCTACGTTTTTGGAGCAGTCCGATATCCTCCGGGTGAAAGGACTCTCTCTCAGTTTCAACCATTACTCCTAAGATGCTTTGAACTTCCCGCGAGCGATCCACGCTCGAGAAGCACCAAGAGAAATCCTCCATCTCACGGACGCAACGAGGACATTCACGCACACACGCAGTCTTGTTCAGCGACACAAAGGTCCATTTTGCAAGTATTATTCCATCTAAATTCAAATGCGTTAAAGTGTGTAATTCCCTTGCTGGCTCTTAAGGTTTAACTGTTGTAACAAGTTTGCTATCCCTGTAATCTCTTTATTTTCCTTCCTGTTTTACTTTGTTTGTTCTATGTTAAATGTTTGTTGTTAAATGTGTTCTACGTTTGTTAAGTTTGTGATATATCCTAGTTCCTTGTATTAAACCCAATTATACGCTTGATTGTCTGTGTTTGTTGGTCATAAAGCAAAGCCTCTTTAATGTGCGATCTAAAGCTACGAGCTGATATTATCAAAGTAAGTTAACGTGCTTTGATTAAGTAGGCTTATACTAAGAATAGACCTTCTGGAGAATTGATCAAGTGTATCGAGCAAAGTGGTTTGCTGGACGAACTGGTTGGTTGCGGTACGGTTTAATTCCATTAAGGTGTTCTGAAAAAATTAATACAGCCTGTCTGCATATGATGTATATTCCTAATTAATTATAATTCGTTGTGTTTAATTATCTATATATATCTGAAGCAGACTTTTGGGCTATATAACCCCTGTTTTGGGGCAATTTAGAATGTATTGTTATCTAGTTCAAACCGTATGATTAATCATTGATTACAATCATTAATATTAATTGTACATTCCCCAAACCTGAACCAAGAAACCCTACACATGCATATATACATTTAGTATATATGCATGTTTTGCCATCTGTTTTTTTTTTTTTGTGATTTAGTCCCTTGTAGATCACTTCACCACTGACTTAAAGGAAATTTTTTCTTGATTAAAAAAAGATTAACTCCTAATGCTATTAATTGGAATTTGGAAACATATCTTTATAGATCAAAGGCACATAATCATAGCCACAAAAATGAGATAGTCATATTAGTAAACTTATAAAGCTGTTTTATTCTACATGGAGAGGGTCCCCACATAGGGGTCGCCATGTTCAGATCACATGACCAGCCGAATACAGTTTGATTTATCTCAGAAACCGTATTGTTATTGGACACTTTCACACAAGGATTAAATGAATCATGACTGACTAAGGATATTGAAATTCAGCACTAGCATCAGTAACTGTAAAACTATTGACTTTGAATGATGCTGCATCTGCATCCATATCCAATAAGGGTCAGTGTAAGTCCAAGATGACCTGAACAAAATCGTATTGAGTTCACCTTTAAAAATTCAAATAGTTCACCACGACTGTATTGCAAAGTGCATACAAAAGCTGATTCGTCTGTCAACAAGTGGTGCTGAATTTAGACAGCCATTTCATTGTGTTAAAGGTGAGTAACAACTCCACAAGACAAGGAGCATTTTATCTATTTTGAAAAGAGCTTTTTCAGTAGACAGCATGCCTTCCTGCATGTATGATTGCTTTTTGAGCCAATCGATGAGTTTTGCATGCTCTCTGTTGTGCTCCTCTGGCACACATGGATTGATTTGGCTTGCTGTGATCCAATGACATGGAATATAATCTAGTCATCTGCACACTCCACCTGAGCTAAGGGTGGCCTCATGAGATGGAAAAAGATGGACCAAATGTCCCCATAAGGATAGTAAAACCCAAACTTTTTGACCTTGTGGGGACATTTTGTCGGTCCCCATGAGGAAAACAGCTTATAAATCATACTAAATGATGTTTTTTGAAAATGTAAAAATGCAGAATGTTTTCTGTGAGGGTTAGGTTTAGGGGTAGGGTTAGGTTTAGGGGATAGAATATAAAGTTTGTACAGTATAAAAACCATTATGTCTATGGAAAGTCCCCATAAAACATGGAAACACAACATGTGTGTGTGTGTGTGTGTGTGTGTGTGTGTGTGTGTGTGTGTGTGCAAAATTCAATGCAATGAATGGAGTGATGGAGGCGTAGTGGACTAAAGCACATCACTGGTAATCAGAAGGTTGCTGGTTTGATCCCCACAGCCACCACCATTGTGTCCTTGAGCAAGACACTTAATCCAAGTTGCTCTGGGGGGATTTTCCCTGTAATAAGTGCACTGTAAGTCGCTTTGGATAAAAGCGTCTGCCAAATGCATAAATGTAAATGCAATGAGATGGGCGGCTGTCTGTAATTGTGTGGGAAAATTCAGATTATCTGTATGATGAGTGGAAATGTTGCTCTTCTTCTTGTAGCCTGTCTTTCATCTCTGTTTTCTACTCCTTTTCACTCTTTGCTTGTATGTACTTGGCTAGCTGGTGGGCCTCCATACTTCTACCCTACCAAACATCCACTTTTTAATATGCTTTACCACCCCACCTCACTTCCTCTTTGTAGGAGAAAGCATTTTAATGGCTTTAATGAAAAGCTGAGTAAATTTAGTCAGGTAGCCCATGGGGTCTTGGTTTAGAAGGTTCTAAATCAGTGAGCAAGGCCTTATAGGCTGGCACATCCAAACCAATCCTGACACAGCTGCCAGTGCGTCCATAATGTGGTTAAATGGTCCTACTTATCTCCGGTGAGAAATACACAGGGAAAGTGTCCTCTGGCTTCATTTGTCAGGTGGATTCTTCTTCCTCTGTGGACAGCAGGCTCTTAGTGCATTAAACACTGCCATGTCCACACAGCTTTACTGCTGAGAAATGGTAACCACTCAAATATTCATTACTGTTGTGATAGATTAAAACAGCCTCTCCAACGTTTCTCCCAGTATCCTGGGATCTGAAATAATACCAGCCTCCAGATCTTTACACTGTTGATTCATTACACCTTTAATACATTGGATAGGTAAACTCAGACTCTTCAATACTTAAATCATACATTTTGCATTACAGTACAAAATGTAGAGACTTTCCAACAACCACACTGAAAAGACCAGCTTTGGCCACTATGCATTTTCATGCTGGTCCAAGTTGGATTATGCTGGTTAGTGACGGTCACAAATATGCTGTTTTGTGGCAAATGCATAGGCTAATTACGTCAGTTAAGAAGCCTGGTGGAGACACAACACAACATACACTACATGACCAAAGGTTTTTGGGCACCAAAAATCACACCTATATGTGCTTTTTGAGCATTTAATTTCAAAACTATTGGCATTAATAGGGAGTTGATCATCGCTAACAGCGAGGCCCCGGGGGCTGCACAAGTACGCATTACCCCTCTGAGAAGACTTTCCACTAGATGTTGGAAAATGGCTGGAGGGAAATGCTCTTATTTAGACATAAGAGCATCAGTAAGGTCAGGTACTGGTGTTGGACGTTGTGGCCTGGCTGCTAGTCAGCATTCCAATGCATCCCAAAGGGATGGGCTTTGTGTAGGCGAATTAAGTTCCTCCACACCAGATTTCACAAACCATTTCTTAAACATTACTTTGTGGAAGAGCAGAAAAGGGTCCTCCCAAACTATTGCCACAAAGTTGGAAGCACACAATTTTCTACAATGTACGTTACAGCATTAATACTTGTCTTCAGTGGAGATAAGGGGTCTAGTCAAACCTGTTAATTAGAAGGAGGTTTACATGTACTTTTGGCCATGTCATGTATGCTGGTGATCACCTTTGCTATTTTTTGTTTCCCACCAAGCTGGAATTAAACAACCCTCAGTTCTGTCCATAAATTAAATGTTATCCCAGTCACCAGACGTTGTGTAATACTTGAGTGATAATTTTTTGGAGAGTTGTGTAATGGAACATTAAGAAGAAGAGACAGACATGACAACAGTAGAGAGATATTCTGTATTTGTAATGTATAAACGTGTTGTGATAGGACTTCTTTCCAATGTTACAGAAGGCACTTTAACAGCTGACGTACATATGGGGGTGGTGGGTAAGCGAAATGCATAAAAAATGCTGCACACTTTAGAAAACAATGACATTATGAAATGGAAAACATAGTTTTAAACCTAAGCTATTTGAGTGATCGAGGCTTGACACATTACCATCTTTATGTCCATTCCATTTGTAATTATACAGTTCCCCGTCTGATGCTCACTTTGACGTTGTGTCAAAGAAGCAACACCAGGGGTCTCTCTTGAGAGTCTTGCGCATCTGTGAACTTGAGAAAAGGCCAATGACAAACTTGCAGACAGAATTTGCATGTCCCTCACCCAGTCATACGGGTATAAAGGGAGGAAATCATTAGTCTGTCCATTCAGTGGCTTTCTCCTTCTCTGACCCTAGGCGCTTCAACAGCGCTTCTAAAAGAGAAATATTTTCTAAAAGTTTCACTTCTCTAAAAGAGCAATACACAGCGGCGTTGACGCGTCTTTATAAAGATGCCCTTCCGCCCTTGTGTAGTTCCTGGATGCGGTCAATTTCTCTCCACTCCTGACAGTCACAGATGCTGCCACGTGTGTTTGGGCAGTGATCACACCGAGGCAGCATTTGTGGATGGTTCTTGTTCTCACTGCGAAAACCTCACCATGGCAACGTTTCGGTCACGGCTTTCATTTGTAAAGAGGAAAGCCACTCCCCCTTTCGCCGGTGTCCGCTTTATGTCGGTGCATGGCGAAGATGCCAACAACCTGCATGTGGAGATCGCAACCATTTTACTAAGACGCGATAGAGCCTGTCCCTCCAGGCGAGATGAAGAAGGGTTTCTACAGCCCTTACTTAATTGTACCAAAGAAAGGCGGCGGCGTAAGACTGATCTTGAACTTGCGAGTTTTCAACCAGGTCTTGCACAAACTCCCGTTCAAAATGACACATTCTAACTTACCGGAAGGACGCATATTTCCACGTCTCTATCTTGCCTCGACACAGACCCTTCCTACTGTTTGCGTTTGACGACAAGGAAGGACCTTCTTTCTCAGGGACGGGGACCCTCTGGCACGTCTGGCCCCTGGACGGGATGTTGAACATCTAAGTGGTCTACCATCTTCTGTTGTAGACACAATCAACCCATACAGAGCTCCCTCTCCCAGGCAACTTTACACCCTAAAATGGCGCTTGTTCGCGAATTGGTGTTCTTCCCGAAGACCTGCAGAGGTGCGCAGTCAGGTCAGTGCTCTCATTTCTGCAGGAGAGGCTGGAGGGTAGGCTGTCCCCATCCACCTTGAAGGTGTATGTAGCCGCTATTGTGGCCTGCCACGACACAGTGGACGGCAAGTCCTTGGGTAAGCAAGACTTGATTACATTTACATTTACATTTACATTTATGCATTTGGCAGACGCTTTTATCCAAAGCGACTTACAGTGCACTTATTACAGGGACAATCCCCCTGGAGCAACCTGGAGTTAAGGGCCTTGCTCAAGGGCCCAACAGTGGCATCAGTGGAGATGTTGTGGGCTAATGAATCGTGCACAGAGAGGGAGTGGAGTTCTAGGTCTGTCTCAAGATAATAGGAAGTGGGTTAGGGGTATTAGTGAGCCAGTTAGTCACAAGTTTTATTTAGAGGGACAAGGGGAGCAGAGCTTTAGCAGCAACATGTCTTGTGTTGCAGCTACTGGCAATCAAACAATCAAATTCAGACAGGTTTGGAGCATCATGATAATGACAGATTTTAAATTCTTTAGTGAAATAACATATTCTGTAAAAACAAATATATACAGTATATATATATATATATATATATATATATATATATATATATATATATCCATTGCGTCATAATTTTCCAAAGTATACATTTTTTAAAAAAGCATTTCCAAAAGATTCAATTTTCATTGAAGGAAAACGCGGTTCCTGTAAGGCTGATATGCATAAACGCAGCAAAATGAATGCCTTTCAATATTTGTGAATGTGGCCTTAGTTGATGACAGCAAGAAAACCAAGACACCCCTTAGGAAATAAGCTAAATTAGTTCTATTGCATTGCAGGAGGAATCAGGCCTATCAAACGATATTAAACATTTGACGGTAACTTAACGTACTATAATACAATTTTAAACAATACAGCCACAGAATATATTACAATCGTTTGATTATAATGACATTCGCTATGCATTCTGCTGCAAAAAGATACCATGGGTTCATTAACTGACCATATGCTACTTTGAAAGACTAATCCTATAGTCACTAAATAAGTAGCCGATTAATTTGACAGGTGTTTTAATACAGCCGCTATCAGTAATATTAGAAACTTCTCTTGTGCCTCTGGGCCAAATAAATCAGTCTCACTCCATTCGCATGTGTGTACGTGTGTATATGCTTATGAGGCTTCATTTTGACACTTTATCAGTGTATCTCCCTGGTGTCTGGGGTGCTCAGCTCTGTCCATCTCAACCCTGCAGCAGCACTGCAGCCTGTTTTGTGATAGTTTATCCACTGAGCTCATCACACAGGACATGCTGACGAAGCAGATCTGTCCAATCAATGACGCCTTTGGCAGTTCACCAGAGACACTATAAGGGGTGGAGATGGACCACTCATATCAAAATGAATAGTAAAAACTCTAGCACTCAATATGGTAGTTGTAGAACTGCCTAACAGTTAAAAGAGCCAATAGCTTTTTGATAAAGTCATTGTTCACTCAGTGGCGGATTTACAGTAGGAATAGAAGTCCTGCCTTACAATTAAATGAGCCAGGAGCCTTTTGATAGAGACATCACCCATTTGTTTACTCGAAAAATATATTTTTTTATTTAATTTTTTGTCTTTTAGAGTCCTGTACTTGCAAGATTAAAAATGCATGTAGCTGCCCAGGAGTGTTCCCATTATGGCCGAGACATAAACTGACTTAAAATACTTGGCCTATCTCACTTTCTCTCTTTACTTTAAGCGTACCGATAATACAATGGCTAAAATGGTACAATGGCTTGTCACTGGGGCAGTAGCCTCAAAGAAATACCCACTGTACCTTTGAAATATCAATCAGACTGTGTTTGTACCCTATCTGTTCTATTGGGCTGCATAATACTGCCTTAAGAGTCCTATCTGTCCCTAAAGGTTACATGTTACCTCAAGATAAAAACAAGGTAAAGTGGGTGTGGCTTTTAGGCTACTGCCCCAGTGACAAGCTTATGTACCTCTAAACGTGCAATTTTATGTTGACAGTGTAGGGGTAATTGGAAGGGATGAGGTGTGCTGTTAATGGCTGTTTGAAAAAACTACACACCAATTACGAGATGTATGGGTGACAAATGTGCTAGAGGCCCTTCTCACAGGAGCTGAAAATGAAAGGCCAAGTACAGGTCTCTTTAGTGAGGATATCTGTCCATTCGTTAGAGACCCATCCATCAATAGGAAGGGGTTAATTGAATCCAAGACACACAGAACAAAGGCAACCAATGAATCATTCAATGTGGATGAAGGCATGATTCCATGAATGGTGCATGCTAGCGTGTTAAACATGAGCGTGTGTACGTGTGCACAGAAGCACCTTTGTTCTGCGAGAATGCAGCTTGCTGCAAGTCAAAGGGGATTCAGATATTTCACGTTTATAAGCTCTGTATATCGACACCTACAGTACCTCGGCCAACATTGTCCATCAGTTCTTTACTATCACATAAAATCCTCAAATTGAAAAGCTGTACAGGAGGTCTTTGAAACAGAAAAAAAATTGCTTTTCTTGCATGCCAAGCCCACAAATCCCTGTCTAAGTAACCGTTGGAGTGTGACAGTGCTCTTATAATTGCAGAAATGCCAATAAATCCTTGTATTGCTTAATTTCCTGAGGGAATTAAACTGGATACTGTCTTGTCTGTCCGATGAAGAAAGTGCAATGCTTTCTTATTTCAGCGCACCTCACAAACTTTTACGGCTCTCACTCTCACAATAGCCCTCGGGCAGTGGAATAACATGCACCGTTAGATGCCTTCTCCTACGTCCTCTCAGTAACTTCATGTGCTTTCTCCAGGGGAGATTAAAATAATTCATTTCCTAGCTCTCTGTTTTGCAACTCACTAAATTAACCCTCACCCCTCTCATTCATGTCTTCTCCATTAATTCTTCTCTCTCCTGCAGTGCCTGTTATCTTTTTGAGTGTTTGCTGTGTTGTGTTCTCCCTTTGACTCTTTTCTTACATTAGCTGATAAAGAAATACCTTTAATCTGTTTTTCAGTCTAGTTGTCAGCATGGTCTCAAGGTCACGAATGGTAATCACATTGCTCAAATATCCACATTCTATCAAACAGAAAATAAATTGAAGTGCAACTATGCCTTCTTTCAGGAGGTATCAATGCTACCATTGGAAAGTGATGGGTCAATAGCCCTGCATGATATAGTAAATAAAAATAATGTTTTTGTTCAATACTTATTTCTAATTGATTACATATACAAACATTTTGCAATCTATTTGCCAAATAACCAAATAATTTAACTTAAGAAGCATTCCTTTTCAATTATAACATAGGAAAGAAATAAGAGCTATTGGTATGCTTTCACTATATGGCTCAAGTGTGTATTTTATATATATATATATATATATATATATATATATATATATATATATATATATATATATATATACTACAAATTGGTGCGTGTGATCTTTTTGTGTGATCAACAGCAAACAAGTTGTTTGAAAACAATGCTTATTTTTGCAATTCCATTCAGTGGCATTAGAGTTGAAGGAATTACACACTTCAGATTTAAGTGAGAAACTGTTATAGTCATTGTACAGGAATTGTTCATTTTTCAGAGATGTTTAGGCTCTCTTTGACCACTGATCATGCTTTTTGCCCCCGTCAGCAAGAGTGCCATCACTGTGGCATAGCATCCAGCACACTAATCTTTGCTGGAAATGCAGGGAAGTGTTCGGCCTCCCAGCATAGCCAATCTATCCTTGGAACCAGGCCAGAGCTCCACTCTCCGTTAAAGCCATCCAGCCTCCGCTAGCAGGTGGTACATGGCACTATTCACAAATTCCATCCACGTTCCTTCTTCCTGCCTGAAAACAGAGCATCTGGGCAGATGGTACACTTTCTTTCCCTCTCCCTCTATTTGTACTCTCTTTTTCTTTGGTCTCAGAGATGGGTTGCTAAAGTCGACAAATCATCCAACAACCAGTTAATTCATAAGGTATAATTTGTCTATGTATTTTTTCTTACATGTATTTCTTTAGTTTTAAATTTTTTGCTGATGTGCTTTATTTAGCTAGCTGAGCTGTAGCTGTTAGACAGTTTGCACAGTAAAACCCTCCCAAAGAAGTTGCATCTTTAAATTAATTCACTTTAAAGCACCACAGCTAAAATCATACAGATTTTGATGGATGTTTTGTGCCGCTGTATCACATCTTGCACAGTTTTATTAATTTATTTTTAATTTTTTTATACATTTTTTGCTATAAGTTTTTTTATTAAACAGTGTATATTGTTAAAAATTGTTTAAAAACACATCTTGACACCCCTGCATTCTGTTCCATTTTGTTTTTAAATGCAATTATGTGTTTTATGTTAATGCCACCTAAGAAGCATGTCTGATTAAGGTCAATTATACACCGTATAATTATACAGTCAGAAGTTTACATATACCTTAACCAAATACATTTAAACTCACAATTCCTGACATTTAATCGTAGAAAACATTCCCTGTCTTAGGTCAGTTAGGATCACTACTTTATTTTAAGAATGTGAAATGTCAGAATAATAGTAGAGATAATTATTTATTTCAGATTTTATTACTTATGTCACATTCCCAGTGAGTCAGAAGTTTACATACAATTTTGCAGGATTATCCACAAACAAAGCCATCAAATGAACAACAACACATTCCACAGATCAGAGACATCCCCCACTGAGCCATTAGAGAGTCATAAAACTCATCCATGGGGCCTAAACTGCTATTAAGACCATCTCTGCAAAGAGGCCCCTGGCTGCAGGGGTCACAAGCTATAAAAGTCAGAGAACACACTCCCTCGAATTCCCATGAAAGAATCAGAACACACTTTGTTTTGTCCTCCGATATAAACCAATTTGCTACACTAAGACTCATCAGATCACGATACATAGTATCCTGCAAACAGCAAATTATATGAATATAATCTGTAATCTTGTATGGTAAATTCAAGGTTCAACTGGATATTATACCCCGAAAAATCAGGTTTCTCATAACGTACTATATTATCCATGTTGTAAAACTAACAAATTACCCAGTGTGATTTGTAACCTGGGATTTTCATGTTGTGTTACTTACACGTATAATATTAATGAAATAATGTCATATTAAGTATGTAAATGCTTGCTTGTTTATGTAGAGAATGTTGATGGCAACGAATGTCATGTCTCTTCAAGATATAAAAGTTCATTTTTATACATGCACGATTTTTGAGCGCGAGTTTGTAAGAATCCTCCACAAAGGATCCTAAATCTAATTTTGAAAAGGACAGCCCATTCAACCATGTGACTCTGGAAAGTCACTTCTGATTGGCACAGGACACCTTTATGGTGTGGCCAATTTCAATTCAAAACTTTCCTACCCAAGGAAGAACTCTCTCTTCGGCCTCTTCTCTTTATCTTCCTCTTCTTCTGAACTTCTCTCTTGCAACACTATTTGGAAGCATCGCTTGCTTCTTCAAGATCCTCCATGCCATGTATAGTACAAGGAAAACTCGGGAGACCAAAAGTCCAGAGGAAGCCTCTCACTCTCTGCTTTACGGTTCACACACACCCAACGGGAGTCGCAAATCCTCCTTCCAGTGGCCTCCCTTCATCCATTCAATAGCTATCAGCGATCATCACAGAGTCCAACATCGATGGAACGAACTTTCTTCAAATGCCAAAGAACCAAGCAACTCAAGGAAATGCAACAACATGTAAGTACATCTCCAGACTTTTGCTCAAAGTGCTGGCGTATTAGTTAAATACATTGGGTAATCTGACCGCAAATCAATTTAGACTCAAAGAAGGATAAATGGTTCTTAAGGCATGATCAACAGACTTCATTAAGTTATTTTCCCTATATCGATCAAATACTTCACATTCTGTCACTACTCACCAATCTGTTTCATGTTGTATGTGTTAGATTAGTTTTATGTTTAGAATAGCAATAAAGTTTGTATGTATTCAAATATAATTTGACTGTGTTATATTTTGATAAATCATCTCATCCCTGTTTTTAAAAGATTTAGCTTCAAAGCTGTACCTAAATATGTGTGATATTATTTTCAATAAGCCATGAGAATAATATCACTACAAAAAATGATTAATCATAATTCCCTTATTAAAGCTAATTCCTTACAATAGAAATTGTGAGCAGATACAATGAGACGATTAACTAATCTAGTTATTTATCTAATTTATAATGGCTGTCAAACACGTCTAATTCCATTATAAATTCCCTTAATAAGGACAGTTTAATTCATTCCAAGCTCACACATTTATACAACCAAATCTCCAACATAGGTACGTGAGCACTTTAATTACATATACATTTACATTAAATGTATTCATTTGGCAGACCCTTTTACCCAAAGCAACTTACAAAAGAGGAGAACATAAGTGAATTATCTTAAGGAGACATTGGTATGAAAAGTGCCATATTACAAAGTTTCACTAGCATCAGAATAGTATTCAAAACAGATTTAAGTGCAAAATATTTTTAGTGACTGGTTAAGTGCTCTTGGAAAAGATGTGTTTTTAGCCGTTTTTGGAAGACAGAGAGAAAGTCAGCTTCATGGATGGAGTAGGGAAGGTCACCAATGTGGTATGATGAAACTGAAAGTCCGGGAAAGTGTTTTGGTGCCTCTGTGTTGGTACAACAAGACGACGTTCCTTGGCCGATCGCAGGCTTCTTGTCGGAGTGTATAGTTCTGCATAAATTATTTTAGGTATGCTGGAGCAGACCCAGTGACTGCTTTGTATGCCATCATCAGAGCCTTGAATTTAATACGTGCATCAACCGGCAGCCAGTGGAGAGAAACAAACAGTGATAAAAAGACTTAAATCCGTAACGTGTATATCTACACAATCCAAATTCCCTACATATAATGGTGTTGGAATGTGGGCAAAGATCTAAATGAGTTATTTGTCATTTTAAACACAGTCATTCTTTTCTTTGAATCCAGAAACAGAACACTAGTCTAAAGTTTGCGCCTGTGATGTATATATTGTGCGCCGGTTTGTTGTCATGACAACGAGAAAGCTAGAGCTCATACTTACCTCCGTTATAAGATAAAGGCTGAACGCCGCCTTCCGTGCTCATGAAAAGAGCACAGAAATAGAACTGACATATCTAATGAAACCCAGACACACTTTTATGGAATAAAGTTCCAGTTAAACTAAAACTCCACGAAAGGAGTTTCCCCTGCTAGGACGAAGGAATCTCCTTACAGTGTGGTAAGAAAAAGATATGAGCAATGTTCCTTTATCTCTTTCTAAAGGGCCTTATTTATAGCTAATTTGATGACATTGCTATGTTCCAGTGCATTCAACTAGACTATCTTAACTGTCCTTGGAAGTAGATGTTCACATTTTTGTGTCTGCTCGCGGAGCGAATTTGAAAATTACTTGTGTAATGTGCATCGTTGTCCATGTGTAATTTTGAACGGGAGTGTAAATGTTTGTACACGCTAGAGATTTGCAATAAATCTGTTTAACTTCAGTGGACAGAACCTATTGCATATCCAGAAACTGACACAAAATCCACTCTGATCAAATTACGTTGTTGTTTAAATCTCAGTAAACCTGCCGCTTAAATATAGAATAATCTTGCTCCGAATGAATTGAAAGTATAATCGCCACTTCGTAAAACAATTACGTGAGTTGTCTGTAACTTGCATTGCTGAAGAATTGCTCTTTAAAAGAACTAGAGTGATAAATAACATGCTGCAAATGGTTAAGCATGTTACTTTATTTGTGCATTAAGATTTGCCTTGAATGCATTGAGATCACAAGCGCCACGTGTGATTTGTGCATTGTGGAACATGCTGACGTTCATGTGAATCGATGAACCTGTGTTTCTTTAGTGTTAAAGAAAGATTATAAATCACTGGTGTTGGTTGCTATGACGACGAAAGTTCACGGGAAGTCCTAAAGAGACTCTTCCGGGTGTAGTAACCGTGAATGTTCAACCTGCCAAACACCATATTGTCAACACAGTACAGCTAAGCTAATTGCATAGAACAGCTAAACTAACAAATTAGCAGTCTTTCATTGAAAGCCTATAATAACCCTAGCACAAAAAGTTAGCAGTTAGCATCCAGTGGCCTGTTACAGTAAAATACAGATTGTGCTTGAACAAACTTTTTTTTTTATTTTAATGAAATTTAAATGTTTTCTCACTCTCCATTATCTCATAACACAAATTACTGTTTCTCAATGAGCAATTGAGTAGATGTTAATTTAAGCTGAGTTTGGAGAGCTGATTAAAATGTATCTTTTCGTCCCATTTCTATTATTTCCACTTATCAATTTCTTATCATAGCTGAACTACTTGATGATAAAAATAAGTCTGAAAGAGTGTATGTAAACTTACAGCTGCCTCTCATTCTAATTTCTTATCTCCCATAAGAAAGATTTCTTTTGAATTACTTATTGGCTGTTTATTTTATTTAACTTATGGGTTGGGCACTGAGCTGATTCTGTTCTATGTGGAGGGCCCCCACTCTAGACATAATTGACTCAATCACCTGGCCATACACAATAAGATTTCCCCATTGTGGAATTTTTTAATTGATAAAATCCCTCCAATAAAATTATGTTACACAATCATGATCAACGAGCTAAAAGCCTCAATCAGAATCCCCGTTATTGCTATAATGCATAACAACAGAATATTTATTGGTGGATTTTGTTAATTTAGTCTTTGTTTATTTCCCATTTCATTTTTAATTCTCTGTCTCCCTCTAACTTTTCTCTCCATACTGTTTACAGTCTAGAGACAAAGCCTATGGAACCACCAATAATTCTGGGTAAAATAATTTTCATCAATAAGAGTCATCTTGAAATGTTAAATCATTAACCAAAATGTGTGTGTGTTCGCCGTAGTTTTAACCTCATGCAACAACTTTCTTTGTGTTTATCAACGCAATCCAAAATCTGGCAACCAAATGCAGACATGTCTGGCAATAAATTGCAGAGAGAATAACCAGGTAACCATCAGCACCCCTTGAGCGTGCCTTTGAGGCATCTGTGGTAGGCAGTTCAACTGCAACGCATAAAAAGGTGTATGGTGTCAGTCCTGATGTTTTTCAGATTGAAAAAAATAAACAACATTTAATTACACTTCACTGGTCATATGCACTGAAAAACACACACGCTGTTACTATCCTGCATTTGTGTCCCCACACATTGAAGCCAACACCTAACTGTAACACTTTGCCCTTAACCCCGTGCATATCTGTGTCAGCTCTCTCTCCCTAGTCTTCCACTACAGTGTGCCAACATGTGGCTGAATACTGACCCCAAGGGCCACTGTAAAAACTTGAAGTTGACACGGCGTGACATTCTGGAAAAGGTAATTTACTACCTGGCCCACAACCTCATAGGCCAGATGAATCCGAACGACAAGAATGGCACCCATCTGACACAGGAATTAAATGACCTAAAGCTGCAGTCCACAAATACCCAAAATGTGCTAACACATGCCATGTGCCCCATTGACCAGCTAGAAGCTGAAGCTCAAGAATAACGCAAGGACTGTTTACCACCTTGAACACCAAACAAGGATGGAAAGAAACCATTCAAGCCTACTACTGTAGACTATGGCAAGACTACTTCCAGTCTCGGAATGAACCTGAGATGGAAGAAGAATTTGACTACAAAACCAAATTCTTCCAAAACCTGCATCCCACGGTGAGCTAACATCAAGGAGTCACAGCCTGTCCTCACACGATGACAACTCAACAACTGCATGACTTAGCACACGAGGCTTATTTTAAACCAAGAATGGCCTTGAGAAAGGCCCACAAGGCATCGTCATTCTCAAGCCTTACCTAACAAAACCAAGGGCTGGAATCAGAAGATATGTGGCATCACATCAAAGCCAGGTTCTTCAGCATAGAGCGAAATAAACTACATGGCATTCAAGTGCGTGACCCCCACATTAGTGCCAGACACATATGCACATCCAACCACTGGGAGAAACCATGGAAAAGACAAAGTCCCTTAAGCAGTCCAAAAGGAAGGATGACATGCAAACCCAGACTGACACTTAAAGGCAACCGACGATGAAAGCCGTCTCAACACTGAACTGAGCCTGCACATGGATGAAAAACTAAGCCTGCTCAACCAGATGAGCTATCTGCAGAAAACTCACCAGAACTACTGAAGCTACTCACAGCCTACTTCAAGCATGTTAGCATATATAATGTTTATGTGTTGTGGCTATACTTGTGAAGCAGTGTGCATTTTCATGTTTATAAACTTGTCCCATTTACTTCCAATGTAAGTGCCTTACTTTAAATGCAGTTCACCTTCTGTCACTCACTCGACGTTGTGTCGATGTAGTGACTATAGGAATCTTGAGAGCCCAATACACCTCAGATCTTTGAGAAAAGGCAAATGATATTTGGTGAGTTGAATTTGCATGCAACTCTCCCGGACATACGGATATAAAAGGAGCTGGAATGCCCACTCTCATTCAGATTTTTTCTTCAGAGCCGAGTGGTTGTGTATCAGCGAGTTGAATACTAATGCTGTTTCATTCACCTCAAAGAAGCATATGCTAATGGATATATGGCGCATTCCAGTGACTTTCTCTCCTTCTGCACGCCTAGTGCAGAAAATGCCCCAAGGCCTGTAGGACTACATCGCCTCTGGTGACCAAAGCCTACAGTGCTGCTGGACAGGCCACCTCTGCCCTGCATGCCATGGCACTCCTGCAAGTACACAAGGTCAAGGCACTGAAAGAGCTACACATGTGTAGTGCTGATCCCGATGTGCTGCAGGAGCTGCACTCGGCGACCGACCTTCGCCCTCCGGGTGACAAAGGTCATGGTACAAACACTCGTGAAGTTGATGTCCATCTTGATGGTCCAGGAGTGCCATTTGTGGCTGAATCTTGTTGAGATGAGATGAAAATCATTCAGGCAATGGACAGCGGTTCCACTGAAACGCTTTGAAACATATGGCTTCCTCGGCAGTGGTCACACAGCATGGGTTGATGCATATGAGAACGCTTCAGCTCTGGATTCAGACTCGAGTCTCGAGATGGGCATTGCGCCACAGCACACATAGAGTAGCTGTTATGCCCCTCTGCCACCACTTATTCAACAGTTGGACAGACTTTGCATTTCTACAGGCAGGACTTCCCCTACTACAAGTGTCCAGATGCGTCGTGGTCACCACAGATGCCTCCAAGTCGGGCTGGGGCGTCATGTGCAACAAATTCCTGGACAGGACCATGGCTGTGTTGGCACATCAACTCCCTTGAGTTGCTGGCTGTACTGCTTGCCCTGCGGAGGCTATTGTCGTTGACCTGGATCAAGCAAGTGTTGGTCCAGTCTGACAACACTGCAACAGTAGAGTAAACAAATTGCCATGGCGGCATACATTATCCTTGCATGTTGCAACTTGCCCGCTATCTCCTCCACTCTTGTTGGTGCCGTATTCGCAACCCAGACTTGGTTCTCAGACCTCATGCTCCTCGTGACAGTACCTCCCTGGCAAATTACCCTGAGGAAGGACCTTCTTTCTCAGGGACAGGGCACCATCTGAAACCCATGCCCAAACCTCTGGAACCTCCATGTCTGGTCCCTGGACGGGACGCAGAAGACATAAGTGGTCTACCACCTGCAGTGGTAAACATGATCATTCAGGTCAGGGGTCCTTCTACAAGGCAGCTGTATTCCCTGAAGTTTCGTGTGTTCCCATAGCGAAGACCCCCAGAGATGTGCAGTCGGGTCAGTGCTTTCCTTCTTGCAGGAGAAGCTGGAGGGGCAGCTATCCCCCTCCACCCTGAAGGTGTACATAGCTGCTATAGCAGCGCAACACAACGCAGTTAAAGGCAAGTCCCTTAGTAAGCACGACCTTATCATTAGGTTCCTGTGAGGCACTAGGAGGCTGAACCCTCCTAGGCCATGCCTTTTTCCCTCATGGGGCCTCTCTGTGGTCCTTCAGGGCCTTCAGAGTGCCCCATTGGAGCCCCTAGATTCAGTCGAGTTAAAGGCTGTCTCATAAAAGACCACCCTCCTGACTGTGCTCACTTCCATCAAGAGTGTCGGGGACCTGAAAGTGTTCTCTGTCAGCGAAATGTGACTGGACTTCAGTCTGGAAGACTCTCACATGATCCTGAGACCCCGACCGGGCTATGTGCCCAAGGTTTCCAAGACCCCTTTTGGTGGTCAGGAGCCTGTAAGCGCTGCCCCAGGAGGAGGCAGACCCAGCCTTATCGTTGTTGTGTCCAGTGCATGCTTTGCTTATATATTAGGATCGCATGCAGAGTTTTAGACGCTCTGAGCAGCTCTTTGTCTGCTTTGGTGGACAGCAGAAAGGTAACGCTGTCTCCAAAAAGAGGCTTGCTCACTGGATCGTGGATGCCATCGCATTGGCCTACCAGACCAGGCCGTACCCACCCCTTGCGGGTTTGAGCACACTCTACAATGAGTGTGGCATCCTCGTGGGCACTAGACAATGGCACCTCTCTAGCAGACATCTGTACAGTAGCGGGCTGGACAACATGCAATACCTTCACAAGATTTTAAAATCTCTGGGTTGAGCCGGTTTCGTCCCGTGCTCTTTCAGGTATGAACAGGTAGAGTTTGGTAATAGAACAGCTGGCCAGGTGTATTGCTTGCGTATAGCTCATTTCCGCTCCGTTGAGGCAAAAACGTCTGATTTTACTCCCAGTCGAGTTCACAAAGTTGTGGACCCTGGATGTACTTCCTCCCTAGCCCTGTGGCGAATTTGGAGGAGGAGTTTGCGGCCAGATCCACTACGGATAGCCCTCTGAGATGTATTTTTCCATGGTATGGTCTCCCTCTCAGCAGACCCGCATCTCCCTTGGGCAGAGCTCTCTATGCACCAGTCGCAGTGTTTGTAGAGCTCCTCCCCTTCGAGGCAGGACCTACCACCGTGCCTTTTCCTTGTGCTGCTAGTGAGCCCATGTGTCGTATTGCCACATTTTAACCTCCTCTTTTGGGAAGGATGTGGTCTCAGTGAGGTCTTTCCTCCCTGAAAGAATAGGAAAGGAAAAGAACACCTTCCCAGATGCATATACTAGCATTAGATGGCCCCAGCCGAATCTAATACTCTGTGGAGAGAAATCATAGAGAGAAAAGGCCGCAGCTGGCATGGCCTGCTCTCATGCTAGTTACGTTGCATCCCCTACTCAGGGGTGTGGGGAACAACATGACATCATGTGGTGCATTGAGGGAGGTTATGTGCAGACTGATGTACCTTATGTTACGCACACAGCAGCTTGCTTGTGCCTGCATCGGCAATTCACATAACACGGTTCAGCTGTCATGGCGTTTTTCTATAGGGAACCCTAGTGTCACTACATTGACACAATGTCTGTTTCCTGATGGAGGGAAGGAGACGTTTTTTCCTTCTTGCCACAAAGATGTACTAGCCGCTGAAATGGCCGGGACCTGGTCTCGGCTCCTAAGTACAAAACCTGAATGAGAGAGGGAATTCCAGCTCCTTTTATACATGTATATCCAGTTGAGGGACATGCAAATTCCACTCGCCAATTCTCATTGGCCTTTTCTCAAAGATCTGAGGTGTTTTGGGGCTCTCAATAGCGACCCCTAGTGTCACTACATCGACACCGTCTCGTTACCTCCATCAGGGAATGGAGGTTATGACAGTAACCAAGATGTTTTTGAGGGACAATTAAAAATTACTTTTTTCAAAAACAATTCGCCAAAAATGCAGTCGATCAAGCTTACTTTGTATTGAACCCGGGACATTCCATTACGACTGAAGTTATTAAAAAAAAAAATTTAACCACTCCACAAATTTAATAATAGCAAACTATAGTTTTGGCAAGTCATTTAGGAAATCTAATTTGTGCAGGATGAGTAATTTTTCCAACAATTGTTTACAGACAGATTGTTTCACTTTTAACTAACTATATAACAATTCAATTGGGTCAGAAGTTGACATGTACTACTTTAACTGTGCCTTTAAGCGGTTTTAAAAATTCCAGAAAATTATGTCAAGCCTTTAATTATCCAGTTAGCTTCTGATAGGTGATGAACTGAATTTGAGTTATATCTGTGGATGTATTTTAAGGCCTACCTTCAAACTCAGTGACTGTTTGCTTGATATCAAGGAAAAATCCAAAGAAATCAGCCAAGACCTCACAAAAAAAAAAAAAAAAAATGAAATTGTGGACCTCCACAAGTCTGGTTCATCCTTGGGAGCAATTTCCAAATGCCTGAAAGTACCACATTCATCTATACAAACAATAGTCTGTCTCCTTGAGATAAATGTATTTTGGCACAAAAAGTGCAAATCAATACCAGAACAACAGCTAAGGACCTTGTGGAGATGCTGGAGGAAACAGGTAGACTAGTATCTATATCCACAGTAAAACGAGTCCTTTATCAATATAACCTGAAAGGCTCCTCAGCAAGGAAGAAGCCCATGCTCCAAAACTACCAGAAAAAGACAGACTACAGTTTGCAAGTGCACATGGGGACAAATATCTTTGATTTCAGAATTTCCTCTGGTCTGATGAAACAAAAATGTAACTTTTTGGCCATAATGACCATCATTATGTTTGGAGGAAAAAGTGTGAGGTTGGCAAGCCGAAGAAAACAATCCCAACAGCAAAGTATGGGTGTGGCAGCATCATGTTGTGGGGGTGCTTTGATGATGGATGGACTGTTGCACTTCACAAAATAGATGGCATCATGCGGAAGGAGAATTATGTGGATATATCGAAGCAACATCTCAAGACATCAGCCAGGAAGTTAACCCTCTGGGATCTAAGGGTGTTTTGGGCCCTGGAGAAGTTTTGACATGCCTTGACCTTTGTGCTTTTTTCAGTTGGTTAAAAACATATTCGTGGCTAAAGTCTAAAAACTGTGTATTCAGTACAAACTGGGCTACAATCGTATGTGAGTAACGTGTGTACATGTTTGTATTTTTGAGAAAATTATGTTAATGCATGTTTTTTGAAAAACAAAAGCATTGAAATAAGGCCATATAACACATACTAAACATTTGTCCACAAGACTTTTGGGAACTGGATCTTGTAGCCTAAAGTTTTTGCTACAAAATTATGTGAAAACCATTCTGATCACTCATTCATACGAAACAATAGACATTTAAATTTTGTAAGGCACTTTTAGTGTTAGAAAAGTCATATGCCAGGAGGCGTGCACTATAATGAATAATGATGTGATTGACACATGAGGAGACAAAGACCCCTCCCCTGGGCCTATCACTGAGGAATGTGACAGAAAGAGAATGAATGTGAGGCGACTTAATGATCAAAATCAAGTTTTAAATTAAAATAAGTAATCTAACTATACATTTTCTTTACATAAAGACATCACTTAATTTTAAACCTACACTACCATTTAAAAGAAGTCTCTTCTGCTCACCAAGAATACAATTTATACAAAATTTATACAAAATACTAAATATTTACATCACATTTGACACATTTACATGAACAACTATTTACAAGCACAAGCTTAGTTGATGATAATGAGGCAGCATAAACAATAGTTAAAATTCACATTATTTTTATATAATATTCATATCATATTTATATCATACAGCATACAATTTAAATGCCTGCTTTAGACAAAACAGCATTTAAATGTAACTAAAACGTGCCTATTAGGACATGTTTCAAATTTCAAAATTCTCAACAGAATGTTGGCTGGCAAGTCTAGAAACAGTCCAACTAGTAAAATATGTACGTTTATATAAAATAGCATGTCAACTAATATGTAATTAAAACGAAATGTCTTGCTCATCTGAAATTGTACCCTCTGCTGGATCAATTCTCTCTTCAAAATGCAAAAGTTCATCGGAGTCCTGCTTTTCTTCTGAGGAATATGTTAACTCTTCGTCACTATTCAGGAGTTTCCACGCCTGTATATCGTGCTATCTTTCAAATACGCAGAAAAGTGAATGAGCTAGATGTTTTCAAGGCACAGTCAGGGGTGTTTACCATTTGCATTGATCGCCTCAGCACATTACTGTATGAATAGCACCCTCTGCCCGTGGGTGTGATCACATTAGGGATAACTAGTTGAGCCAGGAGAAACTGTACATCGCTTAGTTTTACATCTGAATTGTTTTATTTAAAAGTAGACATTTTAAGCTTTCTTTAGACATTTCTTTCATGTTTGTGTGATAAGTATTCGCAGAGTTTCTTTTCACTTTTGTGACGTGTTTCAGAAATATGCTTGCGAAAACAGAGACTGCTGAAAGCACACCCTTTTTATTTTCTTTATTTTACAAAAGTTTTTGTTGTTATTGTGAGTGTACACAAATAAAAGTAGACCCTTTATAGTCTCTAATGATGTCTTACATGTATCTGCATGTCCCAAAATGACAGAGAATTTTATGTTGTTTCCACTTTAATGACGAGCCAGCAATGACCCCAAGCATACCTTCAAAGTTGTAGCAAAATGGCTCAAAGGAGAACAAAGTCAAAGTATTGGAGTGGTCATCACAAAGCCCTGACCTCAATGTGTGGGCAGAACTTAAAAAGCATGTGCGAGCAAGGAGGCCTACAAACCTGACACCGTTACACCAGTTCTGTCTGGAGGAATGTACCAAAATTCCAGCAACTTATTGTGAGAAGCTTGTAGAAGGCTACCCAAAATGTTTGACCCAAGTTCAACAATTTAAAGGCAATGTTACCATATACTCTATTTTAAGAATGTGAAATGTCAGAATGATAGTAAAGTAGTGATCCTAACTGACCTGCGACTGACCTATCTATTATTAAATGTCAGGAATTGAGTTTAAATGTATTTGGCTATGGTGTATGTAAACTTCTGAGAATGTTGTGCAGTGCAATTAATTTTACTTGTGTATGTTGAATATTATGTTACATGTACAGTATATGTACATCTTCAACACAGTATGGTTTACTAGGTGAGCAGCAATCAGCTAAAATTATTCCAAATGCCTCAACACACTGATTAAATAAGCCGATTTGGACTCACTGGAGACAGAAGAGAATGTTGGATACCAGGATCTATTCTATGTTTCATAGCCGCTGGTTCCACTGCACAGTTTCAAAATGCGCTACAGGGAGTCTTCTCTGCCAGTTGCCATCAAACAGTACAATACCGCCTCCTCCTCCTCATCCTGGCAGGCCCACCCTCTGTTAGTAGAAATATTATCCATTTTTATCTCACTCTTGGAATCAGTAATATTACTGCCCAGAGCACTCATATATCTAGGTTTTATGTTTTGTTGCATTCTTTGTATTGTTTTACTCTGTTTATGGTTGGCATTCTGTATATATTTGAGTTTTTATTTATATGTATTTGAGATTTTGTGCACTCTACATTTCATGTTGCTGCTGTTTCACACCTGAATTTTCCCTTGAGGGTTCAACAAAGAGTGTCTGTCTTTCCGAGATACAGCCTTTGCTATGCACAATAAATGGCCCTTTCTTTCCTCTCTATCTCGATCTCTCTCATTCTCACACATTTACAAACACACAATAAATCTGTGCTAGAATAATTACCTCATGTTCACCAACACAAAATCTGTCTTGTTGCTTCATTTCCAAGAGAAATATGAACCCCATGGAGACAAAGTACACACATCAAAAAGCAGGCACTTAAAAAAAAAAAAAAAAAAAAAGTCTTTTATAACTCTATGCAGTGCATCAGACACAAAGTATGCTCATCTGTTTTCATCCTTACTCCCAATTACTTAACCTGCAAAATTAGAACAGCCTTTCAGCTTCAAAACAAATCCAGAAGAGAATGAAAAATGCTCATTTATTTGTCTAAGGGTATGATATATTAATAGGGTAATTTCTCAAGGCTTCAAAGAGAGAAGATACTTAAGAGGATCTGTAACCGGGACTGAAGTGTATTTGATTCAGTCATGCAGAATAGGGCAGTGTAATGCTGGATTGATACATTTGATTATTGCAATGACATTTTATTTCTTATTTCTTTTATTTATTTATTTATTTATTTGAAGGTGCATTCATATTGTTTCTTATTCATTAGTGGACAAAATTGAATCTCACAAGAGAGATTGAAACTGATCCTGCAGCTTTTCAGTCTCTCTCTGAACCATTCAGAACGTTTGGTGAAGTAACAATCATTATTCAGTGATTGTATTGTGACATTTGTGTCCTTAATTTCCTTTTTACAAAGTTACTGTTTAATAAAAGCACCCAAGGCCTTGCTATATTGTGAATATATTCACGGCTAAAGGGGTTGTTCACAATGTAATTCAGCCTCACATGACTTATTGCTTAAAGAAGTATTTCACCGAAAAATGAAACTGTCATTTTTTTTAATCTGTCTAATGTTGTTCCAAATCCATGGCTTCCTTTCTTCTTCTTAAAAAAAAAAGGATACATTTTAAAGAATGTCAGACTCATTTTAAAGCTTAAAAAACACCAAATAATTTCATGAAAGTAGTTCATGCAAATCAAGCATTATATTCCAATGCTGCCAAAGGCATAATGTACAGACAGATATCCAAGTGATAATTCACGCTCAAATCAAATATTAAATCAATATAGCACATAAATCAAATATGGCAAATACTGTACTGTATGTCTAAAACATCATACCTCAGTGGTCCTTGTTGCATGACCAAATGTCATGATGTCATCACACAAGAACCAATGAGATTTAATTTTATTGACATGCTGCTATATTGGATTTGTGCACTGTTTACATTACTTTACACTGATTTAAATGTATGTAATTAGATTTGATTTAAGAGCAAACAATGGCTTGAATTTCAGTCTACTGTATTCATCAAGTGATTGCATGTCTTGGAATATGATGCATGAGTCACAGTGATTGCTTTTATGACACTTCATGTAGTTAAGCTTTAGAGTCACGTTCAACTGCTATTGTAGGGGAAGCAACGATTGCAATATTCTTTTGCGTTTAACAGAAAAATAGGAATGTCATACCTATTAAAATGAGCGAAAATAATGGCCGAATATTTATTTCTTAGTGAACTATTAATTTAAGTACTGAATTGTGACATTTGGATCTCATTTTGTATCATCTTGCATGCTAGGTGTCAACACAAGCCATAGTGAAGATAAGGATTTTTTTTTTAATGTTTTTCCCTTTCTGTGGTGAAGACATCCTTCACAATATGAAGCTATGCAAAGCTTCTGTATCTACTGTACTATGGAAGAGAGCAGAAATGAGACATTGGTTTAGATGAACAACAAGACAAAGAAACAGATGAAGGGCAAAGTGAGGGAGTATGTTCATTGTGGCTGAGGCTGGAGTGCTTCCATCTTGTCTGTCAGTTTAAGCCTTGGGCAAAACAATCCTGGCATCATGCAGCATCTATTTGCCAATGTGTCCAACTACCATCTTCCAGTCATGCATACAGTACACAAGTGCATATGTCTCATTGGCCTGGACCACCAGCACTAAAGAGACACAGATGAATGACGGCTGTGGCACGTGTCCTCTGCTCATGTCAAACGGCGTGCTGTAATCCTTCTGTCCTGCCCTCTGTTGTGCCAGAACTGACACATATCCTCTGTGTTTAAGAGATAAACTCAGCATAACTCTCTCTAAGCTCACAGACATTTCTGTATACAAACACATGGTCGCCCTTGATACATCTTTGTTCTACTCTTTGTTCTAAGTAACTCTATGGTAACTTGTGTATTGTCACTTCTGATATACAAGAGAAATCACACCATCCTGTTAGCTATGCTGAGTTTAGTGTGATTAATTGACATGACAAATAATTGCACATTTACAATGCAAAATTACTAGGAGCATAAACTAAATTATATATATATATGTATATATACACACACACACTAACTTGATTAAAGGCAAAGCATGTAAAAAATTTAAAACAATGACCTTTTTAAAAAAAAGTTTCCCAAACCCTCGACTGTTTCTTTGGTTGGAAAAAAAGATGGTCCTGCTCCCAAACTCATGCTATTTATTGAGGAAACTCAACAATAAGTTGAAAAGTCGGCATGCTCAAGCAAACGTCCTAGTTACATTTGTAACCTCCGTTCCCTGATGGAGGGTGTCAATGTAGTGACTCTAGGGGTCACCCTTGGGAGCCCAAACACCTCTGATCTTTGAGAAAAGGCCAATGGGAATTGGCGAGTAGAATTTGATTTTCACTCCCCCGGACATACAGGTAAAAAAGGAGCTGGCTTGCAATCACTCATTCAGGTTTTGTGCTAAGGAGCCAAGACAAGGTCTTGGCCATTTCAGCGGGTAGTTCAGTGTCGTAGCAGGAGGGACACAATGTTTTGTTCCCTCCATCAGGGTACAGAAGTTACGAAAATAACCAGGGCATTCCATATCTGTCACTCACTCAACGTTGTGTCGATGTAGTGACACTAGGGGTCCCTATACAAAACACCACGACTAACTGAACTGTGTTACGTGGACTGGCGAGATGGGCAGACCTTTGTGTGCATCGTTGCCAGTGCACCTGGCCGTCACGTAACCTCCCCCAAGGCACTTATAGGCGTTATACGGTTCCCTGTACCTTGGGGACCAGTCGACTGCCCAAAAAATAGGGACTGGCTGGCCCAGCCGCAGCCTCTTCTCCCTTTTTTTCTGTGTCCCTCCGAAGGGGAGGACACTGCTGAGACCACACCCCGCCCGGAGGTAGTTTGTCATGTGGAGGAGTCCTGTGGTAGGTCCTACCCCAGGCGGGGACCGGAGCAGAGGGGCCTCTGCCCAAGGAAGACGCGGGTTTACCAACAGGGAAACCATTTTGCAAGTGATACATCACACGGTGTTACCTACAGGCAACCAGCGCATGGGGAGCAACTACCACATTAAAGGGCCTAGTTAGCACAGGTACTGGGCCAGCAGCGGGTTTCTCCATATACTCTGTTTCTCAATAAACTTGCTTGCCACAGGGCTAAGGAGGAAGGACATCCAGGGTTAACAACTTTGTGAACACGACTGGGGGTAAAAGTGCATGTCTTCACCTCGGGGAGGGGAGAGACGCTATATGCAAGCAGTACACCAGAACATACCTGTTCGTACCTGATAACACACTTGTCGAGATCGGCACAACCCGGAAGTTGTAAAACATTGCGAAGGTGTTGGGTGTTGACGAGCCCGATGCTCTGCAGATGTCTGCATAAGAGGCGCCATTGGTCAGGGCCCAGGAGGCCACCACACTCCTAGTAGAGTGAGCTCATAGCCCCAAGGGGGGTGGCACATCCTGGGCGTGTTATTCCATAGTGATGGCATCAATAACCCAGTGGGTGATCCTCTGTTTGGAGACAGTGCTCCCTTTCTGCTGTCCAACAAAGCAAACAAAGAGCTGCTCGGAGTGTCTAAAGCTCTGCGTGCAATCCAAATATATGCGTAAATCAAGCACTGGACACAGCAATGCCACGGATGGGTCTGCCTCTTCCTGGGGCAGCGCTTGCAGGTTCACCACCTGATCCCTAAATGGGGTTGTGGGAACCTTGGGTGTATAGCCCGGTCGGGGTCTCAGGATCACAAGAGAGTAACCCGGACCGAACTCCAGGCACATTTTGCTGACAGAGAATGCCTGCAGGTTCCCTACCCTCTTGATGCAAGTGAGTGCAGTCTGGAGGGCAGTCTTCAAAGAGAGTGTATTTAGCTCAACTGACTCCGGGGGCTCGAATGGAGACCCCGTAGGCCCCGAAGGACCATGGAGAGGTCCCACGAGGGGATGAGGTGCGATCTCGGGGATTCAACCTAATAGCGCCTCTCCTTGATCTGATGATCAAGTTGTGCTTCCCTAAATACTTACTGTCTACTGCATCGTGGTGCGCCGATATCAGTGCTAAATCCACCAGAGTGGAGGGGGACAGCTGCTCCTCCAGCTTCTCCTGCAGGAAGGAAAGCACTGATCTGACTGCACATCTCTGGGGATCATTGCATTGGGAAGAACAACACTTAGCGAACAGACACCACTTCAAGGCATACAGGCGCCTCGTAGAGGGAGCTACTAGGATGACCTGCTCCTTGTCCTCCCTGACCTTGAAACGTCACTGGCTCACTAGGGGGAACGCAGAGTTTTGCATCCTCAGGGGCCAGCTGTGTTATCATCTGCTCATCTGTGCCGAGGGGAGCCTCAGTAAGAGAATAACAGAGGGGGCAGTGGGAGGATTCCCAGGAAGCAAACAGGTCTACCTGCACTTGACCGAATCAACTCCAAATCAGCTGAACCACCTTGGAGTGGAGTCTACACTCTCCCCTGAGCGTGTCCTGCTACAACAGTGCATCCGCTGCATTGAGATTGGCCGGGATGTGAGTGGCTCGCAACAAATTGAGCCATTGCTGACTCCAGAGCCTGGAGTTTCGTCTGGGTCATTTTCTTGTGATCCTGAGACCCCGACCGGGCTATGAACCCAAGGTTCCCACGACCCCGTTTAGGGATCAGGTGGTCTTTGCATCAGCATCTTTAACGGGAGTTTTTGCAAGGCCCGGTTGAGAACTCCCATGTCCAAGATTGGCCACAACCCAGCGCCTTTTTTTCTGTACCTTTCATCTCAGCTGAAGGGACAGGCTCTATCACGTCCTTCCGTAGAAGGGGCGCAATATCTGTGCGCAAGGCAGCGATGTTCTCGCCTTTCACTGAGGTGAAACGGATGCCATTGAACCTGGGCGGGTGCATGTAATGTGCCGTAAATCCAACAGCTTTTGTAGAGGTGAATGGATTGGAGGAGGGATTCAGCTCGCTGAAACGCAATCGCCCAGCTCTGAAGAAAAAATCTGAATGAGTGGTTGCAATCCAGCTCCTTTTATACCCATATGTCTGGGGGAGTGGCATCCAAATTCCACTTGCCAATTTCCATTGGCCTTTTCTGAAAGATCAGAGGTGTTTGGGGCTCCCCAGGGTGACCCCTAATGTCACAACTTCGAGTGAGTGATAGAAAGGGAACAGAACAATGATTTAAAAGTGTAGCAAAGCTCTTTACAAATATCTACACCTAATCAATTGAACAGTACTTATAAATTGTGATGAAATTAAGTGTATTCACATTAAATTAAGATTTGGTCATATCACTAGCCAAAAGACAACTATAGAAAAAAAGCTATTTTGTTCAACAAACAATGAGGGTGATTGCATGACTACACAAATACTACTACTACTTTTTTCTTTGTAACCCTTTATTATCAGATACTTTAATAATTAACCTAACAAATAACTATACTCATATGCACTAAATCACTTGAATCGTAAGAATTAGTTTTATACTGCCAGTGACTCTGTTTACATCAGGTATTATGATGCATCTCAGGTCATTCAATCACATGTGGTCAAGTGAGACACATTGCTGTTTACACCTAGTCACTTAAATGCGTCTTACTTGTGATAGGATTTGGAGGGGAGGGTCTGATTTCAGGACGACATACATCAGTCAGTATGTCAGTGTGTTACTGCATGATATCAAACCGCAACAAAGAAACAAGACAAAGAAAGAGCAAAAAACGGCACACTATTTCTCACAGGTGCAATTTAAATTTTATCTAAGCACAAAAGCAATATTTTAAGCAGAAATGTCTGTTTTTTTTATTACCTGTATTAGCTGCAGATGTTCATGCTTCTCATAAGTGTCTGTGCATGTTGATTTTGGACACAGTGAAGAAGATCCATGAAGTTCTCATGCTTGTGTATCTAACAGCTTTTTTCATTTTCTAATGATGGGTATTTACTTTTAACCAGCAAAATGTAAACTCTTTTAGTGCAGTAGTTGACTGACAAGTGGGGGTGGCGCTTCGCCTGTGCTGGGATGCTTACTGGATGGATTAGCATATATGACTGCATCACATTTGAGGAGTAAGTGTTATTAACCACATTCGTATGTGTTTTTTGTGATCCGATCACAAAACCTTTAGACCCCGTTAAGAACTGAATTTAGCTCTGACCACATGTGATCGGATCACCAAAAAATGTAAACGGGGTCATTATGTCCTTTCAGTGGCTAGAGAGTGTTATAGGGACCCTATAGACTTACACTGTATGAGCAAAAACATTATGCATCTTAATTTATGTTTGAGTTTGAGATGGCATGAGGGTGGGTAAATGATGAGAGTTGTAATTTTTGGGTGAATTATCCCTTACTTAAATATACAAAATTTAAAATACTTTGTGGAACCTTTAAGAAGGGTGACAAAGATGAAACTAAGTTATATCTATTATATCTAGTGTCACCTAATAAGTGCATTTTTTGCATTTGTTATAAGAAAACATTACTATGAGCTCAGTTTTTAAAGATATATCTGCATCTGTCATTACTTCACAGTAAATTAACCAAACCCTGTAAACAGAGGCCAAATCCACCTCCATTTTCATTATTTTTTTTTCTACAGTTGTGAGGTTCTTTTTAATAGCAAGACCGTGTTGCTTGGTGCGCTGTCTGTGAAGACTCTCTCTCTCTCTGTCTTTCTCCCTTTACCCTGCGGGGGTGGACAAGCTCAGAGAGTTTTCTTCTCATTGTTTTTTTTTCGTCCTCCTTTCCCATTAGAAATTACTCTATCAGTGAGGGCTCTTATGGGACATTACTATACACGATTTCCAGGTATATTTCTGCAGTGATGCTGACCCCAGCTGCAATTTACATTACTGAATTCAATTAACGGCCAGTGCCTGGTACGGGAGAGCTGGCGGTGGTGGAGATGGTAAGGCTGTCTGTGGTCTCACAGAGGGGACTACAATCCTTAATGCACTATAATGAAAAGGGTGAATGAAGAAATCCTGTTAAAAGAGGTTGGTTGTGACCTCACCTGTAGAGCGCATGCAGATACTTCGAGTCAAATGGCTGACAATGTGGTTTTAAAATTAAGCGCAAGCTTAACTAGACACTTGAAATAATAATAATATTTTTTGGGGTTAATGTTTTATTGAGGAAGGAGGCTGATTTTATAAGAATGTGTGTTTTAGGTAAAAAAAACAATTGATACAGTCATGTTAAACCTTGAGGTTTAAGCCCATGGCGCATAAACATGATATTAGTGTGATAAGATCGCTTTCTAACCATTTAACCAATTTCACAAATTATGTTGACTGAGCTTAAGATGATTAATATTTATTTAAGGTTTTCATACCATAACCATTTTCTGCACTGATAGGGTGGGAATATTTTACACTTTTATCGCTTGCTGATTTTTCATATTACATCTGGTTAGGGCACAGGCTGTTTGAATTCTGCAGAAATCTAATGAGCTTTCTTTGTAATTTTGCTGCCAGAAATCCCAAGCTGGCCTTGCTATGGCTTTTTTTCTGCATCTTATTAAACATCTATCTTTCTCTCATACCATATATGCACTAAGTCTGTTCTCAGTCTGGTTATGAATATACAACCTGTGTATACAATCCTGACACACTATTGAAAAAATAAACCCTTCTCCCTTTTGCTTTTCTCTGTCCCTCCATTCTCAATTCAGAGTGTGAAAGGCAGAACAAACAGCACCTGTTCATTAGCACCTGAGAATATGGAAGTCATTCAGAAAGAGAGAGAGAGAGAGAGAGAGAGAGAGAGAGAGAGAGAGAGAGAGAGAGAGAGATACATATTTGTTGCTGATGTAGCTTAGAACAGTAATGTACCTCAGCTTTTTGCACTGCCATTAAAATTAAATCAGGTCTAGTACTCAGAAAAGTTGTCCTACTTTAAAAAGAGACCCAATATTTTTTATTACTATTATTATTTACAACTTTTAATAGGTATTAAAACATTTTAATGTCCTTTTGATTACCATATTAATATGCACAGGGCATGTGGCCATTACCAGCAGCTATATCTTCATGGGGAAAAATGTGACATATTTTCATGGTGATAATGAAAACAGCAGGTGCAATAAAACCATTGCATAAAAGAGAGAACTACACTTATCATGAAAGTTATGGCTTAATAAACAGACAAAACAATTATTTAATTAAATAACTATTTTAAAGAGTGGCAATAGGTCTCTGTTATGGTTAGGTTTAGCTGTATGGGTAGGGTACTGAAATTATTTTCAATATAAACTCAATATAAAATAAAGTCAAATGGAAACTCATTGTAGCAATACCAACAGAAAGAAAACATGGCCAGTTTTTCTAATAATAAGCTTTTAACATTGCCTTGCTTCCATAGAAGAGGCTCTTTAAATGACCTAAGAAAATAAAATTGCATTCTAAATTAAAAGTATTTAGGTGATACATTTGCAAGGCTACTGTGTGTGTGTGTGTGTGTGTACGTGTGACAAAATATTAGCATAGAGGCATGTGTTTAGAGGAGGGGTGCACATTTGATATTATGATAAATAGCCCTGTCTGTCAGGAGTAGCCATGGCTAGCAAAAAGATTGGAGGGAAAATTCCACTTAACGTCAGAGCAGATTAACATAAATGAGGCCCGTGAACATGGCTCCCTGGACACAGGCATCTGAAGGACGTGGTCAAACCTGCCAGGGTGTTCATGTGACAGACAGTCCAAATATGGGTGGCCATTGAACCTGGCATTAAGGAACGTTCTGACACAATTCATCCAAAAAAATTATAATTTGTGTGGGCTGAGGGTTGAAAAAGAGTGTTGATAAGATATCTGTGTGTGTGGGTGTGTGTGAGAGAGAGAGAGTGGTTGAAAATATCATGAAGCGACCAGCTATGAGTTGTTTGCATGCTAACCTAACCCAAGAATGAGTTCTGCAGTCTGTCAATCCATTTGTCATCTTGTTGCTAAATGACCACAGATTGATGTTTCCCTCTTTCTCTCACTCTGCCCCTCCATCACATCCTTTTCTCACTACCTCATTGTGAGCTAACCACAGAGTCTGCATTTTAAGGCACTGTAAATACAAGATGGCAGAGTAGGCAAGATAAATGGTGGTTATACATATATTTGTAATTTATTTAATACTGAAATGTATAAATAATAAAAAAATAATAATATAAACATTTATTACTTTTTACTCATTGTATTTAAAAAAATAAAAATGATATGTGCTATTTGTGTATTTTATCCATATTAGAGAATTGTGGTGTTAGCTTTGCAACATGTAAACGGCAAACACTTTCTTAATCAATAGTGTGTCACTTGTGTGAAGAGCACTATTTGTATAACACAGACTTGCCACCAATGTTGAGCAGTGGCTCCCAAACTACAGCACCCATCAATTGATTTTCTTTTCTTTTCTTTTGGGGAGCAAGGGTGGAGTAGATCAGAAAAATAAACTGGGGAAAGACCATTTAAAGCCTTAAGTGTAAAAAGGAGTATCTTCAATTCAATTCGGGATGCAACAGGCAGCCAGTGGAGATCATGCAGAAGATGGGTGATGTGGGCAGAGCGCTCTTAAGCTGCACTTGCATGTCACTTGACATTTTGAGAAATAAGATTATTGTCTAATTACACACACATAATCTATTAAAAAGGTAATCTTCCTCTCAGCCCAGAAAGTGGCGAGATGAAGGCCCACCCAAACTCCCAACTGGGCCCAAGAACAATTAAACCTAATGGTTCCCCCTCAGTCCGGCCGGTATGCTCATGCCGGAATATGTTGGAGTGCCGGCAGTGGCTAGGCCCCTGAAAGCTAAATGATAATAAAAGTTATTATAAATAGAGGTCTATGGTTTACAGTGAAGAAATTATGAGTAGTTATATTTGATATATCATCAAACCAATTTAAAACTTGGTTCTATGGGCCTGTATGATTATGTCAGACATGTGAAAGGTTGATAAATACACATTCTCACTCGCTCAACACTTCTCAAGTCTGAAAAATGGGTATTTATGAATGAAACCGTGCCTAAATTATAAACCCACATACAGTATATCATATTTCACTTCAATATCACCATACATTGAATATTCAGATAATATAACAGTTTTCGATTGAATAATTGTAACTTACTGCACTCAAAATAAATTCAAATGTATCACTTAGTAGTATGACATTTTTTATTCACATATCCTTTGATTCCTTTCACAAACAGTAACCAGTGTGCTGCATTGGTTGTGACAGGATTCCGTTCTTCCCGTTAAACCTTTCATGGTGGTCTTGTTCATATAAAATTAGCGTTAGATCATATTTGATCACATCTCATATCTGTCACTGTGGTTGCACATTGGTTATTAAAAACAGCCTTTGCAATAGTTTACACAATTTCTTCATGAAAAGTTTAAATCACAAAATCACTAGCACCATAGAGCAGACGCGATAACAGTGAAATTAATTCATGAAATATTATAATTTATGTACATTTTCCCTGATCCAAAGATCCTGGTGGGAATTTAAAGAAGCCCAAATCTCCAATAGTTTTAGTGAAGTGTCCATAGACACTTTTCTTTTGTTAGCTACTAAAAGAACCTGGAAGTGGCAGGGCAGGCATTTGTTTGTAAACTGTAACTTCAACATGCAAGACATTGAAAGCATTTGAATAGTAGAAATCAGACAGCATGCGGGTGCTGAATTTAGTCAGTACTCTGTACAGTCGGTACTTCTAATATCGGTGGCTATAAAACATAGAAGTGATCAGAGATTCTATAGCACCCCTAGCAAGTCGAGGCAGCACCCAGTTTGGGAACTACTGATGTACAGTAGAGTGCTCCAAATCAGTTATGTATGACATTCTTTTTCATTTAAGATTCTGCGTTAGAAGGCTGCTGCCTATTTAGGTGGTAAACAGCAAGGTAGCTCACTAGGTCTTGGAACAGAGCTTATGTCTTCATCTTCCTGTTCCAAAAACATATTTTATCTGTTTACTTTTATCCACCTACCAAAGTTTCAGACATTACTTGAAACATTTTCAAATATTCTTACTGGGAAAAGGGCTGTTTGTATAAATAATTATAATAATAGAAAACAAAAAAGAAGGAATGACTAACTACCCACCTTTTAACTGTCAAAATCAATCACCTAGCATCTTTTCTCAGCATCAAATGGCTGTCACCATGACTTGACTTTTTCAAATCTTTTTAAAGTGCTGTAGTGCTGGAAAACAGACTGCTGCATGTTAGCAACACGTCTCCATGTGTAATGAGGGTGTTGAGGATCTCACTGTGAGTATCAGAATAACATCAGATAAACAGCTCCTTTCATTCTGTCACCTGACAAATGACTCCACGCTCCAGTGGAACACATAGCTTTTACACACCCTCAGTAAATCGCCGCTAGTGCTAGACATCAAGATGGAAAAACATCATTGGCTGAGATGTGTAGGTGTTTTAGAAAATCTAAATTAAGTAAGCTGTATGAAAATAATTACTCATATCAATGCTGTGGCTTCTCATTTACTGAAAATGTAAAGCCTTTCTCTTCCAGGAAAATGTCCAAAAATATTACTGCACTATTAATGCATTTTGCACTTCATAACATTTTGTCCAATCCAATGTGCTCTAAAATGTCAATATCCTTCACCCTAATACCACCTGCAACTGCCTAGCATGAAAGCAGATCATGGTTAATGGCTGTGTTGTAGCTACACTAAACATAACAAAGGCATTTGTACTGCCCAAATTTGTCAACATAGAAAAGAAAACTGTGCTCGTCAAGCTATTTCCTGATGTTTTTAATAAAAGTGACAAAAGGAAAATAAAATAAAGTAAATATTTAAATTAAGGCTTGGAAATTGAACATGCTAATTTCTGTGATTCATATTTTTTTTGTTTAACTTGTAAAACAAAAAAGCAATTAATGCAGTATCCATCTCTTTTTCACTTCCTGACACTTCACGCAATATGAGAAAGGTGTCCTGAGTTGTTCCTTGGGACAATAAACTCCTTTGTATAATATGCAAAACTTTTAAAAAAATGTCCCCACTTTCTGTGGATAAAATTGCCATACATACTGTACATTTTCAAAAGGTACATGCACACACTCATCGTCATACGAGAAGCTGATTGTGTGGAGCAGTGAATATTTTTCATTATACTCAACGCATGTCCCAGACATAATAAACACAGGAGCGTATTTACTGTACAGAAAAAGGAGACTTCACCTGCAAGTGGTGAACAAGGCATGTGAGAGTTATGGGCAAGCTTCTGTATTTCTTTACATCACCCGAAAATGCTCACACACTTTCATTTGAACCAGTTTAAAAAGCGAAACCACCAGCGCGGGTCCAAGCGTGTGCACTATAGAAACCAGAAAGACCTGACCATTAAGCAAGCTACAACAAGGTATTCTAATAGAGACTAAACAGCAGCCAGATAAAATTATATTTTTGAGATTTTAAACTTCAGCATTCAATATGTTTTATATCTGCATAGTGTCTAATAATGCATTTGCAATGTACATTTTGATGTGAATAGAATCTGCCCATTTGATCCAATTTTTACATATTGTATACTTGTATCAAAGATTAATACCTTTATAAATGTATCTAATTAACTCTTAAAAACATAAACAATTAAATATTTTATAAAATGATATTATAAAAATAGATTTATTTTATTTTAAATAATTAAAATAAATGAAGACTAACCAATTTCTTCAAGTTATTTGAGACAAAGTATTACGTAAATATGTTAATGTTGATTTTTTTTTATGTTTGTTGTAATGTATCATGTTACATAATTTAATTGTGATTAAATCACAGAAAACTGTTATTAGACTGATTATTTAGTTACAAACTTTAATCACTTCACAGATAACAGATTATTTAACCTAATTAAATATAAATATTTTGTTTAAAAAATACATTTCACATATAAATACTTTGTTTAAAAATACATTTCACATATACATATGTATATACACACATATATACATATATATATATATATATAAAATAATAATAATGTAAATACTAATGATGTAAAATCAAATAGTTTTAAAAAAACTTTTGCAGATTTTATTATATTTTTTTCTGAATAGTGATACCAAAATATTTCATGAAAGCAAAAAAGCTTTCATGAGTCATTAAAACTGTCCCTGTTGGACTGGATAAGAGTGGAAAATGCATAATAAATCTCAGCATATGCCTATAGTATTATGCAGAGATAAAGACAGCATGGCAGCTAGAGGTCTGCAACCCTGTGAGAAACCGATGGGTTTCGGGTCGGGTTCAGGCCAGATTTTCATGTAGGACTTCGGGTTCAGTTCGGGTTTGTAATTATTGAAAAAAATTAATAGGCTTACCGAACTTGTTTTCACGTATGCGCTCTCACTCACAGACGAACGCAAACCGATGAGTAAGAGGCCGTTCACACCAAACTTATTTTTGCACACATCTGTTCTTTTTTCCCATTATTGAAACATATGCTGGACGAATGTCTTTGACATTTGCACCTTGTCTCGCTTTTTCGTCATTGTCTCGCACAGGGCCAGCATATTTTAAACAAGCCAATTTAAAAAGGAACTTCACATTTTCAAAAACGCATGTTGAGACACCTGTACTCTGTTTCATTCTTTGTGCTGCATCTAGATTGTTTTTAGTGCAGTTATCACAAATATTTAACATTCTAAACAAGTTCAGGCTGCATAGAGGGGACTGTTGTGGTGTTTCATATTATTCCAAATTGTTCTGCACCAAGTGAAGTTTCAACAAGTTTAATCAAATGGTAATTCAATGCTTTTGTCATTCTGCTCTAGTGTACTGAGGGGCTGTTGTGCCTAGTTAAAACTATATGTTTACTGTTTCAATACTGTTACAAATGTTGCCTATTTGCTTACATAAAATACAGCCTATCGCAACAGTACTTGCTAGGAGAAAAAATAAGATAGTAAGCAATTTTGGGTTCAGGTTGGGTTTGGGCTTAAAATGTGATGGTATCGTTTGGGCCAGTTAGGGTTGGGCCACACGGTCTCGGGTAAGGGTCGGGTTCGGGTTTCATTTTAAGGTCCATGCAGACCTCTAATGGCAGCATAGCACACACACAAACAGTGACCTGAACAAACCCAGAACTGTTGGTCTAACTGTAGAAAACTGGGTCTGTCAATGTGTTACACAAAACTATGCCTACTCTCTGTATCTCTCTTTACTCTTTTCCCTCTAACGTCTGTCTCCCATGGCACTCATACATTCCTGCTCAGGGACACTGTCTGAAGCTCCAACCAGACTACTGTGCTCCCTAAGAGTTGTCCCTGCCCCTCTTGTCACCAATTTGTGTCTGCAAGCTGACTCTGGCATGCACTGGGAACAGACCCAAAGTCCCCCCAAGCGCCAAGTCTCAGTCTCATTTATAATTTCAAATTCCTCTGCGGTTACAGTACTGAGGGAGAAGAATGACCTAGACAAAGGCAAGAAGACAAAGAAAAAGAGAGAGGTTACTGCAGTACTTCCTCAAAAGCTTCATTATTTTCAGCAAATGGAATTGTAAAATGATTATTTTTAAACTGGTTGGTCAAAACACACAGTCCCGCCCCAAACCCGTGTCATTGGCTGAACCAGTATTGCTTTGTTTTGGCTGCTCGGGATGCTCAAACTGAATTTTGTTAGCATCACACATCCATATTTTTACACTCTTTGGGCAGTCAACCTACAAATGTAGGTTTTTTAATCGTCTTACTTGTAGCACGTCTTGCTTACTTATAATCGTCTCTGCATATTAACCTGAGAAAGAAGGAAGTATTTTAACATGGAATAAAATACACACTTTAACTTTATACATACATCATCTTTAACATTGCATACATAAATAAAGAAAACATGGTCATCCTTCAGTTTTTCTGAAATGTTAAAGGAGCAATATGTAATAGATTTACTGTAATAAAGCATACAATTATCATAATATGTTATCAGAGATTTAGGAAACATGCTAAGATGAAACACTGGCTTCTCTGAAAACAGTATATGCTACTTTGAAATGTTCAGGGTCGGAATTTCTGTTTGTGTTTTGGCCTGTGTGATCCCGCCCACTGCCCATTTCACAATAGTATTTCAACACCCCGGGTTGCCAGATTTAAAACAAGTTAGCAGGCAAATACAGCGCGCTGCAGCCATGGAAGCAATACATCTAGACAACATTGAAAGAGATATAAAAAATCCACATGAGCTGGTTTATAATTTTCAAACAATAAAAATATTGCAACCGTACACATTAGCTGATCAAATTGCAGTGTAAGTTTCCGTTCCGACGACTGAGGGAATGGCAGCATAGTTCAACGTCTTCTCCAACGATATAACTAATAATCCCACAAAATCTTGAGAGAGAGAAAAACTTTTGTTAAAACCATTTATCATAGTGGGACAACAATGGAATCAAGAGAGAATAGCAGGAAAAGTAAGACAGAGGTCCTGGAAAATGAAGGTAGACAGCAAGGCAGCGCGGCATATGCGTTAGCACAAAAACAAGATGCTAATCTCCAATAGTCTCACCCGGATAACACGCAAATCAATCTGGAACAAATCCTGGAGGAAATTCAAAACTTTCGCAAATAAAACACTCGTTAACTGGACGAAATCAAGACTGAATTAAACAAGACAAATCAAAGAATCAGTCAGGCAGAAGATCGTATTGAAGAAATTGAAACGTGAATTCAAAACGTGTAAGAGACGATGCAAAAAATTATAAAACTGAAGTCTCAGCTGGAAAACAAACAAATTGATCAAGAAGGCAGGTCAAGAAGAGATAATATAAGGATATACAATGTGCCAGAGGATGCAGAGGGAAATTCCATGACTGACTATGTTGAACAATTGCTGCGAGACACTTTGGATTTTCCTCCGGATACAGAACTGTATGTGGAGAGAGAACCTGGAGTGAACGCGAGACCCAGACCGATGGTAGGGAAATTCCTAAGGTACAAAATGAAAGAAGAAGTGATCCGGAAGGCATGGAAGAAAAAGGATATCTTTGTGGGTCAACAAAAAAATCTACTTTGATCATGATTGTCCTCCTGAGGTTCTTCAGAAAAGAAAGGAATACTCGGAGGTGAAAAAGTACTGAAAGAGAAGACGATTCTCTTTCAGACTCCATATCCAGCAAGGCTACTTGTGTTTTTACGAAGCCGGGACCCATATCTACCACACTGTTGAAGAAGTTTATCTGGATATGGTGAAAAGAGGGTTCAATATGGAGAAAAAAAATTAAATAAATTGCCGACGGAATCATTAATGGAACAACTTGAACGCATGTCTTGGGAGACTGCTGCACAATAAAAGACGAGGTAAAAAGTTTCAGAGATTGTCAGATATCAGGGAACGATTACAGGCAAATAGAAGATAATTTAAAGATGCCTATACCCTCTAGAGTTTACTTAAATGTTTGGGCCTGAAACTGTTGACATCTTTACATCTTATGTAAAGACGGTGAACTGGGGGGCCCAGACCACCACTGTGGAAAATAAGGTCCCCCCCCACACTGGATGCCAGCACCAGCTTGTTACAGGGTCGTTTGTTTGAGACCCCTATCTTGGAAGCACAATATGTTTGTCAGTTTCTTTTCTGTGTGTGTGTATTTTCTTTTTTGGTTTATTTGTTGCTTTTTCAGGGACTGTGCCTTTACCATCCTTTAGATTTAGATGTTATATTCAACAGACATAACAAATAACCAAGTAATCTCCTTCAATGTGAATGGTCTACTTAAGATTTTTTTTATCTTCGTTTAAATGGGTTAAGTAAAATGAAAAATTGGAGTAATATTTGAGTAACACTGAACATGAAAAATGGGATTTACTCATGATATCATACAGGGCATAGGAAAGGAGAATTATTCTGATTTCCCATAAGGTTATTTTTGAAAAGAAATATGAATCCATTGACAAAGAGGGTCTGATTATTTTTATTCATGGAATAATGAATGAAACATTTGTTACTTTATTTAACATTTACACCTCACCTGGTAGTAATGTTACCTTTTACAAAAGATTTTCCAGATTGCGGACTCTGAAACACAGGGTATACTGATTTGTGGAGATGATTTAAATGTACATCTACAACTTGAACTTGACTCCTCAAACAATAAAACAGCTTATCCTAAATCCGTCAATAGAAAAATTAATACATTTATGAATGATATTGGCATAATTGATGTATGGCGAGACCTATATCCGAATACTAAGGATTATACAAATGTTTCTCCCCACACCCTGTCTTCACTAGGATTGATTCTTTTCATGATTAATAGATATAGAACCAGGGTAAAAAGCGAAAATAGAGTAATAAACTAAAAACAATTATTCTGAGTTTAGATGCTGAAAAAGCCTTTGATTCGGTAAGCTGGACCTATCTCTATAAGGTTCTACACAAATTTGGCCTTCACAAAACTATAATCAGAAGTATACAAGTACTTTATGATACACCGACTGCAAAAATAAAGATTAATAGTTATTTATCAAAATCATTTACTTTGGAAAGAGGTACTAGGCAAGGATGCCCAGGGTCCCCTCAGCTATTTGCACTCTATTTAGAAGGATAACATAATTCAAGCTATTAATATAAAAGGGGTGGAACACCAAATAGCCTGCATTGCAGATGATATATTGATTTATCTTGGAGACCCTACCAAGTCCTTCCCTCAACTCATGAAACACTTTCAGATTTCTGTCTCTTTCTGGATATAAATTAAGTACTGATAAAACAGAAATAATTTCATATAATTATAACCCCCCTGCTAATACTGAAAATACATATTCATTAAAATGCCATACAAAATCATTTAAATACTTAGGGATACAGCTAACTGTAAAAATCTAAAAGATTTAACCAGATGGAACTTAATTCCCTTTTTTAGTTTTAGTTTGAGGATTGAAGCAATTAAAATGAACATATTACCAAAATCTCTTCACTGTAAAAAAAAAAAATCCTAATTTTACAGAAAATAACAAAAATTGTACAGTAGATTACATAACTCTGTAAAATTACAGACGTTATCTGTAAATTAACAACCCAACTGGAACATTAATGTTTCATGACAATAATGACAAATAACATGTATTTATAATTTTTTTTACAGAAAAATTACTATATTGTTTTACTGTATTTTTTCTGTTTCTAAAATTACAGACAAATGTATTATAACTGTCCCGGCTATTTTAAACCAGGCCTGCTACAGTAGAATGAGGGGGAAATCAGTCTTGCATCAGATACTGTGTTCAGGGTAAACATGAATCAACAAAAGACAACTAAATGAAAATCTTCTCTCTTCAAATATATAGAATTTTACACAAAACACTTCATCATACACACAAACAAACAAAATATCACATAAGAAAAGTCCTGGTGGGAGTGGATGAATGTGAAATGCCCCATAAAAGATGTTGACGGATAATGAGGTTGATGAAGTGAGCAGTCTTTAGAATTAACAGTCTTATCTGGGAATGGAAGTAACTGATGAAATGAAGTATTTGTCCTTCAGGTTGCAGCCCGGGATTCTTTGAATAAAGTCCTTGGGCAGTTGCCCTCATGCACCCAAGCAAACTCCCAATCCAGCACTCAAGGGCTATGTAAGTCACAGGTAATACAAAAATCCTCTATAACAGAAAACAACTCATTAACATCTTTACAAGTTCTTTTATCAAAGCATACACAAGATGAAATAAGAACTACAAACTCACGGTCGAGCAACAAACTTAACGTTTCTCAGACCAGGATTACCATTAAGAACAGCAGATACCATGTGGTTACTCAAACTGAATCTACCTCTTACTCTCCTACTTCCTCTTTTATCTATAAGGTAGAGGTGCTACTGGTGCCCCCTAGTGGATGGGATGAACATAGCACTGAAAATGAAAACAAATAAACATGTGACAGGCAGTGACTGTTACAGTATGTAAAATGACAATAATTATCTGTAATTAAATATGTAGCTCATTATATAAAGATATATATATCCATACTAACAATTTAATGTTTTTTCTTGTAATTTTAAGGTAAATCTTATTAAATTTATATTTATGCACTGTATATATATAAGAAAATACAAAAATGGTCAAATGACTTTCAGCAGTGGCTGCCAAACAAAAGACATAAAATGAAAGTAAAATATCCTTATTCAAGACACAGCCCAGTCGGTGTCTCAGGATAACGTGAGAGTAGTCCGGACCGAACTCTAGGCACAGTTCGCTGACAGAGAACGCCTGCAGGTCCCCTACCCTCTTGATGGAGGTGAGCGCCGTCAGGAGAGCGGTCTTCAAAGAGAGCGCCTTTAGCTCAACTGACTCAAGGGGCTCGAAGAGAGCTCCCCAAAGGCCCACAGAGAGGTCCCATAAGGGAACGAGGTGTGGCCTGGGGGGATTTAACCTAATTGCACCTCTCAGGAACCTGATTATCAAATCGTGCTTCCCCAAATACTTACCGTCCACTGCGTCCTGATGCGCCGATATAGCGGCCACATACACCTACAAGGTGGAGGGGTACAGCTGTCCCTCCAGCTTGTCTTGCAGGAAGGAGAGCAATGATCCTACTGCGCAATTCTAGGGGTCTTCACCTTGGGAAGAGCATCACTTAGCGAACAGATGCCACTTCAGGTCATAGAGATGCCTCATCGAGGGGGCCCTGCCCTAAGTGATCGTGTCTACCACTGCAGTAGGCCACTTAACACTTAATGAGAACTGTGCCTCTCACCGGTCTGGTTTGAAAATACGTCCGTTTGTCTGTGTGTGCGCACGAGCGCGTTGCTCCCATCAGCAATGCTACTCGCCACGGTACACTGGATTATTTTACATCTTCCTGCTAAATTCTTATTTTGAGCGAATTTGAGTTGTTGGATTCAACAGAGAACAAAAAATTGAAAAATGGAAAATGGACCGGAGCGGTTTGATCACGTAAGTTAAGTGAATTTATATCTTGCAAAAATATAGCGATATCATGTAAGAAAACATTTTCCCTGTAACGACATAAAGTAATCTTATGTTTTGTTTTTATACCCTTAATTTATGTAGCCCAGGCTAAAAATGGGGAAAACAGATGAGATGTGTGAAAATTGTAAAAGCTACCAGAGTGCAATTATGCCCATTAACAGTTTCACCTACAGGTAACGGACATATCGCAACCTGCAGAAGGTAAATACCACTTTATGTGTATATTTACTTCTTCATCAAGAAGTAAATATACTAATTGTGATGCTAATTGTGATATTATACATATTTTAATCTAGTAGCCAGTTTTGCTAGTATGTGTTAATATTGTCAGCTACTTTATAGTTTAAACTATCTCGTACTGAACTTCAATCAGCAAATGACCAAAGCAGTGCTTCACCTGTGAGATCATGAGAAGGCTGAAGAACCAGGAGTGACAATATATCACCGGATGGTGGGGTACAGAATTAAACCCAGGGACAGGTTAGCAAACAGAGGCAAGACATACAGAGACTGGATTTGTTCTTACTAATTTGTTTCATGAAACCAAGTTCCATTTAAATTTAATTTGTATATCACCATCTCATACAAAAGTAGTTCAAAGTGCTTTACATAAAAACAAAGTAAAACAGTAAAAATTATATATCATTATAAACAGAAACATGCATCCATACATACATATAAATACATATACAAGCAAACACTGCATTCAGAAAGTATTTATACCCCTTAATTTTTTCCACATATATTATATTGCAGCCTTATGCTAAAAAGGCTCCCATTATAAAAAAATTTCACATCTGTCTACATGTCATACCCCATAATGACTACAAAAAAATAACAGATTTGTAGTAACTTTATTAAAAAGAAAAAACTGAAATATCACACTGAGATAAGTATTCAGGCCCTTTGCTATAACACTTGAAATTTAGCTCAAGTGCATCCCATTTCTCTGAATCATCTTTAAGATGTTTTTACACTTTAATTGGAGTCCACCTGTGGCAAATTTAATTAACTGGACATGATTTGAAAAGGCACATACCTGTCTATATAAGGTCTAACAGTTGAAAATGCATATCAGTGCAAAAAATAATTCATGATCTGGGGAAGGCAAAAAAATTATGTTGCATTGAAGGTTCACATGAGCACAGTGGCCTCCATAATTCTTTTTTTTTTATGCCCAATGCCCTCTTAAGTTCTTGTGGTGGCGTAGTGATTCACCTCAGTCCAAGTGGCGGAGTAACGAATCTCAGTTGCCTCTATGTCTGAGACCATCAATGCATGCATCTTATCACGTGGCTTGTGGAGAAATCACGTGGAGACATTGTGCATGTGGAGGCTTCACGCTATTCTCCGCGGCATCCACACACAACTCACCACACGCCCCAGCGAGAACCACATTAAAGCGACCACGAGGAGGTTACCCCATGTGACTCTACACTCCCTAGCAACCGGGCCAATATGGTTGCTTAGGTGACATGGCTAAAGTCACTCAGCACACCCTGGATTCGAACTCACGACTCCAGGGGGTGGTAGTCAGAGTCAATACTCGCTGAGGTACCAAGACCCCCTTTTTTTTTCATTTTAATACATTTGCAAAGTTATCACAAATCAGATTTTTGCTTTGTCATTATGGGGTATTTTGAAACACTTACTCACTCTTTATTATAATGTTTTTTTTTTATCTTCACATTTTAGAATAATAGTAAAGTCATCAAAACTATGGAATAACATAAATGGAACAATGGGAAATAGGTTGTTACTAAACAATATCCAAATTAAATCAAAACGGTGTTATATTTTAGCATCTTCAAAGTAGTCACCCTTTGCAGACATATACTCTTGACATTTTCTCAACCAACTTCTTGAGGTATCACGCTGGGATGCTTTTTAAACTGTATTGAAGGAGCTTCCATGTCAGGCACTTAGTGGCTGCTTTTATTTATTATTTGGTTATTATTACTATTCTGTTTCTTTGAGCATTTTTACATACCCATGTCCAACACTGATAACTGCTAATGATAAGAAACTTGCTTACAGTTTTTTAGACCAAGCATTGCAACAAGGTTTATGGGGGGAGAACAGACACCCAACAGAGAGACAAGTCCAACACTAGTAAGTATCAACTGCAGTATTATATAAGATAAGATATTAGTCATCATCATCATCATCATCATCAATCCTTTATTTAATTTTCAGGAGAACATTAAGGGAAAGACCCTCATCACCCTCAGACATGTTATAACAGGGTAAACGCAGCTGCAGTTAATACATTTATTAGATGGTTGTTTTGATTTTGGTGTAACAATTGGCAATATTTTTTTAGCTACAACTGTGTTTACCTTGCTATGATTCATATGTGAAGTGTCCATTTTTGTGAATCCACGTCGTCTTTCGGTGGTTCACATTTTTCTGACGGGGGTGCTATGTGCATGGTTAAATTTGTAAACATTTAATAACTAACACTCTCAAAGTTGACAGTACTCTGTATTTACATTGACAGATTGTCTCATAATGGCAAATGTTGGTACATACAATTTAAATAATGTTTGTTTAAACTTGTTTAAATTTATGGTAAATGAAATCCTACTTTTTAAAAACTTTCAGTGAATCTTAGTGTGTCTTCCCCCCAGATGCACCAAGGATCCAGCTGATTACTGGCAATTTGAGAAGGATTGTTCTTTATCTGCTAGGTTGCACTGTCACTTCTGGTACAATTTCATTGTTTTTGTGTGTGTGTGTGTGTGTGTGTGTGTGTTATGTTTTTTATTTTACTTATTAATACACTGTATAGCTAGGATTCTGAATTAAAATACAGTGTAATGTTTGTCCACATACATTAGAACTATACGGAGCCCCCAGGGGCCAGAATAATTTTGTGGAAAACGGCATAAAACTGAATTGGAAAATACAAGCTAAAAAAAAAAAAAAAAAAAGACCACAACCCCCTCAGCACAACAGCACAATTTGTTGTTTTCTCCACCTGTTTCAAATGTGAAATCATGACCTCATCATGATAGTAACCCTAATAGACAAGATTGACACATAGAGAAATTAAATTTTTTGTTTGTCAATTCCTCCTGGGGGTGGGCTGAGAAGAACGGTTTGTGAATAATTTGTTGATATTGTAAATTTACATCTGAATACATAAAAAAACAAATCAATATTGGTGTGTACTTTATTTGTAATTAAGTTTCCAACCCCACTTTAATTGTAGATGTATCCATTTATTTTGTATTTCTACAGTATGTTTTCAATTGCTGATATTCCACAGTAATCTTATATTTTATGATAATTTGAAGAAACCTTTCTACTGTTAATCAGTAGAGTAAATAAAATATTAAATGTTGTATTTAATATCAGGTTTGGTCTGTAATTCTATAAAAACTGAATCATTAATATTGCATTTAGATTAAAACCTGTAAAAGTACAATCTAAACACAAACACTCCCAGTCATGTTTGAGATGATTTTAATCTGTTGTATAGTGTATTTTTAAAGACTGTTTATTTTGTCTTCCAAAATAAAACTGGTATTTTACAATCTTTAGCATGAGTTAACTCTTAATTGAAGGGGTTTGATCATAATAAATCAGGAAATACCTGTAAAATAATGGTGTTTCTCTGTAAAACTTTTAATGAAATGTTCTATAAATGTATTGTTTTAGCACTTTAGTTGAATAAGGATATATTACTTTCATTTTATGGTTTTTGTTTGGCAGCCATAGCTGCCAGTCATTTGACTTTTTATTATTATTTTTTTTTAAAGTGTATACTTGAACAGTTCCAACGTTTACCTGTATAAATAACCAGAAAACAATTCACAGAATTTCACGATTCATTTGGCAAGGGAAAAAGTCCAGAGTACACTTTAAAACATTATAGCTACCAAAGGATAAAGGTGGGTGGGCTCTTCCTTCATTAAAAGATTATTATATATCAGCACAAATTAGGGCAGTGGTAGACTGGTGTGACCCATATTATTATGCTCCATGGAAGGATATGGAAAGTTGTATTACAAAGAATATTCCTACATGAGCAGTATTGACAGACAGCAAATTACGACAATATATAAATGAGTTAGAAAACCCATGGACAAAGCTTACCATAAAGGTTTGGGCAATGGTGATAATTTAATTTGGAACATACTACAGTTCTGAAATGGTTTGCTTATGATTCAGATGTCACTCCAAATCAATTTGATAACAGATTTAAATTGTGGACAAACAAGGGAATTACTTAATTTTGCAACACCATTGAGAAAGATGAAATTTTAAGCTTTCAATTTATTAAAGAAAAGTTTCTACTAGAAAATAAAGATTTTTACAGGTACCTCCAGGTTCCAAATTATTATGATAAAAAAATAAGAGGAAAACTCAAATATAATTTGAATCAATTGATAGATTTACTCAAAAGGGCATACACATCAGGTGTTAGATATAAGATAGTTTCTCAGATATATAAGTGTTTAATAAATATGAAAACAGGTCAACTCTCTCCAAAATTTTGAATTCGGACTGCAGTACCCTTTTTAAATGCTCTATCTCAATGTTACATATTGCTCCTTTAAGGGCCAGTTGCAGTGGTGGGATAACCTTAAGGCACCATATCAAATGTTGGTATTTGTCATCAAAACTCCTTTTCACAGTTAACTGAATCAACGATTCTATCCATACATTCCAAGCCAAACACCATTTAGTGGTGGGACTTAGTTATTGAAATTGAGCTACTCCACTTTTAATGCCATGAAATAATGAATGATGAAAGCAAAGTAGCAGATGTAGTTGCATTAAAATATAAATTAAATGTATAGGTTGAACAGATGAATTTGGAGATCATGGACATTCTTGGACATATTGGCATGTGTAAGCACCAGTTTTAAGGTGAAATGTTCACAGAGTGTCCCCAAAAGGGAGTTTTTAGTTGTAAATTGAACAACACAGTCAAGAAAAATGCATATTGTATTAACTCTATACCCTAACCTTCAGTGAATTTAAAGTGTATTTCAGAGTGAAAATGCAACCTCTATACCATGCTCACCATTGTTCACGTGAGCGTGATTACTTCCTGGTTCCTATGGGGCCAGAACCCACATCTCAGATGTAACTCACGCAACATGTTTTAAGTAAAGCTTGAGGGAAACATGATCACATTTTAATTGATAAAATATTGTCTGATAGGGGACTGCACTTGTCAGTAATTCGGCAGAATGGGTTTTCAGGGTACATGGACTTTCAGAAGCAACATTTCAATTTCCTTTGTGATCATGATTTCCTATATAGGCTGTTATATCTTATACAACAGGCCCTAGGCAGTTAACAGAAAATATAAAATGATCCACTGTCACAGTTGCATTGATTGTACCTTTGGCATAGAATTAAGAGTTGAGGAAGCACTTAAAAGTGATACCTCAGGGTGGATGAAGTGACTTAAAGGTTGGAGATCTCTAGGGCTTGTGTTAGCACATCTTCATAAATCTTCTTACACATAATTTTCCACACCTGTTTCATTAGAACCAAAATGGCAAAGAAGTAATGGTCAGAAGCAAGATGAGCTGGTTAAGCGAGCATTGGGAGCTCCTGGGCTTTGGAAAACACCCATACTGGATATATCTGTTCCCTAATTGTGCTTTTTCAATTTCTCCTCAATTTTCTGTTATGTCTTAAAGTCAAGAATCTGCACACACTTATGCAGAGAGTAAAGAGGAAAGGATCTCAAGGGCACCAATCCTATTTTTCAACTCCTATGGGCAGGGCATCTGGGGAAGGATGAGGTTTCAGGTTTTTCCACACATAAGAGAAGCACTTGGGACTGGCCTGCCCATTCCAGATTCTAATGAAGCCATCTTCCATTTGTCTTATTAGAGATGTAGCGCAGCTGCCATCTAGCATGTGATCAATTCCTTTATCATTCCACCAAGAAGGCCTTTAGATAGGCAGCATGAGGATATAAGTATTGATTAAAGCACAGGGTAGACACTTAGACACATAGTAACAAGCTGCAGGTTGAAGAACTCTCAACCGTAACAAGACATTGTTAGGGACAACCCATTTTATATCAGTAACCATGCCGGTCTCATCCTACCCATTTATCCATGGGTAACCAATTTGTATTCCACAGCAAGTTTCAGTGTCAATTTACCCTGACCGTGCACATTTGTTATAGATTGAGAATATCAATGTTGCCATAAGACTGAATTCTTATACGTATACCTCTAATAAGAGCTAAAGGTACAGTTAGGGTTTGTTAGAAAAGTTGAAAGAAAACTGCACCAATCTGAGAAAATGTATTTTCTAAAACACTACTACAAATCTGATCTCCAAGTTTGCTGACTATATAAATGCACACATTAACCTATATAAAGTACCCAATACCAAGACAAACAAATTAACACAATTTATCTTCAATCATATTCAACTGCAAAGAGGAATCTGAATGTGATATTCCTGAATGGTAGTATAAAAAAAGGCAAGTAATCCTACCTCATTGTTTTGCATCAGTTTAGTTAATGCTACAGTGATATTTCGGGTTCTATACAAGTTAAGCTCAATTGACAACATTTGTGGCATTATGTTGATTCCCCAAATTTTTTTTTTTTTATAAATGCACCTAAATAAAAATATATAAATAAATACATTTTTCTGCTAAAACGCATGGATTATTTGAGCTGTAAAGCTGTTTAAATTGACATTTTTACAGTCATTTTAGGGTTTGTTGACATTATGAAGTTGTAAAATTGGCTATAACTTTACAAAGGAAATGTTTACATGCATATTGTTTATGTTGTGGCTACACTTTTGAAACAGTGAGTATTTTAACATTGGGTATTTTAAAATTAGCCCCCATTCACTTCCAGTGTAAGTGCTTCACTGTAACCCATATTTATTGCTTTTTAAATAAAAAGGAGGGATGAGTCAAAATTCATTTTTGTGGTAATCAATATTATGCCACAAATGCAGTTGATTGAACTTAACTTGGATTGAACCCGGAATATTCCTTTAAGACATCCCACTGAGCACTAGCTAACAGAATGAGCAAGTCATTTAGCAAATGCTTTTATCCACAACGACTTCCACTTTTTTTACAGGGACAATTGTACCTTGAGTACCTTGCTCAAGGACACAATGGTGACAGTTCACAGCCTGCCAATTGCATGGCTCAAACCAGCAACTTTCCAGTAACCACTTCTAAGCATTAAAGTAGCTAGCCACTGCACCATTTTGAACGTGGAATGAAAATGGAAATACAGACTTTTCCAACTATCCTCTATGATAATTACTACAGTTGGATGGGCAATATAAAGGTATTTACCATGCAATAGTAGAAATAATGAGATTCTGCTTTATACCACAGTATATGTGCACAACAAACTGTCACAGATGGGGTGGAGTGGTGTAGTGGTCTAAACCACATAACTGGTAAACTGGTAATCAGAAGGTCATTGGTTCAAACCCCACAGCCACCACCATTGTGTCCTTGTGCAAGGCACTTAACTCCAGGTTGCTCCGGGGGGATTGTCCCTGTAATAAGTGCACTGTAAGTCCCTTTGGATAAAAGCGTCTGCCAAATGCAAAAATATAAAATATAAATATAAATAGATGGGGGCTTCCTGTGTAAACAGCTGTATTGATTATAATGGGGTTTTAATTTTGTTTTTGACATAACTTTATGTGCCACACATGTATGGCATATGCACGGTGCAAATGTAAATTGTTTATGGGTGCCAAGCAATGTTGGAAGAATTAAATTAATGTGTGGTCGCATGTGTGTATAAATCATCTATTACTTTGAGACTTTTCAATTGCATAAATTCTAGATTACTTCTAATTCATTTATTATGAATATAATATTTCGGTTTACATGTGATATGTTCTAAATCAAAATTAATTAAGAAAAAAATATTTAGTCTAATTTCAATTAAAATTTTGTATTATGTATTTATTTTATTTTATATCATTAATCAAATTAGATGGAACCTTTCATTTGTACTTAATGCACATGATTATCAAAAACATAATATATAAAACATTCTGAATTCCCATTTTTTTATTTAAAAAAAAATTGTTTTGTATACAAAAAATCTAAATTGTGATATATACAGTTAGCATAATGTTAAAATTACTTGTAACATCATACAAGATTGTAGTTGTATCACCCACCCCTAATAAGGTCTGTGTGATGCACTACATCCTTGTGATTATACGACTACCTAGCAATCAGAGTCACCAGTCCTCCAAACAACAAAATCATATACCCCTGTTCAGATTAAGTTGACATTTTTGCACTGAATGATTGAAAAAGCTGCACCCTTGAGTCCTTCACCACAGCAGAGTGTAGTGATGGCTAACTGCCATAGGTGGCATCAGATCTTGGACACTCTAAGCCTGTATGCATCTCAACTCAGAGTAGAGTGGATTGTAGCTAGAAAGAGAGCCACTAAGAATGAAGGCTGCACATAAAAAGATCTGTGCTTTGCCACCAGCCAAAGAGATGGTAAGATGGAACTGATGGTCTCGGAATACTAATCCCGTTACCACAGCAATCAAAAGGGACCTGTCTTTCTCCATTTTGCTCTCCTCGCCTCACTCCGTAGCTTTCTCTCCCTCTCTCCTTTTCCTCCCTCATTCATCTGCTCCATTTAAAATGGTCTCTTGACACTGACCCATGGAATAACAATCAACCAAGGCTGCTGATTTTGAGGAAAGTTTAAACTAGAACACAATAAGATGAGCATATGCTATGTGTATTAGTTACCTATTTGAATGGGTGACTTTTAAACCATTAGGAAAGGATGTGTTATGAAAGAACAGATTTGAAAAAATTATAATTTTCATAAAGCTAAAGGTGAAGTGTGGAATTTCTGTGCCACTAAACAGACTATCAAAAATAATGAGTTTAAAGAAAAAAACAAATTTTAAACACACCGGCAGTAACGTATTATTCAGACAAAGAGGTAGCCTAATTGTCACGAACCCCGCTCCCTCGATGTCTCGTCTTGTGTTTGTGTGTTCGGGTTACAAAATAACCAACCTCACCGAAGACAGTCACAATGCATCACGCGGAGAATTCGTGCAGCTCACTAGAGCGGAGGTTTTCAGCGCACTCTGCCCCAGGATCTACCGGTGGGAGTCATGATCGCCGCTCACAGCCCAGGGCCAGCAGATACGGTGCGATTTTTGATTTTTGTCACCCTGCGTCACCTGTGTCTGCCCCTGAGCCCGTTTATGCTTCCCATGCATATTTGAGCGCCGTGAACTCTCCACTCCCAGAGAGGTTTTTTGGCTCTTCGGACGCTGACCAAGGGGTTTTTATGCGAGGCAGCGGTTGTGTAACTCATAACCCCGCCCTCGACATTAAGGAGCCAGCGGCCCCACTCTTGGGGTTGCGTCAGGGGAGTCGCGGCCCTAGCCCCGAAGCCTGACACGCCCCTAGCCCCGAAGCCTTACACGGCCCCAGTCCTGAGGCCTGTCACGGCCCCAGTCCCGAAGCCTGACATGGCCCCAGTCCCGAGGCCTGTCATGGCCCCAGTCCCGAAGCCTGACACGGCCCTAGCCCCGAAGCCTGACACGGCCCTAGCCCCGAGGCCTGTTACAGCCCCAGTCCCGAAGCCTGGCACGGTCCCAGTCCCGAAGCCTGGCACGGCCAGCGAGTCAACGCCCATGCCTGCCACGGCCAGAGAGCCAGCGCCCATGCCCGCCACGGCCAACGAGCCAGCGCCCATGCCCGCCACGGCCAACGAGCCAGCGCCCGTGCCCGCCACGGTCGGCGAGCCAGCACCTGTAGCCTCGGCGTCCCCATGGCCACGTCCCCTGTTGGCCGAGGACGCAAGAGAAGGAAGAGGGCCCCTTCTCCCCAGTCTCGTCTTGTGCTCAAGACCGCAGAGGTTCCCTCAGAGTCTTCCACAGCTCTACCGACCTCTGCTCCGCCCCCATAGTCTACCACGTCTCTGCCGGGTTCTGCTCCGCCCCCAGAGTCTTCCACGGCTCTGCCGGGTTCTGCTCCGCCCCCAGAGTCTTCCACGGCTCTGCCGGGTTCTGCTCTGCCCCCAGAGTCTTCCACGGCTCTGCCGGGTTCTGCTCCGCCCCCAGAGTCTTCCACGGCTCTGCCAGCCTCTGCTCGCCCCTCAGAGCCCTCGCGGCATCCGCCTCTCGAGTCTCCCAAGGCTCCTCCTCCCAAGCCTCCCAGGGCTCCTCTCAAGCCTCCCAGGGCTCTTCCTCTCGAGCCTCCTAAGGCTCCTCCTCTCGAGCCTCCCAGAGCGCCGCCTTCCAGGGCTTCTCCTCCCGAGCCTTCCAAGGCTCCTCCTCCCAAGCCTCCCAGGGCTCCTCCTCTCGAGCCTCTCAGGGCTTCTCCTCTCGAGTCTTTCAGGGCTCCCCCTCCCAAACCTCTCAGGGCTTCTCCTCTCAAGGCTCCTCCCCCCCTCAAGCCTCTCAGGGCTTCCCCTCTCAAGTCTTTCAGGGCTCCTCCTCCCCTCGAGCCTCTCAGGGCTCCGTCCCTCGAGTCTTTCATGGCTCCACCCCTCGAGCCTCTCAGGGCTCCGTCCCTCGAGTCTTTCATGGCTCCACCCCTCAAACCTCTCACGGCTTCGCCTCTCGAGTCTCTCAGGGCTCCTCCCCCTCTCAAGCCTCTCAGGGCTTCCCCTCTCGAGTCTCTCAAGGCTCCTCCTCCCCTCAAGCCTCTCAGGGCTTCTCCTCTCGAGTCTTTCAGGGCTCCACCCCTTCCAAGCCTCTCAGGGCTTCGTCTCTCGAGTCTTCCAGGGCCCCACCTCTAGAGCCTCTCGAGCCTTCCACGACCTTTTTCCCTGAGCCTCTCACGGCTCTACTCCCAGAGACTCCAGAGCTTCCTAGGGCTCCGCCTCTCGAGCCTCCTACGGCTCCGCCTCCCGAGCCTCCCACGGCTCCACCTCCCGAGCCCCTCACGGCTCTGCTCCCAAAGACTCCAGAGCTTTCTATGGCTCTGCCTCTCGGGCCTCCTACGGCTCTACCCCCAGAGACTACAGAGCCTGCCAGGTCGTCGCCTCGGGGACCTCCCACGGCGCCACCTCCATTGGCTCCACCTCCAGAGCCTTTCAGGCCTTCCCCCCTAAAGCCTCCATCAGCTCCACCTCCAGAGCCTTTCAGGCCTTCGCCCCTAAAGCCTCCTTCGGCTCCACCTCCAGAGCCTTCCAGAACCCCACCTCCAGAGCCACCTACAGTGCCGCCTCTGATGGCACCGCCTTTCACGGCTCAGCCCGGACTTCCTGACCCTCTCCCTGTCCTGTGGCCTCTTCCCTGGCCTCCGGACCCTATTCCTGTCCGGTGGTCACCTTCCAGACCCCCGGACCCAGTCCCTGTCCTCCAGTCGCCTTCCAGACCCCTGACCCTGTCTCTGCCCTACGGCTGCCCCCTAGATCTCCCGACCACCCGCCTGTCCGCTATGTTCCCCCAGACCTTGCCTTGATACTGCCCATTGACCCCATGGACTGTCTCATTTCCCTCTGTGCCCCTTGGACTGCCCTCAATTTTGTTTGTGTGTTTTGTGGGTTGTCTGTTCAGGGTTTTTTGTTTGTTGGGTTCGTCCAGCACCACTTCCTCGCAACCGAGCGTGGCAGTCAGGAGCCGTCCGTTTTAGAGGGGGGAGTACCGTCACGAACCCCGCTCCCTCGCTCCGCCCCCTCGAGCTCCCACGCTCGTTCCGCCCCCTCGAGCTTGCACGCTCTTTTTGCTCACTCGAGCCCTCACGCCCACTTTGCTCCTACTAGCTCACATGCTCGTAGGCAATCTCCCTTCCTCGAGTTTCTCACGCGTTTCCAATCCCCCAGAACATTATGACCACCTGCACTCGCGTCATCTGCACTCCTGCACATTAGTTTCACCTGCACTCGTCTCATCACCGGTCATGGTTTACACCTGCACTTGCCCCTATATATATATATATATATCACTACCCTTTCGTCTCACGGTTGTTGGTTATTGTATTTAGTTTCCCGTGTCTTTGACCCCCGCTAGTCTCGTCTAGTTTTGACCTCCTCTCGTTCACCTCTTAGCTTGCCAGCTCCCCTTGTTCCCCTGTCTTTTGCTCCCACTTGTGATTCTTATTCTGATTACCCCGGCTTTGACCCCCTACGCTCTCGTTGACCACTCTCTCCTGGATTTGCCCCTTTACCCTATCTTGATTCCCCGGCTTCGAGTTAACGCTCACCCTGACCATTCTTCACTGGATTTGCCCTGTTTTTGTACTGTTGCCTGCTTTGTTGGAATAAAGCAGTTTTCTCCGACATTGTGACGTTGTCTCGTCTTGTGTTTGTGTGTGCGGGTTACACTAATTCTGAACAATATATAGTATATTAAGGCTGTCGACATTAACCCGTTAACGCATCCGATTAATTAAAAATGTTTAATGAGTTAATTTTTCTTAAATCGCGATTAAGGCATGTACTAATTTCACATTCGATTCTGACATTTTATTCAGCTCAGTGTGAGTTGTAAACACTGATAGAGGGTGGGGCCTTTGCAGTGTGTTTAGTGAATGTTACATGGGAACATTGCACACATATAAACATTAAAAACAAACACAACAGCGAGTCTGTGCCAATGATCAAGTGCTGGAGAAAGAGACTCTTATAAAACTAATGCTAGGGACTTCACTGAAGTCCTTCACACGTCTTTTTTAAGTCAGTATTTTACCACATAAAGCATGTCAATTCTTACAAGCACACTGTGCAGCTTGTTTTCCTCACTGTTGATGCTCCGCTCAAATTTCATATAATTTCAACTTTTCACCCATTGCTGCCAAACCGTTCCCCTGTTGTCTGCCCTGTGTTCTGTGTCTCACTAGTCTATTTTTTAAGAACTACATTTCCCCAATCCACCTGCCGTCATCACTGCCATTTTGTGTCATTGTTCACACCTGTTTATCATTTGTAATCATCCCGTCCTTGTGTATTTATACCCTGGTTCTTTGTTCTGTCTTTGTTAATTGTTGAATGTTGTTGTTAGCCTGGTGTGTGTGTGTGTGTGTGTGTGTGTGTGTGTGTGTGTGTGTGTGTGTGTGTGTGTGTGTGTGTGTGTGTGTGTGTGTGTGTGTGTGTGTGTGTGTGTTCCCTGCCCGAGTTTTCAGTTTTTGTTTTCATCGTGTTCCTGGTTTTATGTTTATTTCCCCATTGAGGGTTTTCCTTTGTGTTTTATTGGTTTGACTGTTTTAATAAAGTGAGCTTGCATTTAGATCCGCTCTCCTCGTCTGCTTCGCTGCCTCATTCGTAACACAAACTTCATGTGCTTCAATATCTAAAGTGAAAATACAGCCTGCCGACCAAATCATATTAAATGATGGTTTGATGCGCATCACAAAGAACACTAGATCTTTCAATCAATCATCATCTTACTTAGACTTTGGGAAATATTTAATGTTACTCGAATTGGAACTATTTTTGTGAATTTCCATCCTTATATTGTCTGTAGAGTTTGGAAAATGTTAGGGGCAGCACGGTGGCTCAGAGGGTAGCACTGTCGCCTCACTGCAGCTGGTATAGGCTCCAGCACTATCCCACAATCTCTTGATAAAAGTTAAAGCTCGGTCCCCCCGACTCTGAATTAGCAGGGAGTAATACACTGATGCCTCATGACCTTTTCCAAAAGCAGTAATCACGTCTCCCAGAGATTCTGCTGCTTTAGGGGAGTGTATGCTACTCGCAAAAACAATACAGAGCAGGAGGCGCAGCTGTAAATACCTATAGAACTGAGATATAGGAATCCCAAAATGTTGAACCAAATTTTCAAAAGATCTCAACATTCCACTCTCATATAGGTCACCTAGTGTAGCAACCCCCCTCACAATACACTCTGACCACCATTATTAATAAATAATTTAGGGTTCAGCCATTTGTGAACCAGCCAGAGGCAGCATTTAAATAAATGTTCAAATTAAACACTCTGTCCATACCGAGTGCAAATGAGAGATAACGGGATATTATTTAACTTCTCTGATTAGTTTGATAGAAAGGATTTGCAATGGCGAAATATGGGCAAAAACTTCCTGTTCAATACAAAACAAGGTAGGGGCTCTCTCAGGTGGAAGTGTTGGATAGGCCTAGTGCACCTTTGTCAATCGGCCTATGTAAATTAATAAAATGTAATTAAAACGCTTACCATTCCAAATGAAAGTCTTCGCTATGCTATCAAATTGCTTGAAATAAAAGAGGGGGACATCAACATGGAGAGATTGTAGCAGGTAGTTACATTTTGGAATACATTTTATTTTAATAACATTTACCTTCCGAATCATAGATACATGTATTGAAGCCCACCTGCCACATCACTCGAAAAACTTTTTATTAAGGGATCAAAATGAACTCATAACTAAATGAACTCATAACTAAATCAGACAAATTTGCTGGCCCTGTTTGGGCCACTGGAGGGTGCCTGGCTGAAAAGCCGGTACTGGGCAGTACACTGTCAGAGCCAAAGCTTTGGGATTAGACCAATTGACTCTGTATCATGAGAACTTAGGAAATTAATTAATAATTCTATGGAGGCAAGGCAGAGATCTAATGTTGTCGGAGACGAATAATAAAATATAATCTGCGTAAAGCAAAAGATTTTGCGCCATACCACCCACCACCACCCCTGGAAAATCATCTTCCCTTCTTATCGCAGCTGCTAACGGTTCCAGAGAAAGACAAACCAATAATGGGGAAAGAGGGCAACTCTGCCGGGTGCCCTTATCCAGAGTAGAATAATCTGAAATAAACCCATTTGTTTGTACTCCGCTACCGCATGTCCATAAACTAACTTAATCCATCCAATAAAAGTATTCCTGAACCCGTATATTCCCAAAATCTTAAAAAAATAATCCCATTCTACCATATAAAATGCCTTTTCGGCATCAATTGAGATGGCAGAGACTAAATAAAAACTTTTGTACATTCACATGCATGGTTTAAAGTAGGAGGCCTGAAATTAAATCCTTAAAATCTTAAATTCTGTTTTAATGAAGAAAGACACAGATATATCTTGGATGGTCTTAGGGTGAGTAAATTATCAGCAAATCATTTTTGGGTGAACTACTCCATTAAGTGCTTACCAAGCCACGCCCAAAGAGGACACTGAGGACCAGTTGGTCTCCATATAAAAATTGATTTCGGCCTTTAACCTGTTGATACGCAATCCCCCCCACACACGGTAGTGACGTCACTCTGCTTACATTTAATATAGAATTTACCATCTATAAATGTAATTAATGTTAACAAATTATACATCTTTTCAAGGTCTAAGGGTTCAACATTGATATCTGCTCTCCGTTTCACAATAGCAATGCTCCAGAAACAGCAATTTAGTTATTTGTGCCAGGAGTACAAATTAAAACATGGAATATCAAAACGGGACTTCATACCTTTGTTATGAAAACACGATCGCCAGATGAATCCAGTTCACCACATTTCAGTCAATTGTCCATGACAAGCCTTCATTGAAAAACATCCAATAGCACTTTTTTTTCCATAAAAGTAAGAAATATTGATATATTCTCCATTGTTAACACAAGATCTCGCCTGAAAGATTTACCCTTCGTCATCGTTCTTCAACAAACTATGCAATCTGAGCAGCATTAATGTTGTAAAACTGTATATTATCTTATATATTAGTCTCATAAACAAAACGAGCCAGTCTCCAAAGTCTGTTTTTAAAAATGCAGTGTAGTTTTATTCATAATATCCGAGCAGTGCAGTCAGATTTTGTGTCGTATTGAAAGGCGGAGCCTTAATTATACTCTGTACGCTTCCAGCTTGCAGGAACCTAATTTTTTGTTAGAACATCTTCAGATCTGAAACATACAGTAACTTCTTTAGACTTGTAGCTTTGAGAACATTGTATTTCTTGGTTGTCTTGGCACTTTTATTATAGTTTTTTAGATTATAAAACATGTTCAGCACAAAATTATTCCATTACTATAAACTTCTCTAACGTTAAAACATAACAACATATATTAATTCGGATTCTTGGGAAATAAAGCCCAAAGTATCTTCTTTCAAAAGATTCTACAACTGTGTCCATACACCAAAGGGTCCAGTAAATACAACCATTTAAGTTCAGATATGTCATTTTCATGGCTTGTGCTCAAAAAGGGGGTGCGTATCAACAGGTAAACATTTGTTGAAATTCAGGATTTTGCAAACGGGGTACATTAATGCAACAACTATATGATTTATTTTTCTCCGTAAGTGGCAACAGCTAAACATCTAAACTCACCAGGGCATGAAAATGTTTCCAATTGAGCAATCAAAAACAGATAAAATGAGGGACTCAGATATATATATAAAAAAAAATCTGTTCTAGAATAAATCTTATGGACTGACGAAAAAAAATTATAGTCCCTACAAGATGGGATAAAAAGTCTCCAAATATCTGTAAGATCTAGATTTTACACATCCTGTGAAGTGAAACTGTTGCTCTAGGGGGCTTACACACTTTTGCTTCACTATGATCAAGGACTGAGTCCATCAATAGAGTAAAGTATCATCCCAATATTATTTCATATATAATGCTTGCAGTATCCCTTCAAGAGCTTAAAAAGCCCTGATCATCCACGTTAGGTACATAAATATTAGCCAAAATCAACATTTTCCCCTGAATTTCTGCTAAAACAATAATGACTCTTCCTAATTTATCTTTAATCTGTTTAAGACATTTGAATTGTAGATGCTTATTTATTAATGCAATGACTCACCCGCTCTTCCTTGAGCCAGCACTAAAGAAAACATGTCTTTGGCATATCTTCCCAAAATGTTCAGCTTCCTGCCAGGAAAGATGCGTTTCTTGAAGAAACACTATATCATATTTCTTAAGTTTAAGAAAATAAATAACCTTCCTTCTTTTTATAGGGTGCCCAAACCCATTCACATTCCACGTGGACAGACAATACACACAAGGCAACTTTGCCATCAGATCTCTCATTCTCTGCCATCAGATCTCTCATCTCTCATATATAGGTAGTTTATATAGGTATTTTATTCCGTTGTGTAGTCTCATGTGGTCCTATGTTGGTCCTTTGTTGTTTTTATGTAGCACCATGGTCCTGGAGGAACGTTGTCTCATTTTGCTGTGTACTGTACTAACTGTATATGGTTGAAACGACAATAAAAACCACTTGACTTGACTTGACTTGACTTCTGGTCCTTATATACAAAATTTGTGAGACAGAATTACACAACAGAAAATAATCTATAAAACAAACTCCTGCCAATAGGTGTAATAAACACCAAAAACATGTAGATTCATCCACATAACTTTCCAGAAGGTGTGTTCGTGGTAGCGCCGTTACGTTCTTGTGTTCAAAACACTTGGAGCGCAAATACGAACTAAGGGATCTCAAGATGTGTTTAAAGATTGAGTATTAAACTATATTTAACTTGACACAGTGATCAAAACATTTTATGTTTATGACGCAACACATCCAAGACGCTACACAAGCATGTCTGACGCAGCTGTTCATTGACGGTTCCTTAAACAAGCCCTCATAATAATAAACTGATTGACAAATTCACTTGTGAAATGAATTGCTGTGAACTGTGTATTAAGACAGTATATTATATTCTAAATCCGCTTTTTGTATTGTCTTATCAATGATGAACTCTTCTGCCACAAGAATGTAATGCATTTAATTATCTGAATATTTTATATATATAAAAATTTTTAAATATTTAAAGATAACTATGTATCATTATTTCATCATTATTTATTGAATTATTGTTATATGAGGGGCTTTCTCAGCAAATATTTGTATATGCGATTAATCGGGACACCATGTAATTAATTCGATTACAATTTTGAATCGATTGACAGCCCTAATATCTATATTTATTACTGAGCCCCAGCATTTTAGAGGTGTTTCTCAGTTTGCCACGAATAAACTCGAAGCACCCTACGAGGCCAGAATGACCCAATTGCACCCTATCAGTAGAGTAAGTATCATTGTATTGTAAGTATCAATTATATATGCAAGTATGTTTTGTTTGTTACTATAGCTACTATATAGAAATATACAGGCTATATGACAAAGTTTTCACACATACCTATTTTTTTCTTTTCTTTTTAAAATTAATATGTTTGCACAATTATATTTTTGTCTACAAAACTAATTTCAAACATTTATGCACACGCCTTCAGATCAAAAGATGTTTAATATCATGAGAAACATTTTCAGTCAAGTGTTACAAAACATTTGACTGGTAGTGTGTGCGTGTGTGTATATTATATATATACACACAAAACAATGTACAAATTCTGCTGTTTCCGAAGCAAATTGGTATTTTAATTCACCAAGTGGCATTCAACTGATCACAAAGTATAGTCAGGACATTACTGATGTAAAAAAACAGCACCACCACTATTTGAAAAAAAATCTAGACAGGCCCCATTTCCAGCAGCCATCACTCCAACACCTTATCCTTGAGAAATCATGCTAAATTGCTAATTTGGTACTAGAAAATAACTTGCCATTATATAAAAACCATTGAAAGCCTATTTGGTTCGTTAATGAAGCTTAACATTGGTTTTGTGTGTGTATTTGAGTTGCCACAATATGCAATAGACTTGCATGTGTTAAGGCAGAACTTAAATAGTTTTCTCTAGAAACTAATCAGTCAATCATTGTTTTGAGGAATGAAGGCTATACAATGTTTGAAATTGCCATTAAGATTTCATACAAAAGGTGTACACTACAGTCTTCAAAGATGAAAGATAACTGGCTCTAACAAGGACAGAAAGAGATGCGGAAGGCCAGATGTACAACTAAACAAGAGGATAAGAACATCAGAGTCTCTAGATTGAGAAATAGATGCCTCTCATGTCCTCAGCTGACAGCTTCATTGAATTCTACCTGCTCAACAAGTTTCATTTATGACATCAAAGAGAAGACTCTGGGGTGAAGGCCTTATGGGAAGAATTGCAAAGAAAAATACACTTTTGAAATGGAAAACTAAAATAAAAGCTTAGAGTGGGCAAAGAAACACAGACATTGGACAACAGATAATTGGAAAATAGTATAATGGATCTTAACCCCATTGAGCTATTGTGGGATCAGCTAGACTGTAAGGTGCATGAGCAGTGCCCGACAAGACAGCCACATCTATGGCAAGTGCTACAGGAATCGTGGGGTGAAATATATCTGGACAAACTGACAGCTAGAATGGCAATAATCTGCAAAGCTGTCATTGCTTCATGAGGAGGATTTTTTATGAGAACTCTTTGAAGTAGTTTAAGAAGTTCTGAAATGTTGTTTTTCAAATTGTAGTAGTACTTTTTCACATTATTAATGTCCTGACTATACACTGTGATCAATTGAATGTCACTTTGGTGAATAAAAGTACCATTTTCTACTTCAAAATTATTATTCCAAACTTTTGGCTGCCAGTGTGTGTATAATATATATATATATATATATATTTCAAGCGCATACTATAGCAGTCAGGAAGCCCAATTCCCCTCATTTTTACTAGATCTCATTTGTATCACCAAACATCGTTATTTTTTGCATCCACACACACACACACACTTGGTGCAGCTATCATTATGAGGATTCTCCATGGACAATGATTTTTATAATGTACAAAAAATAGATTCCATCCCCTAAACCTAAAACAACCCCTAAACCTAACCCTCACAGACAACTTTCTAAATTTTTATATTTTCAATAAAACATTTTTTTTGTATGTTTTATAAGCGATTTGAATTATGTGGACACTAGAAATGACCTCATAAAGCACATTTATAGCATAATACCCTTGTAAGTACCAGTTTGTAACCTTAAAAAAAGTCCTCGTAAACCACTTAATCCTGCCCACACACACACCCCTCATGGGTGTATTTGAATCATGAGTTCTGGGACTGGTGTTCCCTGACAGATTAAAGCTCGGCACTATGGATGAGATAAATGATAACTTCCCTATTGCAGAGAAAATTTAATTAAAGTTAGCCACACTATTTACCTTCCCCATACACACTCTAGGCTAACATATTTCTTAATTTACCGCTTACGACGGCTGGTTTCGATGGCTAGCCAGGTAAGTTTTAGTTTAGTTTGACTCAATCCCAGATTTTAGTTGGAAAAAAAAGAAAGAAAGTTGGTCGGCTTTTACACTACACATGTAGCGTAAAATGCTATTTAACCTGCTCTGTAGCAGATTTCGTTCTGATTACAGATCACTATCAGATGCTGAACCAATCAGCTGTGAGAAAAATTACATCTCTGAAGCAATCAAGTCACTTAAGTGCTCTTAAAGCACACTTTACAAATAAAATCTTAGAAATCCACAAAATCAACTCTTCATGATAAATTATTTATTTGAGAATCTAAATGTAGATTTTCAGCAGATAGATTGTTGTATTTTATTTAAAATGTTAAATGCTTTTACCCTCTTTAGCCATAGCAAAAAAAATATCTTTGAAAATATAAATATAATTTATTAGGCTATCTATAAAACAGCCAGTAAGATGGATTTATATGATACCTGCAAAACAAATTCATTTTTAAAATATTACAATCTCAGGATTGCCATGGAAAGGGTTGAATGCCACCCTAACCACTTCTTCTTTCTTTCATGGATACGAGATGAACATGTAATATTTTACTTGATGTTATAACAATATAAGCAATAAGCAATACAAGCAGTACACAAAATACATTGTAAAGGGTTTAATGGAAAGGAGGCGGCGAGAACCGGCTTGACAATATAAATAATAGTTTAATATAAAACTGAAACAAAAAGACAAACACACAAAGGTGTTGGACAGCTGTCCGTAAATCTCGCTCTCTGTCGCACTGCAGCTCCAGTTGGCCTTTATCCCTCTCTGAGGCTTGATTAGCCTGATATGGGGCTGGGTGTGCGGAATCACGACCCGGCCCACCCTCCGCCATGCCAATTCATCTTATTATTGCATTCAAATATTTTTGCAGACAGTATTCCAAGTGTTCACTTTTTTAATTAATCAATAGTATCTTTTAATGCGTTTTATTTGTACATTTTGTTTTACTAAAGAAAAAGTACAAATTGTACATCAAGAAAGAGAAATAATAATAAAAAACAATGTTATTTTGAATAACCATTCACAACATATTCTATAAACATGTTTAAATCATTAATTTACATGTTATATTTTCAAATATGATTTTATAGTTATAAAATTGTATAATAATATACTTCAAATAAAGTAGAAAGAAAGTCCAATATATATATATATAATATATATATATATAATATATATATATATATATATATATATATATATATATATATATATATATATATATATATATATATATATATATATATATGAGATAGGACATCATACCACATATTTTAACTAAATTTGTTCAAAAATCAAGAGCCTGATGGAAACATTTTATATAAATTAATTTATAATATTTTAAACAAACCTAATTTATGTTCATATTCCAGACTTTTATTAATAACTATAAATATAATTTAGTGTATTTCCAAAATCATTTCTCTCCATCTTTGAAATTCTGGGGGTTCAGGTTTAAATACATTTTTTGTATTCTGTTTCAAAGCTGATATTCTGATTACCCTAAATATGTATTGTTCAGTTAAATTTTTTTAAGGACAATGGCATTTAACCGAAATAAGGTTCTTGATGTATTTCTATTGTGCATTAATATATTAAAGTAACCTGTCTAATCACTTCATTTCAATAAGTTGTCAATTTAGAGCACTCATAGAATTTGACTGTAATGATCCTTTTTTTCTCCACAATTACTCCAACATTCCCCTTTTACCCTGCTATTATATTTATTTTTAAATAAAAGGTGTTATAAAAAAAAAAAAAAAAAAAAATCTCACAAGTAACTTCAAAGCATATTCCCTTCGAGCACTGGATTGAGTTGTATGGAATGTATTATATGATATTTCGTCTTGCTGACAAATATTTATTTTAATTCATCCTCCCACCTACATCTAATTTTATTCAGAGTGTCCTGTATATCTCTTTCAAGTACACTCTTTAAAATTCCTAACATTTTTATTGGATTAAATGTATTGTAAGTATTAATTAATTAATTTTGATGTATTTCTGTTGATAAATATCTTCTTCGGGAGTTCTCTCACACGAGTTGCAAACGTCACTCATTCAAGTGCACGTGCGATCTAATCTTAAAGTCAGAATCAAAGCCTGAGTTGACAGAAAGTTAATGAGCTATATCTTAGTACCAATTAAGTCTGATTGGATTGGTTTGAATTTGTCAACCTGAAACCAATCCTGAAACCTAGAGTTAATTCAGTGACCTTCATAGTACAGGCCTCAGATCATACACCAAGTTATCTACAAATATACAAGAACACAATACAGCTTTAAACACATCTGGCTTTTATTCTAATTAACAGATCAGTTCAGCCACAGAATATTCTTGCTATTATATTTGCAGGCTAAAGAAGAATTTTGATTCTAATGAATTGTATTGCTGATTTAAAATAAGTTATAAAACATAATCTTTTCAAACAGTTTTGGAGATTTTGGTCCCAATTATAGAAGGACAGCCATGTACTGTCTTTTACCTACATAGAAAACAACTGCTTGTGAGATGTCCGCTGAGCTAACCGACTTCCTATTTAAGTTTTCTACTTCCAAACAGCTAAAAAAAAAAAAACACTAGGATCCATAGAGAAATGCTCTGCCTCGCTTTATATTGAAAACAAACTTGTTTTTGTATTTTTATTTATTTATTTTTCAGCAGAAAAAGTAATTTCAAATGTTAATTAGTGTTGCTCTAAGGGTGGCCTCCATCTGTTGTGTGCTCTGCCACACCTTGCCCCAGGTGAAGTGTGACATCTCTTTGTGACCTATATAATTGGCTCTTTACCACCTTGATAATATCTCTTGAGAAAAAAGGAGAGAGAGGGAGGACGAGAGGGGGTCACGGAGACAGCAAGGCATGAAACATCTGTTGTGTACCTCTGCTACTAATGCAAAATCTTATTTAACTATAAAGTCAGCTAACAGGTTAAGGCTATCAAAGAAAATACTAAAATCACCGTGGCATGCCTGAGAGAGAGAGAAATGGACAAAATCAGTATAGTCGTTAGCGAAGGACTATTGTGGTGCCACCAGCCACTCAGCACTGCTAGCATGCCAATATGTATCTTTCCTGCAGCTTCAGAATGATCAGTGACTGTTTAGGTGATTTTCTCAAAATCAAATCTGTCTTAGAAACTATGTACCTGCGAGCAAAGATTGTTGCATACAATTGTGTATTTCCGGGACAGCACACACCAGCCGAGAAACTGCCACTGAGGTGAATGAGAATGCAAACAGATGGCCCTCACCAGGATTTATAGACCTCCTCAAGAAGCAAACAGACCAAGTGGAGAGATACAGCATCTATAAACTTAGATTCCAGCTGGCTTACTGATACAATGCCTGTTAGGTTCCTGACAATATGGTCAAGTTTTTATTCAGTGTCAGGACCCTGTCACCTGTTTTCTGTTTTGGTGTTCCTGTCTAGCACATGGCTTTTGTTCATTTTCACCATGCGCTCCGTCTTGTATCTGGACCCCGCCCCCTCATTTGTCTCATTATTGATTAATCCGTTTCACCTGTTCTCATTGTTTGCCCTTCTGATTTTCCTCCCAATCCACCTTTTTCCTGACTTCTCCATGGGCAGCACCATTACGGCGAGAGACTTCCTCTCGGATGCTCCACACTTCCGCATAGTTGGCAGCACTTGTTAATGCAGAAATGATGCCATAAATCGGAAGATTTTTTAAATGGAACCTATGATGACCAAACACCCTCTTTTCATGGACATGTCCTCTTTTTTCGGTCGGATTTCTAGATTCTCTAAATGTCCAGGATTTGGCTGTTTTTCATACTGAAGTGCACAACAAGAAAAAAATCTAGCGATTCTCTCACACACACACACACACACACACACACACACACACACACACACAGGGCATGTGCAGCGAGCACTAGAGTCCAGTAACTTTACCGTGCAAATGTGTGTGATAGTGTTCTCATCTATTTGGCATTGCCATCGAAACCTAATGTCAATACGCAGACACTAGTGAGAAAGTGATATACGTTAAGTAAATACAGACTGTTCTTCCGTTTTTGACCGTTGTTAGTGATATTATACTGCTTGGTAATGGGAATAAGTTGCGAAGTGGAAGTCTGTTGCATCCGCATTGAAAGAACGTGGCAAGCATAACGGGTAATTGCGTTGCCTGTGAAAAAGGTGGATATATTTTGTGTGTTCCCTATCGTGTTCCTTTAATACATTTTCATGTGGATTTTCCCTTTGGTTTCTAGATTTGGTAGATTATCCCTCTGGTCTGTGTTTGTTCTTGTACTTGCCCTTGACTTTGCCTGTTTTGATTTTTTCCCCTGCCCTGCCTGGGTCTCTAGTGGCCAGTATGTTGGTATGGACTTGTATATTTTTGGATTATTTACCTGTTTGGACTTTATTTTAGTAATAAACCATTTTATGTCCTGTTCCTGTCTGCAATTTAGTCCTATTCATTCCCCTCATAGCTGAATTATTTGTCAGGTTTTAAGAGCACAGAGATCCACTCAGTTCCCACAGGGCTTGGTTCAGGACAGGGCTCTAATTAACTGCAGTGCTGCTTCATACAGGAATAAAGTAGGGGCACATATGAGACCCTTCAAAGTCCCTCGAGCTGAACCCGATTTTACACATTAATGAGGATTATGACCGATTCAGGCTGCAGCAGTAATTGGTGCCCATTGGGAAGTTGTGCATTCAGGTGATTCGGCTTTGGCAGTTCTGTCTCTGCTTGCAGAGTCAGCAAGCATGTATTGTACAGTAGCAATAACATGCCTGCTTCACAGGTTGGCCTTATTTGCCAATGCAATTGATTAGTTAACATTACACATCAACATGTATTTTGACGTTTTAACGTTTGACTCATACTGGAAAATTCAGTTTCAGCTGTGTTTGGAACATGGCAGCTGCTTTTGAACAATGTTTAAAAGTGTTTTTCAATGTAAACATGCTCTAGATGGATGCATTTGACCGTTGCAACAGAATTATAATTTTTTTCAGCAGCTTGCACAGGACTGGCACAATTGTTTTTTTTTTTGTTTTTTTAAATGAGTCAAGTTTTCAAAATAGCTCTCAAAAAATCCTGTGTTTTGTTCTATTTGTTGCCCTGCATCTAACTTTTTTTAAGTGCAATATCTTTTGCAGTCTGAATGGTCCCTTAAGGGATCTTTATAGCAGGGACAAGTTTAGACTGTCTACTTTTAAATAATTTTTGATTTGCAATCAATTGAACATTACAATCTACTAAACTTGAAGAATCTCATTACAGTACAAGTGAGGCTGACTGTGTTCTCGCTGCTCAGAGAGGAAGGCAAGTGTCCATTTGATCTGAATCTAGAGCGTATGGGATTTCAGTCTGTTCTTAAAAGCTCACTGTGAAACCCAAACAAATCCTGGTCCAAATGAGTCCTCCTGCCAAAGATGTGGGTATGGTGTTCTGATTCAGAGTATGGAGTGTTGTAACAGCTTGAGGTGTGTGGGTCTTTTACATCTCAAACCCAAGCTTGTGAACAAGCATGACTGGGAATGAGAACCTCATTCATAAAGCAGATTGCTTGGCATACTACAAGATCCAAGGGTTCAAAATTGATATCTGATCTCTGTTTCACAATAGCAATGCTCCAGAAACAGCAATTTACTTATTTGTGCCAGGAGTACAAATGAAAACATGCAATATCAAAACGGGACTTCATACATTTGTTATGAAAACGTGATTGCCAGATGAATCCAGTTCGCCACATTTGGGTCAATTGTCTATGACAAGCGTTCATTGAAAAACATCCAATAGCACTTTTTGTCCATAAAAGTGATCAATCTGGGAAATATATAATTCTATATTGTTAACATGAAATCTTGCCTGAAAGATTTACCCTTCTTCATCGTTCAACAAACTATGCAATCTGAGCAGCATTAATGTTGTAAAACTGTATATTATCTTATATATTAGAGTGTCATAAACAAAACGAGCCAGTCTCCAAAGTCTATTTTTAAAAATGCAGTGTAGTTTTATTCATAATAGCCAGGAAGTGTGGTCAAATTTTGTGCCGCCTTGAAAGGCAGAGCCTTAATTTTACCCTGTATACAACATGTGACTTGTCGCTTTGAGAACATTGTATTTCTGGGTTGTCTTGGCACTTTTTTTAGATTATAAAAACCATGTTCAGCACAAAATATTTGCATTACTATAAACTTCAGCTTCTCTAACTTGTACATTAATTCTGAAACTGGGGAAATAAAGCCCTAAGTGTCTTCTTTCAAAAGATACTACAACTGTGTCCATACTCCAAAGGGGCCAGTAAATACAACCATTTAAGTTCAGCTATGTCATTTCCATGGTTTGTGCTCAAAAAGAGGGTGCGTATCAACAGGTTAAAGAGACTGGAAGGAAAGGGATAACCACACTAACAACTCTGAATATTTTACAGAAAATCAGTTACATTGCCCTGCTGATTTGGATGCTGGTATGCTAGTGTCTCTGGGCTGCAATGCAATTAAAATGGTCATAAATGTGACAAAAATAAATAATTGCGACAATATTTTAAAATCTAGTCGCCATTGGTAACTTTCAGGAGCACTTTGTTTTTGTTCAAATGTGGTCTCGTCAGGAATTCAGGTTAGCAGTTTGAATCTGAGTCACTTTCTCAGAGAATCATACAATTAATCAGTCATCAGTTCTGTAACGCTTGAGCAATGAGGTAGACAAGGAGATGCGGATCCAAACGCAGTTTAAACTTTATTTAATAAACAAACAGGTAAACACAAAGGAACAACCCACAATGGGGAAATAAAACATAAAAACTGTTAACTAAACATGATGTAAACAAACTGAGGACTCTGGAAGGAAACACACACCAGGCTAACATCAAACAACGATAGACAAGGAACAGGGTATAAATACATAAACATGGGAAAAAGAGGCCAATGAACGATCAGAACTCAAACAAGATAACAAGGTGATTAACAGAAGCAAAATGCAAACTAATGAGGACAGGTGAAAACAATGACAGAAAACACGAACGCTAACAATGAGACTATGGAGTTACATAAGGGACTAAAGTGAAAACTAAGAAATGCAAAAGTGACAAAAATGGCAAACAACAGGGCAACAGTGAAACAAGAAGGTATACATAACAGAGCCCCCCCTCAAAGGATCGGCTTCCAGACGATCCTAGAAGACAAAGACAAAAGACAAAAAACCCACAGAGAACAAAATGATGGCACCGGGGGCAGACAGGGGGGGGCACAAGAACAAGGAGGCAGTCCAAGGGTCACAGAGGGCAGGCAGGAAGTCCAAGGGGGGCCACGAGGGGAAATGAGACAGTCCACGGGGCACAAAGGGAGATGAGACAGTCCACGGGGGCACAAAGGGAGAGGTTTAGGAGGCCGGGGTGGTATCGACCGGGCAGGGACAGGTTTCGATGGTCTGGGAGCTGGCCACCGGGCAAGGGTAGGTGCAGGAGGCCTGGGAGCTGGCCACAGGGCAAGGACAGGTTTGGGGGACCTGGGAGGAGGCCACTGGACAGGGACTGGATCAGGAGGCCTGGGGGGAGGCCTCAGGACGGGAACAGGGTCAGGAGGCCTGGGAAGAGGCCACGGGACTGGGACTGGGTCAGGAGGTCTGGGAAGAGGCCACGGGACAGGGACTGGGTCAGGGGGCCTGGGAAGAGGCCACAGGACGGGAACAGGGTCAGAAGCCCTGGGAGGAGGCCACAGGACAGGGACCGGGTCAGGAGGCCTGGGAGGAGGCCACAGGATAGAGGCCGGTTTTGGTGGCCTAGGAGATGGAGTGGCCACTGGGGAGGCCGGCAGAGCCGTGTGAGGCGGAGCCAAGGAGGACCTCTGAGGCGGAGCCGAGGGAGGTGATGGCTCAGAAGGCCCAGAAGGCGGAGCTGAGGGAGGCTCAGGAGGTGGAGCTGAAGGAGGCTCAGGAGGCGGAGCCGAGGTAGGCAGCGCCGTGGGAGGCTTTAGGAACGGAGACCAGGAAGGCTCTGGAGTCTCTGGGGGCAGAGACGTAGGAGGCTCTGAGGGTGGAGCCGTCGAAGGCTTGAGTGGCTCGAGAGGCGGAGCCGTAGCCGTAGGAGGCTCGGGAGGCTCTGAGGGTGGTGCCGTCGAAGGCTTGAGTGGCTCGAGAGGCAGAGCCATAGGAGGCTCGGGAGGCTCTGAGGGCGGAGCCGTCGAAGGCTTGAGTGGCTCGAGAGGCAGAGCCATAGGAGGCTCTGGGGGCAGAGCCACAGGAGGCCCCGGAGGCGGAGCCGCAGGAGGCTCGAGAGGCTCTGGGGCGGAGCCGTAGGAGGCTCGGGGGGGCGGAGCCCTGGAAGGCTCGAGAGGTGGAGCCCTGGGTGGCTTGAGAGGCCTGGAAGGCAGAGCCCTGGGAGGCTCGAGAGGCGGAGCCCCAGGAGGCTCGGGAGGAGGAGCTCTGGAAAGCTCAGGAGGCTTGAGAGACGGAGCCCTGGAAGACTCGAGAGACTTGAGAGGCAGAGCCCTGGGAGGCTCGAGAGGCTTGAGAGGCAGAGCCCTGGTAGGCTCGAGAGGCGGAGCCCAGGAAGGCTCAAGAGGCTTGAGAGGCGGAGCTCTGGGAAGCTCGGAGGGCGGAGCTCTGGAAAGCTTGGGAGGCGGAGCTCTGGAAAGCTCAGGAAGCTCGGAAGGCGGGGGTCTGGAAAGCCCAGGAGGCGGAGCTCTGGAAAGCTCAGAAGGCGGCGCTCTGGAAAGCTCAGAGGAAGCTCTGGAAGCTCAGAAGCGCCTGGAAAGCTCAGAAGGCGGAGCCCTGGAAGGCTCAGAGGCGGAGCCCTGGAAAGCTCAGAAGGCGGAGCCCTGGAAAGCTCAGAGAGGCTCTGGAGAGCTCAGGAGCCCTGGTAGGCTCGAGAGGCAGAGCCCTGGAAGGCTCGAGAGGCGGAGCCCTGGAAGGCTCGAGAGGCGCTGGCTCTAGGACGGGCATGACCACTGGCGCTGGCTCTTGGACGGTCCTGGCTACAGGCGCTGGCTCAGGGACGGTCGAGGCTACAGGCGCTGGCTCAGGGACGGTCGAGGCTACAGGCGCTGGCTCAGGGACGGTCGAGGCTACAGGCGCTGGCTCAGGGACGGTCGAGGCTACAGGCGCTGGCTGGGTTACCGTGGTATGTGCCGGCTTGGGTTCGCTGGGCGCTGAGGGCAGAACCAAGGGGGGTTTAGGGCATGGGGCTGCGGCAGGCGGAGGCTGGAGTGCAGAGACCTCTCCCTTTCTCCTCTTCCTCTGGGCTGATGCGACTGGCGAAGCTGGGATGCTGTTCCTGGTCAGCGTGGCTTCAGGCTCGCTGGCCGTGGCTGGCAAGGGCTCAGGCTCGCTGACCGTGGTTGACGAGGGCTCAGGCTCGCTGACGGTAGAGGCCGTAGGTGCTGGTTCGCTCACTGTGACATGCGTGGCCGCTGGCTCGCTCACTGTGACAGGCGTGGCCGCTGGCTCGCTCACTGTGACAGGCGTGGCCGCTGGCTCGCTCACTGTGACAGGCGTGGCCGCTGGCTCGCTCACTGTGACAGGCGTGGCCGCTGGCTCGCAGACCGGGGCAGGCGTGGGCTCTGGCTCCCAGACCGGGGCAGGCGTGGGCCGGGAGGCGGAAGCCTGTCTTTTCCTCCTCCTCCGGGCGGACGAAGTGGACTGTGCAGGTTCAAGGGAAGCCACTGGTGTGGGGAGTTGCTCGCTGACAGGTGAGGCTGGTGTGACAGGGAGCGGTGAGCTGCACGCTAGTAGGGTCGTCTCCAGGTAGTCGCGGAGAGTGCAGCCGGGCGTTGCCTGTGGCACCCGCTCCCTCAGGGAGGGATTTAAGCTGTCCTTAAAAAAAACCACCAATGCGGAGTCCGGGAAGTCCGTAAAGGTCGCCAGGAGGAGAAAGTAGAGAGCGTGGTCTACCAAAGGCTGGTCTTCTTGCCGCAAGTTGAGCAGCCGGCATTTGGCTCGTATAGCTGCTGGATCCATGTGTGTTCTATCGTTCTGTAACGCTTGAGCAACGAGGCAGACGAGGAGATGCGGATCCAAACGCAGTTTAAACTTTATTTAATAAACAAACAGGTAAACACAAAGGAACAACCCACAATGGGGAAATAAAACATAAAAACTGTTAACTAAACACGATGTAAACAAACTGAGGACTCGGGAAGGAAACACACACCAGGCTAACATCAAACAACGATAGACAAGGACTGAACAAAGAAACAGGGTATAAATACATAAACATGGGAAAAAGGGGCCAATGAACGAACAGAACTCAAACAAGATAACAAGGTGATTAACAGAAGCAAAATGCAAACTAATGAGGACAGGTGAAAACAATGACAGAAAACACGAACGCTAACAAAGAGACTATGGAGTTACATAAGGGACTAAAGTGAAATCTAAGAAATGCAAAAGTGACAAAAATGGCAAACAAAAGGGCAACAGTGAAACAAGACAGGGTATACATAACAAGTTCACAACTTATTTGTGGATTACCAGAATAGTTGACATTTATAACATTTGCTTGCTGATGATTCGGTTGATGAATTACTTCAATTTCATTTTATTTATTTTTTTCACTTTTTTGTGTTTATATTGTATTACATTATAAATATTTGAAAGACAGCAAAAAAAAAAAAAAATGTCCTTATCTGTTTGTGACAGCTCCTGGGAGCACATAAATTATTATTATTATAATTTTTTGCACTTATTAATAGTATTTTGGTAGCACAAATAAACCATTTGGCTCCTAAATGTTTCAGTTTAGTGGCAAATGGCTCTTATTTTTTCTTTAGTCTGTGCTAGGCATAACTAGCTGAGCCAGCAAGCCTCCATCAGTTTAACAGCTTCATCAGAAAGACCATGCTAGTTGACCAGGATATTTTGGCCATGATAGTCCATCAGGTAGACCAGCACTAAACCAGCTTGGACCACCATGAACATTATTGATAATCTAAGCTGGTCTTTTTTTCATATTTTCACCCAATTTGGAATGCCCAATTCTCAATGCGTCCTAAGTCCTCGTGGTGGTGTAGTGACTCAATCCGGGTGGCGGACGTCGAATCTCAGTTGCCTCAGCGTCTGAGACCATCAACATGCGCATCTTCTCACGTCTCGACAGCATCCAAGCACAACTCACCATGCACCCAACCGAGAGCGAACCACATTATAGCGACCACGAGGAGGTTACCCCTCCCTAGCAACCGGGCCAATTTGGTTGGTTAGGAGACCTGGCTGGAGTCACTCAGCACACCCTGGATTCAAACTCGTGACTCCAGGGGTGATAGTCAGCATCTTTACTTGCTGAGCTACCTAGTCCCCTAAACTGGTCTTTTTTAGCAGGGCATATTGGGAAGCATAGAGGAAAGAGTGCACAAAGAGAGTCACTTAACACCTCATCTCTTAAAATAATCAATGAGATCAGGACCTGACAGGGTTTCACAAATCTCTCTCACGCTCAATCTCTCTCACTCACTCACTCACTCACTCACTCACTCACTCCTCTCACTCTCTCACTTTGCCCAAAGTCTTCAAAGTGAATAGCAGAGAACAACTTCATTGAACAGAGTGACATTCCCTCAATATTTTGATAGATACGTTTGTTACACCTGACCAAATGTTCACAATATGTGCATACAAGTGGGTGCAGCGCTTGTATACTGCAATAGTCGCGATACTATGCGCCATACTATCTTTAATGATTAACGATATCCCTCAGTTTAGCCACTCTTACACTGCTCAAACTTCTGTCATCCTCCCAAAAATAGACAAAGCACCACGCCATATTTAACGACAACCTCCCTTGATCGATGCTCCTCTTACGCATGGAAACAGCAAAAAGACAAGGCTTTCAAACAGACAGCTTCACCACATGGGGAGGAGTCCAAAGAAGAGGACGGTTTTGAAGATGTGGACAGCACTCTTTCCTCCCGCTGTGTGAGGAAACAGTGATGAGCATGAGGAGGAGGAATAGCTGTCATGTGTTTTTTTTTTTCATGGCACAGTGCTCTTGTATCCCTCAGAAGTATTTCTGAGCAGCCACTGGAAGGTTGAAAGTCCTCATGTAGTCAGAGAAGGTCTAAAGTAAATTATTCTCAATTAGATCTAATGGGTTTAAGGAAGCACACTATGAAAGAAGAACAGAGACAGTGGGTCATTAAAGGGATAGTTCATACAAAAAGGAAAATTCTGTCATCATTTACTTACCCTTAAGTTATTACAAAACCTAAATGACAAACAAGAAATTAGGTAGAATCTTAGGGACTTAGTGAATGGTTGACTGAGGCTGTCATTTTGCAAAATCTCCTTTTAGTGTTCCACAAAGAAAGATATTCATACAGGTTTAGAATAATATGAGGGTGAGTAAATGATGACATAATGTTCAGTTTTGGGTGAACTATCCCTTTTAATGTTTCAACAAATCAACCCCTGATGAACCAGCAGCACTTATTTGGCCTCCCATGCCAAGTCAGTAATTGAATTCCAGATTCCATTTGAGTTGGTCAGCCATGGGGCAGACTGATTAGTTAATCTTTGCAATGCATTGGGTTGACAACAGTCTGACAAGGATACATTACACTTAAAGGATGAAGCAAGCACATCCAAATAAACCTTGCACATGTTTGGGTTTATACCCTTCTCATTAAAGAAACAGAGATATTTAGTTTAAGAAAATTACTTTTAGATGTAGAGGGGTAGAGACAGACAGATTGGAAGAATAAGAGTCAGATATGCAATCTGATTGTTTTGTCATTTGAGATGTGACTAAAGATTGAGATTAATTCAAATAATTAATTACTGTAATCTTATTAGTATCAAGTCAAAAAGTAATGTATATAGTAATGTATAATTTTTTCTCAGATTACAGTTACTGACTTTCAAAAAAGGTAATTACTTTTAAGTAAATATCTTGGGTTACACAATTCAATAATATTTAATGTTTATGTACAAGACATAAAACTTGAATTATGTTTCATATGTATGTCTGTTTGCACTCTGACAGTTGAAGCTCAAGCATAAACATTACAATATAGACATTTCTACCTTTTTGCTCGTGAGTTTCTCCTGTACTGACGGATCTCCCAGAGTGAGTTCTTTAATGCGCACTGTAATTAAAATAAATCTTACCTTACACTTCACAGCTGTTACGTCCCAGGGCATAATTATTTATGTGATACATGGGCAGTGATAATTGTATTGCTTCCTGTGTAGGTGTTGTCTGTATTGTGGCAGTGTTTTGTGGTGTTTTGCTCTCTCTTTCTCTTTCCTTTTCAATCTCTCCTCATTGCAAAGGTTAATGGACACCAGCCAACAATGGTTAATTTTTGATTGCTGCCTGGTTCTGATTGGTTGCTGGATGGAGAGCTTGAAGATAAAGCTGGAGAGTGAACTAATTTGAGGGAGGCCTTTTGTGTCCAGGCTGCTGAGACAGTTTCTCCTACACCAGACAATTAGCAATTGTTGTGTCATGCTAAGTGTTTCCTCAACTTGTTGTAGTTGTAACCATTTGTTATTGTACAACCTGTTGCTTATTGAAGTAACGGTGGTAAGTGTTAATTCTTTGTTTCATATTTTAAGATATTGATTCTTCTAGAGAATCCCAAGTGCATTGTTTATTTTTGGTTCTTTTTGGAAGCCGTAGGGAGGATGCAATTTTTGTTATTTATCGTGTGTGTGTGTGTGTGTGTGTGTGTGTGTGTGTGTGTGTGTGACTAGATTTTACTTCTGTGTGTGTCCACCCTTATAAGAAAGTCTCTTGGTATCGAGCTGATGCTTACATCAATACTATAGCAACTGATGTAGATACACCGAATATTGCCTGCACTTTCAGATCAATTAGATCAGGTGTCATCACTTGCGAAATGACATTACAGACAGTCCTAAACATCAGATTCTGAAACCAAACTGAATTTGAGGGGAGTGTAAACAAAGCCTAAGAGTACAAGGATTGTACAGCACATGACACATATGGAAGGTTGGGAGAGAAAGAACTAGATGAGAATTATGGACCTCTTCAAAAAAAGACAAAATGATCACACTTCACATGCCCACCTGTCCAAAAATTAAACTTCTGTGTGACTGCCATTTGGCTCACCTCCTCCTGCACACATCTGTCACACCAGATTTACAGACACTTCAACACTAGGGGTCAACCAAGCAATTAAACATCACCATCCCTGAAAGTCAGTGTTGAGAGAGTGAGAAACAAATTCACTGCAAAGAATGACAATAAGTCAGAATTCTCCATTTATAAGACTACCTACAGTTCTCTGTGGCTGGAAGAGCTTGATTTCCTGGAAGCACAGGCTGTTTGATTTGTAACTGTTTTGTATGGGTGTAGAGTGTTTAACAATGAACTATTATCAAGGCTGCAACATGAAATGGAATTACACCTCTCTAAATGAGGCCAGGAATAGATGAAAAAAAATATATATTGTGATCCTAGACTATTAATGCAGAATATTTTAGAAGAGACACTTCAGAAGATCCACAATTTTGAATAAAGCCTCAACTGTTTGATCAAAGAATTTGCACAATAAACTGAAATATGAGGATAAATGGATGGATCACAAAACCTGGAGAGAGCCATGTAGATTACGTTTTACACACGTGACATGTTTTCACACCAGTAATCGATTTATCTGTTAATACAAACAAGGCAATTATGCAAGTCAAAGGAGCATAGAAATAATAGGTATAAAACATGTAGGTATGTTTAGCAATGTTGCCATGTTATTGAACTGTAACAAGCTATATCAGTATGTTACAGAATCCTTAAAGTGAAGTGTGTAGTTACTGTGCCACTAAAGGCAATAAAATTGCAAAAATAATGACATGACATTCCACCTTCAGGCCAAACGGTTCTCAATGCTGAACCTTCCGTTCTGTTCTTATCTGAAGTCGTTGATATAGTGAGAATTGATTCACTATGAAAAGAAAAGTGACATAAGCTTTCAATGGTTGATTATATCAGCACAGCCCTAAACTGAGCAATATGTATTGCATTCATCTATGTGAAATGACTCTGAAAGCTTCTCTCAAAAAGCAAGGAGAGAAATGGCAAGCAAACTAAGTATTGGAACACCTGGCTGAATGGTAAAAGAGACAGCAGTGATGACCCTCATCTTAGCCCACTGCCTTACTCAATCAAGGTGAACCGTGTGTGGACGGAAGGCCAGGGGAAAGCTGGACTCAGTTCATAGAGCAGTCCCCCTTCTTCCTCTGCCCCTGCAGTTCAGATCAGCAGTGGAATCAGAACTGAGAGAGTTGTTCTATCCATCATAATAACATGTCTACTGTTTACTGCATATATATATATATATATATATATATATATATATATATATATATATATACTGTATTCTTCAATATGAATCAAACAGCAATATTGTTGTGAAAACCTGAAAAACACGCACTGTTCTTAATCAATTTCTTTTTATTACAACTGTTTATTTAATGACTGTTTATTCTAATACTTTAAAAAGACGAAGCAATTGTAGGATTATCCATGAATGGAGTCATCAAATGAACACAAAACCACATTCCACAGATCAGAGAGATCCCCCACTGAGCCATTAGTGTCATAAAAATGAATCCATGGCACCTAAATTGCTGAAGGAGACATCTCACCCATACATGCTTAATCTCAAATTAGGGTTTGTAATGACAGAGCTGACCAATAATGAAGATCCTTCTTAGTTCCACAAATTTAAACCCTCTGTAAGACCATATGGCCAAGTAACACCTTGTGACCATAAATGCATAAATCCACGGCCATATCATGAAACGGAGACAGTCCCAAGGCCTGAAATTAACACTGATTTAAAAAAGTGACATCTGTTTTTCCCCCAGGACACCTCCTCTCACCATCTGCACATTCCAAAGACATTCTCTCTTAGCTCAACAGAGACCGCATGGACCCAGAAAATATACACCATATCTAGCCTTGCTAGATAATTCTGAAAATGACTCTATAATCTGTGACCACTTTTATAACTGAAAAAAATTGATGATTATAATCTTTAATGTTGTATGATTTATCTCATTCTACTAAGAATGGTAACCATGGTGACTCTTAACTTGAAAATATACCCCGACAATCAGGTTTCTCATAACATGTATTTTATTATCCATGTTGTAAAACCAATGAATTAACCAGTATGATTTGTAACCAGGGATTTTCATATTTTGTTACTTACATGTGTAATATTCATGAAAGCATGTAATAGTATTTAAATGCTTGCTTGTTTACATAGAGAATGTTGATGACAAATGATGTCATGTCTTTTGCAATGTTTACAAGATAAAAGTTCATGAGTAAGCATGCACTATTTTTGAGCGGACACATTTGTGGTGTGGCCAATTTCAGTTCAAATCTTTCCTACCAAGAAAGAACCCCTCTTCTTGTTCTTCTTTCTTCTGCTCTTAGAATTCTCTCTTGCAACGCACTCTTGGAACTGTCTCTTGGTCTCCTCTCTTCGGCTCTCTTGCTGCTTCCTAATCCTTCATGCCACGTAGAGTCCAAGGAAAACTCAGGACACAAAAGTCCAGAGGAAGACTCTCATTCTCTGCTCTATGGTTCACACACCCAATGGGAGTCGCGAGTCTTCCTTCCAGAAGGCCTCAATTCAAAGCCCACTCTATCAGCCATTCAGACAATAACTATCCACTATCGTAACAGAGTCCAAGACATAGACAGAATTAACTTTCTTCAAACGCGAAAAAGAACAAAGCAACACAAGGAAACGCAACGACACGCAAGTACATCTCCAGACTTTTGCTCAAAAAGCTGGTGCATTAGTTGAATACTTTGGGTAATCCGATTGCAAATCAATTTAGACTCAAAGAAGGATAAATGGTTCTTAAGGCATTGTCGTGTTTAAAAATAATTAAATAAAAACTTTATTAATAACCCCAGTGAGCAAGCTGAAGGCGACTGTGGCAATGAACACAAAACATCTCCATTAAGATATTGATTAATGGAGAAAAATAACCTTGGGAGAAACCAGACTCACTGTGGGGGCCAGTTCCCCTCTGGCTAACTTCATGAATATAATGTAAATATTACTTATGTATAGTTCAAGTCATGGTTTAAAATGATTAAACTAAGTAAGTGTTAAGGGTAAGTGTTTAAAAATCGATTTTGTTTGAACTGTAAGATTAATGACCAATGTCTTTGAAGTCCATCCTGGATTAACTGCAGAAATTCACATAGATGCAATTGTCCTTGTTAATTGGCTGATGAAGGCTTTTGTTAGTCTATGTATTCCATTTCAAGAGCGTAGTCCATCAATAGACCGAGGTGATGCAGGCAGAGATCAGTGAGGTGGATCGCAGTTCAACCTGGCCGGTAATTGCGGTGAGGTTTGGTCCATCCTAAATCCAAGGTTCAGACAATGGCACATGAATTATCCCATGTCTTATGGTTGGAGTTGGAATCAGTTCATCCTCTGAAGTCCATCATAGTAGGCCGAAGTGATGTTTGACTGGCACCAGCTGCATTTAGTCATTATCATTCAGCGACACGTAGCAGTGGAGTCCAACACCAAGAATGAATGGAGCTGGATCCAGCCGGTTCTGGTGACCTCAGAATAGGAGTCCCGAGGTTGAGACAGGGAAACAAATAAAATAATATAAGCATAGATGCCATTCAATTTATTGTAGAGTTATAAATCATGATTAATATTTCTGGTTTCTGGTTCCAGCAGACTAAACTAAAGCAGCCTAATTGTGGGTTGGAAGATAAATTAGGTGTATTTCTAGCAAAATAGATGAGTCTTTAGTCTAGACTTAAACTGAGGGAGTGTGTCTGCATCTCGAACAGTGTTAGGGAGACTATTCCATAGTTTAGGAGCCAAATATGAAAAGGATCTACCTCCTTTTGTGGATTTTGATATTCTAGGAACTATTAACAGGCCAGAATTTTGCAATCGTAATGAACGTGATGGAATATAGCGTGGTAGAAGGTCATTTAATTACTGCAGAGATAGACCATTCAAAGATTTGTATGTTGTTAACAGAATTTTTAAATGAATACTAAATTTAACAGGTAGCCAATGTAACGATGATAAAATGGGGCCAATATGATCATATTTCTTGGTTCTCGTTAGCACTCTGGCTGCTTCATTTTGAAACAATTGAAGTTTATTTATTGATCTTCCTTCCAGTAATGCATTACAATAATCTAGTCTTGACGTCATGAACGGTATCAAATATAACACCTACAATCTTCACTGTTGTAGATGATGTAACAGTACATCCATCGAGAGCCAAATTATATTGTAGTGGATTATTTTTTGAGTTTTTTGGTCCAATAATTTGTACCTCTGTTTTGTCAGAATTGAGTAGAAGGAAATTCTGGCCATTCAATCTTTTATTTAATTGATACAATCTGCTAATTTGGAGAATTGTGAAATCTCATCAGGTTTTGAAGAAATATAAAGTTGTGTATCGTCGACATAGCAGTGGACAAGGAGAAAAGCAGAGGCCCTAAAACTGATCCCTGTGGCACCCTATATTTTACTTTTGTTTGGTTTGACAATTCCACATTTACATAGACAAAGTGGTAGTGGTCTGCTAAATATGACCTAAACCATGCTAATGTAACTCCACAAATGCCAACATAATTATCTGGCCTATTCAAGAGAATGTTGTGATCTATCATGTCGAATGCAGCACTAAGATCTAAAAGTACTAGAAGAGAAATGCAGCCATGATCAGATGATAAGAACAAGTCATTTGTAACTGATAAGTGCTGTCTCTGTACTGTGATGAGGCCTAAATCCTGACTGAAATTCTTCGTATATACTATTTCTCTGTAGAAATGAACATAGTTGGGAAGATACTACACCTTTTCTAGTATTTTCAACATAAACAGGAGATTTGAAATCGGTCTATAATTAGCTAGTTCTCCAGGATCAAGTTGTGGCTTCTTAATAAGCAGTTTGATAACTGCCATTTTAAAGTTTCTTGGGACATGTCCTAAGCATAGCAAGGAGTTAATAATATTTAGAAGAGGTTCTGAAATTACAGGAGATACCTCTTTTATGAGCTTAGTTGGTATAGGATCTAAGAAACATGTTGTGGCTTTTGATGTTCTGATAATGTTAGCTCTTCATGACCTATGACAGCGAAGGATTGAAGTTGCACATGAGGAAAATTATTAGAGACTCTTATCTGAGGTACTGTGACAGATGACTGCATAATTCCAAATTTATTTCTGATTATTTCCATTTTTTCTGTTAAGAAATTCATTAAGCACTCTTGTGCTGTGACGGAATATCTGGTTCTGTTGAGGCTTTATTCCTAACCAATTTAGCCACAGTACTGAATAAACACCTTGGATTGACGAGGTTATGTTCTATGAGCTTACTAAAATATACTGACCTGACAGCTTTTAGTGCCTGTCTGTATTTACAGACACTATCCTTCTATACACCACAAAATTATAAATATATAATTTTGTATTTTTAAACATGCACTCCATTTTACGAGCTGGTCTTTTGAGAGCATGAGTGTGATCATTGTACCATGGTGCAGGGCTTATTTAGTTAATTTTCTTTAATCGAAGTGGGGCGACAATATCAAGAGTGCTAGAGAAGTCTGCATTTCTATTTTTTGTTATTTCATCATGTTCTTCTGGGCTTTGGGGTTTATTGAGTGAATGAGATAAATCTGGAAGATTATTAGTGAAGTTATCTTTAGTGGTCGAAAGAATAGTTCTACCTGAACGATAGCGTGGTGAAGATTGAGTAACATTAGCTGATCGCAGTATACAAGAGATGAGGTAATGATCCGAGATGTCATCGCTCTGCTGCAGAATTTCTATATTATCAGCTCCGTATGACAGAATTAAATCTAGCATATGATTATGGCGATGAGTTGATCGAGATATTTTTTGTCTGACTCCAAGAGAGTTGAGAATATTAATGAATGCTAATCCCAATGTATCATTTTCATTATCTATGTGAATGTTGAAGTCACCAACAATTAAAGCTCTATCTACAGTAACTACAAGATCTGATAAAAAATTTGCAAATTCACCACGTAAATCAGAATAAGGCCCAGGTGATCTATATACTGTAGCAAGGGTAAAGACGACATAGCTTTTTATTTATATCTGACGGTGTCACATAAAGCATTATTAGTTCAAAAGACTTACATTTATATCCTGTCCTCTGAGTAACACCAAAAACTTCACTGTAAATTGTAGCAACACCTCCTCCTCGACCCTTCAGATGAGGCTCATGTTTATAACAATAACCTGGGGGAGTAGATTAATTTAAACTAATATATTCATCCGGTTTAAGCCAGGTTTCAGTAAAACAGAGCGCATCCAAACTATGATCTGTAATAATTTCATAAAAAATTAGTGCTTTAGTAGAAAGAGATCTAATGTTTAGAAGCACAATTATCATATGATGTGTATCTTTAATTTGTTTGTTTTGTTCAAGTTTGTCCTTAATCAAAAAAAATTCTAAATGATTTAGTGAGGGTTTTGTGGTTGGTAGTTCGGGGAACAGACACAGTCTCTATGAGATATCTAGGAGATACTGTCTCTATGTGTTGTAGTTTATGTGCCCTGTGTGACGTCTCAAGGCAGCTAGCAGACATTCAGATTAACCAGATTGTCTGCTTCCTGACCTGGGCCCCAGGTAGTCAAATACTATCATTATTAAGACTATGAGCTAGAGAGGAGAGTGGCACCTTCCTGGAGGGATGGAGTCCGTCTCTCTTTAGCAGGTCTACACCAAAAACTCTTCCAATTGTCTATAAATCCTATTTTATTCATCAGACACCACTCAGACATCCAGCCATTCAGTGACACTAATCTACTATACACCTCGCCACCACGACGAGCAGGGAGGGGACCAGAGCATATTAGAGTGTCTGACATCATATTTGCAAATACACACACCTCTTTAACATTGTCTTTAGTGATCTCCTACTAGCGAAGCCGGACATTGTTAGTGCCGACACGTATAACAATTTTTAGAAAATCTACATTTAGCATTTGCCAGCACTTGTAAATTTGATTTGATGTCAGACGCTCTGGCACCCGAAATGCAATTAACAATAGTGGTTGGAAACTCTATTTCCACGTTCCTTACAATAGAATCGCCCATAACAAGGGCTCTTTCAACATGATTCTCAGTGGGTGCATCACTGAGTGGGGAGAATCGATTGGAAACCCTAACAGGAATGGGAGAGTGTACCGCCGAGACGTCACCCAAATGACCTGCTGCAGGGGCTCTACAGCCGGAACCAAAGTGTGAGTGTTGCTCTCTGTACTACTCGCATCCGAAAGAGTATATACAGTCTTCTCTTTCTCACTGACCTCTACTAGCATTCGGATGCCTGTCTCTAACTCATTAACCTTCTCCATCAGCCTGACTAATTCCTTACATTTATCACATGTTAATCCCTCACTGCTGATGGAGGAGGCTTTTGTAAACATGTGACATGCAATGCAGGAACAAATAACATAAGCAGATTCCATGACTTACCACAAATTGTTTGTTGTTGTTGGTTGTTCCTGAGCGGTGAGGGTTTGAGATTGATGTGAATCCCTCACGCAATTGTTTGTTGTTGTTGGTTGTTCTTGATAAGCGGTGCTTTGAGTTCGATGCAATAATCTGTGTAACACAGAGGAGAAAAACGGGTGCGTGCTGAAAAATGCACGCAGTTTAATCGCGATAAAAATAGAAAGTGGATGCAGGTGAAATATGCGCGCAGTTGAATCGCTATAAGAGAATAATACGAGGTAAAACCTGATGCGTGCTTAATAATGGCAGATGTTAAGGATTAAAGGCTGAAAACAGATATATAGCTATGCTAAAAAACTAGCAGGCTACAGACACAGACTCTGGCTAGGCGCCAACAGCAACAGGTAAAGTACACGCAGATGAAACAGAAAAACCTGAAACGTGGTAAAATGACAAAAGATATAACAATGAATATAACGATGAACATTTGAGAGTACGTTTGAGAATAAGAATAAGCAATGCTAAGAAGCCTAAGCAGGGTACAAACAAACACTCATGCAGCTTTGTAGCAAAAAAGATTTCGCATCAAAGCTGTTCCTAAATATGAGATGTTGTCTATGATTTTAATGGTGGAGAAATTTATACAGACAAATAATCTAGTTATTTGTTATTTATCTTTTTATAATGTTGTCAAACATGAATAATTCCATTTTAAATTTAATTACATAATAATGATGTAGAATAAGGACATTTTAATGTAATTCCTAGTTCACATACTATTGCTACATATAATGGGGGAGAATTGCGCACTTTAATCCATACCATGAACATTAATATTACCAAATTTAATAGACAATGTTGGGAAATGTTGCTGGTATTGGTATCAACGACTGTAATTTTGGTATCACACACAAAAGTTTTAGCTTTGCTTCCCATAATCTATGCTACATTTATCTTTCCACAAACGTACACGGAATCACAAATATTATTGAAAGAGGGTGAGTTTTATCCATTAAAGGTCTCAAGACCAAATTGAGAGACAGACTGCGTGTTTCCATGAGTGTATATGAGTATTGAAGTTAATGACAATAGTCAGACCATTATTAAGTCTGTCTTCTCTCCTTTTATAACTGTAATTGTGTGTTCCCCCAAAGCCACTATCTATTTCAAGCAGAGAAAGCATCAGCTATTTTTTTGTAAGGGATAATTTACAGTCAGCTGGCCATTATCGCAATAATAAATATTCCTGACAGGGTGATCATGGGTTTATTTCGCAATAATGACCAGCTGACTGTACATCATCCCACTTAATCAGGGGTGGACTGGGACTAAAAACTGGCCCTGGACTTTTTGGCCCACAGCAGGCCAACAAACCCGGCCTGCAACACAACGGCTCATTGATTTTATTTTTCCAGCTCAATTTCAGATTTTTGATTTGAAAGAAATATAAATATATTGACTGGTAGTCCTGACAATGGGACCCACCAGTGCAAAAATTGTCATAACTTACAACTATATAAAACCACTGTAAATTTGATGTGGATTTTTTTAGAGAAAGTTGTAAAAATAAGCACTTTAGAGCTCCGACAACTAACATGTCCAAAAACTATTTTTATTTTCCCAACATACAGATGTTAGGATAAAATGTATGTGAAAGTACAAGTGAAAGTGTGTATCTGAGATGCTGTGACAAGTCAGTATTTCTTCAAAGTTTGTAAAGATCTTATTCACCTTTCAACTTTTTTACTAGAAGTGCAAATAAACTATTATCTTAGTTAATATGAGGTTGTGAAAACAACAAGTATAATAATAATATATAGTGTATGTATACGTAAATAGCTATACAAGATCATAAAATGTTGTTTAAAATAGACAGATGAAGAAAGTGACATAGCAAGATACTGATGAGAAAAAAATGTCATGTTAATTACCCACATAATTATGTGAAAATATTTATTAAAAAATATAAATATATTTAAAATAAATAAATAAAATAAAATAGTAAACATACCTATTAAAGTGTAGATCTTTGCAGATGTTTTCATATGAATTGCTCATATTTTCAATCTATGTGAGTTTGTTGCTCATATTTTCACTCTACGTGAGTTTGTTGCATCTCTATATGTGTTTTAATTTCTTCCCCAGATAATTCTTGAGAAAAAGTGAAAGCCCAATGCTTTAACAAGCACTGTTTCTGCTATTATTTAAACAAAGTGAGCCTAAAAGCTCAAAAAGCCACAAAGAAATATATTTTTCATGGCTTATTTTCTGCATTTTTATCAGGTGTGATCATTATTCAGCAAGCTGCACTTCAGCTTCCATTAATGCTGTGTGGTTTGAATAAATTATGCAAATGACTATGAACTGCTCATAGCTCATGGTCGTTGATTTTATTTATATAATAAATAAATAAATGTATGAAATAAATAATTAAATAAATGGATATGAAATGTTGATTGAGTTGAATTTATGTGAGAAGAACATCAGGGTGATATAAGACAAACTACGGGATAATGGTCAGTTGTACAGTTTACTGGCCATTATACAAAGATATTTGACCACAGAATGCTACAAATGACCAACCAGAATCAAGTATTTCAAAGAGCCATTTAATAAGATGCAATAACAGTACTGTAGCCAAAGTAATTGTTGTGCAGGTGGTGAAGCAAACCTGCAGTCTCTAAGAAGAGCTGAAGCAGCCATGTAATTCGTTTAGAGGAAGAAGGGGCGCAATCGTGAGAAGTGATAGCAGCTTTTGCACTGATTTTTTTTTTATTTATTTTTTTACTGTCAAATGTTTATAGCTTATATTCAAAACCTTTTCTTAAAGAAATATGAAAATAATTTTAATGTTACATATATATATATATATATATATATATATATATATATATATATATATATATATATATACTGTATATATACTATCATTGTGATTCAAAATGAACAGATCATCTTATAACATTCATATCCAACTGCACTCAATTGATACACTCTATAAAATATTGTAATTTTATTACACTACTACTGCCACAGCCACTGCATTGGCTGTGTCTGGGCCCCCAATGCAGTTTTGACTTTTTAGACTGATTAGGATTTTGTTTTCTCTTCTTTTTTTGGAAATTCCAAAAAATGTGCAAATGTGATTGAATATCGTGATATATATAATATATTATATGAGACAGGCAGGGTCTTTCAGAAATACACAATGCACAGATCACTTTTAGAAACTACTCTCTTCTCCCACGGATTCAGCTTTAAAACACCCCTAGCCTTCGTTGCTAGTTCAAAAACATCACTTTAGAACTAGCAACAGAGGATTGCAAGGCTTGCGCTTCTTTCCTGGAGCATCTACTGAAGCACAAAGGTAGTGCGTTTTTTTAAGTTACCGAAAGAGAGAATCTCACAAACTGAGAGAGATTAATTCTGGGATTTCCTTTTTTGTAGCAGCCCTCGTCTAAAGTAGCATTGCTTCAAAATTGCCAAGATGTAAGTTTAAGCACTTCTCAGCAGCAGCGAGTGTCACCATTTTTGTGTAAAGTTTTTACGTTGTACACTTTAACAACTGTTTTCAACCCTACTTAGAAGCAGGTGTGTGCTGACATGACGGCTCTGTTTTTCACTCACGAGTAAGTGTGTGCATAATATGTACTGTACGTGTGTCCATATGTGTGTGAGAGCGAAAGAGAAGGGTAGGGGGATGTGAAGGTGCTTTCCACAGATATTTCAGAAACTGTTTTATTGATCAAGTGTATCTAGCTTTGATACAGCTCAAGCCTTCGTTGGCTTGACATCGAAAATGTCACTTTAGAACTAGCAACAGAGGATGCGTTTCTTTTCTTCACTGAAGTAACAAGGTAGGGTGTGTGTGTGTGTGTGTGAGTGAGAGAAAGAGAGAAACTGAAAAAGATCATGAATTGAATTACCTGTGTTTAAAGTGGCTCTCGTCTGGAATAACATTGCTTCAAATTGTCAAGATGTAAGTTTAAGTATACTTCTCGGCAGCAGCGAGTGTTGCCATTCTTGTACAGCTTTTCAGTTGCTAAACAACTGTTTACAATCCCATTGAGTAACGGGGGTGCGCTGAATTTTCTCCAGAGAGAGTTTGTGTGAGAGCTAAAGAGAGTGGTAGGGGTAGTAATGTGCTTTCCACTAAAACTATGTGAGGCTGATTAAGGCAAAATACACTGAAACTTAACAAATTTCACATATTAAAAGTTATTTCAGATACTATAAAGTTTTGTAGTGATAGAGTCGGGGGGGGGTGCATTTGTTGGTTGCGACACAAAGTCTTGATGTGTGTGCATGCGTATGTATGCGTTTCAGCATGTGTAATTGAGGGGGCAATTTCAGAGCAAATACATGAAGATATATATTTGAGATATGTAGGATATTAGGTGCAGAAGAGTGAATAATTGCTGCAACATGACTTGAATCTAGACAGGCCAACCTTATAATTCCCGAATTCTTCATCGTCTTAAATTCAATCAGTATTTTTAACTGTTTATATGAAACAGGCAGGGTCTTTCAGAAAAACACAATGCACAGATCACTTTTAGATTTTTTTATTTTTTTTTTAATGTAATCAAAGAGTGATCAATATCAACATTTACTTGTGTGTTGTAGATAACACAGCATGGTGATCTGGGAAATAGATAGGAAAATAGATCAACAGCACCCACTCAAAATAACACCAATTAGCTCCAACACTTACGTAAAAACTCAAATTTATGAGAGGATATACCATAAGTGTTATCTGCCTTTATTAACACCATTTCGAAGGTGTGACACCTGGGATACACATGTCAGAGCACTGTGGAGCATGTTCACATGTTCACAAGGGCTTTAAGACTTAATTGCTGCCTCTGATCTAGAAATACTGAGGCCTGAATAAAATTAAATAATTAACCAAATTAAGCCACCAGATAACACGTCTGCAATTAAATCATTTGCACGCCAAGGGGATGGTGACAGTTCAGTAGAATAATGTTGGACTGTGCTGGGTTTTCATGAACATCTCCTATTAAATACTTTTATTTAATTTAAATTGAACACACAAATTATTAGTAAAAATGTCCTGGGAGCATCGCAGATCACATAGAAATGACACAAAACATCTTTAACATATTTAAACCAATAACAAAAATCATACATAAAAATGATATATCATATATAATGTAGTATGTGTTTTTGTAGGAGACCTGCTCTGCTTTCTGTTGATTTCCATTATAGTCTCTTTATAATTATTATTATAATTCATTTTACTTTATTTTTCCCTCATTTTGAATCTTCAGTGTGGGAAGGACTGCTATATATCCTCTATTCCATATTGGCCTAATTACGGTCAAGATATCCCAATATACACCTAAACATTCTGTATTTTTTTTCCAGAGAACTCCCCATGCACTGGGCTGCTGTCAGTAAACGTGGCTTTGAGGAAGAGGTTGTTTAATGTGCAGTCTTGTGGGCATTGGAGTTGGCTGCATCTCTATAAAATGCATATTGGCAGTGTCCTTCTCGCTGGCAGAGCCAATCAGCAAGCCGACTCAGGGGAGGATAAAACTCAGTGTGGCTTTAGCTGAGAGGCACTATAGCGAGCCAGTCAGACCCTTTCTGAAGCAGACATACACAAACGCACATACATGTCCTCGCATTCTCACTTTTTCTTCGAGTCACTTCTTTCATTGTCTCTCTCTCTTTCTGCACCCTTACTTTCCATCAGAAACACACTCTGTGTGTGTCGGTTTGATAGTGAAGCTTATCAATGATGTTGATCGCCTGTATAGGTTCGATAACTTGTCTGACGGCATAGCGACAGGGGCAGATTTAACCACAGTACACCAGAGCGGAAGGCTGGCCTGATTACAGACAATATTCAAATATCTTTTTATTTTAAACATCTGATTCTCATTAGGGAACATCAGTCAACATGACCCACAGTTGCAGCAGTGGACTGTCTTCTCTCTCAAACACACAAACTGTTAGCAAAAGAGACAGATCAATAACTCAAAAAGACTACTCTAAATGTGACGTGAAATTTGATGTGGATTATTATATGTCATTTTCAGTTTTGATCTGTAACATTGGTTTATATCCATGCGGACACCATTAAGCAACAAGCTTCACTTGTGTCCTAACAAGCGGCAAAATGTTTTTGTCTGTGACTTGATTTCTATTTGTCATGTTTGCTATCCCTGTCCACAATGAAATCTCATTGATCCAAAATCCAGCACCACATAACTATATGGACCATTAAGTAACACTTTACAATAAGATTGTATCTGTTAGGAACTAAATATGAATAAAAAGTTTTTACAGCATTTATTAATCATGGCTAATGTTAATTAATGAAAATGAATCAGCTGCCGATTTAACATTAATTTAGCGTGATTAATTATCAGAAGAATAAAATGAAAAAAAAAACATGTAAAAAAAAAATACAAAATACACAATTAATCATGCCCTGGACCTGTACAAAAAATCTGTAAAAAAACTAAAAAATATTTTAACATATTTTAATCATATATGTAAAATTAAATGTTATATGTGTCATCGTTACTTAATGCAATATGAACTAACCTGATAAAAAATTATGAAATATATATAGAATGAGAATGCCCCCATCCCCAATACCTTCAATATGTCCCGCCCAAACCTCCTGTTTCAATAGGAAATATGTCAGCACAGGAAAGAAAATTGTGCTCAGCAAGCAATTTAAATATGTCCTGATTGGTTATTAATCTGATCCTCCATTGTGCTCTGCAGCATTCCTTCTCTCAGTTTTGACAGATAAATTACTTACTGAATCCCAAGAATGAAAATGCTATCCTCGTTCACCCATCCTCATTTTTTTCCAAATAGATTAGTTGCAGTCACCATTCACTTTCATTGCATCTTTTTTTTTTGTGAAGGTCTGTCTATTTTTGACCCATGGAAATATGAAAGCTATATCGGTTTGGTACAACATAAAGGTGATTAAATGCTGACATAATTAAAATTTTTTGGTGAACTATCCCATTAAGACTTAAGGCACATAAGAGAAAGGGACACAGAAAGTACAGACAGACCCAGGCTGAAGGGAATCACTTAGAAATACATAAAAGAAACAACTTCTGATTAACATTTTACAAACACTTGTTCTGATTGGAGGCAATTCCAATTATTTTCCCCTTTGTAATTAGAAGCTAATAGATTAAATATAAAATGAGATCTCAGAATCAAATCATGCAAGTGAATCTCTTTGTTTGACTGGGTAATCATTGGCTCATTTTCATCACAAAGTAGCATGTAAAGCGGCTAAATTGATTTTAATTGAGTAAGCTGTAAATGAACGGCTAGCAGCTGGGCAGGAAGTAGCCTGGCTTACCTTGCCGTACATCCCTTGGCGCTATCGCAATGCCATTCTTCGAATGCAGCTGTGTGACACAACAGTCATCAGGCGGTGATTGCAACACACTCACGCTGGGGTCCAAGGAGTTGTTGTGGGGCCTGGTTGGCAGAAGCGACACTGAAGGAGCGGTGTTCGAGCACACACAACCTGTCTGTGTGATACTGCAACTCTCGACTTCCCATCCTGAGCCTACATGTAAGCATTCCTCGAACCATCTACATAACACTCCACACGTGAAATGACTGGAGTTCTCGTTGTTGATGAGCAAAACTTCTACAAGCCGGAAGTTCAGAGTTTCCTCCGACAAAGGCTCCTGGCCCTCGGATGTCCCTTGTTCATCATTGCTGCCGTTTTCAGGGCTGGGGTGAGCGGTCAGGCACAACTGCACAAAGTTCTTATCAAACTGCAGGAAGGTGTGTGGTCCGGGGACTATGCATAGCTCAACGGCTTCCGAGTCTGAAGGAAAGGGCTGGTCTGGGGGACCACAAGTCTGATTTGAGAGGTAGTGGTCCAGGGGCAGAACCACCGGGGAAAAAGCTAAACAGGTGCCAGCATGGCGATTGAAGCGGAAATACAGTGAGTACTTGGTGGGATCAGGGTTCTCCACAGTCCAGGAGCATCCAGATGCCAGAGCCAATGGGTTGGGAAAGAGATCCTTGAGCGAGAAGGAGCCGTATAAGACTCCGGCCACCAGAGAGGAGCAGGGGGCAGCTTGACCCAGCGGCTCCACGGCCCAGGCCAGTGCGAAGAGGAATGACAGCACAGACAGACAGAGATGACCAGCAGTGTTCATCCTATGTCATTTGTCCTGCAGGGGAAGAAAGAGAGAAACAAGATGAGCAATTTATATACTTCATTTTAATGAACATCCTGTGTACTTCTAGGTGAAACACAAGCAAAAGTGATTTTTTTTTTTTCTGGTAGGGCTTTTATACCCATGGAGACCAACCGATTAACAAACAGACTTTCAAATCGTTACAATGCTGTCATCAAATTTTAGCTAGCCTCCTATTCAACACTGAAATTGTCAAAGAAAGCATCTTTGAACAAATTTAGTCACTCTTTCCATATATGTGTGTGTGTGTGTGTGTGTGTGTGAGCGTGTATTTATCACTTTGTGGGGACCAAATGTCCCCATAAGGATAGTAAAACCCGAAATTTTTGACCTTGTGGGGACATTTTGTCGGTCCCCATGAGGAAAACAGCTTATAAATCATACTAAATTATGTTTTTTGAAAATGTAAAAATGCAGAAAGTTTTCTGTGAGGGTTAGGTTTAGGGGTAGGGTTAGGTTTAGGGGATAGAATATAAAGTTTGTACAGTATAAAAACCATTATGTCTATGGAAAGTCCCCATAAAACATGGAAACACAACATGTGTGTGTGTGTGTGTGTGTGTGTGTGTGTGTGTGTGTGTGTGTGTGTGTGTGTGTGTGTGTGTGTGTGTGTGTGTTAAAAAGTTTTCTTTACTCTGTGGTACACAAAATGTGTTATCTTGTTAAAATTTAGGTCTGGGATAAAGGTTAAACTTTGTAAAAATAGTAAGAACGCTTATTCAAAATCGCTTATTTCTTTTTTTGTGATTTTTTTTTTTTTTCAGTGATTTTCCTTTTAAATTAATTGTTAGGTCATGGTTTGGGTAAGGGGTTACACTTTAGGTTTAGGTTGGTTTGTTTACTTTTCTACTAAAAATTGTATGCTTTTGTACAAGCCAACTCTTACAACTCCAACTCAAATTCTTACATTTATCTATCTCTTACTAATTGTTATGAATCAAGAGGCCAGGCTAGTGTTTCCAAAAAATAAGTTGTAGTTTTAATATTTTTATATTGTGACAACTCCGCAAGTTGCTTGCAACTTTAGGTTTCAACCACAGACAACCCTAGAAAGCCCAAAGTGCAGTTTAAAGGGATATTTCTCATCATTTACTCACCCTTATGCCATTCCAGATGTGTATGACTTTCTTTCATATGCTGAACACAAATTAATATTTTTAGATGTATTTGTCAGCCCTCTTGGTCCATACAATGCAAGTGAATGGGTGCCACATTCTGAAGCTCCAAAATTCACATAAGCATAAAAGTAATCCATAAGACTCCAGTGGTTAAATCAATATCTTCAGAAATAATATGATAGGTATGGGTAAGAAACAGATTACTTTCACACTCTTGTGATCTTGTGTTTTTGGTGATTCATATTCTTCAAGCATACCGCCCTTACTTGGCAGCAGAGGTGTGTAGTAACACAATACATTTACTCTGTTACATTTACTTGAGTAACATTTTGGGGAAAATGTTACTTTTAGAGTAGGTTTAAAAGTGGGTACATTTTAATCTCACTCAAGTAAATTTCTAATTATATATTTTTTTACTTTGTAATGGGTGGCATTACTATTATTACATTACTGGGTTTAATTTTAATTAATGTGTAATTTATTGAGAGATTATTGAATGGGACTTTTACGAGAGCAGATGTTCACAATGGTGTCACAGACTGTCAATGAAGTCATCAGTACAGCACCATCAAACTCTTCAAAGATAAATAGTTTCGTCATGCAATGCCTTCATTTAACACCAAGACAAGCTGCTATTTCAAGATTAAAATCACAGCTCCGATTTAAGGCAGCACGCAGAGGTAAGTTTTGGCTCTAATCCTAATGCAAGTTTTTCTGTGTACAATTTTAAATCAGTGCAGCAATATATCAGTGTGCTTTGTCATGAGCAGTATTTACGCAATTACCCCGCATCCTTGCAGGGGTACTGGAAATTATCGCAGCTTCTTCAGGCGGATTAACTGTATAAATCCATGTAAACATCCAAGTTAAGTGTAAATTACTGCCATTCGCGTGATCGACAATTGGAGTGCGAACTGACAGCATTTCTGCACGTGCACAGCGAGGTGTGCAGGGAGCGCACGTGTGAGATGTGCGTGCGTGAGGCAATCGTATGCCGAAGAGAGTGACTGTGTCCGCAACCTTTCTTTAACTATTACCTATATAGTGAATGGCAGTTAGTGCACAATATCTCAGCAGTAAGTAAACTAAATGAGTGAATTCGGACGAGAGTGTCGGAGCTCAGGGGCTGGTGCAGAAACGTCCCATATGAAATTTTTAAATACTTGGGCCTTACTTGCTATTCTTATTAAATAATACATTAATACAATAAATCTTCATTCTGTTTGTCATTTTATATATATACTGTGTGTAAATATAAACACATTAGTAAACACATTTTATCCAATAAAGAGTACATTTTAAAATGTATCTGTATATTTTGTCTTTCTCTATGATATTTTAATCCAGTAATTATTTGTCAAAAAGTAATTGACTACATTCAGCATGAAATAAAACACTGCAGGAGTGAAGGAAGCAGTAAACTCTTCTTCCCCATGGTGGATTGTGGGAAATTAACCATTGTCGTGTGTACATCAAATGTACACTTGAAATTAGAGTGCATTGTGGGTAAGAATAAGTGAAATAAAGTAAGGAACAAGTGGCTCACTCAAAATTCAGACACTCCTACAAAATAGCTAGAAATAGAAATCAGACACTCTAAATAATGCATTATACAGTGGACATGGGGCGGAGTTGGTTGCTTAGGCAGGTTATGTACTCTGCATTTAGAGAGCTGTGGTACTGCTGTACAGAACTAATGATCTAAATACTTACGACACTGAAAACTGTAACTACACTGAAATAATAAGCTATGAAATAGCGAGAAGGCATTAATTAAGCATCATCTTGCTTTGGTTTATATTTCAGCATTATATAAAATTATATAAACATTTTGGCCTACAGAGCTAAAAAAAATTATTTTTAAAAATCTTGCAGAAGAAAGGACATCTGGGATGGAATGAGGGCGAATAAATGATGAAAGAATTTTCAGTTTTGGGTAAACTATCTCTTTAAAGTGATAGCTCAGCAATAATTTAATATTCTGTCATCATTTCTCTACCCACATGTTGTTCCAAACCAGTGTAATGCTTTGTATTATGTGGAACACAAAATATGTTAGACAATGTTAGGGACTGACATTCTCTGTCACCATTCACTTTCTATATATATATATATATATATATATATATATATATATATATAACATTCACTTTAAGTAAATGATGACTCAGGCTAACATTATGTCAAATATCTCCTTGTTGTGTTGCATGGTAGAAAGAAAGTCATATGGGTTTGGAACAACATGATGGTGAATGATGACAGAATTTTAATTAATAATAATAATAATTCTGTAGTACATGTTAAATGTGTATTTTGTAATGGAATATAGGAGTGTTTATTATCCAATGTTATTTGTGAAAGTAACGAGTTACTCACTACTTGAGTACTCTATTAATTGGATACTTTCTTACTCAAGTAATTATTTATGTTAATAATTGTACTTTTACTTGATAATTTTTTTTTTTTTAAGTAATTTTACTTTTACTTGAGTACAGTTTTTGGCTACTCTACCCACATCTGCAGGGCAGGGAGTAGAATTTCAAGCAACATTGGTCTGTTTCTCACCCACACCATATTGCTTCAAAAAATATGAATTAAAACACTGGAGTCATATGTATTACTTTTAGGCAGATGCTATTTGCACCCTTGTGTAAATAGTTTCAGATACTATTTGTACCCATATTTAAATACTAACATAAGAGTACATGGGTATGGAGGACTAAACATGCAAAAATAATAAATAAATACATAAATAAATAAATGTAATAATAAGAAAATAAATAAAAGGATAAATGTCTTGATAAAACAAATATACTTAGTTTTTAATTAAAGTTATTCCTGAATTTATTTTTGTATGACTTTTTTTTCCTTTATTATTTTCTCTTTTTATTTATTATTTTCTCTTTTTATTTTTATTCTTTAAAAAAATGTATTCTTTCATTTGTTTTTGTTTTTTATTATTTATGCATTCATTTATTTTTATATTTATTTATTCCCACATGTATTTATTTCTATATTTAAATATTCCCACATTTATTTATTTTTGTATTTATTCTTACATTTATGTCTCTTGTATGATAATGATGTGGGCGGGTCCTGCTTACCATTGGCTTATTATAGATTGAAGCGTGTGCTCGATTACTCTTGACTTGTTTTGATGTGACGTTAGGTCATAGCCATATCGCGTGTAAACTATAGCTATTTGTGGGGCTATAAACATAAGAGCTTCAGTCAAGCCAAAATTTATTGGTTATACTACAATCACAAAATAAATGGGGAGCTGTTTCTTCAACAAATCAACAAAATGAGCAAGTTTCATAGATGACATGATTTAACCTTGTCCTTTTCTTTTTTTTCTGTATATATAACTTAATATTTTGATGTCTGCAAATCCATAATATTGTTTTCCGTTGTTATGATTGTTCATTGTAAAAGATACAACCATGCTTCATTTCCCTGATCGTTTATGCATGTATATAAATCTATAGCTGACGCTTCACGTATATCTAGAGAGTTGCGCGACATGCGAATGAAGTCGATAATCACGCATCAAATGATTGTTTCATTTAGAGTAGAGGTGCTTATTGATGTTTTAGGAGAGCTGTATGCCGGTATGAATGTTGAAGCACATTCTGGATTGTTAAACTCTCTGCAAAACATTTCCCTGAATATTCTAAATCTGTCCGAGTCGGGGGTGATGAGGTGGGACATCCATCTGCTTCCGATAATACTATTGAGCTCTCGACCAATGATGCACTGGAGCTCCGCAAGGACCGCCTCCCTCATTTACATGTTGCACACAGAAAAGTAAAAATAAATACATGTATAAATAAATAAATATACGTATATGGGAGTATATAAATATGGAAATAAATATATGTGGGAATAAATAAATATAAAAAATAAATTAACACATAAATAAAAAAAATATGCAAAATAAATGAATAAATAATTAAAAGCTAAAAAGAATAAAAATAAAGTTAAAAATAAATATAGAAAATAATAAAGGAATAATGTCATACAATAATTCAGGAATAAATGTAATTAAAAACAAATTATATTTGTTTTATCAAGACATTTATTCCTTTATTTATTTTTGGATTATTACATTTATTCATTTATTATTTATGCATGTTTAGTCCTCCATACATGGGCATATAGCTTATATATTTATAAATTGAGCACAAATTAACATCACCTTAAAGATATTATTGCCAGTGTGAGTTTTTTAGAGCCCCTGTTCTCAATTAAATAATTATGGAAAGAATTAAACAAATATAATACATATTTAAAACATAATTATGTTTAAAAATAGTTTTTTCTTTGAAGATCAAAGTGTGCCAGAAAGTAAGACTCATTTAGCTGGTTTATGAGGTGACTTGTACAACAAAACATCACGAGAGCAGCAACCACCCAGAACACCCTAGTTTTAACCATCATTTGAATCTGTCTGCCTGTTGGAAGGAGTCATGTGTAAAAGATTAAACAAATTATTATTTCTGGAATCAGACATCACTTTCGCTGATCTGCATGCCATTTACACATACAGCTATGTTACATTTTTGTGATGTGTCGCAAAAGTAACTAAAGTGTTTGGAATAATTAATTAATAAACAGAGTACAATTATTATTTTTCTCTGTAAAATGTAGTGAATTAAAACTGAATGTCAACAATAATATTTACACTCAAGTAAAGTACAAAGATTCAAAAAGTATTTGTACTTCGTTACTATACACCTCTGACTTTCAATATATTTTATAGTCATGGGACTGTATTTTAGTTAAGTTACCAGTTATGATTATTATTATTATTTAATGAAAATATTTTTATAAGGTTTTCTTTTTTTCTCCATTAATAGTGACAGTGCTGATTAGAAACAAACAAGCAAGAGAGTTATGAAGAAAGTTATGAGAGTAAGGGCAAAACAATGTTATTTGAATATTACATTCATTAACAGATTTACATTGCTAATCCTCTTTAATCTGTTCTGTGGAGACACCATGGAGTTTTATAAACAAACAGCCTAAGAGAATATGTAAAGCGAGAGAAAAATGGAGACAGGATAAACAGAATGAGATGGAGAAGAATGCTTGTGTCACATATCAGTGTATCATTAATGCTTCTAAGCAAAGCATTAATGAAGCAGAAGGTTTTCCTGTAAATTAGCCCTTTCACTCTTGATTCCTGACTGCCTGAGAGCTCCTCACTTCATCCCATTTCCACAGCTGCTTTTCCGAGACCTATTTCAGCCCTGCTTACTTTTCATTCAGCCCATCCACCCCCTTGGCATCAGTCCCTTTGTCTTAATTACACATGGTTAGTGAGTCACATAACATAGCTTGAGTTGACCGTGCTGGGATGTTCTTCATTGGAGGTCCCTTTACACTCTGCTTGTCATCCCCTTCAGGTTTCCATATGCTCCAACCTGAATCAATAGGTGGATATCGCCGACTTTGCCTTCTTGCAGCCTGTTTGTCATTCTATCTCACCCTTCCTCTCCTCTTTTCCACTCTAACTCATTCTTTCTCTTTTCTTCTCTTCTCTGCTGCTGTCTCGTTTCCTCCCTCTATCTATTAGAGCAGATTGTAAATCATTTCAGGGCTGTGTGTTCTATATGTGATGGTTGCGATCCTGTTCACAAAAACACAAAACAGACATGCACACTATTCTCCAATGACTGAAATCTCTGACGGATGGACTGAAAAGACTGATGACTCTTCTGTGGAGGGTTTAGCCCTTCAACTAATCTCCTGCAGTCTTATATGCGCGCGTGCGCACACACACACACACACACACACACACACACACACACACACACACACACACACACTCTAATTTTCCACTGTGACGCATTTACAGGTCTCCCAAAGCTCAAAGTGTTTGTTTTCAGTGGCTGCAGCACATACATTGCTGTCAAAATCTCTGAGGTGCAAAGAGGTCCCATGCAGCATGCACTTACACAAAACAAACTGCACTCAGCCTATAGACTAGAGCTTTTTGGTGCAAATACCATTTTGTTTGACATCAGTTTGGTTGTTTGGTCAGTGTGAAAGCGTTTTTTGAAGTATGCTTAAAAAGGTGTCACTGGGTTTGGTTCACACTGCAAAGTGCAAATAATAATTTTCTTTTGTAAGTTTTTTGTCTTCTTTTCAAACAAAAATATCAAAGAATCTTTAAAAAAAGATCATTAAGAATTGCTGTCAAAGAATTTCACTTTATTTTATTTATTATTTTACCCTTTTGGGGAAAATGTTATGAGCATATTTTATTTACTCATGGTTTAAAAAAAATGTCAACAGGGTATTAAAACAAAAAAACCTATTTAAATATTCTAAAAACAAGTCATACATTTAATTAATGGTTAATTTACACACACACACACAAGTTTAGAATAATTTACAGATTTTGCTCTTATGGAAAGAAACTTGGTACTTGTATTCTTTAAAGTGGCATTCAACTGATCACAATGTATAGTCAGGAAAATAATAACGTGAAAAATTACAATTTGGAAAAATAATGTTCAGTACTTCTTAAACTACTTGAAAGAGTTCTCGTAAAAAAATCCTCCACGTGCAGCAATGACAACTTTGAAGATTCTTGGCATTCTAGCCGTCAAGTATGTACTCAGGTGACATTTCACCCCACTATTGCATACTGTGACAACTCAAAAACAAACACAAAGACAATGTTAAGCTTCATTTAACAAACCAAATAGCTTTCAGCTGTGTTTAATATAATGGCAAGTACCAAATTAGCAATTTAGCATGACTACTCAAAGATAAGGTCTTAGAGTGATGGCTGCTGGAAAAGGGGCCTGTCTAGATTGGATCAAAAATGTATTTTTTCAAGTAGTGATGGTGCTGTTTTTTACATCAGTAATGTCCTGACTTTACTTTGTGATCAGCATAATGCCACTTTGGTGAATTAAAGTACCAATATCCTTTCGAAACAGCAAAATCTGTACATTATACTTTTGGCAACCAATGTATATATCAAATGTTATCTACTGTACAGTTCACAATCAAACCTTTTCACTGCATGTGATGACACATTTATGTCTTATTTAGCAATGCAAATCTAACAAACATTTCATTGTATTGCATTGTTTGTGTGTTTGTGTGTGTGTGTGTGCGTGTGTGTGTGTGTTTATTCATGCAAATTTATAGCAAGATTTGTTGTGTTATATTTGCCTGGTGTTAATTTCATGTAAAAATTAAAACATTAAAAATTAATGGAAAGGCAAAAATATTTGTTGCCCATTTGTTGCTATAGACATTTAACTCATAACATTTTACTTCTGTGTTCCAAACCTGGAAATGTATAAAAGAGTCCATTGGTATAAAAACTATCTGTCCAAACTTGCATAAGTGAAGCGCTACTGATTACGTAAAGCTTGCATCTTTGTAAGCTTAGGGTCAAACTTGTTATTGAACAATTTATTTTTTAATTTTTTTTGTGAACCATAGTTTTCCTTTAAAAAAAGATTGGTCACTAGTGTGCGTTACATTAGCCAAGCTACTACATGGATTCAAGGGCCACACTTTTTCGATGGTTCCCCAGTGCACCAGCAAATTTCAGTCAAAATATGAAAAGCAAAGTAATATTTCAAATTTGGTATTGTTAGGCCACCCATGTTTTGGCCTTTGTAACATGAGGAGACAGACACAAGGTCATTTGCCACACCAAAATAAATTTGAAAGCATAGAACGGGTCTTTTTAAAGAAATCTATTGGTGGCCGAAAGGGGATCATAGAAATCAAAAAGTTTATATGTGGGAGCTCAACCATTTTTATAACATTTACCCTACCATGTAAGTTTTATTGTAGGTCTGACCACCTTTCCAAATCAACTCCAATGGATCTGAGGGTGTTGGAAAAATTGTCCATCTTCATTTCCAAGAATTATCATCTTATTTAAACCCAAGGTACTGTATGTAAAACCATTACTGCTGATGGTCAAGGGAGCCTGATTAATTAAATTTGAGGGGCTGATGTCTTGCAAGTCAAGTCAAGTGGTTTTTATTGTCGTTTCAACCATATACAGTTAGTACAGTACACAGCGATACGAGACAACGTTCCTCCAGGACCATGGTGCTACATAAAAATAACATAGGACAAACACAGTACCACACGAGACTACACAACTAAATAAAATACCTATATATATATATATATATATATATATATATATATATATATATATATATATATATACCTATATACCTATATAAAGTGCACGTGCAAACATGTGCAAAAAGTACGGGACAGTACTGACAATGAAAAGGACAATAGGCACAGTGAGAGACAGTGCAGCGCCGACCAGTACACAGTAGTACAAAAAGATGACAGTTTCTAAAAACGTAAACATAACATACTATGAGATAGTGTTCTATGCACATAGCAGTTATTTAGGTAGAAGACAGTTGCAGAGGCACTTGCAGAGGCATTAAAATATATTTGTTCCAATTTACTTTGTATCCAGAGAAATTGCCATAATATGAGAAGAGCTCTAAAGCATCTGGTAATGAGTTACCAATGTCAGATAAAAAAAAAAGTAGTATGTCATCCGCATATAGAGAAATATCGTGAGATGTTCCCTTAATCATGATTTGTTTAATATTAGGAGACTAACGGACTGCTTGAGCGAGAGGTTCCAAAGCTCAAATAAACAAAACAGGACTTAACCCTCTGGGGTCGACGGACACACCGGCGCGTCCTGCTGGATTTTTTCATCATTAACGCGGAACCAACATAAAATTCTCCGTCATTTTGGGGCATACAGATAAGTGTAAGACATCATTAAAGACTATAAAGGGTCTACTTTTATTTGTGTACACTCACAATAACAACAAAACCTTGTGCTTTTGTAAAACAAAGAAAATAAAAAGGGTGAGCTTTCAGCAGTCTCTGGGTTCGCGAGCATTTCTGAAACACATCACAAAAATGAACCGAATCTCCGCAAATTCTTATCACACAAACATGAAACATATGTCTAAAGAAAGCTTAAAATGTCTACTTTTGTCAAATGTCAAATTTAAAACAAATATTATCCTGCAATCTAATTGGTATGAAACAAAGTGATGTACAATTTCTCCTGGCACAGCTAATTATTCTTAATGTGATCACACCCACGGGCAGAGGGCGCAATTCATACGGAAATGTGCTGAGGCGATCAATGCAAATGGTAAACGCTCCTGACTGTGCCGTTAAAAACAAAGTTAAACTTTCCTGCGCATTTGAAAGACAGCACGATACACAAGTGAGAAAACTCCTGGATAGTGACGAAGAGTTAAAATCTTCCTCAGAAGAAGAGCAGGACCCCAATGAACATTTGTATTTTGAAGAGAGACTTGATCCAGCCGAGGATACAATTTATGAGTAAGTCATTTAGTTTTAATTAGTTGACATGCTATTTTATAAAAACATGTACATATTTTACTCCTGGGACTTCAGACTGGCCAGCCAGGATTCAGAGTATTGAAATATGTCCTAATAAGCAAGTTTTAGTTACATTTAAATGCTGTTTCGGCTGAAGCAGGTATTTAAATTGTATGCTGTATTATATAAATATGATATGTAATATGATGTAAAAATAATATGAATGTTTAGATTATATTTTAACTAGTGTTTATGCTGCCTCACTATCATCAACATAGCTTGTGCTTTGCACTCAGGATATTATAATTATTTCTGAAGTTCACAAATTGCATTTTACAATATATTCAAATAGAAAACTGTTCTTTTATATTGTAAAAATAGTTCTCAATATAACTGTTTTTACTGTATTTTGGATCAAATAAATGCAGTCCAGGTGAGCAGAAGAGACTTCTTTTAAACAGTAGTGTAGGTCTAAAATTACATTTTCTTTACATAAAGACTTCACTTATAGTCAGATTACTTCTTTAAACTTGAAACTTGATTTTGATTATTACGTTTCCTCATTGATAAGCCCAGGGGAGGGGTCTTTTGTCTTCTCAGGTGTGAATTATAATCAATATTCATGATAATACACGCATCCTCGCATATGACCTTTCTAACACTAAAAACGTCTTACAAAAGTTAAATTACTATATTGTTTTGTATGAATGAGTGATCAGGATGGGTTTCACATCATTTTGTAGCAAAAACTCTAGGCTATAAGATCCAGTTCTAAAAAGGCTTATTTCGAAAACCATGCATAAAAGTTATTTTCTCAAAAATGCAAACATGTACACACATGTTGCTCAAATATTATTGTAGCCCAGTTTGAGCTGAATACAGTGTTATCAGACTTTATCCATTAATGTGTTTATAAGCATCTGAAAAAAGCACAAATGTCAAGGCATGTCAAAACTTCTCCAGGGCCCAAAACACCCTCAGACCCAAGAGGGTTAAGGGGCAACCCTGACTAGTTTTGCACTATAGAGAGAACGGCACAGATCTGTAGACCCCTGTTTTGAGAACTGCTGTAAGATTATTATAAAGAGTAGACATCTTTTTAATAAAAGCTGTGCCAAAACAAATTTATGCAAAACCAAACATTAATAGCCCCTTCCCAAGCAATCAAATGTTTTTTCAGCATCTAAAAAGAGAACAGCATATGCCTACATATTGTCGGTTTTATCAATTATGTGTGCTAGCCTGCGAATATTATCACTAGTGAACCTACCTTTTAGAAAACCTGTTTGGTCATTATTTTATTAAGATTGATGGACTTATAACAAGCACAATGGAATTAGACTATCTTTTTTGAGAATGAGAGAAATTAGTTAACATTTTTGGTCACGATGAAAAGAGTCCATGGCCTACAGCATAATCAGTAGAATTGTGTATTAATGTACCCACCAAATCCCAGATTTACAACAGCAGCTCAGGTGGAAAACCATAGAGACCAGGCGATTTTTGCATTTTCAGGGATTTAACCACTGAAATTTATTTTAGCTCTGAAATAGACGGAGTTCCTTCCAAGGACTCTTTTTGATCATTATAAAGTGCAGGTAGGTCAAGAACCTGCAAAAACTGAGCAGCAGCTGATTAGCTCCAGATACCTCAGAAGTATACAGATCGGAATAGAAATATACAAAGGTTTTATAAATAGCCGTGGTATCTGAAGTGACCTTGCCTTGACCATTTATTCCGTTGATAGAGGAACGCCATTCACTATTTTTTAATATTAAAAGCTAAGAGTCTACTAGGGTCGATCTGCATTTTCGTAATAGAGATTCCTGGTCCTGTGAAGCTGAAACTCTAATCTCAACGTGGACTTTTTTTTTTTTTTTTTTTGCTCCTTACAAAAGCGAATTCCCTTGCTATCCAATCAGAATAGCTGCTCTTCTGCACCTATTTAAGATTTAGGATAGTCTTCTCCAGGTCGGCTATATTCCCAGGACAGGAGGAATTAACATTAGAAGCAAACAATATAACATTACCTCCCAAAGCATTTGGAGGTTGTCGGACAATAAATTAAACAGTAAACAATATTTATTTAGCCCTTCCCAGAGTCAATTTAAAAATTCTGAGTTTTGGAGCAGGGAAGTATTAAACCTCCATCACTTGGGTGTACGAATAATAGGCAGAAAAATAAATGAGTAGATAACTGGCCCATGAAAAATATCAGTTTCACAAATATGAGAAAAACAAATAAGGGTGAAACAAACATAAAGGTGACGATCAAAACATTGTTGTGGAGCGTAGGGGGGCGGGGCCGGGCTGGAATGTCGCACGCCCGGTCCCCAATTGGCCTAATGGTGCGTGCGAGGGATAAAGGTGGCCAGTGACGACGGTTCAAGAGAGAGAGAGAATTACGGGCATGTCTGTCATGTGTGTGTTTATGTTTGTGCTTTTTGTTTTGAGTTTAATTAAACATTATTTATATTGACAAGCCAGTTCTCACCTCCTCTTTGCCCATCTGAATCTCCTTATATTGGTGCCAAAACCCAGGAAGGAGGAGGGATGCCCGTCGCAGAGTCCTCGACACTACCATCCACCGGGGGAGCACCGCTGCCATCTGCCGGGTGACGGAGTAGCCCGACAGCCCGGACGTGGGGAATGGCCGTCGTCCGCGGGGTGAGTGGGGACTGGATTCCCCTACCGCCTTGAACGATGGAGCCGCTTCCAGGAGGAGTGCCCTGCCGTCCCCCAGAAATGCGGAGGGGTTGAGGGAAGACTGCCGTCCTGCGAGGGGAGGAGGGAAGTAACTCCCTGATCGCCTGGAGCAGTAGGGCCGCTGCCAGGGGTGGAGGAATGTCCCCATGTGCCGCCAGAAAAGCGGAGGGGCGTTCTGTCCACTGGGGGTTGGAGGTTTGACTCCGGTCCGCCCGGGGAGGAGCGGCTGTCGTCCGCCGAAGAGTGTGGAGGAGTGCTCGAGGACCACGCGATGGCACATCAGAGAGCCGGTGAGTGAGCTTCTCTCTCTCTCTCTCTCTCTCTCTCTGTTGCACTGTGTTGGCCTTTTCTCCCGCCTGTTTTGTTTTTTGTTGTTGTTGTTGTTTTTCCCCTCTTGTCTCCTCCCAGGTCGATGAAGGCGGGGATGACCTGACGGGGTCGCGGGGAGGGATGTAATTCCGATGGCACCCCGGCCTGAGGTAATGCCAAGAGGAGTGTGGAGCGGAGGGGGCAGGGCCGGGCTGGAATGTTGCACACCGGGTCCCCAATCGGCCTGATGGTGCGCGCGAGGGATAAAGGCGGCCAGTGACGACGGTTCGAGAGAGAGAGAATTACGGGCATGTCCGATCATGTGTGTTTATGTTTGTGCTTTTTTTTTTTTAGTTTAATTAAACATTATTTATATTGACATCTTGCCCATCTGAATCTCCTTACAACTGTGTAATGACCATCCTTAAACAAATTGTCCATTTGGTCACTTCTTGGGTCTTTGTTTAGTAGGAACTTTCTAAGTTCAGCTGTATCTCGGATTTGATTTTCTTGTCTACTTTAGTGGCTAGAACTGATGCAGATAGCTCGAGTCATCTTTTTTCAGAGGGGCTACCATAGATTTCCCCATCAGAAAGGTAACATGCACTGAATAATGTTCATTTACAAGTCTCAAATAGCTCACAATTCCATACCCTTGCTCGCTTGCATCAATCGCATTTCCATTTAATCGACTTATCACCTAGGCACTTTGGTATCTTCTCATCCCAACCAACATTCATTCTGCAAAATTATTGTAGCAACTGCTTAGCAGATAGATAGTGTAAAAGGAGCAAGAATCCCTAGAGAGGCATACATGGAACTTACAGTGGACAGCATTCCTCATGTGGTATTTGGTTATAGCTGGATTCTGTCATTGAATATCACTTCATCACCTTCCACGCACCATTGTACTCTGAGTGCTTGTTCTATTGGAAGTTTGTCTCTGTCCAGGTCTAGGTTTCTTGGCTCGATCAGGTTCTGGGATGCTGGACAACACCAATTGACTGTTGCTTATCCATTTTGGATAATCACTTCAGGCCTGTAATATTGCTTATTGTCTTAAGCTGTTTTTCTAAGTGCATAACTTGCACAGCTGGGTGAGGATACGGCTCCAAAAAGATGTACAGTCATGCGGTACTCTATGGGAGTAAGACTTACATCACCTCCTGGCCACCACAGAAATATTTAGTCAACGTGTTCCTCTAATACTTTGACATGGTGAAACATTGATTCAATGTCACCCATCACTCCAATTGGTTCTTGGCGGAATCTCACTCCTACGAGTCTATTTATAAGATAAGGACCTTGCAGCAAATTTTAATTAAGAGAGGTACCCTTGAAATGATGCTCCACAATCAAAAACTATTCTTAACTTCTTTTTCTTTGGATGTATACTCCAAATGGATGGTGAGGTAGATACCAAACTTTGCCACCTTCTACATTCAGCTGTTGTTTTAGCACAGTTTCTGCAAAGTCTTTATTAATAACATCAGTGAGGAAGCTGGTGTATTCTGCATGAAGCACAGGGTTTCTTTTGAATTTCCTCTTTAGACTCAAAATGTTACTGCAATTTGTTGATTATTTGGTAATGAGCCGTCATTTTTCTTGAAGGGTAATTTGAGATTATAATGTCAGTTTACAATTTTGGCAGAATTGTCAACATTTTTTGTTGAATGAATTGCTTGTCTTCCACAGACATTTATTTGACCTCTTCCTGTGCTTTCTCAATGAAGTCAGTGTTATACTCCTGATAGCATTAAGTCATGCAGAATTACCAGTGATATCCGATTTGCTTGAACTGAAGTAGTGGCATCACATACATGACAGTTTCCTCTTAGTGGACCATTGACTACCCATCCAAGCAAAGTCCTCACAGTGTATGGTCCATTTCCCTGGCTTTTGATTATCTCCCAAGGCTCTAGAACTTTTCAAGTCAAGTCAAGTCAAGTGGTTTTTATTGTCGTTTCAACCATATACAGTTAGTACAGTACACAGCAAAACGAGACAACGTTCCTCCAGGACCATGGTGCTACATAAAAACAACAAAGGACCAACACAGGACCACATGAGACAACACAACAAAATAAAATACCTATATAAAATACCTATATATACCTATATAAAGTGCACGTGCAAACATGTGCAAAGTACGGGACAGTACAACAAATTACTGACAATGAACAGGACAATAGACACAGTGCAGCGCCGACCAGTACTCAGTAGTGCAAAAAGATGACAGTTTCTAAAAAGGTAAACATAACATACTATGAGATAGTGTTCTATGCACATAGCATTTATTGAGGTAGCAGACAGTTATAAAGTGACAGTAATTAAAGTGCAACTCAGGACACGTGTGTGTGTGTGTCAAACCAGTCTCTGAGTACTACTTTTGAAGCATTAGTGCCAATTAATAGGCCAACATCTGCATCAATGTTTATTCTGGTTTGGAATGTTGCATCTACTGACAGGCATGGAAGTTTGTGTATACACATCTGTGAACAAGTTGTTCTCATGTGGCAGAACTTCCAGGATCCAGAAATGCATAGGTTTGTATAACCTTGTTTCCTTTGCTTGCTTTCACTTTCATAGGCACAATTGCTAATACACCTTCCTGTTCACCGGCCCCAATATGCCCACAAGTGTTTGACGAGACTGCTTGTTTGTCATAGTCAGGGTGTGGTTTCCTGTGGTTCCCAGTTATTGTTCTGTTGCCTACTTTTCTTATATGAAGTACTGTGGGGTGGTTTTGATTGCAGATTGTACAGGTTTGGCGTTTTGTGCAGGTTTTACTCATGTAACCCAAAACATATTCCTTTTTCCCTTAATTAATTGGATTTTATTTATTTGTGTTTTAATTTCAAACTGAGGACACATATTCCATAAATGCTCATTTGAACAAAATAAGCAGACAGGCACCTTGGAGTTCATAATTTCGCTTTGTGGATTTTCAGTGAATTTCATTACACTGTCCAAACTGGTAGCAAAGCTGCTGGAGGATTTTGGCTTAAAAAAAATTATATTAAACTTTGGGTTAGTTATGTTTCGGCATGTAAGATCTTGAATATTACCAAACAAAGGATCGGTCAACATTCTGACTTGCTTTTCAATGAACCTGACTAGGTCACGAAATCTGGCCTTGTAATTTCCTCTGTCTTGTAGGTCTGTTTGAACAACTGTTCGTCATCTTTCTCAAAGCTTGTAAGGCAACTTGGATATCAGAAACCTTAGATTGGAAGCAAGGTCCAACTCTTCCATGAATGATATCTCATACATGACATTACAGCATCCTCTAAGGTGCAAAGCCTTTGAATCTTCTGGTTTGATGGCTGGCCAGGACAATACATTTTATATGCAAGCATTAGAGATCTTAAATTCAATACCAAAATGTTCTTTGAGAAGAGTTTTGGCTCTTTGATAATCCCTTACAGGGTCCACATGAAGGCAAGTTTTAACCAGCTCTTTTGGTTGCCCCCTGGTGTACTGCTCTAGGAAATACAGTCTGTCTTGAGCATTATCAATTTTGCATTCAATTACATGTTCAAACGATCTCATGATGGCTCTAAATTCCAATGGGTCTCCATCAAACACTTTCACTTCCTTAGGAGGCAAAGATGACAAAAGTGTTTGACAAGAGAAGATGTGATATCATTTTGCTTTTGTAGGATATTATACAGTGTTGTGTCTTACAAAGGTGTTGGCTTCACTGGGTTTTTTTCCCACTTCCTTGCGTGAGTTTGCCCAAGAGATGGATGATACTGCATGTCAGATTCAGATGCTTGGTCAAAACTGTATACAGGATTAAATGCACCTGCATGGACAGTGTGAGTTTCCATTCGTGTAGGCATGACTGAGCTGGGATCAAAAATGACTGGCCCAGACTTGAAATCCCCTTGAGAATTTTAAGTTAAGTTAAAGTTGGTCCCTTAAAAAGTGGGAGGCACCTATACAAACTATTGCAATTCCTACACTGATCACCTGATTTGGATGTAAATACCCTCAAATTAAAGCTGAAAGTCTGCAGTTAAAGCACATCTTGTTCGTTTCATTTCAAATCCATTGTGGTGGTGTATAGAGCCAAAAAGATTAGAATTGTGTCGATGTAACAATATTTATGGACCTGACTGTATGCATTTTTGACTGATACCATTTTTCGTTGTCATTGTTAAGCTCATCGTCACACAAACACTGGAAAGATTCATGCGCATCCTTGAATTCATCCAGTAATTTTCTGTATTTCTCCAAATTCAGTCTTATTTTATGGCTGTTCTTTTCATCTTCCAACAATTCTTTAATTATGTTTGTTCTAGGTGTTCTCATTTTTCCTCCATGGTTTGTGGAGCGTCTTCATGGCTACTCAGTTCCTGATGTTCCATAACTTCTTTATCAGTGGTTTCAACAGGCATTTGTATCAAGCCAGAAAAATATCAAACTAAAAAACTAAAATCAAACGTTAATACTAGCTGAGGCAATTTCCATCCATCCATCCATCGTCAACCGCTTATCCTGTGTACAGGGTCGCGGGGGGCTGGAGCCTATCCCAGCTAACATTGGGCGAAAGGCGGGGGACACCCTGGACAGGTCGCCAGTGCTGAGGCAATTTGTTCAATAAAATCTATAATGTTTGACAAAATCATTCCAATTGTGCTTCTAAATTAAGTTTGAATCCACTTCAAACAAATTCCTTCAAATCCTTTTCAGTGCAGCTTTTTGATTGATTGAAATACAATTTTAAACTTTAAATACCGCACCATGCATTGTGCTCTGACATCGTCAGCGTTTGGTCCTCTCAGTCCAAGATAATCCAAATAATTCTAAATCTGAGTTTTTCAAGAGCCAGGTCTTTAGACTATTGTAATGACCATTTGGTCACTTCTTGGGTCTGCAATTAATCCATTGTCCACAAGGTTTACATTGAATTCCATGCTGCTAATTAATTTCTTGAAGTTACGAATAAAATTGAAAGAAAAATGCAATATTTTCCTAACAACTACAACAAATTAAACAAAAGTCCAGCTCACAAACAAAGGTGAAGGTCTAAAGACCATGTGTTCCCAGCAGGCCACCTCTCAACAAGCAACACCTGGGCTTTTAAGGCATCACCTCACCTGCTGATGGCGCACAACTATAGAAATATAAGTCACAATACCAAAATTAATAAATGGCTCCTACATTGTCTACTAGAAAAAAGTAGTGTTTTAGTGTTTAACATATGCCATGCGTCCCATACATTACATTCCCCAATAAAACGTTTAAATGATACATCAGCAGTGTCACAGTGTCTGGTTTGTTCCCTGGGTTTTCTAGAAGTTCCTTCCATGATTGTCAAATTTCCTCATGTACTACATTTCCCATCATCCTGTTCTGTCACTCATCACTGATCATTACACACAGCTGTTCCCAGTCACATTGTTTGCACTGGTCTATTTATACCCTGTCTGTTCCTGTGTTAGTTGTTGAGTCCTTGCTTAATGTCTGTTTTATGTTACCAGCACCTTGAAGTTCTTGTCCCGTTGTTTCTTGTCCCGTTGTTTCTTGTCCCCTTGTTTCTTGGACTGTTTTGTATGGATTTTGACCCTTGCCTGGTTGACTACGGATTTTGGATTACCCTAATAAATGCACTTGGATCCTTTTGTGTGTATGTCGTGACAAGCAGGAGATGGAATGGGTTGTGAATACGACCTGTCTAACATATTATCTACTACTGCATTCAATCCCCTCCCAAAATAAAGTGAAACCTCTTGACTTTCAGCAGTGTTGCAGCTGTATTATCTAGAAAGTTTGTTTTAAATGTTGGTGCGTTTATTGATGCAAAGCAAATTGTCCTATACATTACTGTACAAAGCGTGTTACTAAACCAACTGTCTCCATCAGACTGCACCCTTAAACAGTAATGCTGAGTTTCCTTATAGCAATGATTGGATTGTGGCTATAATTTCAATGCAGAGGAAGAGGAAATTATTATAAAATGTTTATTTTTAAATCTGCGTGAATTTGTGTTTTAGATGCATCTCTTGTGAGTAAAGCTATACAGTATCCAGTATATTAAGGCCAAACACATTCCAAGATTTGACTCATCACAGAGATGAAACAACCAGTCTATAACCTCTCCCAGTTATAAGATCACAATAAAGAAAATTCACCAACTAAAATGTACCCTATACAAAGTAAATATACATACAAAACAAATAGCTTAATTATATAACAATTTCACACTCCCAGTGAATGATAAATGACTGCAATAAAAATACAGAACTGTCAGCTGCAGGGTTGTAACAACTTGACCCTGCATGCTGACGTGAACATTAAAGTTCTTGTACGTCCGCTGCTGCCACAGTGCTGTACCATTCTGAACAGCACTGTGGCAGCTGTTGAATCATTCAGGATTCTGGACTCTACCATCTGATAGGATCTGAAGTGGGAGACCCAAATTGACTCCATTGTCAAAAAGGCCCAGCAAGGGTTTTACTTCCTTCTCCAGTTGAGGAAGTACAACCTGTCACAGGTGTCACTACAGTTCTACACAGCAGTAATTGAGTCTGTCCTCTGCACTTGAATAACTGTCTGGTTTGGTTTAGCTATGAAATCGGACATCAGAAGACTACAAAGGAGAGTTCGGACTACTGAGCAGATTATTGGTGACCCCCAGCCCTCCCTTCAATAAATGTACACTTCTAGAGTGAGGAAAAGGGCTGGAGAATTCATTCTGGACGCCACTCACCCAGCCCACTATCTTTTTGAACTGTTGCTTCTTTCAGGCGCTACAGAGGCCTGAGCGACATTCCATTCCCTTGCACTGAGTATTAACAGATTAGTATTTGTACATACGTATATACAGTATATTGGCAATAAAGCACATTCTGATTCTAATTCTGATAATGCCAAGATTCCCTCCTCAATGTGCTCAAATAGAAGCATAACAGGGCTTTCCAAATAAACTTTAGAATTAAAACCCGCTCACCCATATAAAGGGGGATAATTGAAAGGAAAATTCAACCTGCTACTAAATTAGTCCAAGGAGAAGTTTCTTTGATAAAACTTTTCAGCACCGTCTCAACATCCATTGGTGTGTCATAATAAGCAATAAGCATAATGTCCCTATTGGACAACTTGGGTGTAGCTGGGAACATTAAGTAAGACGAGATAGAGAGATCCCTCATTCGCCGTTGTATCGGTTGGAATGCCTTTCGTCGTTGGGCCATTTCACAAGAGAAATCCTAAAAAAATTGCTTGTCTGCACTGTGCATAACTGTGCTTGCATCTCGCATGGCTTGCATTACAGCTTTCTTATCTTTAAAGTTAAGCAAGCAAAAGATCAGAGTCCTTGGCTTGTTCCCTCTCTAACTGCCTGTTCTGTGAGCCCTTTCACTTTCTAGTAGCCGCCCGTTAAGTGCAGAGAGCCATTTCGGTTAGGGTTGTGCCGATGGACGATATCGTCATCGTCCATCGTGATGGCTGACCAACATCACGATGTAGAGCCACCATCGTGATGCCACGCCCCCTTTTGCGAGTCTTGCTAGTGTGACTCACTAATCCTAGTCCCTTCTATAGTTAACCTAAAAACTTTGCAGGGATTGCTCTGTAAATTAAATTGAGAATATAACTAATGCATATATGCTATTTTAAATACTGTAGTATATGCCAGAGACGTGACGTGTTAGTCTGTGAAAATACCGTGTCAGGCAGGCTACACAAATATTGATCTTGACATTGTTAGCTTGTCTTTTTTTTACATGTCTTACACTGTACATTTAGATTAAAATATTTTATGTTGTAGGCTACAAGAAAATAGCCTTTATTAATTAATTATTAGTAGTTGTAGTGTCTCAGAAAATCTTGCTCATTGTCACATAGCTCTTGTATACACTGAAGCGGCAGTTTAAGATAAACCCAGACCAGCGAACGTCAAATAACTTTTGTCTGGTTAATACTTGTAAAGAAAAATGTCCTTGGCCATGAATCCATAATGTCAAATCAAATGAAAGTAACAAGGTGAATATGAATAACACACATTTATTAAAACATAGAAGAACAACAAATAAAGAAAAAGAAAACGGGAACAACACTCAGACCGAAACTCGGCATTAACATTTCACTTATAATTAGCAGCACAATTAACTTCAGCACAGGCTACAAAATAAATTATGTTATTGAAATATTGTAAAGTGGTCATATGAACTACACAAATGAACGTTTAAAAAATAATATGCAAAGTCGAATAGCTCCGCAACGGATGGCAAAAAATGCGTAAAGAAGTCTAATATCTTTCACCATAGACCATGTTTAAATTTCGATGTTTCTGGCCAGAAATACCAACATATACACTTTATCTGGTTTTAATAAGCTGCGGATTGGAGTAACTACACTACCCGCTGTGCTGAAGACCCGCTCTGATGGAGTACTGGTAGCACATATGCACAGATATTTCCGTGCTAATCTTGCCATGAACGGAAACCTTTTGTCGTTCGTTTTCCACCAAGTCAGCGGGTCCTCTTCCCCATCAATGGCCATTTCCTGCAGGTACATGGTCATTTCTGCCTCGACCTTTTGCTCATCAGTGAGTAAAATAACGAAATTATAGTTTTTAAGTGGAAAATAGTATTTATGTAAAGAGATATATAAAAATAAAAAGTGCACAACTCTTAAGTGAAAGCTAAAAAAAAAAATGCTTCACGTGTCGTGCAACCTACTGATAAAGTGCCGACGAGTCATTAGTTGAGTTAGTAAAATAACAAAATTATAATTTTTCGTATAATTTTTGAAAATTATATGAAATTATATAATCCCCCATAATCGTCCATCGCAATGTTTTACTGTCAACATCGTCAACTGCCAATTTAGGGGACATCGCCCAACCCTAATTTCGGTAGGTTTTCCTGTAAGAGGGCAATACAGTCACTGCCTTCTGTTCCCTCAAGGGTTATGGTCTTCAAGCATAACAACTGGTTCTGTAGTTCTGAGGTTTTATCCATCCATCCCTGCACTGTTTGTCTGTTTTCACGCTGCATGTTTTGGATGTTAACCACTCAGGTTTGCAGTGTTTGCACTTTGACCATCTGGGCCCTGGACTGCGCATCAAGTTGAATTGGAATTTCACATCATGTCGATCATCACAGACACCCTTCACCATCTCCAACACCATATCCATTACTTCCCGAATGCATTTTTTGTACCTTCTTGCGTCACAGGTGTGTTTTTGGCAACAGCGTGGAATTGTTCTGAAACTGTTTTGCCATTTTTCTTTGATGAGAACAAGTCAGAGCCATTATAAAGGATATGGGCCTCTTCTTTGAAGTATACATAAACAAATTATCAGGAAGTAATCACTGGATGCTAACCAATCAAAAGGGACTTCAACTAATACTTCAATGAAACTGACATCTTCTCCTGAGTTCCTAGCTACAGTGATAAACAGTTACAGCTACAAATCACAGTGGTATTTATATTGCTTATGCAAAACATTCTGAGGTTTGTCATCAAGTTAGACAATGTGAAAAGAGAGCAGCAGGGTAGGCAGGGAAAGGGCATGGAATCTAATTCTGGTTTGAACCAAGCAATCAAGCAAAATTTGAAAACAGCCTAAACTAAGCAATAAAACATGTGCCCGAACCTGTACCACTCAGCTGTTAAGGATGCAGCCTTTCATGCATTCAAGTTCACCTTGTAGGTAGGTAAAGCATCAAAACTATAATATGAAAAGATAAAAACACATTTGTATAGTCAAGCATCTGATGGGCTCTTTATGAATATTCCAGAGTATCCGAACACCACATTAGTGTTGTGTATGAGGTGTGCTAGAATCAGTCACTGGTAGTGATGTGTGTTAAATGAAGCTAAGAATTGGCTGTGGAGAGGGCCTTTAGATGAGGCGGATGAAAATACAAGAGTTTAAAGTGGATACATCTTTCATATAAAGAGAGGTTCATGACTCTGGCTTATTATGGGATGACTGAAATAAAAGCCTTTATGAACAAAAAAAGACACAAACAAATACACTTTTACGAAAGATATAGATGAATTAGCATAGAGAAGCGAGTCAAAAATGTGTGTGCACTCCATTTCATAGGTGCTCATCTATTCAGTACCTCAGCTCTCTAATTTCTCATATTTCTTTGTGGCTGTGCATTTATTTATTTACTTAATGATTTATTGCGTAGGATTAAGATGATGCTTTTTTGTCTCTGGTTGTTTTACACTGCAGGGTGGAGACAGCTCAGACCTGAATATTTGTGCATACACTATCTGATTTTTCCTGAGCCACACACCATTTCATATCCAATTTGCACCACTTTCATCTGTGGTCCAACATTTTATACATTTCTGATCTAAACCACCAGAATTCATGAATTCAAAATAATTAATTAAATTTTTTCCATAACACTGTGCAGGCACAGAGTCATGTAGTGCTAGCAGCTACTTTCTTGAAGAACAAATGGTAACAATTTCAGAAAAGCAGGGGAGAGATGATGAGATAGTATTTATAATTGATTTTGGGGGATATGCTTTGGTTTAGGCAAAAACCTAGGGAACATATCACAAATGAGAAGTGTTATTAAATTAGTGCTGCTAGTTGCAGTGCTGTCACTAATGTGGTGAGAGGTGTGAATGATTCTAGAGGCCAATTGTTTTGGGGGGGGGTCACATCAAGTAGGATTGATGTAGGATCTTAATTCAGTATACATTACAGCATGATAAAACATAATTAATCTGCAAATCATGCTCTGTAATTAAATTTGTTTTAGTACATAGTGCCCTGAATCCAAAAAGTAAATAAATACATATTAAAAGTTGCATTAAAGAGCTTCCAAATAGATTTTGTATGATGTTGCACTTGTACATTTAGATTTCTCTGCAAGAGTCTTACCACACACATACAAAGATATCCGTGCTTCTCAACCATAAGCGCAATCTGTAAAAAAATTCACACATTTTTAGCTGCCGTTTATATTGAATGTAATTAAACCAGGATCATTGTGTTTCTCTCATCCTATTTAAATGTAATTGTTTCTGCTCAAATTTCTGGCCACACTTTTTATTTTTCAAAATTGCTATGCATCCCTAGTAAATTATTAATTTTCACATGAATAATTGTTTTTGGCCCCACAATTTATAGAAAAAATTATTAAGATATAAATACAGTAGCCAGTTGACAACTTGCAGCATTCCATTGTGGTCTACTCACATTGTTATAAAATGTTCCATTTACAAAAATATATTTTGCATTGATTGTGCATTGTAACAGATTTCTGTGTATAAAATTTTCAGAATATGATGATCAGTTTTATTTAAAAGGACCAATATCTAGTTGACCGTTCAGGCAATGACTTTATTTTACAATGTATAAAACAGCAATAAATTAAATCAGGAACACAGTTCTAAGCTTGTTTGAATTTCTTAAAAGCATAATTGCTGAGTATATTTAACTGCAGAGATGTACACTGTCCTAGTGCACTATGTACTGTAGATGTTTACACGAATCAGAGCATCGCAGAGTCAAACCCATTAGTTAGTCAGGACAGATCTTAGTCCACATTTTTTGCACTGCAGTGCAGCTGTCAGTAAAAACGAAAAGCATCACTCACTAGCACAGAGAAAGACAAGCAGGGAAGGAGACACAAGGTCAAGTAAACAAAGTGTAAGGAGCTTGTCAGCATATAATAGTTTTTCAGGCATGTTTTTTTTTTTTCATTTTTAAAGAACATCATGTCATCATCATCTCTCCCTTTGTTTGTGCAGTTGAGATAAAAATCTGAAGTAATAATAGGACAAAGGTAACAAGAAACATGGGAAATACAGAATGCCTGGCTAAAAGTATTGTTCGTACATTACTTATACGACATTACCTTAATAAACACGGTTACTGTACCTCTAATGACCTATTGATGCCCTCAATGACCGGCTCTTAACACAAACGCAATAGTACTGCTACTCAATGTTTTCTTGTGTTCAGTTCAGGCAGGGCAGCTCAATGAGTCCATGTCTCCAGGGTGAAAAAGTCACAAATGCACAAACAATTGCATAGCTGCACAGCTAAAACAGCAATGTGTCATTACAGATGAGAGTGGCACCTTGACATTTGCAGATCCATCTTGAATGTGTGTGCTCAGGTTCCACCTGAGCCTTTGATTGATGTAGACTTTGGTTCGCAGCAAACCTTGGAGTTGAGTGGATCAAGAGGAAGAAGGTGTGGGGGGATTCTGGGGGTATCAAAGCTATGTAGTGGGCCTTAAAACAAGCTTATGCAATGCTATAATGTCCTTTCCGATAAAGGAGAGCTGACTAGATATACCTAAATAGCAAGGTCAGGTTATCGGCACATATGTTGCCTTTGGGTGCAATGTCAAGAGGTCTAAACAAGACTCCATATGAGGTTTGAAGGGCAAACTATGTACTTGATTATAGTGGACTTTTCAGAGGTGGAGTCAGAACCACCAGATGATTTTTTTGTTTTTTTTTTCCCATCAGGAAAAGGTATGTTGAAGGGTGTTGATATTTTTTCTTTTACACCATCTCTTGATAGGCCATATTTAGCTCCAACGGGTCAAAGTGGTTCCTCTTTAAATAACAGCATTGATTGGTCAGTCTAGTGTACTGAACTTCAAAGACTTACAGTAAATGTGAAATTTCACATTTCATCTGTGCAAAGCTATTGCTTTAAAAATAGGAACTGCAATCAAATAAATAACTAACTGTTTTGCAATCACTCTAGGGTAAATCAGTGGATATCACATTGAAGAACACTGATCTCATCTCCATTTCATTGTTGTTATAATGTTACAAACAATGCCAAAGCAAAATTTATCCTGATTTAAATGTGTCCTGAAAAAATTTAAGATAGCATTTCATATAATACCAATAAAGTTAAAGATATGTTCAAAGGTTTGCCACATCTGAGACAAAGTCTGACTGAATATTGCCTACAGTAATACACAGATATACAAATGATTAAAAATAAAAAAAAAACACTTGCAGTCACAGCCTAAAAAGCATTCCCATGAGCCGTTCATGGACCATTCATAGACCACCTGATGTTTATTGTACACAAAACTGGCAAGATCTAGCAGAGATCAAGTTCCAGTCTGATTGGGTGCTATGCAACTTCTAGGATTCTTCTTTTGATCTAGTCCAGACTAAGCTACTCTTTGGAAGAGACATCATGCCGATGATCTTAAGTCTGGCTCTGCGAGATTAAATGCACTGCACAAAGGATTAAGGTTTGTGTTTTATCTTTCAAGTTCACAGGTTGCTGTACAAAGGATTGACCCCCCTATATGCTTCCATTATTAGTCTAGAGCTTAAACCAATATTCTACCACCATCCAGAATCTCACACGTAAGTATTTCCTAGCCTTTGTAATCACAACTAATGCACTATTAATGAGGCCAAGAGTTAAAGAAAGAGGATAAAGATAAACAATTTAGACTGTGGGTTCTATATTCATCTAAAGAACAGTATTCTTGGTCTGAGTAGACTGTCTGGTCTAGTAAAATCCTGACCCATTTCTCTAGCCCTAAGAGTAAAAGCCATCCGATTTGAGATGCCATGCAGAAAAACAGAATGTTCTGCTTCACTAACCAGGACACCCAGAGAGAGACTTGACCCCAGTTTCTTTTTCAGATTCATCAGGTTCTGCCTACCCCTCTATGGGATGGGATTAGGAATAAGCAATACCATCCAGCTCTTTGGCAACAGTGCTTAAAAACTGCACTCCAAAGTGCATGAGCCTTCTGCAGCCCATAGAGACAGAAGCTCAGTTGAGTTCTCTCTCATCAATAAGGTCATGCAGACCACATACTGAAAGATTAAATTACATTTTCTGTGGAGTGGATGCAGTGCTGGGGCTATTTTACCAAGATCCCCAAGACCTCTGACAGTGCTTCCTGTGGTCAGGGACTGGCAAACATTGAAGTTCTCTTCCATTGACATGCTTATACTCCCCATTAAACCTAACCTGCTTTAGCCATTGATTTATTCATTCACACTTCAGGGGGCTAATAAGCAACGAAAGCAGAAAGAACAAGGTTTAATTTCCCAGGAACAAAGGAGATATTGTGGCAATTACAACAGCTGGAAAGACTGGGAACACGTTAAGCCTTGATGGTCACCAATTGCCATCCAAATGACAGAAGAAAAAAGGGCACACTTCAAAGGAGTTATCATGTAAATGTTACATCATACAGGAAAGGTTGAAAATGGCATGCTGGCAATGTAATCTTGCCACGCTGTGTTTTTTTATTAGTGACTTTGCGGGAAAAATCAGTTTCACACATTCAACAAAAATAGTGATATTACACACAAGAACCAGTGTGAGCAATTTCTTTTCATCTGTCTTTTCCCTGTCGTGAATAAACTTTCAACTGGCACCGCAGCGTGTCCTTCGTTCTCAGCTCTCGACAACAGGCCTGTAGGTGGTTCGAGTAGTTCGAACGACCAACCTCCCCCCCCCACTGCCAAAGGTCCAGATTTTTTTTTTTTTTTTATTCATTAATATCATCCTTTACAGGAGTTACATGCGCAGCAACTGAAGTTATGCACTCATAGCAAAATCTGTGAGCGCGGTAAAGTTAGTTTGATGTCCACTCATTCATTCAATTCACGAAAATTCATAAAAATTATATTTTCTCATTATAAATGTTGTAGTAACTTCCCAGAGGATAGACAGACTTATTACAGGATAGATTATTTCAGTATCATCAATTATATAAGTACAGTAATCAATTATTTTATAGAAAAAAATCCCTAAGATTCAACAAAATTATATTTTCTCATTTTTAAGGCTGTAGTTTTTTATTTTTTATTTGAGTGATTAAGTAGTATCTCTATCCTCTAAAATCGATTATATAATTTATCATATTCTAATAATCTCACATGTAGTTTATCTGTCTGTCCTCTGGGAAGTTATAAGAACATTCTGAAAGTGAAAATGTATTTTACAGTTCATTTTTTTATGAATAACTTGCACGTGAATTGAATGAATGAGTGGACATCTATGTTTTAGCGTAGTAAGTGGACTTTTCAGACAATCCCTTACATCTGCGAAACCGAATGTCGAACGCCAACGTTACCGCGCTAAATGAGTGAGGCCAACGACATCCAGCTGGATAGTGAGTATGGGGCGAAAATAGCAGGAGAGACAGAAGAGAAAGCAGGCAGTAGCATCATTGTCACAGAATACTGAACGTATGAACAAAAAGACTGTCAAACAGGGTACAGTTGTTATACTTGGTAAGCAATTTGAAAATGTAACATTGTAGTAAATATTTTCAGTGCAAGTGTGCTCGCTACGATACCAGCAGACAAGCTAATCCAGCACAAATTAGTGCATAAAAATTCACCAAAATTATGTATTTGAACCTCATAATTAAATACAAAATGAGGGGAAAAACTGCAAAAAGGTCCACTTATTGAAAAAATGAATGCCCCTTTCCACTTGGCTGGCTACAGGCCTGGCTACTGAATGCTTATGTAAACAAAGATGTACTTGGGTGTTCCATTTTCAAATGGGTGAAGAGGTGAATTATCACTCAAATTTCGGTCTGTTCCTCACACAACATTATCATATGCATTCAGAAGAATTGAAATCTAAGGCACAAGTGTTATGGACAACTTTAAGGTGCTTTAATGTGTGATTTAGGAGTTTGGACAGCCAAAAACACGATCCTCTCATCCCTCAATCTTGTGTTTCACGAATGAAAAAAGTCAAAAACACAAGTTTTGAATGACAAGGGTGAGTAAATGATGGCAGAAAGGTCAGTTTTTATTTCGGTGGTTATGAACGTTTGTCAGTATCATTAATCAGGTGCATATTATTGTCCAATAATATATTATTGACACTCAAATTAAAATGTCATTTGAGACAAATTATACTTTATACTTTGTCTCAAATAACATTTTAATTATTTAAATATGCAGAATTAGACAGTATTACATGTGACACAAAGTATAAAGTATATGTGTATATATATCTCGATTCACAGCCCTAAAAATAAAACATCTCATGCAAACACAACAGCAAAGATTTTTGAACTAAAACTAACCAACTTTTCTTCACAGTGTTTACAGTAACAAGTGTGGAAGAAGGCAGAGTCAAAAAAGAGCAAGAGGGAAAAAGATAAAAAATTAGACATGAGAGTCGAAGTAACCATGGCAACATTTCTCAAGTTTTATTTTGGTTGAGTATGAGAGCTTTTGAGGGCTGTTTGCAGTTGTTTTCATCCAATGGCCTTCTCCGGAGACACTTAAAGAGCATTCCTGAACACAGAGCAAATGTGCTACACAGAGGAACCAGCTCAAATGAGAAACCATTCACACATGGCTTTATAAAGAATTCATGAAACTGATAAAAACAGCATAAACCAACTTGTAAAGAAAGTGCCATGATGATCATCTGACTGCAACATGACAAATATGGGTTGGATATAGCCCCGAGTATCACAATATGATACACATTGCAATACATATGACATGATTCAATGTGTGATACATCATAATTAAACACTGTGTGTGGATTACTGGAGGAGCTGTGGGACAGAAGGTAGTGCACATTTGCTCACCACATTTGTAAGAGCTGTTAGTTCACAGGGACCCAAGTTCAAATCTAGTACTGGATCATGTCCCAAATTTATTTTAAATCTCTTGTCCTCACTTTCCGGTCTGCCTACTACTGCCTTCTTAAAAAAGGAATACAAATCCTAAAATAAAATGAAAACATACATAGCAAAATCCTGACTGGCACTTGCTGCCTCGCTTCCCTTTATACCCGTATGTCTGGGGCGGGGCATGCAAATTCTGTTTGCCAACTTGACATTGGCCTTTTCTCAGGTTCAGAGCTACGTTTGGCATCCCAGGAAGACCCCTTGTGTCACTTCATTCGACACAACTTCTCGTTCCTTCCCTCGGGGAACAGATGTTACAACAGTAACCGTGACGTTGTCCTTTGTCTTAGGAAGACTGTTTTGTATACCTTTGTATGAAATCTTAGTTTTTTTGGCAATTCCAAGCATTGTATGGCATTCATTCCTCAAAACAATTATTGACTGGAGAGTTTCTAAAGAAAGCTGTTTTTTTGTTGTTGTTTTTTTGCCATTTTTTATCTAATATTAACCTTAACCCTCTGGGGTCGACGGACGCTGGCGCATCCTGCTGGATTTTGTCATCATTACAGCAGAAACAACATAAAATTCTCTGTGATTTTGGGGCATACAGATAAGTGTAAGACATCATTAGAGACTATAAAGGGTCTACTTTTATTTGTGTACCCTCACAATAACAACAAAACTGTGTTCTTTTGTAAAATAATGAAAATAAAAAGGGTGAGCTTACAGCAGTCTCTATGTTCATGAGCATATTTCTGAAACACGTCACAATAATGAACTGAAAATCTGCGAATACTCAAACATGAAACATATAACTTTTAAATAAAACAATTCAATTTAAAACAAATATTCTCCTGCAATGTAATATGTATGAAACAAAGTGATGTACAGTTTCTCCTGGCTCAGCTAATTATCCCTAATGTGATCACACCCACTGGCAGTGGGCGCTATTCATACAATAATATGCTGAAGCGATCAATGCAAATGGTGAACGCCCCCGACTGTGCCTTAAAAACTAGTTAATTCTCTAATTTTCTGTGCGTTTGAAAGATCGCAAGATACACAGGCAAAGAAACTCCTGTATAGTGATGAAGAGTTAACATTTTCCTCAGAAGAAGTGCTGGACATTTGTATTTTGAAGAGAGACATGATCCAGCCGAGGATACAATTTCGGAAGAGTATGTCATTTAGTTTTAATTAGTTGACGTGCTATTTTATATAAACATGTACATATTTTACTAGTGGGACTGTTTCCAGACTTGCCAGCCAGGATTCAGAGTATTGAAATTTGAAATATGTCCTAATAGGCAAGTTTTAGTTACATTTAAATGCTGTTTTGGCTAAAGTAAGTATTTAAATTGTATGCTGTATGATATAAATATGGTATGTAATATGATATAAAAATAATATGAATGTTTAGATTACATTTTATCTAGTGTTTATGCCTCCTCATTATCATCAACAAAGCTTGTGCTTGCAAATATGTGTTCAGGTTAAATGAGTAAAATGCACTTTAAATATGCCCATATTAGAAAATCAGCATATTATAATGATTTCTGAAGGATCATGTGACACTGAAGACTGCAGTAATGATGCTGAAAATTCAGCTTTGATCACAAATTGCATTTTACAATATATTCAAATAAAAAACTGTTCTTTTAAATTGTAAAAATAGTTCAAAATATTACTGTTTTTACTGTATTTTGGATTAAATAAATGCAGCCTTGGTGAGCAGAAGAGACTTCTTTTAAACAGTAGTGTGGGTCTAAAATTAAGTAAAGTCTTAATGTAAAGAAAATGTATTGTCAGTTTGCTTCTTTTAACTTAAAACTTGATTTTGATCATTAAGTGTCCTCACATTAATTTTCTTTCTGTCACATCCCTTCTTGATAACGCCCTGGGAGGGGTCTTTTGTCTCCTCAGGTGTGAATTACAATCAATTTTCATAGTTCACACCTCCTCGCATATGACATTTCTAACACTAAAAGTGCCTTACAAATGTTAAATTACTATATTGTTTTGTATGAATGAGTGATCAGGATGGTTTTCACATCATTTTGTAGCAAAAACTCTAGGCTACAAGATCCAGTTCTCAAAAGGCTTGTGGACAAATGTTTAGTATGTGTTATATGGCCTTATTTCAATTATTTTTTCAAAAACCATGCAAAAACTACAAACATGTACACACATGTTGCTCACATATAATTGTAGCCCAGTTTGTGCTGAATACAGTGTTATCAGACTTTAGCCATTAATGTGTTTTTAAGCAACTGAAAAAAACACTAATGTCAAGGCATGTCAAAAAATCTCCAGGGCCCAAAACACCCTCGGAGGATTATTTGGTATATTATATTAGCATATTATATAGCATATTATTTTAATATCATATTACATATCATATTTATATTTATATCATACAGCAAACAATTTAAATACCTGCTTTAGCAGAAACAATATTTACATGTAACATGTGGCAAGTCTGGAAACAGTCCCACTAGTAAAATATGTTGTACAAATTGAGGAAAATTGTAACTCTTAGTCACTATCCAGGAGTTTTCTCACTTGTGTATCGTGCTGTCTTTCAAATGTGCAGACAAATGAACTAACTTGTTTTTACGATACAGTCAGGGGCGTTTACCATTAGCGTATGAATGGCGCGCTCTGCTGGTGGGTGTGATCACATTAGAGATAAATTAGCTGAGCCAGGAAAACTGTACATTGCATTTTTTCATACAGATTACATTGCAGGAGAATATTTGTTTTAAATCTGAATTGTTTTATTTAAAAGTAGACATTTTAAGCTTTCTTTAAACATATGTTTCATGTTTGTGTGATAAGTAGTCGCGGAGTTTCAGGGTTTTTTTTTGTGACGTGTTTCAGAAATATGCTCACAAACCCAGAGACTGCTAACAGCTCACCCTATTTATTTTCTTTATTTTACAAAAGCACACGGTTTTGTAGTTATTGTGAGTGTACACAAATACACGTAGACCCTTTATAGTCTCTAATAATGTAATGACAAAAAATTCCAGCAGGATCCAACACGTTCTTCGACCCCAGAGGATTAAAGTCTTGATTCCACACACCCGGCCCCTAATCAGGAAAATCAAGGGATAAAGGCCAACTGGAAGCTGCAGTGCGAGAGAGAGAGATTTACGGACAGCTCACCGACACCTTTGTGTGTTTGTCTTTTTGTTTAAATTGCTTATTAAACTATTATTTATATTGTCAAGCCAGTTCTCACCTCCTCCTTTCCTTTCCTTTAACTCCTTTATAGCAATAAATAAAAAGTATAGTGTTAATTGTTTGGTCATGATACTTAATGTGTTAATGAATAGAACCTTTAAGTAAAGAACTAACAATTGTTTTAATATTATTTATTTTGTATTAAGTTCACAGAATATCTTTTTTGCTTTTTTACAAGCAGAAAGGATTTGCCAAATCAATAATTCAAATGAATCCTGAAACATCTCGGTTTACTTAAGTGTAACCCTTGTTACCTGAAAAAAGCGGAACGAGATGCTGTGCTGAAATCTCGTAATCATTGGATGCACCTGCGGCAGGGCTATAAATAGATGCGTCACAGGTGCGTCGTCAGGTATTTTGTCTGAAGAGCAGTCCTGGGGCATACCAGTGCGGCAATGAAGCGCAGCATCTTGTTCCGCTTTTTTCAGGGAACAAGGGATACAATTAAGTAACCCGAGACGTTCCCTTTTCAAAAAGCTATATTTCTGATGCTGCGCTTAAAAGCGCTTTGGGAACGAGAACACCACGCTGCCGCACTGTGGCTGTCCGGACCTCCTACGGTTGTGTAGTGTGATCACAAGAGCGTGAGAAGTCTCAGACATGAGCTTGAGATGTCGACTCAAGGACATAAGAGCCCGGAGTAGCAGAAACATCCAAAATGTAAAACTGATGAATGTGTGCGGAGAGGATCAACCTGCCGCATCACAAACATGCTGCAGAGGGAGACCTCTAGCCAAGGCTTTAGAGGCGAGCCCTCTGGTAGAGTGAGCCCTGATACCTACTGGCGAAGCTTAACCACGTGCCTCGTAGGCCAGGGCAGTAGCTTCCCTCATCCAATGTGACATAGTCTGCTTGGTGACGGCCGCCCCCCTGTTGCGGACCCCATGGAAAAGAATTGTTGCCCTGACTTATGCCACTGGCTAGTGCGGTGGACATAAGTCTGAACGGCACAGACTGGACAAAGTCTGTGAAGTCTTTCCTGCTCTGGTGTTGTAAACGGCGGGGAGCAGCAGGCTTCGAGAGTGACCAGGTTTAAGTTCGAGACCTGGGGAAAACTAAACAGGCTGGAAAAACAGACAGAGCCTGTAGGTCACCAATTCTCTTTAGAGAGGTAATTGCCATAAGAAACCATCTTGAGAGTCAGAAGTCTGCCAGACGCTGACTCTAGAGGTTCGAAGGGGGTCTCAACCAGACCCTCAAGGACTATTGCTATGTCCCATGAAGATTTCCTGTTCCTAGCAGGATGCCACAGTTGCATGGCTCCCGAATGAAGCGAGTGAGTAGAGGATGCCTCCCAAAGGGCACCCTTTCCATCAAGGCATGGCAAGCCGAAATGGGAGCCACATAGACCCTGAGAATAGCGGGGCATATGCCTGCTGACAGTCTTTCATGCAGAAAGTCCAGAACTGAAGCAATTTGGCAGTTAACTGGATCTGCATTACGTGCACTGCACCATCTTTCAAAAACACCCCATTTATCAGCGTAACTTCTAGTAGACGGAAACACATACAGGCGGATTCTGGGCCATGTAAGCGCAGGGAGGCGGGGGTGACTCAGAGAGAAGTAGAGGGGACATTGCACTGTCTGTTAGGAGGCGAAGAGGTCCACTTCTGCTCTTGTAAAACCAGATTTGTTCCACTACCTCAGGGTGGAGTTTTCACTCCCCCATCTGCATTTTCTGTCTGGACAGTAAATCTGCTCCCATTCAGGCATCCAGGGATACAAGCTGATCTGATTAACAGGAGCTTGCCCTGGGCCCAAAGGAGAATCTGCAGTGCCAGTCTGTTCAGCTGGTGTGAATGTAGACCTCCTTGATGGTTTATGTAAGAGACTGCCGCTGTGTTGTCCACCCGCACCAAGACATGGCAGCCTCTAGAGGAAGTATTTCAGGGCCAGAAACAGTTAATGTGACAATCGAGCAGATGACCATCCCATTCCCCTTGAGCTGGACGACCACTTAAGACCGCTACCCAACCCGTCAGTCTATCGTTAGCAACCTGCGACGACAAGACGCACCTAGAATGGGACCCAAGGTAAGAACGGTTTCTTACCTTGTCTGAACCACATAGAAAGGGAACGAAGCGTGTGGCGCGTAACCCTTATTTGCCTTAGGGGACTGGCTCTTGGATGAAATCCCCTGGCTTTTAGCCACAGCTGAAATGGTCACATGTGTAGAAGGCCAAAAGGAATCACCGTGGATGCAGACGCCATGAGACCTAGCATTCGTTGATACTGACGAACAGTGCAACCTTGACGTAGCCTGACTTTGCTCAGGGTGTTCTGAATGGACATGATTCGAGCGGGAGACAATTGTGCCTGCATCGTGATCGAATTCCATATAACCCCCAGGTGATTTCCTGAGTGTGAGAGAGAACACTCTTTTTGACGTTGAGTCTCAGACCCAGAGAGACCAGATGAGCTAAGACAATATCCCTGTGCTGAACTGCCAGTTCTTGAGACTGTGCTAGTACCAGCCAGTCATCTATGTAATTCAGAATGCGGTTGCCCCAGAGTTGCAAAGGAGCCAGTGCTGCATCCATGCATTTCGTGAATGTGCGGGGTGATAGGGCTAGGCCGAATGGAAGGACCCGATACTGGAATGCTTCGCCCCCAAAAGCGAACCTCAGGAACTTCCTGTGCTGTGGCAGAATTCCTATATGGAAATATGCATCCATGAGGTTGATCGTGACCAGCCAATCGTGATGTTGGATTTGAGACATGACCGTCTTGATAGTTAGCATCTTGAACTTGAACACCCTGACTGAGCAATTCAAGCCTCAACGTTCTAAGATCGGACGCAACCCCCAACCCTTCTTGGGAACCAGGAAGTATTTGTTGTAATAACCTGACTCTCTCTCTGGAAAGGGAACATGTTCTATGGCCCCTTTGACCAAAAGATTTTGCAGTTCTTTCCACAGTAGACATGCCTGCTCCGGTTTTACGGTAGTGGAGACCACACCATTGCAACACAGAGGGCGGTGAGCGAATTGAATTCTGTAGCCTTTTTCTACTGTTCTTAGGACCCACATAGAAATACCTGGCAGAAGTTTCTATGCTGCCAGGTTCTCTGAGATGGGTATTAATTTTGACACTTCCTGTTGAGGCGATGTCGGGTGTTCCGCGTCTGGACTAAGGCAGGAAGAAAAGGTACACCCAACTTTTCTTTAACTCCCGAAACACCAGAGGCAGCGGGAATGGAGAGGTTTCGTGGAGGTACTGGGATGGCCGAAGTGGATGATACACGCACCCCTTCCCGAGGGGGGCTACCCCCACAAGGCTGGGCGCAAGACCATCAGGGTTTCTTCCTCTTAGAAATTACTCCCCTGAGGTCTTGCTTTGGGGGCTGCTGAGGGCGACGAACCTGTCCCCAGTCTTTACGAGGGGGATCACGACTCACCACGCTTTATTTCTGAGCCACCCTTCTAGCAGGACCGGGGCAGGTCTGGGTGGCCGACGGCCCCGCCCCCTAAGTGTGGCGAGGAAAAAACTGCCCAAATGCTTCCTCGTGGCTTTTTGCCTCCTGGAACCTGGAGATAACTGTATTCATAGCGTCTCCAAACAGGCCAGAAGGTGAAACCGGGCATCAAGGAGGAAAACTTTGTCTTTATCTCTGATGCATGAAAGGTTAAGCCATAGGTGTCTTTCTGTGCTAACTAAAGCAGACACAGACCAGCCAATGGCACGGGCTGTCTGCTTGGTCGCACGGAGAGATAGATCCGTGGCTCGACGAAGATCAGAGAAGGCTTCATCGTCGAGCGTGGTACTCAGGTCCTTCAGCAGATCAGCCTGGTATGTAACAGCCTGTAACACTGCCATAGTGTGCAGAGCAGCACCAGCCTGACCTACTGCTTGATAAGCCTTCACCACTAGCATAGATGTAGTCCTGCACAGCTTAGTGGGGAGAGAAGGACTATTTAGGGATGATGCCGAACCCGGCGAGAGATAACCCGCAAGTGTCTCTTCAACCAGAGGCATCATCAAATAGCCTCGTGTCTCAGCACCCACGATAGTCGAATATATCGACGTCAAGGGCACGTGGACATGGGAAGTATAAGGTTTCTTCCATGAACGAGAGAGCTCGACATGGAGGTCATCAAAGAAAGGAATGGACTGATGATGATTTACTTTCATACACGGAATGCTCGGAGGTGGGTAACTTGTAGTCCGCAGACTCATGAGATTCAAGGTCCCCATCATGAACTGAAGAGGCGCCGGAGCCCGCTTCAAGATCACAGGAAGGACCAGCTGGGTCTGGAGAGAGAGCGAGCGAATGGGACGGACCCGTCTCTGGCTCCTCAGCCAGATCTATATGAGAGCCCCACGATTGAAGTGTGGGCGGCGATTCTCAGAATTAAGCAAGGCGAGCGCGAAGCATTTTGACCAAGAGAAGATCGCAATGCGCGCACCCGCCCTGCCCCAACGCGAGAGCAGCATGCTTTTCCCCCAAACAAACAAAGCAAAACTGATATGTGTCCCTCTCAGTCATAGAGTGTAAACAAGGGAACATGCATTGTTTGCTCTGACTTTCAGTCATTCTCTATTTTTTTGAAAGAAGAGAAAGAAGAGAAAAGGTTTTCTGTGCACTGTCTAACAAATTCTAACTCCTAACAGTGGAAAGAAAGTTCTGACAGGTTCGTGATCTGACGATCTGACGACGTGCCTGTGACGCATCTATTTATAGCCTTGCTGCAGGTGCATCCAATGATTACACCGGCAGAGGCTATAACTTTTACCAAAGTGCTTTTCAGCGCAGCATCAGAAGTGTAGCTTTTTGAAAAGGGAACAGGCCATTTGTGCTACTCTTATCTGCAGAGTGTGAACTTGATCTCTCTTGACTCATTCACTCTCATCAGCCAGACTCTGCCATAATGCTGGCATTAGCCAGGTGACACCTGCAGGGTCTCTGTCTTTTATTCATCAAAAGCTAACTGCATCTAAGAATAAGTCGAGGACACAGGGGGATCAGGATAAAAATAATGAAAATCAAAAAGGACTTGGGGGAAAAACAGAAATAAAGTAGAAAATTATATAATAATTTTTGCACCACTTAAAAATAATGACTGTTTTCAACTATGTTTCCAAAACACTTTATATAAGAAAGCAATGACATATAAAAAAAAAAATTATAGTACAAAATTATAAAATAAAATACTTAACCTTTACATATACAATCTCAAATACAAAAAAAATTATTCAACATGAATGTTATACCGCTTCCAGTGGGGAGTGTCACACTCATGCCCCTAAACCTTGTGTTGCACTCGGCATGGCCTGAAATGTCACCATCTTTTATCTCAGAACGTGCACTGAGACAAAGCTCCCTCATAGTGGTGGCCTAATGGAGCAGCTGAAGATTAAAAAAAGGTCTCCATCTCCCATTAGCAAAGTGTAAATATTTTTCATCATGGCTCTGCGTTTGTTAGGTGCCCTGTTATACATCCCTTCTGTTCACCTCATAAGCGAAAGCCCTTTCTTTAATCACTCTTACTTTGGTGCTCCTAACTTCAGCACAAACACAAGTCCTCCAATAACCCAATTAGTCTCAGCTATGCATCAGGATTCATCGGTTGCATTTTCCAAGGCCAGCAATGCATTCATAGCATAGTCAAAAACCATTAAGATAAAGCTCCAATACAGTACAGCGCTGACATTTGTAATGCATCTACATCTACTCCTTAAGACAGGCTGGGTGAAAAGAGCTTAATTTCAGCCCTGCCTGCGATGTAGTCTCATCGCCAATTTCCATCTCAGGCCATTGCAGAAAAAACAAACCGGCTCAGTAATAACGTGGAGTAACATGCAGTGTGCCGACGACTTAAGATTAAAGCTAAATCTATTTAGTCTGAGAAGTGCCATAAATATATCCTCACCATGTTGAGGGGCCATGCAGGCGGCTTGAACATTTAGGCTTTCTAAATGCCGCAATCTCATTTGCAAGAGTAGAGACTGCATCAATCCATCTATAGTGTCAGGCATGTCCATCCAAGAGGTGATCAAATGAGGGCACAGAAGAGGATGTCAGAGAATATGTAATCTCCAAGAACAGGGGCTTTAAACACGGTTTCCAAATGAGAAAAATGGCAGGCCAAGGTTAGTCACGGTAGTTTTGTGAGTCCAAGTTTTGGAGCATTTGCATTCTTTCAATGTAGGGCTGCACAATAAATCTTCTTTGCATGTCCATGTGTGAAAAGTGAATTGTGTTTTTTTTTTTTTTTTTGTGATTGTTTTACTTTTTTCACTGTAAAATAACCTTGAGCTTGTTTCTCACCAAAACCTATTGTATGCCTTCAGACTTGGAATATGATGCATAAGCATCATGGACTTCTTTTATATTTTTGGGTTCTTTTAGATGCTTTAAAGTGAGCCACTATCAACTGCTATTGTATAAAAATTAGCAAATGAGACTTCAAGGAATTCCTCCTTTTGTATTCTGCAAGAAAAAGAAAGTCATACAAATAAGGAACAACATATAGGTGAGTAAGAGATTTTTATTTTTGGGTGAACTATTTCTTTAAAGAGTAACACATTCTATTGGCAGCAGAGAATGAGTAAAACTGAGGGTAATGCAGGTAACCCAGGATTTATGATTAAGGTCAACACACAACAGGATGGGTCAGGCTCGCTGTCAGGAGACATATTGCAAATTAATCGCATTCCAATTACACATTCCTAACCCTAACCTAACCCTAACTGAACAAATAATTATAAATACCTGAACATATATATATATATATATATATATATATATATACAGTGGATATAAAAAGTCTAAACACCCCTGTTAAAATGCCAGGTTTTGTGATGTAAAAGAATGAGACAAAGATAAATCATGTCAGAACTTTTTCCACTTTTAATGTGACCTATAATGTGAACAATTTAATTGAAAAACAAACTGAAATCTTCATGGGGAAAAATTCCAATGAAAAACCTTACAATAACCTGGTTGCATAAGTGTGCACACCCCCTTATAACTGGGATGTGGCTGTGTTCAGAATGAACCAATCACATTCAAACTCATGTTAAATAGAAGTCATTACAAACCTGCCATCATTTAAAGTGACTCACAAAGACTTTAAATGAATCACAAAGAAAGTTGAGCTGTTCTAGTAGGATATTCCTGACATTTTTTGTAGTTGCATCTCAGAGCAAAGCCATGGTCCGCAGAGAGCTTCCAAAGCATCAGAGATATCTCATTGTTGAAACATATCAGTCAGGAGAAGGGTACAAATGAATTTCCAAAGCAATAGATATACCATGGAACACAGTGAAGACAGTCATCTTCAAGTGGAGAAAATATGGCACAACAGAGACATTACCAAGAACTGGACGTCCCTCCAAAATTGATGAGAAGAAAACTGGTCAGGGAGGCTTCCAAGGGGCCTACAGCAACATTAAAGGAACTGCAGGAATTTCTGGCAAGTACTGGCTGTGTGCTACATGTGATAACAATTCTTACTATGAATGGGCTATGGGGTAGGGTGGCAAGACGGAAGCCTTTTCTTACAAAGAAAAACATCCAAGCCCGGCTGAAGTTTGCAAAAACAAACATCAAGTCTCGTAAAAGCACATGGGAAAATGTGTTATGGTCTTATGAAACCGAGGTTGAAATTTTTGGCCATAATTCCAAAAGGTATGTTTGGTGCAAAAACAACACTGCACATTACACAAAGAACACCATACCCACAGTGAAGCATGGTGGTGGCAGCATCATCCTTTGGGGCTGTTTTTCTTCAGCTGGAACCAGGGCCTTAGTCAGGGTGGAGGGAATTATGAACAGTTCCAAATATCAGGCAATTTTGGCACAAAACCTTCAGGCGTCCGTTAGAAAGCTGAAGATGAAGAGGAAGTTCACCTTTCAGCATGACAACTACCCAAAGCACACATCCAAATCCACAAAAGCATGGCTTCACCAGAAGAAGATTAACGTTTTGGAATGGCCCAGCCAGAGCCCAGACCTGAATCCTGAACATCTGTGGGGTGATCTGAAGAGGGCTGTGCACAGGAGTTGTCCTCGCAATCTGACAGATTTGGAGCGCTTTTGCAAAGAAGATTGGGCAAATATTGCCACGTCAAGATGTGCCATGCTAATAGACTCCTACCCAAAAAGACTGAGTGCTGTAATAAAATCAAAAGGTGCTTCAACAAAGTATTAGTTTAAGGGTGTGCACACATATGCAACCAGGTTATTGAGTTTTTTTTATTTTTCCCCCTCAAAGATTTAAGTTTGTTCTTCAGTTGAATTGTTCACGTTATAGTTCACATTAAAGGTGGAAAAAGTTCTGACATTTATCTTTGTCTTATTCTTTTACATCACAAGAACCTGGCATTTTAACAGGGGTGAGTAAACTTTTTATATCCACTGTATATATGTATATATTTGTTCAGGTATTTATAATTATTTGTTCAGTTAAGTAATTACTTTTACACATATTTATACATTGATTTAGCATAAATAATATTTTGATTTGGCTATTGTCCAGATTAGAAAAGCATCAAGCTTACAATGAGGCAACTGTTAAATAAAAATAATGATGGTTGAATACAATGACTTGCAGTTCAAAACAGCTTGTTCCTCAGGAGGCCAAAAGAAAAAGTGCCGGCCGGCTCGCACCTGTATTTGTAGAGTTGATTGCATGCAGGGGCAAGATTGATTTAAAAATAATTATGTGTTAAGCAGAGCACAGTAAAATGATTTATCTGTACTGCTGCAGTGCGATTCAGACTAGGATCTGATCTAAATCACAAGTACCATTGCTTGGAATATCAGTCTGGTGTTCTGGAATCTTCCAGATGGTGTTCTGCACCAGCTCAGCAGAAGACTGCAATACTGCAACCCAACTCAATTCATGTCAATGGAGGGCTGTGTGTGCTTTCTAGTAAGTGTCATTACATAGTTATTGGCCAGACCATATAAACGGACGTATTTCAGAAAGCGTCAAGGAGGATACAAAGAAAGTGTGAGAAGGAGAGAGCTCTCTTCCACACTCACTCATCAAAACCTCCCTGACACTGGCACTCTTAGTTAATGGGAGAGAGAAACTAAAAGTCCAAGCACTAAACATAGAATGAGGTTGCTTACATTAGGAGTAAATTAAAACTCTAAATTAGAGTAGTGAGGAGAGAAAGTGCTCCATTTGGCAAGATGGACTACAGTGTATGCAAAAGAGAGAGCGAATTAAAGAGCAAGTGGAAAAGAGAGGGGAAAAAAGAATAAAGGGTTCGAGAAAGAGTAAAATAAATTAAATAAAACCCCTTAGAGGGGACTTTTCTGAAATGTTATTGGTTTTTCCCTAGCATTTTCTATTGTACCAGGACAAAAGAGAAACAGACTCTTACCCTTAATCCACATAAGACATATTGTGAACCTCTCACCCATACGATCATCACAGGAGATATCGACCGAGTGCACTGGAGATGCTTTAAATCTTCACTCATGGTCAGCGGTTCCAATAAACAAAGATGATGCATCACGTCTCAAGACAATTTGGAATTATGAACAGTATCAGAGCAAACTCAAAACAAAACACCAGCAAATATTGTTTACTGTTAGTTAGTTTTGTACTTATAATCTGATTGGATAAGCGGCATTCAAAGAGCCCTGATATTTAGCATAATGGAATGCTTCACTATTTCTATTATTCTACACTGGCAGTCAAAAGTTTTGAATAATGTACAGATTTTGCTGTTTCTGAAGGATATTGGCACTTTAATTCACCAAAGTGACATTCAACTGATCACATAGTCAGGACAATACTGATGTAAAAAACAACACCATCACTATTTGAAAAAAATCAGGCCCCTTTTCTAGCAGTCATCACTCCAACACCTTAACCTTGATTAATTATGCTAAATTGCTAATTTACTACAAAATCACTTTACTATATCAAACATTGCTGAAAGCTATTAGGTTCTTTGAATGAAGCTTAATGTTATCTTTGAGTTTGTTTTAGTGTTGCCACATTATGCAATAGACTAGAATGTCTTAAGGTCAATAATAGGTCAAAAATGACAAAAAAGAAACAGCTTTCTCTAGAAGTTTGTCAGACAATCATTGTTTTGAGGAATGAAGGCTATATAACGCTTGAAATTGCCAAAAAACTGAAGATGTCATTAAAAGGTTTACATTACAGTCTTCAAAGACAAAGGACAACAGGCTCTAACAAGGACAGAAAGAGATGTGGAAGGCCCAGATAGACAACTAAACAAGACAAAAGTACATCAGAGTCTCTAGTTTGAGAAATAGACCCCTCACACGTCGTAAGCTGTGTCATGTGTATTTTGTTGATTCATGTTTTTCATGTCTTTTAGTGAAAAGTGGTTCCCTTTTCATATGATTTCATGTTTCCCTCCATGTTCATGTGTCTTGTTTTCATTGGTTTTCATTGGTTTGATTGTCTTGTTATCAGTTCTGTCTGTTCATTGGTTCCCTCATCTTTGTTTTACCCCTTGTCCATGTATTTAAGCCTTCATGTTTACCATTGTCCTTTGTCAGGTATTGTGTTTGGTAACATTGTCATGTTAGGTCAAGTCTTTGTTTATATTCAAGTCAAGTTTATGTCAGTTCAAGATTATAGTCAAGTTCATGTTTTGTATTTCGTTCACATTTATAGTTAGGGCTTTTGGATTTCATGTGTGGAATACATTTGAACTTGGTTTCTTCACTTCATCGTCATTGCCAGCACTAACATTACAAGCTGACAGCTTCATTGAATTCTACCTGCTCAACACCAGTTTCACGAACAACAGTAAACAGAAGACTCTTATGGGAAGAATTGCAAAGAAAAAGCTACTTTTGAAACAGAAAAACAAAAAGAAAAGGTTAGAGTGGGCAAAGAAATACAGATATTGGACAACAGATAATTGGAAATGAGTGTTATGGATCTTAACCCCATTGAGTTTTGTGGGATCAGCTAGACTGTAAGTTGTATGAGAAGTGCCCGACAAGACAGCCACATCTATGGCAAGTGCTACAGGAAGCGTGGCGTGAAATGTCACCTGAGTATCTGGACAAACTGACAATTAGAATGACAATAATCTGCAAAGCTGTCATTGCCGTATGTGGATGATGTTTTTATGAGAACTCAAAACAAGACAACAATGTTCTGAATTATTTATTTTAATAGTAATTTTTCACGTTATTAATGTCCTGACTATATATTTTGATCGGTTGAATGCCACTTTGGAAAATAAAAGTACCATTTTCTTTCCATAAGAGCAAACTCTGCACATTATTCCAAACTTTTGGCCACCAGTGTACTTCTCTGTGGTCGCAGCGCTCCAGACAGGCTGTGATAAGTAACAGTTGCTCCTGCTTTACCTTAGTAAAGAGTAGGGTAGCTCAGTTGTAAAGATGCTGGCTACCACACCTGGAATTCGCTAGTTCGAATCCCAGGGCATGCTGAGTGACTCCAGCCAGGTCTCCTAAGCAATCAAATTGGCCTGCTTGCTAGGGAGAGTAGAGTCACACAGGGTATCCTCCTCGTGATCACTATAATGTGGTTCGGACTTGGTGGGGCGCATGGTGAGTTGTGATAAGCCACGTGATAAGATGCGTGGGTTGACCGTCTCAGATAGAGAGGCAGCTGATTTTCATCCTCTGCCACCCGGATTGAGGCGAGTCACTACGCCACCACGAGGACTTAGAGCACATTGGGAATTGGGCAAAAATAAAAAACACTTTCCTCTGACAGCTCTGTCTAATCCCTCACAGGCCTGGACAACATAGGCTTTTGATGGTAATACTTACTTAACTCTTCAAGCTTTGCATGCTGTTGTTGTCTTACTGATGTTTGCTCAGTGAGTCTGGAAGGAAAAAAGTGGCTGATATTCCCAATATACTCCTGAACAGACCTCTGTGCATTTGTCTCTGTGTGGAAGTGCTGGCATGCATGCATTCCTTTGCTTTGAGAAAGAAAATGGTCCTCTGGTAATTCACACTTGGTGAAATGGGATTAAACACTGATGTAAAACCCTATCTGGTATTCTACTCAATCTGGTATTTCTCCGTTCTGAGCTCTCAGCCACAACAAATCAGACAGAGCCCTCCTGACCCACTTGTACAATTACTCATCTGGCCTGGGACTCACTTCAAACTGTAAACAGACACATTGCACATTCATGAATGTAGAAGAAACTAAATGTTGACTATTTAATTCATGAGCCATTATCAGTTATTTAAAGGGATAGTGCATCCGAAATTTTTTATTTCATCATAATTTTCTCACCCTCATGTCGTTCAGTGCCTGAGTATGACTCTCTTTCAATGTTTGAAGAATGTTTACTCTGCTCTCTGGCACACAGTGAAAGATGATGGAGACCAAGGGCTGTCAAGCTCCAAAAAGGAGTAAAAACACTATAAAAGCATCATACATGTAGTCCATAGACACGTGCACTTTATTCCATGTCTTCTGAATTCATAGAATAGCTCTGTGTAAAAAATTGACAATCTCAATGTGGTCTCATAGAATTTCATTACTATACCTATATTTTTTGTATAATGTTTTTCTCCTTGTACTTATCGCTGCAGCTTCCTAGTAAAAACTGAACACTAGATATGTCAAAACAACATTCGCTTTCAAACAAATCAAGAGTAAAAGGGCAGATTGTCAGTTTATAAAAACATACGTTTCGTCCAGTTCCTCACAAACTGCTATATTGTGACATCAAAATACTTTACCAATAGTGCATGACCTGTATGATGATACATTTAATGTTTGCTTTACATAACCAAATACATTTACAAGCTTGTTCAAATGCAATCAAATTAACAGTAGCTCAACTGATGGAGAGTTGCACTTGCAATGCAAACCAAGAGTAAGAGCTTGGGTAAGAGTCCTGAAGAGCATGTGAGTCGAAAGTGTTATAGAGACACCAAAAAATGACATGGTTGATGCAGCAACTGTGGGGCAGATTCTCTAAGAATTAATTGTGCTCTTAAAACCACAGACCAATGTATTTGACGCACCCTGCTGGTAAAGCATCACTGTAATCCAGACATATAAATCATATCTTAAATATGCCGAAAGTGCAAGTGACTACATGCACATCTGGATATATGGCAGTTAATAATGCTCTTCTTCATCATTTGATCATTATTTGAAGTAATTTTACTGCCTAGTGTCATTCCCGGTAATAGCATGATCTAAATTGCATCAGGCAATTTTTGTGAAATGAAGCGCAATCTACAATGAGCCTTGTTTACATTGAAAGGAGGTGTGTTTGAGCAGAAAGGAATGACAACGACTTAATTTAAATACTCAAGATGCAGTGCAATTTCAGTGCTGATTGCGCCTGCTAAAATAGATTGCCGGTGGTTAGTGAATAAGACACAGGTTTTTGCACTGAAATCCCACATGCAATAGTGGCGCAACTGTTTAGTATCTTCCCCTGAGCTTTTCATGTCATATTTGATTTTTTATGACACAATTGGGTTAGGTTTAGGCTTAAGATTTAGGGTAGGGAGGTCAGTGTTTAGTTGATTTAAAACTCAATAGAGCATTATCCTTTAAAAACTTTTGACAGTAAAGGAACAATGTGGGGTGGGTGGAAGAGGGAAATGGTCAGGACAAAGACAAATAAAAGTGCAATTAAGAGAATGGAAGACAGACTCAGCTTAGACACCATACTGAGACGTCTATGTGAACTCTCACTTATCAAAAAGCTTCCTCTGACATTTACACCAGTTCATCACTTCTGATTGGCTGACTTCCAGCTCAGGAGGGCGGCAGGTTATGGCAGATCTGGCTGTTCACAGTAAGAGGACAAGCAGCAGGTTTGACTGGAGAACATGCTCATCTTTCACAAACTTCTTGTATATGTGACATCCCTATCTCTTCTCAATGAGTCACACAGAAAGTGTGTGTGTGTGTGCGTGTGTGTGTGTGTGTGTGTGTGTGTGTGTGTGCGTGCGTGCGTGTGGGGGTGGGGTGGGGGTAAAGTGCTCAGGCGATACAAAAGAAAAAAGAGATGAGGAGCTGCTAACACCTCTCTGAAGAGCAGCTGGGCCGTGATCAGGCAAACAAGTGACCTCTGCTTGAATTTACAGTGCCACTTCAATCCATAAGCACACAACAATCTAGACAGGAGACAAAGTAGGGAGAGCCTTTGAGGGGAGGGCATCCCAACATGTTGCAAGGACTGTATCGATGTGGCCCTGTCCCTGGCTGATTCACAGCTACAAAGAAAACTTCAGATATAATGCTTGTCATTGATGTTGTTACCTGTTCACAGGTGGCCAGTTAATCCAGCGAGCAATGATAATTACATCTGCGTTGCATATCACAGCTCTGTTTTGGAAAAAGTGACATTGGATTCTAATATTGCTCTTTCCCTCAGTACTTCAGGCTCAGGCTACAAAAACAGTGGCCTCTGTGGGCAACAAATAAGTGAAAAGAAATGGTTGCCCATTTGCAGTGCCACATACAAGCATTTAAATTGGATATTACTGGAGGCGAGTGCATCATGTTGCCTTGTACTGACAGTGACAGGCAAGGTTTTAATATGGCGGTCGAGGCTTATTTTCCAACAATCAATCCTTTTTCCTGTGGGCCATCAACTAAAATGTGAGATGGCGAGATAGAGAGAGCAGAGCACTGTACCTCACCTCAGACATGACAAATACAAAAACAACGAAGTCATGGAGAAACAGTTCTGTAGCATCTGTGGCAGGTCTCTGCACCACGGGGGCATTTAAACAATGTTATAATTAGCAATGACATTAAGACTTGAATGCATGTTAAGTGTGTATTAATAAGTGTGTTTTTGTATATCTTCATATCCCTCCTCAAACATTTCATTTTCAGGAATATGGTATGATTAAGCTGTGATTTCCATTTTTGAAAAAAGGTTGATATTCCAGCTTTTTTTTTTTTTTTTTTTTCAATTACAGCATACTATGCCAATGCTAAATTCATGAGCTCTAACTTTAATGCTACCATTAATTAATTGCATTGTTTGATCTCCATTCACAAATCAAAATGTAAAACAATTAAATTCAAATAATAATAATATTAACTGTGCAGGACTGAATTTATTTTGATTTCTCATAGGATTTATTATTTTTGTATATGCCTACTCTATTGAGGACTTTAATTTTGAAAAGTAGTGGCAGACAACCTGTTAGTTCAGGAAACAGGAAGTTTCAGTAGTACTGCAGTGAGTCAGCAAAATGTTATTTTATTGTCAATCAATAATTTTCTAATTTCATATTTAGTGATTGTGTCTTTAATATATTTGTACAGTTTTACAGTTGAATCATAAACTTCAGAAATGACTTGATGTCTCCAGCGAGGTTTTTTGAGTCACTGTTTAACTTACTGGATAGTTAGATGCCAAAGAATGCTAATAAGGCCACTACATTAACAATATTAAAAATAGCAATAACTCTTTTATAACACTTTTTTTCACTTAACAAAGATCCAAAAAGTGTCCCTTAGCACCATCTGCCGGTGATTTTGTTAACAAGTCTCGCGTACGATTTAAATGTACAAGTTTACCGCCACAGTATGTGTCATTTGGTGTCACCTCCTGTAGCTACAATTTGAGGGGAAAAAATGGCCCCAAAAGTGAGCTAAATCTGACATAACCTGTTTAGCAGACATTTGAGGACATCTTCAATTGCAAAATTGATTCATAACTAAAGCTTTTTCTTTCTTTCTTTTTTAAAATTATTTTAGGGATAGGGTCATCATGTGGGTTAGGGTTAGTATATATAGTAGTAAGTATTATTAGCTCTGTATTAAATAAAAAATGGATGTTTATTGTATGTCATAATTTAGAAGTAAATGTGGGTATGGGTGTTTACAGTGGACAAAAGTTTCTCCATATTAGTCATGACATTTTCCAAATTTTGGCACTCACAAATATAGTGAAATCTGCACACACAAACACACACACAAACACACTTGAGTGGATAAGTTTGCATCCCCCCTGCAGAATCTGCAAGATGTTTAACATTTTGAAAGAAACAAAAATAAAAGGAATCATAAAAATGGCATTATGTTTATGTACAGTAATGCCCTGATTAAGCTATTTGACATAACATTATTTACATATATTCCACAAGATCAAAAAATAACCTTTGTTAAAATAATAACAAATGATCCTGTTCAAAAGTTTACATCCCTTGCTTATTAATATCCAGTGTTACTTCATCGATGATCAATGGTAGTTTGTGTCTTTTGTGATAATTGTACATGAGTGAGTGTGTGCATGTACAAGCATAGGCAGAAGTCTACACTCAAGCTCACACACTTGCAGTAATGTCACAGAGAGCAGACAGCAGCAGACAGCAGGTTTCAGCTCTAAAGCTCTAAAGTGTCAGCAGGTATAATAGCGAAATGTCTGATTACACGCACTCACATTGTCCCTGTCCCATTTGCCACCCTCAGTCCTTGCAGTTACCTACGAGTCTACATTTGGTAAGCCAGTGCAGACTCATAGGGCATTAGTCAGCAATTCTATGAGTGTATGCGTTACTCAAGTGTGTCTTTGGAAATGACTTGAAGACTTTAATCAGCTAATTCACTCTTTATGTTGACACAATTATTATAAGAAAAATGTAATCTGCAAGGTAAAAGAATGTATTTTAATATCGCTTGAATATTTTTTTTTATTAAATAATTCCAGGCAACACATTAACAACAAGGCACTACAAAATGTACCACTTTGGAAAAATGGCGATTAAAAAAATATCAGCCATAACACTCAAAGGAGGTGTGTTCAACTGGTAAGGGAAGGATTCAGTGTGAAATATCCTAATACAGCTTTCTGCAATAGCTGTTTTTAGTAAACATGGAGAGAGATCACACACAAAAATAGTTTTTAACATTTTAGAGAAAAATCCGCACCTCTGGATGGCTAGAGGCAGGTGTTTAGAACACAGGCAATAGCACAAAAAGCAGAAAATAAGTCCCACACACCTCTGTAGCATAAATAACTCATTACATGTATTTAGCCTCAAGCACATAGTATACTGTATTGTCTTAAGACCAAATATCTCTGTTTAAATTAATATAAGGAATTTAATAAGCTACGTAAGTGTGCACCCAATTATTCTCACCGTATGTCTCTAGAAAATTTTAGAGTCACAAAAATATAGGGCTGCCCCCTGATTGTTGACCAAACGTAAGTGGATGAGAAGAGTCTTGGTTGACCAAGTTTAGATTGGTCCGTTGGTCACAAAAAAATAAAATAAAAAAATAATAAATAAATCTCCACAGGAAACTGACGAACACTGGTATTACCGCTGGTAGGACGCTAGGTGGTACTATGAGGCAATTTCCGTTAAGCAGGGTAAGGGTTAAGCCTACACAATAAAGCAAGACAACTCATTTTAACAAAAAATTCTAATGAAACTGGAAAAAAAAACAAGTGTAAATATAGCTGCAAGCAGCAATGCGGATTCCTCCTCAAAATGGCAAATCATTTAAAATTGATCAGTAGAGGGTTGGGGTTAAACCCTCTCAATGGATGAATCCAAAAAACATGTATTTCTGTCTGAATCCTAAACTAAACATTTTCAGTGTACAGGAAAATTCATCATACCGGACCTTATGGATCGTTGAGGCTTTTTTGTTCCCAATGAGAAATGAGGCATGTACACCAAGTTTCAGAAGAATTGGACAAATGGCGTGGAAATGGTATCACTTTAAAAATATTGTTTTGGGGCGTGGCCTGTAGCGCCACCTATGGGCGAATGTTGGCCATTCTTGGTTTGTGGGTTCCTGTTGGCATGTAGTATCAGTGTACAAAATTAGAAAATTTTTGACCAGAAAACGGGAATTTCGGCTTGGCTTGTAACGCCCCCTAGGGGCGAATGTCGGTCATTCTTGGTTTGTGGATTCCTGTTGGCCTGTAGTATCAATATACCAAATTAGTAAATTTTGGACCAGAAAATGGGAATTTTGGCATGGCCTGTAGCGCCCCCTAGTGGCGAATGTTGTCCATTCTTGGTTTGTGGGTTCCTGTTGGCCTGTAGTAACATTGTATCAAATTAGAAAAATTTTGACCAGAAAACGGGAATTTCGGCTTGGCCTGTAGCGCCCCCTAGGTGCGAATGTCGGTCATTCTTGGTTTGTGGATTCCTGTTGGCCTGTAGTATCAATGTACAAAATTAGAACATTTTTGACAAGAAAATGGGAATTTTGGCGTGGCCTGTAGCTCCCCCTAGGGGGCGAATGTTGGCCATTCTTTGCACAGTACTTCAGTGATGTCATCTTGAAGCATGTTAGGTTTGAAAAACCATCAGTCAAAATTACATTTGATTTATTGACACGTATATATTGTTAAAATTTGGACATTTACATAAACACGCCCCTTTCAGCCATTTTGTACCATACGGGAAAATCCATCATGACGGAAGTTATGGGTCCTTGAGGCTTTTATGTTCCCCATGAGGAATGAGGCATGTACACCAAGTTTCAGAAGATTTGGACAAATGGCGTGGAAATTGTATCACTTTGAATGAAAAATCACTTTGAAAAATCTCTACTTTCACTTTCACTTCTCTCTTAAGATTTCTTTTTCAGTTTTTTTTTTTTTGTGTGATTTAACACATAAGCATATCACAAGCAATTTTATTTCAAAGACTATCTAGGCACATAATAACACTGCATAGCTGTGACTGTTTATAACTATTTCAAAATGTACAAGCTCACACTTTAAATGGTGAGTGCTTTGTTTTTTAAATCATTAAAATAGCAACAGATCCAGTGAAAAAATGGAGATTGAGTGATTGTTTGTACATTTTACATGCCATTCAAAAACGTGGCATTTTACAACGTAATAGAGAAATAAAAAAAAATTAAAATAATACCATTTGTACTTTTCAATTACTTGGGGTGTCAATGCTCAGGGCGAAGGCTAAATTGTTACTGTCTCTTTAAAAGGCTTTTATCGCATGATACGATATTCAAGGCACAGTTCAGTTTAATCTTTTGAGAACTGTGAAGTATCAATATTTTCATTCTGTGCCATGCTTGTTGCATCAGTATTCATTTCAGAGATTATGGGTGTGAGATGATAAAATACAGACTGCGTGAATGGTTGATGGTTCACTTGAATTTTGTGACGTGTTTCAGAAAAATAATCGCCAAAACAGAGACGGCGCACCCGGATTATTTTCTTTATTTTACAAAAGCACAAGGTTTTGTTGTTATTGTGAATGTACACAAATAAAAGTACACATTTCATAGTTCATAATGATGTCTCGCATGTTTCTGTATGGGCAAAAATTCTGCAGTATTTTATTTAAGTTGTTTCCGCTGTTTCAAGAGAAAAATATAGCAGGACGTCACATGGAATAATGCCAGAATTCAATATAATTATACCAGATTTCTTTCTCAACTGTTTGTTCAATTGAGACATAACAGACTCCTCAATATATCATGTATTTTGACAGTATGTTGTATGAAATTGTCCGTTCAGACGCAAGCAGCAGCGAAAGCGAAATCTCATCGGAGTGCGAGCGTTTTAGACGCGACGCGGCTCGCTGTGTCACACAATCTGCTCGCAAACATGTATTTTAGTTGTTTTCACATTTGTTGAGTTGAATAATGTAAAATCGCTTGAATGTTCAAACAGGCAAACATTGTATACAACCGATAAACCTTCGTGAAGATGCGGGCAAAAATGATCTCGCCTCGCGGATTGCGTGTTGTCAGAGACAATTAAACAACATCATTCTTGCAAGTTTTGATACGTTAGGTTAACGCTGTCTCGATAGAGAAAAATCTAACAGGACATCACAGCGGCATCACTAGACCCCTTCAATAATTCATAATTCAATATATTGATACCCAATTTCTTTATCAACTGTTTGTTCACTTGAGACATAGCAGACACCCCAATATATCATGTATTTTGGTGTATGAAATTGTCCGTTCAAACACGAGGCGAAAGAGAACTCTCATCGGCGTGCGAGCGTTAGACGCGACGCGGCTCGCTCACTGTGTCACACAAACTGCACGCAAACATTTATTTGAGTTGTTTTGCCTTTGTTGAGTTGAATAGTGTAAAATCGCTTGAATGTTCAAACTGGAAAGCATTAAAACACACAATTGACTTACCTTCGTGAAGACACAAGTAAAATGTCATTTGGCTTCAAAGTCTGGAGCTCCACCGAAATGCTTCATTAGAGAGATTGCTACAGAAGAGCTGCATGTGGTACACAGAGTTACTCCAGTAGAGGGAGCCTCTTTGCTCAGCCAATATAAGTGAATGGGATTTTACATGTGGACCGTATTTATCCAGTAGAGGGGGCACTTTTGCTCGTAAATCAATGGGATTTTTACAATTTTTATCATCTTTTGTGTGTACATTTACATAAACACGTCCATTTCAGCCATTTTGTATTGTATTCATTTTTGCTAAGTAAAGTTTGGAAAGACATACATACTACACACGTGTGCCAAATTCCAAGTCAATTGGAGCTAAGATTCAGGAGAAGAAGAGTTTTTTAGGTTTTCCAAAATTTTCACTGTACAGGAAAATCCATAATGGCAGAAGTATGGGTCCTTGAGGCTTTTTTGTTCCTCATGAGGAATGAGGCATGTTTACCAAGTTTCAGAAGATTTGGACAAATGGCGTGGAAATGGTATCACTTTGAAAATATTTTTTTTGGGCGTGGCCTGTAGCGCCACCTATGGGCGAATGTTGACCATTCTTGGTTTGGGGGTACCCGTTGGCATGGAGTATCAATGTGCCAATTTAGAAAATTTTTGACCGGTGACTTTTTGAGCTATTTGGGCTCAAGGAGAATAATAATAATAATAATAATAATAATAATAATAAACCGTCAAATACAATAGATTCCCTCCTTACGGAGGAATCTAATTAAAATGTGTGTTGTTTAACTTTTTGAAAATGGAGCAGGGAGCAAGACATCCGCTGGTATCCAGACCACTCCATCCCCAGCTGGAGGGCCAGGAGGTAAATCCTTTCTTTCCTTTTGTTCGCCCACATTGTCAAAAAGCGAGCGGTTTCCTCACTCCTTGGGTCACGTAATCAGTGTCCACAGCCATTGTTGAGCCGGACACCGAGCACCCGCAGCCAGGGCCCCACGTACATAGCCTCCCCGCCTACGTGTGCCCGGCCACACAAGACTTATGGCCTGCTGGTTTTGAAGAGCCTCGAGGACGGCCCAATAGGCCCTCCTCCTCAGTCGGTAACCCGCCCTATGCCGTTACCTCAGCTGTCTAGGGCTTTGGGTCAACTGGGAAAAGAGCAAGCTCTCCCCGGTTCAGAGCATCTCTTTTTTCGGCACGGAGTTAGACTCAGTCTCAATGATAGCGTGCCTCACAAGCAAGCATGCAAAATCAGTGCTGAACTGCGTGAAGTCATTCAGGCGGAGGACAGCGGTTCCACTGAAACACTTTCAGAGGCTCCTGGGGCATATGGCTTCTTCAGCAGCAGTCACACCTCTCTGGCTGAAGCATATGAGACTGCTTCAGCACTGGCTTCAGACTCGAGTCCTGAGATGGGTATGGTGCTGCGGCACACTTCGTGTAGCTATCACGCCGCCCTGCCGCCACTTATTCAGCCCTTGGACAGACCTTGCATTTCTAAAGGCAGGAGTTCCCCTACAGCAAGTGTCCAAACGTGTCGTGGTCACCACAGACACCTCTAAACTGGGCTTGGGTGCTGTGTGCAACTGGCACACAGCTGCCAGTTCCTGGTCAGGACCTGGACTGGGTTTGCACATCAACTGCCTAGAGATTCTGGCTGTACTACTCGCCCTGAGGAAGCTATGGACATTGATCCAGGGCAAGAATGTGTTGGTCCGGTCTGACAATAAAGCGGTAGTAGCATATATAAATCGCCAAGGTGCCGTATGCTCTTGTCGCATGTCACAACTCGCTCGCCATCTCCTCCTCTGGAGACAGCAGTGGCAGAGGTCGCTGCGGGCCACCCATATCCCAGGCAGCCTCAATGCCACAGCGGATGCGCTGTCGTGACAGGCAATGCTTAGTGGAAAGTGGAGACTCCACCCCCAGGTGGTCCAGCTGATTTGGAGTCGATTCGGCAAAGCACAGGTAGACCTGTTTGCTTCCCAGGAATCCTTCCACTGCCCGCTCTGACGGGAGCCCAACTCGGGACAGACGCACTGGCACACAGCTGGCCCCGGGGGCTGCGCAAATACGCATTCCCCACAGTGAGCCTTCTTGCACAGACCATGTGCTAAATCAGGGAGTATGAGGAACAAGTCACCCTCATGGACCCATACTGGCCCACCCAGACTGGTTTCTTGTACCTCACGCTCCTCGCGACAGCTGCTCCCTGGTAGATTCCTCTGAGGAAGGATCTTCTTTCTCAGGGACTTGGCACAATCTGGCACCTGCACCCAGACCTCTGGAAGCTCCACATCTGGGCCTTGGATGGGATGTGGAAGATCTAAGTGGCCTAACACCAGCAGTCGTAGACACAATCACTCAAGCCAGAGCTCCCTTTACAAGGCAGCTTCATGCCCTGAAGTGGCGTTTGTTCACGAATTGGTGTACTTCCCGAGCCGAAGACCCCCAGAGATGCGCATTGGGGTAAGTGCTTTCCTTCCTGCAGGAGAGGCTGGAGGGGCGGCTGTCCCCTTCCACCTTGAAGGTATACATAGCCGCTATAGCCGCACACAATAACGCAGTGAATGGTAAGTCCCTAGGGAAACACAATCTGATCATCAGGTTTCTCAGATGTGCCCAGAGGCAGAATCCTCCCAGGCCATGCCTCTTCCCTTTATTGGATCGCTCTGTGGTCCTCTTGGGCGAGCCCCATTTGAGCCGCTAGAGTCAGTCAAGCTGAAAGCCCTCTCCTTAAAGACTGCCCTACTGATTAAGCTCACCTCCATCAAGAGGGTGGGGGACCTGCAAAGGTTCGCTGTCAGCGACTCTTGCCTGGAGTTCAGTCCAGCAGATTCTAACGTGATCCTGAAACCCCGACTGGGCTCTGTGCCCAAGGTTCCCACAACCCCCTTCAGGGATCAGGAGCTGCTGAGCCCATGTGTCGCATTGCCACATGTTGACCTCCCCTTTTGGTCAGGATGTGGTCTCCATGGGGTCTGTTCTCCCTGAAAGAATAGGAAAGGAAAAGAACATCTTCCCCGATGCTTATGATAGTGTTAGATGGCCCCAGCCGAATCTAATTCTCTGTGGAGAGAAAACATAGAGAGAAAAGGCCGCGCCTGCATGTCTGATTACATGCACTCACATTGTCCCTGTCCCATTTGCCACCCTCAGTCCTTGCAGTTACCTACGAGTCTACATTTGGTAAGCCAGTGCAGACTCATAGGGCATTAGTCAGCAATTCTATGAGTGTATGCGTTAGGAGATAAAAATGGCCTGCTCCCATGCTAGTTACGTTGCTTACCCCCCTCATGTTGGCTTTTGGGGTGTTGGGGAGGTTAATGTGCAGTCTGATGCACCTGCTATTACGCACGCAGCAGCCTGCATGCACCTGCATCAGCGGTTCACGTAACATGGTGTAGTTGTTGTGGCGTTTTTCCACATTTGCATTTTGAAGCTTAAATACATTTTAGATGATAATGACGTTCAGTTGGTCGTTAAAAGTTGCTGGAGACATATGCGGGACATAATGCAGTTATGATGGCGATGCTTTAGATTAGATGATTGTTCAAAATATTGAATATCAGGAATGTATTATATGTATAGTAAACCCTGATATTTCACCGCATCATTTTTTATTTTTTTTTAATAGCTGTGCACACCGCATATACACATCGATTGATGGTCCTTATACAGAGACAGAAAGTTTCCGCCACTACTTGGTGCAGGTTGCCAGCTTGAACAGGGCAATGACAATTCACTATCAGGTCAGAAACGGTGTCAACCTGCGATAGGTGTAACATCAGGACCAATATTACAATCCTATCAGAAGTGCAACTGTTCCCTTTTGATTGCAATTCCTCCTCTTCTGATTGCTTTTATTTGAGAAATTAAAATGATAGTAAACTGGCTAATATTAATGAATTGTCTCAATACTCTCCCCATTTTACCAAAACTTCAGAGGAAAAAAAAATAAGGACATCTGGGAGGCGAATTAGTGATAAGCACACATTTCTGAATGGAAACGGCTTCAGGGCAGATTTCTTTTGTGCTAAACCAAAACTTATGCAACAAAGTGTTTTTATCGATAAAAGGACACTTTTCACTTTGTCAATAACAAAATAGTGCGAAAGGTGGATGGAAACTAGGCTACTGTCACCTCTGCTGGTAACACACAGAAACAACTCACTCTTCCTCCAAAATAAAAGGCTTGATAAATTAATTAGGCTTCCTTCAAAATAAACGCTTGAGAATGTGTAGCCATTCTGCATGCTCAATTATAACAGAAATGCATTACTATTATACATTAATGTAGGGTATGGGAATACTGTATATTTCAATAATTTAACCAAAAATGGCTTAAATTATGTTAAATATTAATATGAATATGAATGTTATTAATCCGTGTCTGTTGAATAATTCTAAAGAATTTTGTCAAAGTATTTAAGCTGCATAGGTTTCAGATTTCTCAGATAAAACAGTTTTGTCACAGAGACACAACAGAAATACTCGTGCTTTATTTAATGCCCTCAAAACCTTTGATACTGTTCTCTCTGATGACTTACAATTGTATTCTGTGTACTTGAGCTCAGTGACATTTCTCTCAATTACCTTTACTTAAAAAATTATAATGATTATATAAAAACCATAGATTATCATTTCTTTTTTTCCAATCATGTCATTAGAGGTTTGGGGTGACATTTAGGCCATTTTTCTAAAAACCTATAAGTCACAAGTGTAGTAACAACTGCAGACTGGAATCAGGTCAATTCTACAATTCTACAGAGTACTTAAGGTGCAACACACTGAAAAGCAATTAAATACTTATTAGTTGAGCAAAAACAGACATCTCAAGTGCCATATTTAGTCTCAAATTAAAGTAACACTATGAACATCTTGTTTATATAGCTGTTGTACAAAAATCAACATCTCGCATGTACCGGTAGTCATGCTGTTGTGCATGAAAATATATAAATAAATAAATATATATATATATATATACAGAGAGAGAGAGAGAGAGAGAGAGAGAGAGATTCATTCTGTGCTGAGTTTCCATGCAAAATGCCACACCCAAAAATGACATGTTAGATTTTTTTTTCTTATCCTTGAATTAATTATTAATTATTAATGAACTAATACAATTATAAAAACAAATTACATTAAAGTACAGATTAATCATTATATTTGTTCTATATGCATAAAGGTATATACTGTATATAAATATTTATATAATCATAAATCTATTACACATCATTGTGCTGCAAGGGCAGATAGTATGTCTTGATAAATCTTTTATATCTTCATCTTGAGTGGAGGGTTTGACCTGGAATCTATTGGACATGCCCTCTCGCATACTCTGGCAGTCAGCAGTGCACTACTGAGACCACGGGAGGTCAAGGGGTCAGAGCGAGGCGGCCGTTCCCAGCTCCCACGCAGATCAGCACCAGTCAGCTTCCTGGACTCTATGAGCTTGTGAACACTTGCTATAATTGACTTCCCTGCAGTATTTCCTGTCAAACAAATAGCCTGACCATTGCTACCCCAGAGAACTTTTCTGTCTTAATCGATGGTGCTGGCATTGCATTAGTCTAGAGTTCACAGCAAGGTGTTTAACTACAGAGTCCACTGACTGTTTCTCATGCCACACATATGGGCACAAACATGCAACACATGTAAACAACTGAAAGCTGTTTAGGATGCCACAAAACCTCTATGAGTTTGAGTTTACAACTGACATGTTACTTTAGATCATTATCCAAAGTAATCAACTGTAATCACGTGCTAACCATTTTGAAGAATTTGATATTCAAGACTTGTCTTAAATTAATCCTCATAAAATGCATAAATTCTCTCATGATTTAATAACCCTCATGTTGTTCCAAAACCCTATGTAAAGCCCTGTTGACTTTCTTTAAAAATGTTAATGGAATGTGTGTAATTTTACCAATCGCGACATGGCAAGTTTAAAAAACACAACCGCAAATAAAATTTGAGAGCTACAGCAGAGGGGAAGATTAACAGACTTAAAATGTGAAAGTCTTAAAGTCGTATGGGTAACTTTGAACATACTTTTGGAGTGCTTTTTTGTCCTTTGTGGACATTTGAAGTATAAATAATTTTTATGTTGGCTTAATTATTCCTTTAAACTACAAGACTAAAACATACAGATAAGTGTAAGACAACATTAGAGACTAAAGGGTCTACATTTATAAAGGGTCTACATTTATTTGTGTACACTCACAATAACAACAAAACCTTGTGCTTTTGTAAAATAAAGAAAATAAAAAGGGTGAGCTTTCAGCAGTCTCTGGGTTTGTGAGCATATTTCTGAAACACGTCACAAAATGTAACTGAAACTCTGCGCATACTTATCACACAAACATGAAACATCAGTCTAAAGAAAGCTTAAATATCTAAATAAATAAATAAATAAATAAAACAATTCAAACTTAAAAAAAATATTGTCCTGCAATGTAATCTGTATGAAACAAAGCATTGTAAAATTTCTCCTGGCTCAGCTAATTATCCCTAAAGTGATCACACCTACCAGCAGAGTGCGCTTTTCATAAGGTAATGTGCTGAGATGATCAATGCAAATGATAAACGCCCCTGACTGTGCCTTAAAAACAAAGTTCATTCACTTTTCTGCATGTTTGAAAGACAGCATAATACACAAGTGACGAAAAGTTCTCCTCAGAAGAACAGCGGGACACCGATGAACATTTGTATTTTGAAGAGAGACTTGATAAAGCCGAGGATACAATTTCAGATGAGTAAGTCATTTAGTTTTAATTAGTTGACATGCTATTTTATAAAAACATGTACATATTTTACTAGTGGGTTTCCAGACTTGCCAGCCAGGATTCAGAGTATTGACATTTGAAATATGTCCTAATAAGCAAGTTTTAGTTACATTTAAATTCTGTTTCCGCTAAAGAAGGTATTTAAATTGTATGCTCTATGATATAAATATGATATGTAATCCATCCATCCATCCATTTTCAACCGCTTAGCTGAAGTCGGGTCGCGGGGGCAGTTGCTCCAGCAGGGGGCCCCAAACTTCCCTATCCCAAGCCACATTAACCAGCTCTGACTGGGGGACCCTGAGGCATTCCAAGGCCAGTGTGGAGATGTTATCTCTCCACCTAATCCTGGGTCTTCCCCGAGGCCTCCTCCCAGCTAGACAGGCCTGAAACTCCTCCCTAGGGAGGCGGCCAGGCGGCATCCTTACCAGATGCCCAAACCACCTCAACTGACTCCTTTCGACGCAAAGGAGCAGCGGCTCTACTCCGAGCTCCTCACGGATGACTGAGCTCCTCACCCTATCTCTAAGGGAGAAGCCCACCACCCTTCTGAGGAAGCCCATTTCGGCAGCTTGTACTCGCGACCTAGTTCTTTCGGTCATGACCCAGCCTTCATGACCATAGGTGAGGGTAGGAACAAAAATTGACCGGTAGATCGAGAGCTTTGCCTTCCGACTCAGCTCTCTTTTCGTGACAACGGTGCGATAGAGCGAGTGCAATACCGCCCCCACTGCCCCAATTCTCCGGCCAACCTCCCGCTCCATTGTCCCCTCACTCATGAACAAGACCCCGAGGTACTTGAACTCCTTCACTTGGGGCAATACCTCCTTCCCTACCTGTAGTAGGCACTCCATCGGTTTCCTGCTGAGAACCATGGCCTCAGATTTAGAGGTGCTAATCCTCATCCCAGCCGCTTCACACTCGACTGCAAAGCGATCCAGTGAGAGCTGAAGGTCACAGACCGATGATGACATGAAGAAAACAACATCTGCAAAAAGCAGCGATGAGATCCCCAGCCCACCGAACCGCACACCTTCGCCACACCGACTACGGCTCGATATCCTGTCCATGAATATCACCAACAGGATTGGTGACAAAGCGCAGCCTTGGTGGAGGACAACCCCCACATGGAATGAACTCGACTTTGGGAGGCGGCCAGGCGGCATCCTTACCAGATGCCCAAACCACCTCAACTGACTCCTTTCGACGCAAAGGAGCAGCGGCTCTACTCCGAGCTCCTCACGGATGACTGAGCTCCTCACCCTATCTCTAAGGGAGAAGCCCACCACCCTTCTGAGGAAGCCCCTTTCGGCAGCTTGTACTCGCGACCTAGTTCTTTCGGTCATGACCCAGCCTTCATGACCATAGGTGAGGGTAGGAACAAAAATTGACTGGTAGATCGAGAGCTTTGCCTTCCGACTCAGCTCTCTTTTCGTGACAACAGTGCGATAGAGCGAGTGCAATACCGCCCCCACTGCCCCAATTCTCCGGCCAACCTCCCGCTCCATTGTCCCCTCACTCGTGAACAAGACCCCGAGGTACTTGAACTCCTTCACTTGGGGCAATACCTCCTTCCCTAGCTGGAGTAAGCACTCCATCGGTTTCCTGCTGAGAACCATGGCCTCAGATTTAGAGGTGCTAATCCTCATCCCAGCCGCTTCACACTCGACTGCCAAGCGATCCAGTGAGAGCTGAAGGTCACAGACCGATGATGACATGAAGAAAACAACATCTGCAAAAAGCAGCGATGAGATCCCCAGCCCACCGAACAGCACACCTTCGCCACCCCGACTACGCCTCGATATCCTGTCCATGAATATCACCAACAGGATTGGTGACAAAGCGCAGCCTTGGTGGAGGACAACCCCCACATGGAATGAACTCGACTTTGTGCTGAGGACCCGGACACAGCTCTCGCTTTGGACGTACAGGGATTGGATCGCCCTAAGAAGGAACCCTCCCCCACCCCGTACTCCCGCAGCACCTCCCACAGTCTCTCCTGGGGGACCTGGTCATATGCCTTCTCCAGATCCACAAAACAAATGTAGACCGGATGGGCATACTCCCAGGCCCCCTCCAGGATCATTGCGAGAGTAAAGATCTTGTCTGTCGTTCCACGGCCAGGACGAAAACCGCATTGTTCCTCTTCAATACGAGGTTCGACAATCGGCCGAACCCTCCTCTCCAGCACCTTTGAGTAAACATTACCAGGGAGGCTGAGAAGTGTGATACACCTGTAGTTGGCACACACTCTCTGATCCCCCTTTTTGAAGAGGGGAACCACCACCCCGTTCTGCCACTCCTTAGGCACTGTCCCAGATTTCCACGCGATGTTGAAGAGGCGTGTCATCCATGACACCTCCTCCACATCCAAAGCTTTCAGCATTTCTGGTTGGATCTCATCAGTCCCCGGGGCTTTGCCACTGCGGAGTTGTTTGACTACCTCAGTGACCTCCCCCAGGGAAATATAATCTGATCCCCCATCAACCTCTGCCTCTAGCATAGAGGGCGTGTTGGGATTTAGGAGTTCTTCAAAGTGTTCCTTCCACCGCCCAATAACCTCCTCGGTTGAGGTCAACAGCGTCCCATCTTTGCTGTATACAGCTTGGATGGTTCCCCGTTTCCCCCCTCCTAAGGTGGCAGACGGTTTTCCAGAAGCACTTTGGTGCGGACCGAAAGTTCTTCTCCATGGCTTCTCTGAACTTTTCCCACACCCACTGCTTTGCCTCCCTCACGGCTGATATGTAATCGATATAAATATGATATGTAATGATATGTAATATGATATAAAAATAATATGAATGTTTAGATTATATTTTAACTAGTGTTTTTGCTGCCTCATTATCATCAACAAAGCTTGTGCTTGCAAATATGTGTTCAGATTAAATGAGTAAAATGCACTTTAAATATGCCCATATTAGAAAATCAGCATGTTATAATGATTTCTGAAGGATCATGTGACACTGAAGACTGCAGTAATCATGCTGAAAATTCAGCTTTGATCACAAATAGCATTTTACAATATATTCAAATATAAAACTGTTCTTTTAAATTATAAAAATAGTTCACAATATCACTATTTTTACTGTATTTTGGATCAAATAAATGCAGCCTTGGTGAGCAGAAGAGACTTCTTTTAAACGATAGTGTAGGTCTAAAATAAAGTAAAGTCTTTATGTAAAGAAAATGTATAGTCAGATTACTTATTTTAACTTAAAACTTGATTTTGATCATTAAGTCTCCTCACATTCATTCTCTTTCTATCACATTCCTCATTGATAGGCCCAGGGGAGGGGTCTTTGTCTCCTCAGGTGTGAATTACAATCAATATTCATGATAATTCACGCCTCCTCGCATATGACCTTTCTAACACTAAAAGTGTCTTACAAAAGTTAAATTACTATATTGTTTTGTATGAATGAGTGATCAGGATGGTTTTCACATAATTTTGGAACAATAACTCTAGGCTACAAGATCCAGTTCTCAAACGGCTTATGGACAAATGTTTAGTATGTGTTATATGGCTTCATTTCAATGACTTAAAAATTTTGTTTTATCAAAAACCATGCAAAAAATACAAACCTGTACAAACATGTTGCTCACATATTATTGAATACAGTGTTATCCGACTTTAGCCATTAATGTTTTTTAAGCAACCGTAAAAATCACAAATGTCAAGGCATGTCAAAACTTCTCCAGGACCCAAAACACCCTCAGACCCCAGAGGGTTAAGTGACGTAATTTGAAAGCGAAGAGCGCGAGATCATGCTGTCTAGTCGACTGTCATTACTGCCTCTATTGCCATTGAGAAAGAGATCCTTTTGGATTCACAAACCTGAGATGGACTGCATGACCATGTGATTGCTTAGTTTATTAATCATGAAAGGAGGACTGCATTTCACATCAAGCAAATTGGTAAGTGCTTTTTACATTGTTATAGCAACATCAGAAGTTTTCTAAGTGTAAATTTCGGATCAAGTTTTGAAAAGTGGTGCTGCGTTCCATTCAATTAGAGGAAAAGTGCAATGGAATGCATCTTGAAGTCAGAATTAGAACTTGTAGGCTTGTGCAGAAATTCTCAACTCCGATTTCAACGAGATGCAGGGGCATGATCTCACACAAACATGTCGACACTCAGGGAGATATCCAAAGTAAGTGTTAAACATTCACTTTAAGTAATAATGATAAATGTGTTCGTATATACATTACATGATATTAAAGCTTGTTTAACAAACGCCTGCAAAAATAGGTGTATAAAACATTATAATCTCTTTTGATAATCATACACCTGAAGCAAAAATGCAGCATTATTTTATCAGCTGGGTTGCTTGGAGACATTTCTAATGAGAGTCAAACCCCTGCTAAACTAAGGGGAGCATTGCAGTTCCGAATATCGGGGAATGTTATGCATTTATGGTCGGAGATATCAAGTAGGAATATCCCTCATCCAACTTGAATGGAACCCTGAAGAAACAAAATGTATTGCCAGCTAAATTTAAATCGCAAATATTATTAGATTTTTCAAGGTATTATAGACCTCCTTGGTAGATTCATATGAAAAAATATGATTTTTGAATGTCTCTTCGGGAGACTTTCATTTCACAAAACAGTCATGCTGCAGTTAAAATTTGGCTTGCTTGAGCATTAATTGTCATTTCAAGTTCTGGCTTTCGTGTGTGGACGTGTTTTTAAAATGTCAATTGGAATTACTAGTTAGCTGCGACATAATGTATGATGCCTAGGGTGGCCTAAGGCGTGGGGTGTCTTATTCATTGTTAAATTGGGCTTTCTTAATGGCATGAATCACACTGAAGCCTTAGACTTTTAATGCACGGCCCGACCCTGTTCATATTATATCCAATCCAGCACATCTTGGGCGAGTCTTCATGAATATGCACAGTCATTCTCTAATTCCCACCTTTCTCTCCTCTTTTATGAAAAAAAGGCCTGGAGAGAGCTACGTGAATTAATTGCAGGAAAACCAGTGAAGACAGAATCTGATCCAATTAGTAGCGTGATGAAACGCATGTGACAAAAGGACAGACATGTCCCGTCTGTCTAATGAAAACACCAACAGCCAGTTGATTGAAATGGCAGGATGTGTGGGCCCTCCCGATGGACGGTGCTGAATGATCCATGCTAATTGGAGAGTTATCCCTCTCACTGCAGGTTAAGGACAGTGGGCAGGTATGGAGGTATGCTTCCTCTTCAGATATCGCATGGCTGAAAACTAATAAAAGGTTGTGCAACAAAGAGTTATATTGACTACATTCAATCATGCTTGTCAGTCCTGTTTTAGAGTACAAAATACGGTTGAGCTCACACAAAATTTGATTCAAGAGAGTGACATAGACCTAATAAGACATTCCGACATACATTATATAGAAGTTGCCAACCTTGATATTTACGTATGGCCCTGTCACTATGGTTACAGATGTTATTTGCGAGATTAAAAATGGCTCTTGACTTCAGATATTTATGTATACACACAGTATTCAAGCTGCTTCTGTAAGCTTCTGTATGAACAGGACAATTTGAATAGCACACCTGATAGTAAATACAGTTGTCATATCTAAACACTGACTGTGTGAACGTTGCCATTGGAACGTGTCTAGGAACCCAAAAATCCGGGGGGTGATGTGTTATTTAGTGTTTGCCCTTGCTGATAAACATCCCTGTTAAGTGTCATGTGTGGGTTCCACCTAAGGATGATGCCACATTATTATGTTATGTGTTCATGTTGTTTACACATGCTTTCTGTCCTCAGGTGTTGACCTGGTATTTTCACCACCATCTGGCAGAAATGGAGACAGCACAATGCTCCTTCTCATCTTATGGGCAGGCACAAATGAGTCTCAGGTATTCAGTGGGAAATTCCTTCCATATCTACCTTTCTATTACATCACTTCATCTCTAAAACACTATTTCTGTCAGCACATGCTTCTTGGGTTCCTGTATCTTATGTGGTAAAGCATGGCACTAACAATGCCAATGTCATGGATTGTCATGGAGAACACACACACTAATAATATGTATACCCTGGCAAAGTCACTTTGTATAAAAACCTCAGCAAAAATTCTACCATTCTACTTTGTCATTTCTAGGGTTTAAGAAAAAAAAAAAAACAGAACCAAAATAGTTTTTTTTAAGATGTTCGGTTCCATTAATCATTTTTCTGTTTTTCTGTAGTCTGACAATGCAAAGAAACACAAAAATACAATTGTACTCTGTCAGTACTGGAGAGTGTCACAGCAAAAAAGAAAAAAAATAATGTTTTAGTTTTTAGTTTTAGTTTTGAGTTTGCAATTTTTAGATATCTTGCAGAATATGACGAGAAAGAGACAGGGAACCATGAAATAAGACAGACAACAAATACACAATATTTCTATTAGGGTTAGTTGATATATTGAATATGATCATATGATATAATCGCAATAATTTAGCTTGATATATAAAATGAAGCAATATATGTACATATCTTGGTAAAATGCTTTTTTATTTAACCACTACATTTAAAAAAAGAGCGTGTAATTACACTGCTTCCCTTATCCTACCGGGCTGCACAATTGAACAGAATAACAGCAGACTTGTGATATGGCAATATGTTATTACTAAACCCCAAAAGAGGTGACAAACTGTTTTGTGAAGAACATTGTCAAATATACACTGCACTTTTTTATACCTCTCCTTTTTTCCCCAATTTGGAATGCCCAGTTCCCAATACGCTCTAAGTCCTCACGGTGGCGTAGTGACTCGCCTCAATTTGAGTGGCGGAGGATGAATCTCAGTTGCCTCCACGTCTTAGACCGTCAATCCACACATCTTATCACGTGCCTTGTTGAGCATGTTACCCTCAGAGACGTAGAGCTAGTGGAGGCCCTCCCTATTCTCCGCGGCATTCATGCAACTCACCATGTGCCCCATGAGAGCGAGAACCACACATTATAGCAACCACGAGGAGGCATCCCATGTGACTCTACCCTCCCTAGCAACCGGGCCAATTTGGTTGCTTAGGAGACCTGGCTGGAGTCACTCAGCATGCCCTGGATTCGAACTCGCGACTCCACGTGTGGTAGTCAATGTCAATACTTGCTGAGCTACCCAGGCCCCAACACACTGCACTCTTAATATTACACTAAAATGAAAGATCCAGGTGAAGTTGAACTGTATAAAAGAAAACTAATCCTTAATAATAATAATTCAGTATTATATTATAATAATAACCTTGACTAGTATTAAAATTTAAATGGATTGATAAGTGAATGAAGTTGTAGTTTCTGCACACCCTGTTCAATCACAAAAAAAATAATAATAACAATAATAAAAATTTACATTAAGTAGGTTAATAATACTTATTTCTGTACTTATTATTTACTTATTAATGTATTTTTGCATATTGGTGCATATGCATGAACATTATTAATTATCATTCTTTCTGGAATCCATTTAGTGAAATACTGTGTGAATCTTCATGCAATAAACATCTTGAATCTATTTGGCTGCAGTGGCTATTTGATTGAAATAATGCTTAGTCTGAAATCAAACAAACTCACGTTTAAGCAATTTCAGTGCAAATTCATAATTAAAGACATATATACACAGGGTTGGGAGGGTTCATTTTGAAATGTATTCCACTACAGATTACAGAATACATGCTGTAAAATCTCATTTGTAATGTATCCCATTAATTCGATTATTCAAGGTAAGTAACATATTCTAAATACTTTGGATTACTTCTTCAGCACTGGTAGATTTTTGTTACTTATTTTGTCTATAAAAGACAAAATACACGTTAAAAATACATTATCTGAAAAACCTAAATATCTTATGCAGTGTTGTTTCTAAAACAAGATCGATACAATTGATCTTAAGGATTTTTTGATATTTGTACAGGAAAACAATACAAAAATAATTATCAAGAATAAGATTTTTGCCCTAATGTCAAAGGTTTTACTAGAAAAAAAGAAATTATGATGCAACGTGAATTTTCTTGATAAAAAAATATGATCGTGTCTGGTAACGTGCATGTACAATGGCTAGAAATAGCAGTTTAGCTTAGCGTAAAGCTGACAATTTACACAATGTTTATTTCTATTCCTTCTGCTCCAAACAACTTATTTCTCTGTCTGCTCGTATGAATGTAACACATCATAAAACGTGTTTCACCGCTGCTCAAATGCACTTTGGATCGCATCATATATATGTATAAATGTTTTCCATCTGATATGAATAAATATTAAATTAAACAAATGACAATGTAATGCAAAGTAATCTCTTCAGTAATCAAAATACTTTTTGAATGTAACTGTATTCTAATTACCAATATTTCAATTGTAACTGTAGTGGAATACAGTTACTTATATTTTATATTTTAAATACGTAATCCCGTTACATGTATTCCGTTACTCCCAACCCTGTACAAAGAAATCTCTTTTGAGCCACTTTAAAATAAATTGGTCGAAGTTTTTAATAAAAAGGGGGGATCATAACTATCATTAATAGAATCATTAATACAATTGTGAAGGAGCCAGGATCATCTATTACACTTTTAGATAATAGAATAATTTAAAATCCTAAAATTCAAGTCATTTAATCCAGTTTGACATTCACACATTGAAATGCCATTCAGCATTTACATTCTTCTGATCTTTTCTCTCTTCATCATGAACTTCAAAATGCAAGGAGAACATTCCTCTTCATCTCCATTATATTTGGAATACGATTACTGCAGCCATTGAACGTCATCATGGTCTCCTTGCCCCCCATTTCTGAAGGTGCATATAAGATCCAGGCACAGCCACAATGAATATGAGGGGTTTTATAATCCATTACACTGAAAAAATATATATAAATAATGATTTTGGGGGGTGTTAAATGTAAGCGCAGAGTAGTTCTAGAGGGAAGACTAGCAGCTGTACATCATCGCACCATTAGCTAGGTAACTCCTAGCCAATCACATGTAAGCCATTGCTTTATAAGTCTGCTCACAATCTATCACATTTCTATTTCAGTGTGCTAACACGGCAATTTATCATGCAACGTTACAACCGTTACAACATTATCGTGCTGTGCACATTTTGAATCAGAGTATTTCTGACGCTGCAGGTTTGCACCTTTTGGAATTCAAATCGAGTGAAGCCAGACATTTTGACAAACATTAATGCTTTTTTGTTGTGGGTAAGTAAATGCACAGTTTTGTATAGATATAAAGATATTTAGATATAAAGACATGACTAATTTAACTGCATGTTTATCATGTTTTCTGAATCTGGAAAAAAATATTTTCAATTTAAGGAAACATCAACGTTTTGTAATGACTAGGGCTGTCAAATTAACGCGTTAATTCAGTGTGATTAATTTTATTAAAATTAACGTGTTAAAAAATTTAACGCTATTAATCGCAATGCCACCGGACTGTAATAAGGAAGATACCTGAGAAATGCAAGCTTGTAGTACCACCTATTTACTCCAGAGGGCAGAAAGTGAAATTTCAACTTTGTGGAAATGCACAGGTTATACAGTGAACAAAACAACCCTTCAGCATACAGCACAACACGAACATGCATTACGTTCTTGTGTTCAAAACACTTGATGGAGCGCAAATCCGAACTAGGGGATCTCAAGATATGTATTAAACTATATTTAACTTGACACAGTGACCTAAAATTTTTATGTTTATGATGCACAAGCTACACAAGCATCTGTCTGACACGGGAGTACATTGACGGGTCCTTAAACAAGCCCTCATAATAAATCTCAAACTGATAGACAAATTCACTTGCTAAATGGATTGCTGTGAACTGTATGCCAATGATTGGCGTATGTTCAATAATATGGTAGTAAACAATACATTGTATTCTAAAGCCGCTTTTTGTATTGTCTTATTAATGATTAACTCTTCTGCCACAAGAATGTAATGCATTTAATTATCTGAATATTTTTTATTTTATATATATAATTTTTAAATATTTAAAGATAACTATGTATAATTATTTCATCATTATATATAGAATTATTGTTATATGAGGGGTTTTCTCAGCAAATATAAGTATATGTGATTATTTGGGATTAATTAATTGGGACACCATGTAATTAATTTGATTAACATTTTTAATCGATTGACAGTCCTAGTAATGACGCAATTGGGACTATGTTAGTGACCCACTGATGTAGTCCCAACTGCATCATTGCGCAATGTCTCATTCCCTCTCAGGGAACCTTTTTTCCATGCATTTTACTCATGTTGGTCCTGCTGTTAAAAAAAAATAATGGAAAGTTGCTAGCATCTCACTGAGGCTCAGGTATGTGTTTCATATCAACAATGAAGGAGCCATTGTTCTGCAAATGTTCGACTGGAATACAAGGATGGACTAGCCATCAGGATTAAACCATTCAGTGCATCCGCTGGCCGCAGCGTGAGAGCAGAAAAGGGACAACTACCAGTCTCTCAACCATGCATTGCATATACAGTACATATACATTTTCTTTTTCAAAGTAGAATAAAAATCCTCCTGATTATCCATGATTCAGGATTTTATACCGTTTTCCCTGGGTTTTCTAAAATCCATTGGAGCTTAACTAGACTATTTGAGGAATAGAGAGGATTTATTTATTTATTTTATATATATACATAGTTAATCAGGCAGTATAATCATAAGCACCAGCTTAATGTTTGAATATTCCTGAGGCGATCTTGAGAGAATTGCTGTCAACATGGCATGTATTGAGGGGGATGTTCATTAAGACTGTAAGATTTTGCCCACTGATGTGTTGTTTATATGCACAAGCTGTCTGTGTTATATTAGCACTAGATTCACTAAACTAATTATGCTCAGGTGTTAGCACAAACCTGACCAAACATGAGTGCTAAAAGCAATAGTGAATTGAATGCCAGGCCAGCAGCACAGTTTTGTGAATTAAAGTAAATTAATCTAAATTAAGCCTGCTGTACACATGTAACGTTTGAATAATGAGGCTGACGAGGAGATGCGGATCCAAACGCAGTTGGAGTTTATTTGATCACAAAAACACTAAATGAACAAAAGAACAACCCACGATGGGGAAAAGAAACATAAACTAGATAAGGTAACCACGGTAGAGACAAACAGGGAACAAGGGAGAGACGCAAACATCAGGCAAACATCAAACAACGATCGATAAAGACTTGAACAAAGACACGGGGTATAAATACACAAACATGGGAAAAGGGGCCAATGAAAGAACAGAACTCAAACAAGATAACAAGGTGATTAACAGAAACCAAAGGCAAATTAACAGGGGCAGGTGTAAACAATGAACAGTGAACACGAACGCTAACAAGGACTATGGAGTTACATAAGGGACTAAAGTGAAAACTAAGAAATGCAAAAGTGACAACAAATGGTAAACAAAAGGGCAACAGAGAAACAAGACAGGGTAATCGTTACAACACAGAAAACAGGCATGTTTTTAAACACTAACAATGACTATAGTCTATAGCCCAAAGTTTTAATGAATTCACATAACACAGTACTATTACAGCACATATAGTGCCTGGTTAAACTCAATTGCAGGTGGTTAATTAATAAGATGAAGGTTTCTGCACTAAAATACCATACAAAATAGTATTTCAGAAGTTCAGAAGAAGATAAAAAAAAAAGCCCTCAAGTTCTGCGTCCAAACTTTTCACCTACCCAGAAGAGAGAAGCACAAAGCAGAACAAAGAAAAAAATTGCAAATACGATGTGGATCAAGCGCTGTACTGTATATGAATAAATCAAAGGTGAAGCTCATCTACAAACGAAGATCTGCTAGAGACAGAGGCCACAAGAAAAAGGGGATAGATGACAAAGAAACATTCTCTCGGGTAGGCAAGTGTGTGCCAAATGTTGCATTTATTATTCATGTGGAGATTTCAGAAGGTAAGGACAGAGGAGAGACAGGTGTACTCAAATCTGCTCCCATGGGACTTCAAAGGGTCCATAAAATGAGAGTACGAAGAGGAGAAAAACATAAGTTTTACTAGATAAGAATAACTAGATAAGAAACACAAGGTAAAATAAAAAAAAATAAAAAAAACAGTGAGGGAAAATAAAAAGTTTAAAGCAGAATTCCCAACATTTTGAACCCCACAACATCTCAAAACAGCAGTCCAGTGTTTCCTGCATCGTTATCTAATTTGCAATAGACCACAGCAAAAAATAAATACATAAAATAATTAAATAAATGTATAAACTTAGAGATTGAACTGAATGAGATTAGATAAAAAGACCTGTGATTCATGAACGAATTACACTTGTGAGTCAGTTCTTTTCATTAATGTCTGACACATCCCTCGTTAAAGGGATAGTTCACCCAAAAATGAAAATACTCACATAATTTACTCACCCTCATGCCATCCCAGATGTGACTTTCTTTTTTCTACAGAACACAAACAAAGATTTCAAGAATGTGAAACTAAAGTAGCAATTTATAGTAATAAAGGACTTAAATATTTATCTGTTTCTCATCCATCTATCATATCACTTCTGAAGACATCGATATAATCACTGGAGTCGTTTTGATTATTTGTATGCTGCCTTTATGTGCTTTTTGGAGCTTATACGTTTTTGTCACCATTCACTTGCATTGTGTGGACCTACAGAGTTTAGATATTCTTCTAAAAATCTTTGACTCAAGATAAGAACTCTTCTGTATATTAGACTTTCACATATTTTCCATTCCTGAAGTCATAATTATAAGTACACCCCGTTCTAATGCTTTAATGTTCGAAATATGAACAATGCAATTTGTTTGCATATTTGTTGGGGAAGTCTTATGACACCGTAATTCATGTTAGCCAGCTTGATGATGACAAGAGAATTTTGGTCAAATACATGCCATTTTATCTGTGTAAACAAAATCCAATATGCATCATATAGTAGTTACATAAATACAGTACGTATGACCAAAACGGCAAGTGATAATAAAGGTAACAGGCACAAATGAATAAAGCCAAATCATGTATTACCAGAACGGTACTGTTCTGCAGGACGTTGAATGTTTGTGTCCTCCTAACTCTGAAAATGTTGCATTAAAAGTATCTCTGAGTTTCCCAGTCTTAATCATGACATGAGGGATTGTTCAAGTGCAACTTTCGAGTAGAAAACTCGTAATGTATTTACTATAAGCCTGACAGCATGTGAATAGAATATTTAGGTCAATGCAGTTTAAATCAGTACATATAAGTAATGATTTACTAGTTGTTTATATTACAATGTGTTGTTAATAAAGTTATACAAGATATACAACTGTTTTTTGTAATACATTTTAATAATTCAATTTGATGCAGCTATAGGCACAACAACTACACACTCAACCTTTACAACAATAAAGTATGTTACCAAAATTGTATAGTTTATAATAAAATAAAATCACACAAGCAAGAGTGCCGTATGGCCCCAAATCAGCATGGCTGTGATTCACAGCCATGCTGATGTAGGGCCATTCAGCACGATTGTGAGTTTGACGTTTTATACAACAGTTCAACGAACAAGTTAAAAAAAAAAGGAGGAAACACTAAGGACAGGCTTGGGCTGATTCTATCACGTTAAAGAGAAACAAATATGAGAAAGAGAGAGAAAGTGAGAGAGTTTGATTACCTGTGTCTGGTAATGTTTGCGACTCCAAAGCAGTAGCAAACAGTAAAGCTGAAGCTTTTTTAACTCTATTCCTCAGCTGCAGTGGTGTAGCCAAGGGAGGGCCAAAATTAGACACATACAGGCCCACTCAAAATATTAGAGATTATACTTTGACTTCAAATATGTTTTTATAAAAAAGTTTAAAAAATGCATAAATTCTGATTTCTGAAAGTGTGAAAGAACTGTTTGAATTCTGAGATTTTCTAATGTTAAGGAAAATTTTGTAAAATAAATTTGGTCAAAAACTTGGCCCATCCATTTTTATTGAGGCCCACCCAAAAGTAATTTCCAGGCTACGCCCTTGCTCAGCTGTAGTGCTAATGGAATTGGTCAAATGCATCCTATTTTCTCCTCCATTAGTATTTATTGTTAGCCTGCGCGCAAGAGTCATTCACTAAAGAAATCGCGTTTTCCTCCGCCAAATTGAAGGTTTACATCTCCAAATGTGGAATCTCTGCTTAAAGGTATGTGTGATTACTTGGTCTGTTGTGCCTCTCAGCTGTAATAAGTCTTAATGCTAAATCTGTTAGACAGCAATGTAGTAATAATTAGAGAGATCATGGAGTGAGAGGCAATGCCGATGACTTCAAAGAAACCGTCAGGCTGAAACACTGACTCAAATAAATTGGCTCATGACACATAAAACAGTATTTTGTCGCCATCCTGCTGGCTAGAATTGGAAATGTCATGGGGATAAATGAAAAGACACAAATATAGCTGTCTTAACACATTCGCACTACTCTCACAGTTTAGTTTAACGCCACGGACACAAGCAGAGTGATACAAATAGGAAAGTGTCTGAGTGCTGCTGTTCTGAGACCTCAGCACTCTTGGAACGTCTCTCGTCCAATCAGATTTGAGGACCGGAACTAACTGTTGTACAATGTAGTACTATAGTATAGTATAGTATAGTATAGTATAGTATAGTATAGGATAGCATAGAATAGTATAGTATAGTTTCTTCATACTGTACTGGGTTGTGGGGCTGAATGGGGTCTCCATATCTGCAAAATCAGAATTCTGTATGAAATGCCAGCACAGTTGATGCGGTCTGGAAGATTATTAGATGAGAAGGAATGACCTCTGCTCAGTTTTTCCCCTGTGGTGGCACTGACAGAAGACAGCAGAGAGCCAAATCACTACCTTATCACATTTTTTTTCTAAATGGCTCATCAAGCAAAAACACTTATGCTGGCAACTGCCCACAGAGAGATGAGGGAGAGAAGGTCACACTTCTGCTCTGTGTGCTTTTCAAAAGGACTGAAGCTCTCTTTCTCTCACTGTTCCACATGGGGAAAAAAGCAGCTATTAATGTCCCCCCCACATTCAAAGCCCCGTTTACCCTGGTGCAAATTTAGCACAAAGCCAGCTTTCAGCACAAAGGCAAATAAAAAATTAGGAGGATGAATTAGCCAAAGTCACAGGCGTTAGCATTATCAAGATGCTTATCTCAAAGGAATGGACAGCCACACAAATCACATCACTGTTTCTGTGAGGTGAAAAATTAAAGATATCTAATTATCCAACTATGAGATACTTTTAATTAAATGAACTCTGATAAGGTCCATTTGAATGCAATTATGCTAGAAGAATGGCAAACCAAACACCTTTCCAAGGCTACTGTGGATCTAGGGTGGCATACTACATATTTATTTGTCTTCCATGGAGAACAAAATAATTTCAGAATGTCCAAGATCGAAAGTGAACGGGGAGAGGATTGTTGAACTCCACAAACTTTATTTTTTTATTTTAAATTTTTTTAAATCTGCATTAAAATATACCATAACAGTGGTCCATACAACTCATAATTCACTATATTTTAAGTGCTCCTAGATTTAAAGACAAGCAAATGTTGTGTTTTAGTAGCTGGTCCCCAGCATGAGAATCTGGTGTGCTGGTGTCCCCACCAAGATTCTTATCAAGTTTAACCAGCAAGGTCAACCAGCAGTAGAAAACAGAGCATGCTGGATGACCAACTTCACAGCTAAAATATACTAAAATAAGTTTGGAATGGGATACTATACATACCACTCCAACTACTTCTGCCATGTCTGTCTATGGCAGAAATAGTATGGTAGTATGCTAGTAACTCTGTTCTTGTCTCTATCTTGGCTGTGCTGGTCTACCAACTAGACCAGCACCAGACTAGCACAAGCTAGCAAAAAATCTGTCTGGACTAGCATAAAAATTCATGTTGGGCTAAGCTATTCTCTTGAACTGGTTTCTGAAGCCATACAATAGCAATATATGAAGAGCAGACCAACACTTTGAATTGAAATTCTCTGCAAATCCTTCCTTTCTTTACCTCTTAGAAATCATATTCACATTTGTAAGTGTTCAAATATGTCTTATCAAACTGCAAAGTGCACGGTTTGGTGTCATTAAAGTCCAAAATTGCCAAAAATGGCCAAATCACTGTATAGAAAAGACTAGCCTTGACATTCTGCAAAAATAACTTTGTGTTCCAAGAAAAATAATAAATGATGTGGCTTTTGGAACAAAATTAGGGTAAATACGGACAGATTTTTATTTTTATTTATGTATTTATTTATTTGTTTTTGGGTGAACTATCCCTTTAAGGTCATTAACAAAGATACTATTCGAGCTACAGAACAATATTTTTCATATTATACATGAAATGAGAGACTGGGATATTATATTGTATTATAAGTACCTTGTCAAATTCAAACACATGCTATGGAGGGCACAGCACAATTGCTGCATTTCCATACCATAGGTACATTTTGATAACATATGTTTCTTATTCCTGATCATAAAGGGCCATGTGGATTTTTAAAGACCTCAGTTGTCAAACAATACAGAATGACATGCAAGTTACTTCTATACAGAACATTTAAAAGTGTTTTGTCATTGACTGATTTGTGGTAATGATTTGCTGTAAATGCCATACTAAATGACACATAACCAATTGTCAGTGTGCATAAAAGTATAGCGTTGATAAATTATTTGTATTCAATTTTCAAAGACTGTGTCAGGTTAAAGCAACACAAAGTGAGGGGAAAAAACAAAACAATTGTCACAAAGTGAAACACAAATATACACACAAACCTTTGCCATTTATGTTGAGTGTGTGTGTGTGTGTGTGTGTGTGTGTGTGTGTGTGTGTGTGTGTGTGTGTGTGTGTGTGTGTGTGTGTGTGTGTGTGTGATATATGGCAGCTGCCAGCCCAATGTCGCAGCATACCTGCGGCGATCACCACCCATGTTTCAATCCGCAGCCCAATTATTCACTCGCTCTTTGATTTATGAGGAATCTGAGCCAACCGCAAGCTCATTTCTTTAAACACCATCAGCCCGTCATAATGCTCCTCGCTCTGCAATATCCTCCAGACCCACTGAGCCTGACAGTCTGAGCCACCCAAAGTCCAATGGATTTATGTTCACTAAACACACAGCCCTTGACAGGAAGCAGCCACATCCCCACAGTCACTATGCAAAATAAATACATACATTATAAAATACAAAATGTGCTATGCACACAGCATAAAAATATTTCTAAGTCAGATAGCAGGGTTATTATAATTCTGAATGTATTTGGTAACACTTTACAAGGTTCAATTAGTCAACATTATTAAAAGGAATAGTTTACCCAAAAATGAAAATTCTCTCATTATTTCCTCACCCTAATGCATTACCAAATTTGTATGACTTTCTGTCTTCTGCTAAACACAAACAATGATTTTTAAAAGAATATCTCAGCTCTGTAGGATCATACAATACAAGTCAATAGGGTCCAAAACATTGGTGCTCCAGAAAGCACATAAATAAATATAATCCAAAAGACTAGTGGTTAATTCCATGTCTTCACAAGAGATATGATAGGTGTGGGTGAGAGAAAGGTCAATATTGAAGTCCTTTTGTACTACACATTCTCCTGCGCAGTAGTGGCAACATGCGCAAAGAATGCAAATATCCAGAAACAAAAGAAGCAATTAAAAGAGAAATGAGAGCATGTAGGAGGGCTAGTGAAAGTGGAGATGTATGGTAAAAAAGGACTTAGACATCGAGTTTCTCATTCACACCCATTATATCAACCATATATTAACCACTGGGGTTTTATAGATTACTTTCATGCTGCATTAAGGGTTAGAAAAGGGTTAGCCTTTGTTTATTATTTTTTAACCTTTCAGTTTAGTTTAGTTTTTGTTAGTTTTTAAACTATGGCAATGTCCACACTAATAAATTTGTTCCCTATCTGTCACTCACTCACTCAACATTGACGCCCTGGTGCCCTTCTTCCCAGAAGTGCATAAGGAGCTCGCCAGATGGCCGCACAGGTTCAGTGGAATCCTCTCCAACACGGTGCAAGGTGAGGATGCCTCGGTCTTTCGGGCGGAGACAGAGCCCGTCCCCTTAGCCGAGTCACACAGCCCCTATTTTATCGTGCCCAAGGGGGGGTTGCGCCCAATTCTGGATCGACGTGCCTCGAACAAGTCCTTACACAGGCTTCCATTAAAGTTGTTGATGCAGAAGCACATCCTGGCATCAGTACGACAACAGGATTGGTTCACGGCCATCGACCTGAAGGATGCGTACTTTCACATATCGATCCTTCCTTAACATAGACCCTTTCTTCGGCTTGCCTTCGAGGGATGAGCATACCAGTACAAGGTCCTCCCTTTCAGTCTTTCCCTGTCTCCTCATGTCTTTACTAAAGTCACAGAGGCTGCCCTGGCCCCGCTGAGGGAGAAGGGCATTTGCATACTCAATTATCTCGATGACAGGCTGATCCTAGCTCACTCACGAGATCTATTGTGTGCGCACATGGACCTTGTGCTTCAGCACCTCGACCGACTGGGGCTTCAGGTCTTAGCAGTAGGCCGGGCAGCCGGTTGGGTGTATCGCTTGCATTTGTGCCTTTCCCCTTTCAAGGTGATAATGTGCGCTACCTTGTCCACAATTGTTCCCCGTAACAGATGAACACTGAACGCCTCTTTAATTTCTTAAGCACTATTCGTTGATGAACTTGGCGGAGGAGTAACGCCACCAGGCCCAGTACTCGTGGTATGCCCCTTTTCAGTTGAGCCAGCGTACTTGGACTCAGTGCTCCACATGTGGTGATTCCCCTTCAGTAATCCCATATGATGCATTTCCACTGTTCGGTTTCCCCATAGGTGAACTCTGTGTTTCCCCTCGACAGAGCTTCGCTCTGCCTCGGCCACCGATGCTGTGTATAGATAGGATCCCCAGTGGCTTCATTCCATATGTGAACTTCCCCATTGGTAAGTCCATGTGAGGTATTCTCCACATGTCAACCTCCCTCCTGAAGGATGTGGTCTCTGTAGTGCTCTCCCTCCTGGAGAGGGAAGGACACTTCCCCAGTGCTATTCTAGCAGGCGCTCGGCGGGAAATTTCTTAATACAAAAATCAGGAAAGGCCACTGCCTGTAGCCTCCTGGGGTAAGTGCCTCCTCCCACCCTTAACGGGATCAGGGAGATGCCTTATCTAACTTGCTGGAAGGTCACGACGTGGTTGAGCGCTCGCTGCGAGACACGCAGAAGCTTGCACTGCCGCTTCTCCGTAATTCATGACACAGCTCAGCGGCTGCGGCGTTTCATATAGGAACCCCTAGTGTCACAACATCGAAACAACGTCGAGTGAGTGACAGACAGGGAACATCTTGGTTACAGATGTAACCTCTGTACCTTGATGGAGGGAAGGAGACGTTGTGTCCCTCCTACCGCGGGGCTGAAACGACCGCTAACATGGCCTGGACTCTCTCTCGGCTCCTCAGCACAAATCTGAATGAGTGGTGCATGCCATCTCCTTTTATACCCATATATCCGGGGTGGAGAGTGGCATGCAAATTCCACTCGCCAATTATCAGTGGCCTTTTCTGAATAACGCAAAGGGGATTGTGGCTCTCAAGAGTGTCACTACATTGACACAATGTCTCATTCCCTCCATCAGGTAACAGAGGTTACATCTGTAAGCAGAGTTTTCTAATGAAAATGCATTATTGTGGCCTATGAGATTTCCCCACTTTCCCCCAGTGTTCTACAGGTTCTGTATAGTTTTAGTTATTCTGTACTGTATAAGTTTTAGGGCCACCAAAATTAATCCACAACCTATAATAATTGTAATATTTTTTACAGCAATACATTTTGCCAGTTCATCTGAAGTTATCGCTATCTAATGGCTTTTTAATGTTAAATGAAGGAGGGTTATAAAGTCTTCACATAAAGGTTTCATGAATTCTAGATCAGATTCAGTCTTTCCAATTGTGATAGTTGTTTTTTATTATTATTTTAATTATTATTTTTTATGTTATTTTGTTTCCCTTAACAGTAACAATGGGCCATCCTGTCCCTAATTTTATACATAAGTCTCTAATTAGTGAATATGCAAAAATACACTTTAAGATTACAGCCAGTTATGAAGAAGGAGGAAACAGTGTTCGACAGACACAGAAATTTGGCACATTTTGCTTGCTTTCTTTGTCTTTACAATAGAATTCAAGGAAATTATACTTATTATCTTTCTAGGTAATGGATGTGCTCTAGCATAATAATATGAGTGTGGAGGGAACATACATTATCACTGTCTGTCTCTTTTGAAGATCAAGACATTCTATGCTCTGTTGTCCTGGTGACATTAATGTAATTTACATCTTTGCTGTCATGACTTAATATTTAACACAGTAGCTCATGCGATGTGCAAAAGATTTTAAAAAAAAAAGAGAGAAATGCAACATGAGGAAACATGAGGCGACCTATCAGAGCTCCGTCTTCAGAAGAGACGCTTGCAACCCATCTGATTTGAACTGGACACTAAATCCCATACTTCCTGTTCATTATCAAGAATGACCAAGTCACCAATGATGTAACAGATCATACACATGCTCAGGGGATCACCGAAAGCAAATCTGAAAAGTCCATGTTTGTTTTGAAATTATCTTTTATATGCGTGTTTCCAACAAAATAGGGATTACATTTCAAGAATAAGGCATTGTAAACTAAACATAAAGCTAAATGGTGTTGAACGGTACAGTACACCATGAATTTACAAGCAGTAATACAAATATTAAGGATGTTAAATTAAAACTGTATTTTAGCATAGGCATTAAGAGAATGCATTCATTAAGCTATCCTTCCACAATACGATATTTAAATTTACATTCATAAAAGTATACATTTAGCAGATGCTATTACTCTTCAAGAGAGAAAACAATAGTGCTACCTACTTCCTTTCAAACTAGTACTAGAATATTACAATAATATAATTACAGACACAAACTTATAAAGAATTTAAAAAGTAAATAGTTGGCTTCTATGGGTGCTGCATACAGAGTAGCAAGTTGAGCAGATAGTATCCACGTCATATTTAGTATTCTAGCCAGGCTGGATTGCAGTATTGCCTGATTAGCATCAAGTTTATGGTATAGACTTGAGCTATCTGTTTTATCCTTCTAAATTAAGCATGGTAAAAACATGTTAATACCATGTCTGGTTTGGATTTAAACAAATTGAGATGCATTACCTGCAGTGCTTAAGTACACTGCGAGATAATCATAAATGAATTATCCAATCAGGAGGTCTATGATTGTAGAGTTTGGGTTTATCCGGTCTGTGTCTACATCCTGAGGTCTCAAACATGCTACTCTGCATACTGAAATCATCTGCTTTGACCTCAACACGAGAAGCTCGTGTCTCTGAAGAGCGCAGAGATCTTCAGCTGTCTAATCTATTCACTATGCCCTCCACTGAAAGACAGCAGAAGGTTCGTCTTTTTACCTATAATTTTTAGTAAGCCGCGTTTTGTGGCATACAGCAATTCATTATTCTCTTTGCAACTTTAAAGGACAAAATCAACCAAAAAATGTAATTCTCAAGTCATCATTTTAATCACTCTGATGTCATTCCTAATCTTTTTTGAAGAAGAACACAAAAGGAGATGTTCTGAAGACTGTTCTGGTAGCCCTTTTCAATTCATTTACATTTCAAATGGACATCAAGGACGTAAAAGAACCATAAAACATTTTCATATAAGTGGTTCATATGATTTGTGCGCTATATTCAAAGTCTTCTGAAGTCATACAATAGCTTTGTGTGAAAACCAGATCAATATTATTCCCCTCCAGTGAGCTGTTAAAGTCAGAACCACTTCAACAAAATCGTTTAGTCAGCCGGTTCAATTTATGAACAAAGATCCGAGTCAGAATGATTCAATCAAAAACCAGACTGTGGCAGGGCAGAGGGCGGGGCCGGGTAGTGAGTCTACACACCCGGTCCCTTATCAGGCTAATCAAGCCTCCGAGAGGGATAAAGGCCGACTGCGGAGGATTGTGCAGGAGAGAGAGATCGTTTACGGACATGTCCGTCATGTGTGTGTTTGTGTCTTCTGTTTAAGTTTATTATTAAAATATTATTTATATTATCAAGCCGGTTCTCGCCTCCTGCTTTCCATTGAACAACGTTACACAGACATTGCTACTTCTCTCATGAACTTATCAAAAGCAAGAGATTTAGATTAGAGAACTAGATTTTAAGTAAATAACAACTTACATTTTGGTCTTTCCCTCACTCAAAGCTATTGTATGGCTTCAGAAGACTCAGAATACAAGTCATACGGACCACTTTTATTATCAATTTATGATGCTTTAGTATCCTTTTGAAAGCTTGAAGCTTCAGTTTGAATTAAATAGAGGGACCAACAGTCATCATAAATTCACCTTTTGTGTCCATGAATGAAAGTAATATGGGTTTTATACTGCTCATACATTTAAGATAAGATAAAAGCTGATCTTTATAAACGTACTAATCCTTTGCTCTCTTGTCTATCTTTATAAAGCTTGCATATGCCTCAGAGACTAATGGCTGACAAGCATCAACATACTTTTTAGATTCTTTCATGTCCATGGTGAAGTGAAGAGTTTGGCACTGAAAGTGAAACCAAAGAGAAAGGACCAAAAGATTGAATGGGGATGTGGTGAGCAAACAGAGGAGTTGGTGATGCATCAAACTTGGGAGTGACTGCACCTGCATATGTAAGTGTTGCTGGAGGGTGAGCCTGCCTCCCTGCTGTCCGACTTCAAAATGGGAATTAGAATGAATGCAATCGTGCAGCACCACTTTAAAGTAAAGAGATTTGTCAATGTTGTATAGTTCAGCTAATATTGAGATAAGAACATGTTCTTGAATGCAAGCGTGTGTTTTCACGTTGTTAAGCAATCAGGGGTAATTTTTGTGTTGTTATCATAACATTTGCTTATTTGATAGATAAGCAGCTGTTTGTACAGTATGAATATTTATAAGACTGGTATGATTGACATGCACCATCTGTATTGATACTGTTGCTGTCTTTAAATGTACTGTAACATGGTGAATCCGTTACAGCCAATGGAATATCCAATCATTGGTAAAATAAGTGAACAATCAAAGCTGAATACCTAATACAAATAAAAGCCTTTCCCCAATCTTAAACTCCTTAGCACTGTGATAACACTGAATCTGTCTATTAAGAGTATGGGTAAAAATAGGTACTCTATTATAAAGTCTATTGAAATCTAGACTTCAGAGTTGGCCATTTTTATGTAAATGGTCTGTGAAGTCAATTTTTCCGGGAATCAAATGCACAACTTTGACATTGCTAGCACTCTGCTCTACCAGTTGAGCTACAGGAACTACATTTGCCATCTTTAAACTGCTTTATGGATGATCCAACTACAGCTCCCAGACTCTATGCATCTTAGCTAAAGTTCACTCCTGCCTGGTTTATGTAGGTGATAAATCTTTTATCAGCCACCATAGAATGGTAAAGTATATGCTTAAATGACTATAATTTAAAAGTTGAATTAACACTAGCAATTAATTAATTGGTGTGGGTTAGTCACAAGCTAAAATAATTCCTCCCTCAAGTCCTTAAAAGGAGAGCTGCGAGGAGCTCTCCACGGCGACCACGACCCAATACTGTAGCAGATCAAATTCAAACAGTCTGGTGGAACTCGCCAATGTGAATCTCACATCAAAGAGATTATGAATTATAGTGGGTAAACAGGTGTGCAAAGGGTTACAACAGTTGTTTAGATGCATACTGTATGCCCAGTCCCCATGGGAACCCACAGGCAGAGGCTCACAGCTGGCGTACAAACATTTCCAAAGGCAGCTGGGAGTGGCTCAAGAGGCCAGCTGCATTAAACAGGGGAGCTGGTCTTTAATTATGAGTTGCTGTTCTGGTTGCCCATCCAAGTGTAAAGAGCAATCTAAGACTCCGGAGAGACGACAAAGCTTGTGTACACACAATATCACCCCTTCGTCCTGTGAGGCCATTAGTTACGGATGTTTTACTTTCGTTTCCTTCAAACAAACAAACAAACAAAAAAAAAAAACATTTCCAAATCATTTTGTCTCAGATTTTACTTTATGACAGCTGAGCATGCAGGGTCCAAATGTAACTTTTTGCCACACCAGCAAATGGCAGGTGAATTCAGAAAAAAGTGTTTCAGTGTTGTTTCAAGTTTAAAATATATTTCTGTCTCTATGACAATTGAATTATTTTGATTTCTCAACTTGCTTTTGTGACAAACATTGCAGGTCATTGTGTCACCCACAGCATCAATTATACAAGTTGAGACAGTAACTATCTCTAGGTAAAACTGCACCTGTTACAAAAACGTGGAGACACATCATGATTTGAGTTTAATCTTAAACTATTTTTTTATTATCATTATGTTTTAATTGTTCAATGTGAGTAATATTAAATGTGTGGTTCTTGAGATAATAAACTTAAGACATCCTAGATTAACTGAAGATATATTAGGCTAATTCAAACTGCCCCCTAGTTTAAACACACATTTCCCAACATTCAGAATCCAAAAACCAACTTTAGAATGTTTTAAATACTACTAGATTTTGTTGTTGTTTGCAGGGGCATTGTGAACCAGCCTCAAACATTCAATTTCTAACCATATCTCATGCTGCAGTTACTAATAAAGTTACCTGCCATTTGGTGTGTAACACAATACTCGCTAAAGCCAATTTTCTGCTTAGTGAGTATACATTTTTGGACCCTTGGAGAAAGTATTACTGTGCGTTCTGAATACGGTAGAACTTATGTTCAAATCTCAAAACAGTTTCAGTCTTTGCTGCGGCAACATGTCTCCACTCTTAATCTTGCACAGTGTGTTCTTCCACATCACTCCAAAGCTACCTTGCATCTCTCCCCCGGGCAGGTTGACCTTATTTAAAAACAAAGTAGTATGAACACAATGGGGACAGAGCGGGACGCTCTCATTCCATGTCAGTGCACAGGGACTGTCAGCTTGCCTGCAGACAGAGCCCTCCACTGTCTTGCATTGCTGCTCTTCCCACTGCTATGCGGTGCTAATAATGTGCTTAAAAGGGATAGCTATGTGCAAAGAAGCAACACTGGAGCCATCTGGGTCATGGCACCAATCTATAAAGCCACAAATGGAACCCACCATCCTGAAAATAAAGCTGAACTTTAAAGCCTTGACTTATGTGGACCATCAGAAACATGGCCCCTGGTTCTATGGGATGCCATTACCAGTAATCCCAAAAGGGATCTGGACTCAAAGTCAAGGCTCCATAAGATCTATTGCATATCAGTCTCCCAGCAGGAAAGTGCTTTGATGAAGAGCTGACATGGCAGCGCTTAAAATGGCACTTCCACAAAGTTAGACATGTCCAATTTGCATGAGTTTATGCCCTTGATTGCAAGTTATGGTCCCTAAGTCCATGAAGCAATATCGGTCAACCTCCAACACTCTGTTATTCCAAATCATTGCACAAAATAGCCCATATGAAATCAGTGAAAAAAAACAAGTGAGAAGTTTCAAACATCTCAAAACAAGATGTAATTGGAGGGCCAAATATATCAAAATTAAATAATTAAACAAATTGTAAAATATTTAATATTTAAATAAATCATAATAAAAACTAAATTTAAAATGTATTAAAAATATTAAATAATTAAATACTTATTAAATCACAAAATAAATCAATAAATGTGTTCTGAAAAAATGGAAAAATGAAAAAATGATTACCATAAGCATTTGGTTGATTTTCATTTATGCACAAGAGTTTCTATTTTCCTTTTTCTGAATTTGGTTCACTAAGAGTCAAACATTCTTGCATTTAAAAAGTTAAACGCAGCACAATGAATTACACAGCAAAGCAGTTGTCTTAAAATGTGCTTTAAAAACTAGAATTCCATTAAATTAATATAGAAAAATACATTTCTCAAAGCCAATTGTGTCAGAATAGATGGTCATACTTTACATCTGTTACAATGCATCTGCAAAATTTCTGTGGCACATTGGAAAGGGAAAAATCATGAATAAACACTGAAGCTAGCCTCTACTCATCCTGAGTCATTACCTAGCTACAGAGGCAAACAGTTACCGCAAGTACTCATAGTGGTACTCACGTTGATGACACAAACGTAGAGTTGTTTGGATCCAAAAATACAACATGAACAGAGAATGTTGGGGGCAGTGGCAGGATAGTTGGGTTCAGGTTCAGACCAAGCAGTCGAACCAGCTGAAAACTGCTATAAACATGAATAAAGACATGTAAATGGCCTAGTTGCATGAAGAATGCAAACAAGAATGAACAAGTTAAACAGAGTCACATAATTGATCAGCAAAATGCTAGTGCATGTCCAGAGCAATATCTGATGAGTGCCACGGTGCCACCTGTCCAGCATTTTTCCTCATCTGTTCGCTCCTCTTAAAACAAAACAACATTTGAATGGCAGCTTCAAAAACCAGAACCTTTGTAGATGAATGGATCAGTGAGGGAATTGGCCTGCCAAGCAGCCTCTTGCATTCATCAATCTTATCCACACAGGAAATCAAACAGATGATACACAATAGGCTTTAGATATCCCAGCTCTCAAAGCAACACATTGCTGCTTTGCAAACAGAAGGCCCGTTGTAAATGGATTCATTAACCAAACATAACAACACCTGACACAATGTTAGAACTAATATAAATGACAATGAAATACAGCAGGAAGTCTCCTTAAATGTTCTGCAATTTAGGTGCGTTATTATAGACTTATTACAGATGTGGCATATGAGGATGGAATATGTTTGGGCGGGAAAAGTGAACACGAAATTAGGCATAAAATGCGTTGCCTTGTGTTGTTCCGAATTACTTTCTTTCCTCTGTAGAAGCTGGTAGAAGATGTTAGGCAATATGTTAGTCTCAATCACTATTCACTTCCAATACATCTTCTTTCCATAACATGAAAGTGAATGGCGACTAAGGCTATCATTCTGCCTTACATCTTCTTCTGTTTTCCACCAGAGAAAAAAAAGGCATATGTGTTTGGAACAACATGAGAGTGAGTAAATGAGGAAAGAATTTTAATTTTTTGGTGAACTGTCCCATTATCGTCAGTTTTCAATAGGTTGGTACAGGAGCATCTTCTTGTGCACTCTATGACCTTAGGCTAGGACATTGTCTAAGATGAAAGAGTCTGCTTTGGAAAAGTATGTCAAAGCTGTTGGTTTTAAGCAAATTGTCTGAGCTTTACTCTGGATCAGAATGCAGAGCAGGTTGTCTAGGCAATTGATGACTGCTAAAAAAGTATTTGCATTTCAGTTCAGACTAATCAACTTAACAGAATTGATACAGTATCTGTGGTAAGGCCAGTACCCCTATGGTAATTATTATTTTGGGAAGTAGTGTTTATGGATCAACATCTTTTGTTTGTCCTGGAATAGCAGTCCTGTTAGACAAGCATTGTCCTTACTCTATACCAAAAAATCAAATAATAAATAACATGGATAGTTCACCCAAATATGAAAATGCAGTCATCATTTACAGTACTCACCCTCATGTATTCCAAACCCCTATGACTTTATTTCCACTGTGGAACACAAAAGGAGATGAGGCAGAATGTTGTACTCTGTGATTATTTACTCTCATTGCATGGAAAACAAATAAAATGTTTAATTAAATTAAATGGTAAATTAAAGTAGGCTGTCTAACATCTTTTGTGTTCCACAGAAGAAAGAACGTCATATGGATTTGTAACAACATGAAAGTAAATTATGTCAAAATGTTCCTTTTTGAAATGATAACATCCCTTTAAATAATTCTAAAATCAGAAGAAATAAAATGTGTTTGGTTGATAAGAATGTTGTTGAAGCTCCAACCTCATCCTCAAACCCTAAAATCTAAACCTGATTGGTTTATAGGAATGTTGCTCCAGGAACACTTAATATTAGGAAAAATCACTGTCAACATATTTCTATAGTGGAAAAAGCAGTGACTGACCCTGTGGTTGTGTATGCAAACAAATGCAAAAGATCAAACAATGATGCACAAATGACAAGAATGGCATACATTGAGAATTTAATGTAATTGACTGAACAAATGCAAACTGAGTGGGAAGTGGACTACTGCTGCAATGATTGCCATCAAATGAGCATGGATTCCAGTTATCTGTCATGCTTTGTGGTGCCATGGATCCCTCTCTTGAGAGAACGGGAATAAATCTAATGCGCCCCACACAGCGTTGTCTAATGGCTGTTGCTGGTCTTTTTCTCAACCTTAAAGTCTTTTATTCCTGTCATGGTATTAAGCTAATCCCAGATGAAAGCCTGCCGAAGGAGCAGATCAATACCTTTATACTCCATGTTTGCTTTGAAAATCTGACACTCTCCAATAGTTTTCATCAGCCTCCGGGGTGTTAGCCATGCAAATTTGCAGAGGGAAAAATGCACCTCAAATCAATAAGAATCAGGCTTCCACCATTCATAAGCAGGGACACATGAATATCAAGGGAAAAGAAGTAATATTGTGAGGTGATTCAAAAGCAATCCAATATCTGATGAAAATATGAACTTTCAAAAATGCATTGTTTTGAAAACCATTGAATCAATGTAAAATTCCACTGCATAGATGCAAAGGCCTAGATGTTATTTCCCCAAAGACATAGTTATTAATATTATGGTTAGGGTTGGTATAAACTGACGTTGTTTCAAAATAAATGACTTTAATCAACAAGTTTTAATAATGCAGTACACCAACACTAGTGCCAGAACTATAGACTGCGGAAGGAAATACCATCCCCATTTCAACCTGAAAGAATCTGGATTTCAAACTATTAACTAATTTTGAAAAGGAAAATAACCGAATTATTATATTATTTTCATTTTTGGTTTTATTTAAATATTGTGACTATAAAGAGGAATTGCAAATTCATGGTAATCACAAATTATTGATTAGTGAGGTCCGCGCTGTAAAGTTTAGACTCCTACACCTCACTCAACTTTAACACAAAGTTTTGCATTCCAAACACAGTTCAAAAGAACACACATTAATAACCCTAGCTCCAATTTTTCATGCTGAATTTAAACAACCCAAGGTACCATAAACCTGTGAAACGTGTTTACAATAAATTCAGTGTTCCATAATGTATGACACAATCAGATAAATGATTCTTTCATGTCTACGTTTTTGCAGAAATCCCAGAATTACTCTGCTTCAACTGCTATGATGAATAGTTTCCAGATGTATTGCATATTAAGATGACATTTTGAGTTACACAAGAATGTCTTAATGGGAATGCCCCCCTAAGAAACATGCCTGATCAGTGTCTGGTTGAGATAACTTTAAATTAGTCTAATTATAGATGGACAAGTCAATTAATCAATTATAAAAATATGTGAAAATTTATATAAAATGTGTGTACTACTAAACGAAAATCACATTTATCTCATCCACCCTCCCCTGGATTCAGTCCTGCTCTGTTCTATGTGACTCCAATTCTAAGCTTTTAATACAATTTTTCTGCACAACTGAGCAAGACAGATATCCGTCTTTACATATCACAAAGTTGTCATCCAGAGCTAATATCCAAGGCAGAACATATAATAATTTAATGAGATTTTGTTGGATATTGATTGAAAATTGATGTTTTGGGTTGAGGTTTCGTATGAATACACACATTACTTCTTTGTGCTGTCTGTCTCTTGTGGGATACAAGGATAATCATGTCTCTTAGTCTAACATTCATGCAGCTAAATCAGTGCATAGGGCAAAATGTTTGAGCACACAATAACTGCAAGTGATTCACATTCAACTCCTGAGTGAGAGCCATTAGATCGATTTAGTCTTGCATGATATGGTATGAAGGGCATATTACATCTGATTTGCTTTACATTATGGTCCATAAGAGTCATCCAATGACTATATAATGAAAGTCATGTCATTTGATGGCACATGCCAATTTTTTCTGACATTTAACGATATATTGCAGTGTGACTAAATAATGAAATTAGGGATGGTAAGGTTTAATCTATGATTGATATATTGCTTTTAATAATTTGAGCAATCTAAGCTTATAATCATTGATTAATCAATTTCAGAACAAATGCATTTAGTAAGCATACCAGCAGACATCCATCTGCCACTTGTCATGGAGTGTTTCTCTATAGATGAACATTATGTTTTCTAAATACACCGTGATAATGTATTAAAGTACAACATGACAGCAAGCACTTATTGATTCGCTGGTCTCCTAGTTTCATCCCAACCAACAATCAGGGTTGGAAGTGTTACTTTTAAAATGTTTTCCACTACAGATTACAGAATACATGATTTAAAATGTAATTTGTAACATATTCCATTAGATTACTCAAAGTCAGTAACATAATCTAAATACGTTGGATTACTTCGTCAGCATTGGTAGATTTTTTCACTTGTTTTGACTATAAAAATCTGCCAGTACAGTAAGTCAAAATAAACATACTAAAAATATAGCCTATGAAAAAAAAGACAGTGTTTTGCATAAATTATGCATAAATCTAATTGATCTTGTTTAAAGGATTTGTAGATAATTTTTCAGAAATATTTTTGCCCTAATATCAAAGGTCTTACTAGAGAAAAATGTAATGATCTGACATGGATTTTTATTTGATAAAAAAATTAAATGATCATGCCTGGTAAGAGGTGCATGTTAAATGGCAAATTAAACAAATGACAATAAAATGCAAAGTAATCTCTTCAGTAATCAAAATACTTTTTGAATGTAACTGTATTCTAATTACCAATTATTTAAAATGTAACTGTAGTGGAATATTGTTACAAATTTTTTGTATTTTCAATGTGTAATCCCATTACATGTATTTTGTTACTCCACAACCCTGCCTACAATTCATCAAGGATCTCAGGGAGAGCATGAAGGCACATTCACCTGACATCTCAGCAGATAAGTGGTATGTTATGTGCTGTGTATACGCAGTGTGTTATGATTTGACTTGATTTCAAATAATAAAAGTCCAAAGGTCCGAAATATCACACAATCCACATTGGGAAGTTTTAATGAACTCAAAACTGGATCTTCTATACAATTTATTTTTGACCAGAAAACAGTAATTAAACAATTAAAAAATTCATACTAAGCATAGCCTAAATGTACTAAAATACACTGAACTAAGAATATAATCAATTGTAGCGGTACAGATGTTTGTAATGGCATGAATGAGTGAACCTGCAGCACATTGCTTTCACAATGCATTGGAACTGCTCTGAGATGCTGACACGGCTGGCATAGCCTTCTTTGAGGGTCATGGACTGACTATCACACAACATTTGTGAGCCAGAGGAAAACAGTTTTATCCAGACTCATATAATTTGCACTTCATCCAGACTGATATAATTCACGCTTCACAAGAAGAAATATGAGCGCTCCACAGGAAGAAATTACTGGATTTGCGCATGTTTTGTGAGGTTAGTGAATTAAATATTTAAAAGAAAATGTCTTTAAACTGAAAATTAGTTGTTTACTATCATTACACAAGACACTTTAGTTACAGGGATGTGTTGAGGAGAGATAGGGAAAATGAAACGTCACTGCCAGTAAATGCGCTCTGCACGGGCAGGTTCACACATTTGTGAGGAAGCGAACGCAACTATTATCATTTGGGTGGAGTCACACTGCTGTGGTTAAATAGCCTCTTCAGGGTACTTTGATTTTTAAATGGTTTAAAATCAAATTACATTGAACATGTCTAATTATTGTATTTCTTATATGCACAATAGAGCAAAAGAGAAAAACACTGTCTTACCATTTATCAAGCACTAAAACGTTGCTCGTACTGAACATACTGAAATAATGTTTAATGGAGTAAGTCAAACAAAAGAACTCTTCTTCAGAGCACAGCGAATGAAACATAATGCAGGTGTTTCGAGATGTGTTTCTAAAAATTACGTATTTTTAGCTTTACTCAATGTCGGAAAATGTGGCAATACTGCGCAAGGCGTTGAAAGAATAAAAAATAGATTCAGCCAGCACAACATTCAAAGAAGTCTGTCCAGCGAGTGTCAGTATCACTTATCTATAATAGAAAACAGCGCAGATGCACTCAAAAGCATTTTTGAACAGCCCAAACTCACCCTATACTTGAAAATCTGACACAAACCAGGCCGGAAAATCTGACGGTTTGTCGGAACTCGTCAAGCTCTTTTCAGATAACCGTATGATTTTGAAATTCAAATAGTGGTATGTTGGACAGTTAACCAAATGTCGACTATCCGTGCCCTGATGAAAACAAATATGCTAAGTATACTTGAAGCCAGACCAATTATAAGTATGCTTCAAGTATGTTAATGATTAGTTAACTTGAAGTGTGCTATTTTGGAACAACTAATTTTTTACTAAGTAAATTTTAGTTGTAAATAAATTGTAGTAAAGCAAAATTTTAAGTGTATTTAGTGTTCTTTTGTGTACTAAATTGGAACATCTTCAAGTATACTTAGTATACTTTAAGTATACTAATTATATAGGGTATGATTAGTGATATTAAAGTGTACTTTATTTGTGTTAGAAGTGCATAACAAATTAATTGCGAGTGTCTTAGAAACATACAAGCAATATACCATAAATGTATTAAATTTGAGTAATAAGTATATGCTCTGTAACACCTTTGGCTTATTCAAAATACTACAAATTGCACACTTTGTCTTCAGTAACAAACTGTTATTACTTAGTTATACTTTTTACAATATACTTTAAACATTACATCGTCTTACACAAGACAGTATTTTAAATGTTACCTGCATACACTGTAAAATTTGACATGTTCAGTTTACTTAAAAATTAAGGAAACCGATTGCCTTATTTTTGCTAAGTTATATTAAATGTTCCTATGCAAGTAATGTCAACTTGTTATTATTAAACTTAATAGTACATTTCTAGTTAACTTTACTTGCTTTTACTTGCTTGTTTTTTTTTAATTACTATAAATGAATTAGTAACCTTACAAATTATTTATTAGTAAGATTACTCTATTAAGTCAATTAACTTAAAATAAATACAATTTGTTCACTTTACATCTGAAATACCACTAACCTCAACATGAGTTTACTGTATCACTTTAAGTTGTGTACACTTAAAATACTACGGGCAATCAGTTTCCACATTCTCTTTAAGTAAACTGAACATAATTTTTCTAGTTCAAATAACGCACTTAACAAGTTTGAAATTATCAACTGTTTATTTCTGTAATAAACAGCAGAAACTCTGTAAGAATAACACAATATAAAAAACTATGCCTTTAAAACAATCTGTTCTCAGACTCTTGCTGCACTCTAGTGCATGACAACATAATATCAGAATAACAAAAACAAGGTATAAAGCATTTGCAGAACAGGCAATGTGCAAACTCCAAAAAGTATTTATTTAAAAACAAAAATGAAAACGAAAAACAGCCTTTACAATTTGGAAAAACCGGCATTTTTTGGCGCTTCGCTCTAGAGGTTTTTTCTTAATTAGTTACGGGCGGAACAATAATGCTGCAATGAAAAGTTCCAGCTCTAAACTACTGTTACTATAGGTACCAAAAAATAGCAGGATAAACAGCTATAATTTAAACTGCCGATGGGAGGCAGTTACACCAACCATGCTTTTCAATTAAAAGAAAGCTGAAAGAAAGAAAGAAACAAAAAAATTATAACTTTTGGAACAGCGGCCACACACGAACTACGCAGTATTATTTTTTCTTGCTGAAATGCTCATTGTTACATTTGCGCCTGATGGCCACTCGCCTAAAATATATTTTTAAGTAAAGTGCAAATAAATACACTTTTAAAAAATAAACAGAATTTTCACTTCAAGTATCCATCCATCCATCCATCGTCAACCGCTTATCCTGTGTACAGGGTCGCGGGGGGCTGGAGCCTATCCCAGCTAACATTGGGCGAAAGGCGGGGGACACCCTGGACAGGTCGCCAGTCCATCGCAGGGCCACCACTTCAAGTATATTTATCTAAAATATATTTTTAGATAAAATACTAAAGTACAATTATTTTAAAGTGTGTTAAACGTTGTATTGTGGAAATTGGTGAAATCATGATGCTAATATACTTTAAATATATTTATTTTGGTTAGTATAATTTTGGTTAGTATATTTACAATATACAATTGAAAAAAATTATATATTTAAAATACAATAAAGTATACTTTTTTCACTAGGGTGCACATCCCTGTTGGCTATATATTGGTTGACCACTACATATGAGGCTAGATGCATTATGGAGTTTTTATTCTGATGGTAGGCTACAGTATAAGTTAATAAGTTCGGTCGAACCAGTGTGCAAAAAATTGTTACTCACAATTGAAGTGCTTGCACTGTAAAACCCTGATATTGCCCAGTCCTAATGTGAACTCCCGATGCACTTCTACAAGTCTGTGACAATGTGCTCTTACTGCAATGTCTAGTATTTAAAGCCAACCTTTAGTCGATTCCCTGCAGCACCAGAAATCCGAGGCTCTGTTTGATTAACGGAGGTCATAATGTAATGTTGCATTAGAGAACTTCTCAAGGGTTTAGAGAGCTTCTAAATGACCAAACAATCAACCAGCTCTATCTAGATTTATCTAGATGGACCCTCAAGTCCAACAGCACAGAAATCATAATGGACAAGATAATACACAATAGACCTGAGGAGTTGTGACCAAACATGCCCCTGGTTGTTCTTCTAATGGCCTCCAAAGTGGTTAGCATCCTCTTTGTACAGTTCTAGTGCCATTAGGAGGTAAATCTAGGACACAACCTCAATGCCTGAGCCAAGACACTAAAGCATGAGATAGACAGCTAGCTCATGGTTTACAGAGAGCGGATACAGAGGCACTGCGACATTGAATAGTTCTTTAGAACTGAAGTAGCTAACATGAATATATATAGTGTCATTTATGGTGTTTATTTGTCATTTTTGGAGATTAACAGCCAAGCTATGGAAAACACATGTGTTAAGATACTTCAAAAGATATTTTTTTCCACATAGAAAGAAAGTCACATGGTTTTTGAGGGTGAGTAAATAATTACATAACATATTTTTGAGCTCTGCATAATATATTCCTTTAAAGGTTAGACAATGGTGCAGTAGTTCAGTATTTGAAGTAGTTTTTACCTATTTGCGCAGAACACACAAATATGCATTGTGTCCTCTGCTCGTAATACCATTATCATAGCAATGACTGGGGGTTAGGGGAGGTTTAACTTTCTCTTGAGTCCAGACATTAATCTGGATATAAAATATCCAGGACAGTGTGTTTAGCCTGACAAGTGTTTGTGCAGTGGGGGGCAGTGGTGGCTCAGTGGTTGAGGCTCAGGGTTACTGACCAGAAGGTCGGGGGTTCAAGCCCCAGCACCACCAAGATGCCACTGTTGGGCCCTTGAGCAAGGCACTTAACTCCAGGTTGCTCCGGGGTAACAACCTTGTAACAAGTGCACTGTAAGTCGCTTTGGATAAAAGCGTCTGCCAAATGCATAAATGTAATGTAATGTGCAGAGTTGCATACACTGATACTGATACCTTGACTTCAGTACTGGTTCCTAAACTATACTTTTTTCAATACTTTTGTCAAAAAAAAAAAAAAAAGTGTTTTTCAACTTTTTGAAAGATGGCTTTACAACAGTTGTGAACATCTCTCTGGCAAAGAAGCTTCATCCGTGCATTCTCTACCCATCGGATATTTCGTTATACAGGAAAATATATCATGTGTGTGAATAAATAAATTTTGTTCCCTCCTTCACAATATATATATATATATATATATATATATATATATATATATATATATATATACAATTACATCGGAAACCTCTGGACTGAGGGATCAGTGAATATTCTTTCTTTATTGATTTTGCATTGAAAATTAAATCCTTTATTTAAAAAAGAAGAACATAAATCAAATACATATCAAATTGCTCTACAAACGAAACGAAAAAAACAAATAAATAAATAATAAAGTGATAAAATTATATATATATAGGGCTGTCAATCGATTAACATTTTTAATCAAATTAATTACATGGTGTACCGATTAATTAATCGTGATTAATCACATGTAATCGCATATAAAAATATATGCTGAAAAAGCCCCTCATATAACAATAATTCAATATATAATGATGAACTATTATACATAGTTATCTTTAAATATAAAAAAAATATTTTTACAATTACAATTACAATTTACATTTATATAGCGCTTGTCTAGGCTCTCAAAGCGCTTTACATAGTATAGGGGTAATCTCCTCAACCACCACCACTGTGCAGCATCCACCTGGATGATGCGACGGCAGCCATAGTGCGCCAGAACGCCCACCACACACCAGCTATTGGTGGAGAGGTGGAGATTTTTAGGTCACTGTGTCAAGTTAAATATAATTTAATACTCATAATAATCTTCAAACACATCTTGAGATCACATAGTTCGCATTTGCGCTCCTTCAAGTATTTTGAACGCAAGAACGTAACGCATGTTTGTGTTGTTTTGCCAACTGAATTGTTTTCTTCACTGTATAAACTGTGTGTTGCTCATACAGCTGAAATTTCAATTACTGCCCTCTGGGGTAAACAGGTGGTACTACAAGCTTGCATTTCTTAAGAATCGTTCTTATTATGGTCCGGGAGCATTGCGATTAATTGCGTAAATTTTATTAATGCTTTATTTTTTGTCAAATTAATTGCACTGAATTAACGCATTAAATCGACAGCCCTAATATATATATATATACTTTATATATACGTAACCACTTTTCCATTTACCGTCAGGCATGAATCTGTCTAAACATGCAGGTGGAAAATTACTTACACAAATGAAGACATAAAACCAATTATAAATGTAAAAATAATAATTATAATTATGATAATAATCACTGAAATATAAATCATGGTTCGAGGTGAACGTGTTTTTATATTATATTATCCATTTTGTATTATTTTACAGGCCGCAGAGTTGCGTTCACAATAAACTGCTCTGTGGAAAATAAGTGAACTGAACTCAAAGCACCTCCTGAACTGAGATGTCTGAGGTCATTTGCAGCACTCGTAAAAAAATAACAAATAAAAAATAAAAAATAACAAATAAAAACAAAGAGTGAGATCCTTAGATGCGTGTGTTCCACGAGACTGCACGCCTCTGTATCAGCGCGTCATATATGCCCACATACGGCTTTTCTGTCATCTGTACTTAATAACATAAAGAGTGTTTCTTCAAACACGTGTCTGTGTCTACGGGCAAATTATTTGTAATATTAATAGTCTAATAATAATAATTTTATAGATTAATGGGAAAACAAGCCAAATATCATCATGACATGGTCAAAGGCATCAGCTATTGGTGATCTCTCTGACCTTCATTGATCCCGAGATCATCGTCTGTTTGCTCAACCCTAATGTACATTTCTCTCTATAAATTAAGTAAATGTTCAGACAGTCTCTTGCTGTTTTTTCCGACACATTCAGAATCATTACCGCTTTTCCCGGTGTTGCTGCGGCTCGCTTCGTGCGTGCGCTTGTAAAAATTATATTTTAAAGGCTCATTATTACGGTTTAGTATTTCTCTGTAATGTAGAACATTGCTAGCAATATTACTTTTAACATTCTATTTCAGCCCTGGAACTCAAACCAATTTCAGATACTAGTGTTTTTCCTTGATACCTAAATACAGCCAATCACCAGCACTTTTAGATTTGGGCACATCTAGCATGCTACATGCTTATCACTGACATTGACGAGATTAACCCCTTAGGTATTGAAATTTGGTACCGAACGACAAGAGCTCTGATGCTCAGAAAAAATAAGTAGTCTTTATTGTAGACGAAGTGGAATTCAGATAGACAGAGGTTTGAATTTGACATATAATAACCAGAAACATTATTCATTTGAAAAGGTATTTAGGTGCTGCCAAATTAAGTGCCTGCTGTGTCCAAGAAGAAAGTGCAATAAAACCTTATGTTATTTTCATACCTATAAAGGAGCCAGTATTTTTTATAATTTAGAATTATAAATAAACAAAATATAACTAAGATTAACATAATAGAACATTATAGCAATTTACATAATGTACTCTTTTTGTGAGATTTGTGAGAGTTAGCAGGACTAAAGGTGTGGGAATAAACACCTTAGAAATTATATACTACCATACTACTCTTTCTATTTCTGCCATAGAAGAATATACAGAAGTAGTACAAGCAGAATGTCTAGCATACCATTGCAAACGCATGATACACACGTCACCTTTGTCATTGTGATTCTGACCAATTGTGAAAACTGTCATCATAGCTGCTTTGGAGCAACTGCACCGGCCGAGCCAGGCGGCTAGTCTAAAATTACTCTCTCTGTACTTAGATGGCATCATGGTGACAAAGCATTGCCACCATCTCAAGTTGGACAAAAAAATTCTAACCAACATGCACTGCTTAAATTTTGGCAAAGATCGGTCTATGCAGCGCTGCATAAAGTTGAACACACCTTTTATCTCTATACTGCTAGCTTTCCCTGTATTGCATATGGCATAAATTATGCCTTTGGAGGGCACTTTGAAAGGAGAACAATTATTATAGCCATGCTGTTAGGTCATTCTAAACATAATTTTCAAAAATTATGATACTTTTGAGCTTCACACTTTTCAGCCTTTCTAAGGTCTCAGAGTGGATAATAAAGTCTTTGGAGGGAAAAATGCTTAGGGATAATCACTTCTGAATGTAACCCACCCTTTATCTCAGTAGGAATTTGTTTTTCACACTTTCTGTCAAATACATCAATCATGAGTGACAAATATGCCTGCAGATAGGCTATTTCTACAATCAATAACCAAAAATGTTTGCTTTTACATGTAAGTGATGCAGCATTCAATGCCCATATGTGCCAGTATAAAGACCAATGCAACTTAACCAAAAACAATTTATTGGTGCACATAATGAAGAATTTATGCTTTAGCAAAATCACACACAAATAAAAACAATCAAGCAACTGATTAATCAAACACGATCAGTCAACCCTGATCCAATTGAAGTAAAATTCTGGTGTTGTTTAATTGTGAGCACACAAACCTAATGCTATTGACGATGGGCCACAAGCTGTATGCTATAAATTAAATGAATGTACTCAGCAAGTTGGCTGCCTATTATTCATATATTCTAGTTAATGGATCAGATTGATCAAATGTGGTCAGCAACAGCAGATTTATGATTATGATGAGTCAGAACTGATGATTCCAAAGGCTAATTAATACTTATTGGTTGAGAAGGCTGTGGTATGTCCTGCCTCGACCGGAGGAGCTCTACAAACACAGCGGCCAGCGGGCAGAGGTACAGGCAACCCAGTGCCTGCAGTGGGTCTGGCTGCAAACTCCTCCATCACAGGGCTAGGGAGAAAGGACATCCAGGATCCATAACTTGTGGACTTGACTGGGGGAGTAGAGCGCACATCTTCGCTGGGCTCACTAGTGGAAATGCGTACTTGCACAGCCCCCGGGGCCAGCTGTGTGCCAGGGCGGCCGCTGTCAGAGAGTACCAGAACGGGCAGTGGGATGGATTCCTGGGAGGCAAACAGATCTACCAGTGCTCTGCCGAATTGACCCCAATTCAGCTGGACCACCAGAATGGATATCGCCTGTCCGAGAGCACGCACCATGACCTTCGTTGCTCGGTGGGCGAAGTCGGTTGCCGAGCGCAGCTCCTGCATTAGTCCCGCATCAGGACTACCCTCGTGAAGTTCTCTTAGTGCCTTGGCTTGGTGACGACGTCAGCATACAGGCTCTGGACGGGAGCCTCGGTGGCAGCGCTTTGCGGGCACAGGTGCACCGCAACTGCTTGGTCCAATTGGGGAATCGACATGTAGCCCCTTGCCACCCCGCCATCGAGGATAGTGAGAGTGGAGGAGCTCACGGACCGTGTGCGGGCAAATAAAGGTGCCTGCAACGAACGCGTGAGCTCTTCATGCACCTCCATGAAGAAAGGAACTGGGGCGGAGCGCGGCTGTGAGTGGCGCTCTGGCTCCAGGAACCAATCATCGAGCTGCGAGGGTTCGGGGGTGTGGAGGGTTCAACTCCAGCCCGACACTCACAGCTGCCCGGGCAAGCATGGCCGCAAGCTACGCATCAGCCTGTGACTGAGCTACAGCACCAGAGGGTGGGAGTCCAGCCGAATCCTCAGCGTCAGACATGACGAGCCCGCTCTCCGATGGCACAATTGATAACTTATCTTTGTCACGAGCCCCAAATGAGATTGCGGGTCCAGCGTAAGACGGACCGGCAACCTCGATCCAGAGCTCAGTCGGAGCATACGAGCATGACGGGGAATGGTAGAGTGTCCCATTGATGACCCCATGTCGCCCCGAGTGATAACCGACCCCGCCTCATACCCGTAGGTAGAAGGGCCGAGTCGGGGAGCCGCTCTTATGAAGGCAAGCCGCAAAAGCAACGTAGCCATGTCCTCCCAATGAGGGCATGAACCATCCACGAACGCTGACTCCACATGGGTAGCACCCAGGCACGTAAGGCAGCGATCATGGAGATCAGAAGCAGAGAGAAATCGACCGGAACCAGGAATTACACAAAAATGAAAGGGCATCTTGAAAAAGACGCTTTCGTTTGTGCCACTCTTTTAGAGAAATATAAACTCTTTTAGTGATTTATATATATATATATATATATATATATACATCGTTTGTGCCACTCTTTTGAGAAATATAAACTCTTTTAGTGATATATATATATATATATATATATATATATATATATATATATATACATAAGGAAGGGCCCTACTGTACTGCCGAAGCACCCAGGGGTGTTGCTCGACACAACAGTAGTGAGTGAGGGGGAGAACCGCTGCAATGCGCTGTAGATCCAGCTCAGTGAATGTGTCTGCTTGGCTCCGAAGAAGAAATCTGAAATGCAAATCCCACATGCCAATTCCCATTGGCCTTTTCTCAAAGATCAGAGATGTCTAGGCTCCCAAGCGTGACCCCTAGTGTCAACTCATAGACACAACGTCGAGTGAGTGACTGGAGATGTGGAACTGGTGTTGAGCGGGTAGAATTCAATGAAGCTGTCAGCTGAGGACATGTGAGGTGTCTATTTCTCAAATAGGATATTCTTATCCTCTTGTTTAGTTGTACATCTAGCCAGTTGTCCTATGTCTTTGAAGAAATCTTCAGTTTTTTGGCCATTTCAAGCATTGTATAGCCTTCATTCCTCAAAACAATGATAGACTGATGAGTTTCTAAATAAAGCTGTTTCTTTTTTGCCATTTTTGACCTAATATAGATCTTAAGACATGTCAGTTGATTGCATATTGTGGCAACTCAAAAACAAACACAAAGACAATGTTAAGCTTTATTTAACAAACCAATTAGCTTTCAACTGTGTTTATGGCAAGTGTTTTTTTTTTGTACAAAATTAGCAATTTAGCATGAATACTCAACGATAAGGTGTTGGAGTGATGGCTTCTGGAAATGGGCCCTATCAAGATTTGATAAAAAATTACTTTGTGATGAAATCACAATTGACACAATATGGTGCTGTTTTTTTACATCAGTAATGTCCTGACTATCATTTGTGAGCAGTTGAATGCCACTTTGGTTAATTAAAGTACGAATTTCCTTCTGAAACAGTAAAATCTGTACATTATTCAAAAAATTTGGCCACAAGTGTATATCATTTATCACATTAAAATCAACTGCCTTTATTCTAAAGAGGAGTGGCCATTCCCAGCCACCAGATATTATTAAGCCAATTTGCTTGTCCCTATCCTGGCTAATCCTGTATTCTTAGTGCCAAGGATCTTTTTCATTACATAAACTGTTGCTTGTTCACAGGGGAGCCTGTCTGGGCAGAAGAATATGTAATACAGCAACAATGGCATAATGCAAAGGAACTATGTACGTGTTAGGAATTCCTTGTCTTGTTTCACTGTTGCCCTCTGTCTGCCAGTTTTGTCACCTTTGCATTCCATAGTTTTGTTCCTTGTTTAGCTCCACTGTCTCACTTGTCATTGTTTAGAACTACACTTCCCAGAATCCACCTGCCATCATCACTGCCATTTTGTTCATTGTTTTCACCTGTGTCTCATTCTGTCATCACTCACTGTGTATTTAAGCCCTGCTTTTTGTTCACTCCTTGTCGTTCGTTGAATGTTGTTAGCCTGGTGTGTGTTCCCTGCCCGTGTTTTCTATGTAATGTTTATTTCCCCATTGAGGGTTTTCCTTTGTGTTTTGCCTGTTTGTTTATGTAATAAAGTTGAACTGCAACTGGATCTGCATCTCCTCGTCTGCCTTCGCTGCTCGTTCATAACAGAACGAACGACCACACTATGGATCCAGCGGTTCAACGAGCAAACTTCCACCTGCTCTGCTTGAAGCAAGAGGACCGCCCTATAGAGGACCACATCCACGACTTCCTTAAGCTGGCGGGTATCTCGGATTTCCCGGACTCCTCTCTGGTGGTCTTCTTCAGGCGCAATCTGCACCCCGCACTTAAGGAGTGGTTGCCACAGGCAACGCGCGGCTGGACGCTCCACGCGTTCATGGAGGAGACTCTGCTGGCCTGCGGTTCGCCGTTAACTGTGGGCGCCATCGAGGAGAACTCTGCCACTCCTCCCACAGTAATAACCCTCCACTCGCCCGTGGTTCGTACCTTCACGCCTGCCTTGGTCAGTGAGCCTGCATGGTCCACTTCGTCTGCCCGGCGGAGGAGGAGAAGAGAAAAGGCTTCTGCTCCCCAGTCTCCGCCTGCCACGGCCAGCGAGCCAGAGCCCACGCCTGCCACGGCCAGCGAGCCAGAGCCCACGCCTGCCACGGCCAGCGAGCCAGAGCCCTCGCTTGCCCCGGTCTGCGAGCCAGAGCCTTCGTCAGCCACGGTCAGCGAACCTAAGCCAGCGCATACCACAGTCAGTGAGCCAGCGCCTGTAGCCTCGACCGTCCCTGAGCCAGCGCCTGTAGCCTCGACCGTCCCTGAGCCAGCGCCTGTAGCCTCGACCGTCCCTGAGCCAGCGCCTGTAGCCTCAACCGTTCCCGGGCCAGCGCAAATAGCCAGGACTGACCAAAAGCCAGCGCCAATGGTCATGCCCGTCCTAGAGCCTGCGCCCCTCAAGCCTCCCGAGCTTCCCAGAGCTCTGCCTTCCGAGCTTCCCAGAGCTCCACCTTCCGAGCTTCCCGAGCTTTCCAGAGCTCCGCCTCCCGAGCTTTCCAGAGCTCCGCCTCCCGAGCTTTCCAGAGCTCCGCCTCCCGAGCTTTCCAGAGCTCCGCCTTCCGAGCTTCCTGAGCTTTCCAGAGCTCCGCCTTCCGAGCCTCCCGAGCTTTCCAGAGCTCCGCCTCCCGAGCTTTCCAGAGCTCCGCCTCCCGAGCTTTCCAGAGCTCCGCCTCCCGAGCTTTCCAGAGCTCCGCCTTCCGAGCTTCCTGAGCTTTCCAGAGCTCCGCCTTCCGAGCCTCCCGAGCTTTCCAGAGCTCCGCCTCCCGAGCTTTCCAGAGCTCCGCCTTCCGAGCCTCCCGAGCTTTCCAGAGCTCCGCCTCCCGAGCTTTCCAGAGCTCCGCCTCCCGAGCTTCCAGGGCTCCGCCTCTCGAGCCTCCCAGGGCTCCGCCTCTCGAGCCTCCCAGGGCTCCGCCTCTCAAGCCTCCCAGGGCTCCGCCTCTCGAGTCTTCCAGGACTCCTCTTGAGCCTTCCAGGGCTCCGCCTCTCAAGTCTCCCGAGCCTCCCAGGGCTCCGCCTCTCAAGTCTCCCGAGCCTCCCAGGGCTCCTCTCGAACCTCCCAGTGCTCCTCCTCTCAAGCCTCTTGAGCCTCCCAGGGCTCCACCCCTCAAGTCTCTTGAGCCTCCCAGGGCTCCACCCCTCAAGTCTCTTGAGCCTCCCAGGGCTCCACCCCTCAAGTCTCTTGAGCCTTCCAGGGCTCCGCCTCTCAAGTCTCCCGAGCCACCCAGGGCTCCTCCTCCCAAGCCTCCTAGGGCTCCGCCTCCCAGGGCTCCATCTCTCAAGTCTCTCGAGTCTGCCAGGGCTCCTCCTCCCGAGATTCCCAGGGCTCCGCCTCTCGAGCCTCCCTCTGCTCTGCCCCCTGAGCCTCCCACGGCTCCGCCCCCTGAGCCTCCTTAGCTTTCCATGGTTCCTCCTCCCTCGGCTCTGCCTCCTGAGCCTCCCACGGCTCCGCCCCCTGAGGCCTCTGAGCCTCCAGAGCCTCCCTCAGCTCCGCCTCCAGAGCCTCCCTCAGCTGAGCCTCCCGAGCCTCCTACGGCTCCGCCTCCCGAGCCTCCTGCGGCTCCGCCCCCTGAGCCTCCCGAGCTTTCCATGGTTCCTCCTCCCTCGGCTCTGCCTCCTGAGCCCCCCACGGCTCCACCCCCTGAGGCCTCTGAGCCTCCAGAGCCTCCCTCAGCTCCGCCTCCAGAGCCTCCCTCAGCTGAGCCTCCCTCGGCGCCGCCTCCTACGGCTCCGCCCTCAAAGCCTCCCGAGCCTCCTGCGGCTCCGCCTCCCGAGCCTCCTGCGGCTCCGCCTCCCGAGCCTCCTGCGGCTCCGCCTCCAGAGCCTCCTATGGCTCCGCCGCCACAGCCTTCCAGGTCACCGCCTTTAGGGCCTCCTCCCAGGGGTCCTGACCCAGTCCCTGAGCTGTGGCCTCCTCCCAGACCTTCTGACCCGGTCCCTGTCCTGTGGCCTCCTCCCAGGCCTCCTGACCCGGTCCCTGTCCTGTGGCCTCCTCCCAGGTTTCCTGACCCGGTCCCTGTCCTATGGCCTCCTCCCAGGCCCCCTGACCCAGTCCCTGTCCTGTGGCCTCTTCCCTGGCCTCCTGACCCAGTCCCTGCCCTGTGGCCTCTTCCCAGGCCTCCTGACCCAGTCCCTGCCCTGTGGCCTCCTGACCCAGTCCCTGTCCTGTGGCCTCCTCCTGACCCAGTCCCTGTCCTGTGGCCTCCTCCTGACCCAGTCCCTGTCCTGTGGCCTCCTCCCAGGCCTCCTGACCCTGTTCCCGTCCTGTGGCCTCCCCCCAGGCCTCCTGACCCGGTCCTTGCCCGGTGGCCAGCTCCCAGACCACCTGAACCTGTCCTTGCCATCTGTGCCCCCTTGGACTTCCTATCTACCCTTCGTTGCCCCCTGGACTGCCTGTCTGCCCGTCGTTGCCCCCCTTGGTCTGTCTGCCCACCACAAGCCCCCCCCAGTCAATGGACATTTTTTGTTTTATGTTGATCGTCTGGAATCCGATCCTTGAGGGGGGCTATGTTAGGAATTCCTTGTCTTGTTTCACTGTTGCCCTCTGTCTGCCAGTTTTGTCACCTTTGCATTCCATAGTTTTGTCCCTTGTTTAGCTCCACTGTCTCACTTGTCATTGTTTAGAACTACACTTCCCAGAATCCACCTGCCATCATCACTGCCATTTTGTTCATTGTTTTCACCTGTGTCTCATTCTGTCATCACTCACTGTGTATTTAAGCCCTGCTTTTTGTTCACTCCTTGTCGTTCGTTGAATGTTGTTAGCCTGGTGTGTGTTCCCTGCCCGTGTTTTCTATGTAATGTTTATTTCCCCATTGAGGGTTTTCCTTTGTGTTTTGCCTGTTTGTTTATGTAATAAAGTTGAACTGCAACTGGATCTGCATCTCCTTGTCTGCCTTCGCTGCTCGTTCATAACAGTACGAGAGGACTCTTCTCTTTTCCCTGGGAGTAATACTTTTTATTTATATATGCATTCTTAAAATTCTACCCCTGTGAATGTGCCAAGAAGCCTATCGATCATTGACAGAAGACAGGGTAGGTAGATAGTGCTTGTATGTAAGATGCCATGCTTAAGAGCTTTCAGTAAATTATTTGTGGATTGGCCAAATGCTGCAGGCCATAATTAGTCAAGCAACAGAATAGCTTGAGAAGAGACAACAGTGCTAGAGAGACAGTCCTCTCTTTATGTGTCAAGTCATTTTACTCCTTAAAGTCCCCCTGAAGTGCCTTGAAGAGCACAGTTTTCTTTGGCCTGCTGATGTATTATCTACTGAAACATGAAGTTGGGGCGGGACTTGTTGAACAGCTCATGATTTTTTTTAAATAGCCAATAGGCTACGTCGCTTACCCAGGCAAAGCCATGCACACATAAATAGCTCAGAAACAAACGTATCACATCACGATTTGCATTATATTCTTACAATGAGGCTCGAGCCGCTGTGCACATCAATGCAGTGAATGAAAAACAAGCGAGTAAAACATCACAATACATTTTTGAATCACAATACACTAAATATCACCGGTCCTACTCTAACCACCTCAAGCATTATTTGAACTGAAAATCCCCTGTATGGGAGGCTGACACGCTAACAAGGAGGCTATAAGCCATGGCCTCTAGCCTCAGTCACTGATGCGTCTCTTAAGGCCAGGAGAGTGAGGTTTACACACTGCAATGCTATCACGTACAGTGCCAGCTGGCTCCTGTTACATAAGTAAAGAATAAAGAACACTTATTTGTGCTGTACATCCCAAGATACCTTATAAAAAAAATGGCTGCATTGAACATATGAATAAACTCAAGCAAGTTTCCTATCATCCAACTCCCACGTTCACATTACATTCAAAAGTGATTATTCCTATGCCATATTCCCTTCAATTCCCTTCAAAGACTTTTACCCTCCACTGTAAAAGGTGACAACAGTAATTTACAACTCACTTTTTAAACACTTCTTGTTGGAAAATCTGTTTGGAACAATCCTACAGCATGGATTTTGGTCCTTTCAAAGTACTCTTCAAAGTCATGATCAATGCCAGTTAGAATACATCCAGACACACTGATCAGATGTAGGGGGAGGGGACGTTCTCATTCTAGAAAGCATTTGATTGGACAAAGTTAATGCAGTAAGCTGTGATTCATTTAGCTATGATGGTTTGCCAGAATAGACACTGATAATTTTAAATGCATATATCTTCTGAAAACTACACTGACAATTTTAAATGCATATATCTTCTGAAAACTAATATTTTCATTTAGAGGTAAACTAGCATTTATATTACCTTAAATAGATATAGACTGAAAGCATCAAAGCTTCAATTTTAACTTCATGAGGTATTTAAAGGGACAGATTACCTAAAAAGTCAATATAATATGTGCCATTCTTTCTTGTCATTCAAAACCTGTATGATTTGCTTTCTTCCATGGAACACAACATATCCTGGTTATTTTCTTTATAATAGAGGTAAATAAGGACTGGGACTGTCAAGTTCCAAAATCACAAATAAAAATAAATAAAAAAAGCACCAAAAATATATCATTATGGTGCTCAAAATGAATTGTGTGCTATATTCCTAAATACGTTTTCTGAAGCATACAATAGCTATGCGTGATGCGCACACCAAAATTCAGGTCATAATTAACTGAATATCTTATCATTTGAACTGTCGGATAACAAATATCAGTAAATAGTGATTTAAAATACAGTATGTTCCCCACACAACCCTACTGTATGAATTTAAAAGACTACAGCAAAAGTCATTTGGACCACTTGTATGATACTTGTATAGTGCTTTTATGCTGTATTCACATTCGTACATGAAAAGAGTGGCCAAAGACATTAAAAACTTCTAAATAAATGTAATTTTGTGATCTACAGAAGAAAGAAAGTCACTCTGTTTGGAACGACTTGAACATGAACTGTTTATTTTAAATGGGAATATCCAAGTTAGCACCTAAAAAAAAAAAAAAGAAAAATTATGAAAGCTAACACTTCTGCATTTTCCACACGTCAATTACTTTTCTCAATCCAGACACATTTTCTTTTAATGTTTGAATCAAAGAACAGCAATAAGGTTGCAGTTACAGCATATTTTAATGTTCCTGAATATCCAGAAAAATAATCATAGATCAGAGTGGAAAGTCAGTGGGTCTTGAATATATAATTTGCTCAGAGGTTACAACATTTTAAGTGCACAGAATTTACTTATTTTACCTTCCATTCATCTGAAAAGAGAGATGATGGTGGAGGAAAGGAAAGAGAGTAAGAGAGTATTGAATGAGACAAAGGTAGAGAAGCTTATAAATCAAATGTTTCTTTTGGGATCACAGCGCATGGATGACCGTTGCACGAATACACTGTGAATTAATCCACAAATGTACTCTTGCACTTTGGAATGGAATTGAAAGAAAAACACAAATCCTTATCTGACTCGTTGTTCATTGAACATCCACCTCCCCTGAGAAGCCTTTGAGTCAGAAACATCCAAAAGCCATTACACAATCAGAGTATAGCTAGATGAAAAAAAGGCTTACTGCGTCAGGCTTCCGATGACAGTGCAAAGCCTACAAATGTTTATACTTTAGTTTTTAGACCTGTGTAGGGGAGGAGGTTTTAACTGTATTGCAGATTCATGCCCACAACACCAACAAAAATGTATATATGGATTGCATGTAAATATGTAGATCAGCACTCATTTCCAAAAATCTAGATATCTAGATCTAGATATGCCATAACATATGTAGTCCAACTCTATAATGATGATCATCTTCATCTCTGGGCATGATGAAGACACAACACCCCCTTTTTTTCCTTGGCCCACAATCCTCACTTTGTCACTTTTCTTCCTTTCAGTTTCCTACACTTTGTATTTTAATTTGAATAATATATATATATATATATATATATATATATATATATATATATATATATATATATATATATATATATATAACTAATTATTTCAACACCACAATTAGCCTATATATTCACAAATTGATGTCATAAGAGCACCACTGCTGGACTAAGGCAACAGGCAAAAACAGGATGATGTGGCCAACATTTGATTTAAATTGACAGAAATACATTTCACATGCATAAAAGAATAAATTACTATTCTGTATAGTATACTATTAGGCATTATTTTACAACAACGATTTAATCTTACTGCTGTTGCTGCAATTTTTAAAAGCAATTAGACTGTGCATTACAGTGATTTTACCACAAGTAAGGGGTTTTCTTACTTGGGGTAACTCGAGTAGCTTATTTCTTTTAAAAAACAGCAATATGATTAAAGACACAAATATTCCATCAGCAGTTTCTTTTTACTTTTTAAATCTTCCTCCACAGCTGATAATTGCAACAACTTGGTGCTTTAAAATAATAGTTTACTCTTTATTAACTCTCCCCTATACCATCTCAAACTCATATGACTTTATTCTGTGGAACACAAATGCATTTGCACCAATTATTTTATTATTTATTTAATGTTTTTTTTTTATTTTCTCCCCTATTCTCCCCAATTTGGCACGCCCATTTCCCAATGCTCTCTAAGTCCTCGTGGTGGCGTAGTGACTTGCCTCAATCAAGCTGCCTCCACATCTGAGACCGTAAATCTGTGCATTTTATCACGTGGCTTGTTGAGCGTGTTACCGTGGAGACCTAGAGGGTGTGGAGGCCCATGCCATTCTCTGCAGCATCCATGCCTCAACGAGAGCAAGAACCACATTATAGCAACCATGAGGAGGTTAATCCAACGTGACTCTACCCACCCTAGCAACCAGGCCAATTTGTTGCTTAGGAAGACTGACTGAAGTCACTCAGCACGCCCTGGATTCAAACATGCAACTCCAGGTGTGGTAGTCAGCGTCTTTACTTGCTGAGCTGCCAAGGCCCCCTATGTACACATTTTTGATGGATATATGATGTGTTTATATCCATACAATGTAAGTCAATGGGGTCCAACCATTTCTAGCTCCAAAATAAGGAAATAGAGGCAGCATTTAAGGTAATCCAGACAAGTCTAGTGGTTTAATCCATGTCTTCTGAACCGAAACTATTGGTTTTAGCTGAGAAATAGACAAAAATGTAACTCATTTTGTAACTCCTTTTGATGCATTTGCAGTCATTTGCAGATGTCAAGATTTATAGTGAAATTTACTAACATCAGTCTGTTTCTCGCCCAAAACTGATTGCATCACTTCAGAAGACATGTTTTAAGCTACTTTAGTAGTATGGATTACCTTTATACAACATTTACATCATTTTGGGGGCTTGAAAGTGTTGGACCCCATTGACTTGCATTGTATGGACAGAAACATCTCATATCTCCGTTAAAATATCCTTCTTTGTGTTCCTCAGAAGAACAGAAGTTATATGAGTTTGAGATGCATAAAGGAGAGTAAATGATCAGAGAATTATAATTTTTCGGGTAAACTATTCCTTTAATATTCACCTTATCCACAGAAACTAGCGTGCATCCATCTTTAAAATTTTGTCTCGAAATTTCTGGTCTAGCGGTTCCTAGATAGATATCTATGGTGTTTAAATCAAAGTAGTATATAGAATTTACAGGTTGCACAGTTGCCCAAATTTATCATTACTATTTTAAAGTATTCATGGGATGTCATAAAATCCTGAAGCAGAGGGGGAGATTTTAAAACAAGATTAATTCATTCACAAATCCTCAAGATCCTACCTTCACTCTGTTGACGTACGGATGTGCCTCTGTGCTCATTAAACTCCCAGAGACAACACAAAGTCATAAAAACTATATCTGAACGACACCTCTAGCCATCTCTTCATGTCATTCAGTCATCGCGTTATAGTTAAAGTGATTTTTTGAATTTCATGTTAATTACACACTATACTGAATTTACAAATGATTTAAATTTTAAAACCAAAACATTAAGAAGATTCACACATATAACAATTCAATTATGTGTGCCATAGCTGACCAAATGGTCAAATTTACCTCAGTAAAATTCATTCCAAAGGTGGATGAATGAGTCTGTCCCAGCCTAGAATGATTTCTGCGGCAGGTGCCAACAGGCTTCGCTCGCATCTCCTTCCTAAACATGTAGCTTTTGTTTCTAAATAATAAATATGTTGATGCATTAATGATTCTGCCATTTTTTTCTGTGAAATATCTAAACAATTTTTTATTATTTACGTTTAGATTTTTTCTTTATTCAAATCAAATCACCTTATTGTCACAGTACCATATACACAAGTTAAACAGTAGGTTAAAGTCTTGTGTGCAGTTCCGAGCAACATAGCAGTCATGACAGTGATGAGATTATTAGTGCTTTCTTTTCTTGTTTTGTGCCCAATTTATTCACCAGAACGCTATCATAGTTATTCATATGTGTCGATTTTATGAGCAGTGATGCTTAATGTTACCCACATGCTGTTTTGGACATTCTGTGTTGTATTATTAGTTTTTGCTTAATTTATATTCACATTTATGAATTTTACTTGTTGTGGAATGAAGACACGACAACAAAAGGTGTTGGCAAAACATGCATTTAAGGGTGAACAACACCACAGCAAAAAAAGCTATTTATTTTATTTATTTTTTTATAGCCTATCTGGGGTGCAATTCCCAAAACTATGATTAGCCAACTATGGTTGAAAGTTCCATCATTACCAACAGCAATTGTAAAACATCGCATTATTGTTTTTTAAAAAATATATTAATAAACTTTACATTGACCAGTTCCTCTCACCTCGTGCAACAACAACATCCTTATGTTAACCCTCCTCCTAATTCATTCCACTGTTTTAATTTGAACTGCCCCTTGTGTCGGATCTATTCAGTGTTGCCCTGCCTCATCATCCAGACTGCAATCTGGGATTACTCAGCGGAGCTGATCTGTTAAAGAGACAGTACCAATTTAGCACTTGATATACATATCAATGTAAACTTTTCTGCAAAACGCAGAAGTGCTTAAAACAAACATGTTAAAAAATGTACTAATGTAGTAAGTGTAATAAATGTGTAAATACATAAATATTTTAAAGGCACAATCATCCATTGTGAAATATTTCAACTTCATAAACCACTGAAAATGTGAAAGAATTAAAAAAAATAGGGCATATACCGCATATACCTGCAAGGTTTATTTTATTTATTTATTTTGCAAAGTATTTATATACAGTATATATATATCAGGGCTGTCAATCGATAAATTTTTTTTATAGAATTAATTACATGGTATCCCGATTAATTAATCACGATTAATCGCATATACAAATATTTGCTGAGAAAGCCCCTCATATAACAATAATTCAATATATAATGATGAAATAATTATACATAGTTATTTTTAAATATTAAAACATTATATATATATACTTGATGCGGGACAAAGCTTCCAATTTCGGGACTGTCCCGATGGTCACCCCACCGTACGACCTGCGTCTGACATGCTTGTGTCGCGTCTCGGGTGTGTTGCATCATAAAAATAAAATGTTTAGGTCACTGTGTCAAGTTAAATATAGTTTAATGCTCAATCTTTAAACACATATTGAGATGCCTTAGTTTGCATTTGCGCTCCTTCAAGTTTTGAACGCAAGAACGTAACGCACATTTGTGTTGTGTGTCCGCTGAAAGGTTGTTAATATTTTGTTCACTGTAATAAACTGTGTGTTGCTCACACAGCTGAAATTTCACTTAGTGCCCTCTGGTGTAAACAGGTGGTACTACAAATTTGCATTTGTCAGGAAATTTTTTGAACGCGTTATTTTTTGTAAAATTAATCCCACGTTATTAACGCGTTAAATCGACAGCCCTAATATATATATATATATATATATATATATATATATATATATATATATATATATATATATATATATATTTATAGTAGCACTTAAATTATTATTTTTAGAATATAATTATTAATTATATTTTCATTAAGTTCCAACCTTATTGTTTTTTTGTTAAAAATGTGTATGACATTTTTAAACTGTGACAACATCTTGTATCATTATTATAAATGCAATTTCATGACATTAGAATTGAATGTGAAATTTTTTTATTTGCATATAATATATGATGATGGCCCCTTCTCGGTTTTCTTTGTATCTTTTGTATTTTTCAGTTGCATTATGCTTACGTATTGTCAAATATCTGGCGGGTAAAAACAAAAATTTACTAGGCAATGGTGATTCTTTCTCTAACATGTCTGTAGAGGGTTGTAGGTGAAAGCACCATAGGTAATGCTCTGAAGCCCCGTTCACACTGTGGGCGGCATGTCGCTAGACTTTGCGATCTGTGTTGCTGGTGGCTGTTCCTACCTAACTTTAACGTTATTGGTGGACTGCACAACTGGCCAAAGTAGCTTTTGAAATGCTGTTTACAGATGATAATGCCAATAAAACTAAGATACTGTATCATACTAATTTGACAAGGAATCAGTTCTTTTGTCTCTAAAAATGCACATTCTGCAGGTGAGAGTGTTTATATAACCTGAAGCAGTGTTTAATGCATCATATTATTAAACAAGACAAACTTAATTTCAATATATGAATCAAACTCACTCAGAATGCCGACACGATTTTCCATGCATCATTTTGTTAGGCCATATCTATGTATGTGGTTACAGACAAATTATATAGAACAGTGAAATCACTCACAGAAACTTTTAACTTCTGCGTCTTGCCTGCACTCGAGTCAACTCCAGTATCTCACACTCACCTTGCCTGGAGATGAATGACGTGAGCTATAATGTCTTTACTCTCATTGGTAGACGCTCGTGAATGACACTCATCATTTGCATAGAGCTGACATTTTCTCATCTTGTCTTGTCTTGTCATCTGTGCTCTCATTGAAAATGAATGGGATGGTGTCACTGTCTTGCGCGATGTTGCTGGCGGTGTGAACGGGGCTTAAGAACTAAGCCCCTGTAAAAATATTATATGAAAAAAACTGAGAGATGCATTAATTATGCACATCTTGCCAAAACAATACAAAAATAATAAAAATAATACCAAAATACCACCTTTACCAAAATAATAAAAACAGCCATGTATAATTCCATTCCCAGATCCTCAATATGACATGCTCTATGGGTCTCCGAGGCGTTCCTTCAGAAACAATAGTACCGTAAAGCTTCAGTGGTCTATGCACTCATTAATAAGCAGACAGATTAATAAACTATGTTGGACGTGCAATTAATGTATGCGCCACATGGGAGGGAGATGAGAGGGGGTAGGTTGATTACATCACATACTGTATTGTAACACTTCCTTGGATTCTGCCATCTAATCAGAGTGCTCTCTTGTGTGCTGTTACTAGTTATGTTGCAACTTGAAATCTGTCACTGCACTCAACTTTTGCTCAAATGGCATTTCATAATCTCCAAGGATGTGGATCTTCTAACAGTGTACAGCAAAAATTGTCTCACTTTTACTGATACAGTCAGTCTTTCTATAACTGAAGGTTAAGTTGAATTGATAGTTCACACAAAAATGAAAATTCTGTCATCATTTACTTATAATTCATCCTCATGTTGTTACAGACCCATACTCGCATTCACTTTAACTGTGTGTTAAAAAATATGACATAAACGTCAAATTGTGGCTGTGGATAACATTCTGCCAACATTTCCTTTTGTGTTCCATGGAAGAAGGAAAGACAATTGGGTTTGGAACAATGGCTATCTTTTTTAAAGGTCCAAAAGGGGATTTAGATTCAAGACCTCACTTTCTGCATCTTGTCTATCAGTCAGTCTATTGGCTTTGTATTGAAGGCAAGATCTGTACCATCAAATCCACATCTAGCACACTACGTGACCATGCCACAGGGATAGATCTGCTGTCGACTGATTGCACCTCTTCAACGCTAAAGCGCTTCTCCTTGCCTTGATGTATCGGCCTAATTTTCCTTGCTAGATGATCCGATCATCAGTACAGTCGCAGTAGAGGAAATCAAGGGAGGTTGGGAAGAAAAAAGGACATTGATTTGGTCAACAATGTAGCAGTCTCTGAATAGCTTGTCTGAATTCAGTGGCTACGTCATACTGAGACAGGGAATATGAAGCTTTGAGCAAAAGCCAAACGTGTGGGAAATGATAATACAAAATAAAGTATGTCCCTGCTTGGAGACACTTGATGAATTTAACTTGTTGGTGATGTTTACATAATTAAGCTAAACAAATACAAAGGACAGATACAAAGTTAATACACATGATAATAATTAACAGTGTCTCATCATGGGGAACAATTACAGATCATCCATCCAAAGACTCTTCAAGAACCTTTTAAAGTTGTGAAAGAAATGGCAGCTCTGTAATGACCATCATGAATGATTCAGGCAATGACATAAATGGAGAATTAAATATAGTGCTTGCCTGTGAAAATCTCTGTGACACAATGTTAGCATGGTGGAGGTGGTTTCCAGAGTGTTGTTACAAGATTGCTGAGGACTTCAGACGATTTTATAGCATATTGAAATGTGTTTACTAGGACATTGCTTGGTGGTTGCTAGGGTGTTCTGGTTGGTTATGTACTAGCCTAAGTCAAAATAGCTCACCCCTCCAGTCTCTATGATATTCTGGTCTCTAGATTTGGCTTGATTTTCTTCTTCAATGTAATTCTATGAGATTTGTTTTATCATCCACCAGGCAAAAATCGTACATCCAATTGCTTAGAAAATTAATAGCACAAATCTCCTCAACAAGCTGCATGATTTGAGGTAACATTCATTGCAGTTATTCATGTCCATAGCACAAATAGCCTCAGCAAGCACCATTAATAACTCAACTATACTGCCTTTAATTCTATAACAGCGAGAGTCATTTTTTCTTCTTCTTAAAGCAGCAATGTTCCTAATGAAAGTTTGTCCTAATCTAGTTCATGTGAGGCTTATATAGTATGCATTGCAACAGTGAGTATAAGTAGCTGCGTAAAACACAGTAAAGATCATTAGCATTGTAGTATTCCCTCACAAAATAGTAGATCTCTTCAACAGAATTTTCACACAAAAATACAGTTATTTTGCAAAAAAGACTCTTTGTCACAGCAGGGAGGCAGATGAGACATTGCCTTAAATCACAACCAACTCAGATTACAATTTCACTACAATAATCACCCTCTTTCTGATGCTATCCAGTGAACTTAGCTAGTGTTGTTCAGAACAAGTTTTTAGCCTGCAAATACATTAGCGTAATTGCTGCAGGGTCTTCAAGTTCCAGTATGATTATTGCAAGCTAAATGCTATTAATTTAGCACAAGACATTTTAATTTGTAAGGGCAGCATGATGACATTGCCTCAGAGTTGGCAATACAAATTAACTTTTTACATTCAATAGACCACTTCAGATTTCTACTGGGAAATCAATGAATAGATACATTCTATACATTTGCTGCAAGTAGCTACCCAGCATTCTGAGAAGGTTACATTAAATTACTGATAGTGGTTGCTCTGAACTGCTTAACAGGACACACTGTTTATCAAAGTTTATCAGCATTTAATGAATTGGGTCGGCTCCAGGGACATGTTCATGCGTGTACATAGGATTCACTTCTGCTTGATTTTAATAAACTGCCACTAATCTCTACATGCCACCACTAGAGCTAAATAAGTGTTTGGGGAACTTCTGATTCTAACCAAAAGATTTCAAGCAGAAAGACACTAGTCAAAGTCACTCAATACAAGATGAAGTGGCTTGATGTGTGCAGTGGGATCAGGTTAACCATGCATTTAAAAAAGGACAACCCCCTGGCAATTGTACAGCAAAACTGTATGATTTACGCTAATTGTATTATTTTCCTTGCTAAATGGGGGGAGAAACTATAAAGCCAAGTGAACACGATACAACCACATTGACATCTGCATGCTAGTTAAGCTTTTTTATTTTTATTTATTTATTTATTTATTCAGAAGGGTAGTTCCGCAAAGATTTCAAACTGGTTAAAAATCTCACGGAGCAGTTGACAGATGTGCACACACTGTCCCGAACAGTGAGAGACCAGCAATGACCAACCAAAGAAATAGCAGAAAAGCACAAAAAAGAGAGCCATGCACTGGTAAGTGGGAGCCAAAAACCCTTTAAATGCCTCCCCGTCTCAACAAGCTCATCCATATTAATTGGCCCTTTTTCTTCTTTTTTCCCATTCTGTGCAGATCAGTGCAAATAAGACCGCAAGCCCTAAATCACTGATGTTTATTGACATGTTGTCATAAATAAACTCTCCCGTTGCTATGTGCATGGGATTTCAGGATCGAATTTCAGTATCGTAACTAGAGTTGGGAAAGGGCATAATTAGTTGTGTAAACACGTGGCAGAAAACAGGAAATGGTGAGCCTTTAATGGTGCAGTGCGTGACTCACGAGTCTTTTAGGGTGCACGGGTTGAAGAGTTTCAGTCCTGTAGTGTAAATATATATATATATATATATATATATATATATATATATATATATATATATATATATATATATTAATTTTTCATTTTTTTTGCCAAGCAAATCTTTTACAAATTAGTTTTTGTTGACTTATTTTTTTCAGGGGGTCCTGACCAGTTCCAGCCGAGCAACTACCATTGAGTAAAATGGGAACTCTAACAAATACCAGCTCTCTCCAGGTATTATAGACCTCCTTGGATGCAGCTTGACATGCCAAAGTGTCATTGAGATTATAGTGCTATTGTGACAGTATACTATAGAATGCAATTCATTCTGCAATTTTCATCACTCAACACAGGCATTGTCTGAAGAACTATTGCCATTTGTGTCATGATGTCACCACTAGCATTTATCACAGGCTTGTTATAATAAATAAAATGTATAATTCCCTATATCCTTTAGCCATTAATTTCCTTCACAAACTGTAAAAAAAATATATTAAAAAAGATAGCATGAACAACAACATTATTCAAATGCAATTATGTAGAGAAAATCTAATCAAGTTTGTCAAATCATTTAGTGATTTGAAAAGAAAACACTATTTCTCAGCTTCATATTTAATGGCACAGTGAGAGTCTTAATTACAGATTTGTTCATTCTTAGATCTGATTACCTCTGATTTGTTTTGAACAGCAGCTGTCTCTTTTCAAAATATTTGGATCATATTTTTGTTCCAATCGTGTTTTTGTTCATATTTTTGCTCTATCTTCTATTTTAATATACTGCATACCAGCGTACATTGCAATACCAGCTGCACGAATGCTGAAGAGACATTACTTGTTCTATTTGCTTTGGACTTATTGCATTCAAGTACTACAAATGCTTGAGCAATACAGACAAAATCTCAAAAGGTAAGACAACATAAATAAAAAGTAATGAATCATTGAGCTGACAAACAGCAATGACAAAGCAGCCCTATATGATACCAGACTACAGAGATGTCAGGAAGTGGTATTTAGAGTTCGGAGTCAAACACAAAATGAGAGATTGGGTTTGACCATAAGAATACAGCAAGGGAGAAAAAAGCCATCAAGACTGTGTGTCGCTTCAAAGTCTCAGGGGTTCTCCTGTACTACAGCACAGAAGCTTAGAGACAAAGAATCAATACAATCTGTGAGGTTTTAGCTTTTTCTCTTGGCTGAACATAACAGAAAAAAAAAACATTACATAAAAGCAAATATTGCTGCTGGACAGCGAGCTGAGTGCACTGCTACAAGTCCTGGAGTCACTGGAGGATCGAGAAAGGAGATGACAGCTCCAAATGGATTACCTGGGGACAACACTCATCACCACACTCAATAAAAGCATCAGCCTATGACTGTGTTTACAAATGGCTTTATCAAAGACCACTGCACTCACAGCTAGGTTTTATCTTAAATAATTTGTTTTTCCTTGTTAATGTTGCAAGGGAAATCCTACTTCTTTCTATTTTAAAAGGACGTTTTGCCCAAAAATCTAAATTCTGTTATCTTTGTCTCACTCAATTCATATTGTTCCAAACATGTATCACATTGTAAAAGTGAATGGGAACTGACACTTACATAATGCCTTACATCTCCTTTTATGTTCCATGGAAGAAAGAACGTCATATGTGTATGGAACAACATGAAGGTGAGTAAATGATGACAGGATTTTCACTGGCAATTAATTTAGTAACAGTCACACAATTAGGGTCATTTTCATCTGGCCTAATACAACAGGCCCCGCCAGCTTTAGAGGGCTCTGCACACAAAATGGTCCACTACAAATATTGACATATGAAGATGGGTAAAAGCCAGAGGCACCCTGTTGATTCCAGCATCTGTGCCTCAAACAGACTTTCAGCATTGCACAACAACATGAACAATAGAAAAGTAGATTTGGCTTTCCTGAATGATCGCATTTCTGGAGAGGGGGCAGAGAGCTGATAACAGATAAGACAGCTGTGCTGGAGGACGACTGACACAAAAGCCTTCTGAAGCACAGACAAGAGGCTAAAGCACATGTGTCAGGCAGTGTTGCTCACCAGGGCTTTGCCAGCCACTGAATGCGAGCTGACAGTGTTTGCAAGAATTAAAATATCACGCTTTATCTCGCTGTCTGAACCTGATATATCATATTTTCAAACATGAACAAGCGGAGCTGGCGTATGATCCAATGCTGATTTTTTATTTATTTATTTTTTCTGAAACAATGAGACGGCCAGGGACCACTCAACCAGGCAAGACCAAGCTGTTGCATGGCTCATGGTCTATATACATTTCTCTACGCCCCATCACATGCAGGATATGGTAAGGAGCATCAATCTCGCTTAAAGGATTGTGCAGAACGCGTGCAGTCAGTGATATCACCCCCCTGGTTTTTCATAGGCAACAGATGCAGTAGACTAGAGGAAACACTACTGCGCACATACAGGCTGTTCATTTTCACATAACAGTGCATGAGAGAGGCATAATCCAATCCCTGTTATCACACAGCTACAGGTTAGGAACAGTCCAGCAGGCTAGACTCATTCCAACAGCAAGCAGCATAAATATAGGCATGCACTGATCAATAACTGAAGCATAAATGCCTCTCTCTCTCACACATTACCTTGAAGAAATTATCCCTATAGCAGCCTGCAGACCGGTTTTATTTCTAATGAATTAGCCAAACCTAAAACACTTGCCATGGTTTGTTTTTATCCCATTACTGTCTGAAAAACGAACTAAATCTAGATCGTAGGGCAAGAATAAACGGACTTTGCGTCCTTTAATTGGAAGCACGCCAAATCCAGGCTACTTTAAATAATAATAATAATGATGGAAAAATATTAGGGGGAGTTTTTTTATTTTATTTATTTATCTATTATACTTTGGATCACAGAATATATTATCGTTCAGGACTGCAGAAGAAACAACAGAGATAGCAGTTGTGAAGACACGTTCAACAGATGGGCGACTGCTCATCCTTACGGCCACACCAGACTATACGGACAAATCCGACTTTGATTAATAAGCATAAAGCCTAGTCGAGTATCATATTTGAAAGACAGCAGCATGGGCAAAACTGTTATAATGGTGTCGGTTCGTGATTTCACTGTTAGAATTATATTTTAAGTTAAGGCGGGAAAGGGAACTACAACGGGCGCCAAATCAGTTTTATCACCTTCAAATAACGGAACAGACGAACGGTGACAGTTGAGATCGACCGTTATATTGCCTTTAAATGTGAAACATGACGATTTTGATATGAACATAACGTGACAACGAAATATAGCCGCCAAAAAATCGGTTGGAGGAAATGTGTCAAATAGACACCATATGTTTTATAACTTTAATCAGACACCTGATCTATTTTCTTTTCTTTTTTGACTTCCTGGTTGAAATGTGTCACTCGATCAGTGCTTGATACTCTCCATGAACGTGATTTGATTATTAATATATATGGGTATATTTTCTTTGCGCAAAGTTAATGGTCTAAAAGCCAATGGATGAATGGGCAGCACCTTGATAATGTTCTATACGTACGTAGTGCGCATGATTCTCACAGAGAAAGATCTTCAGTTAAGATTCACCCGTCTCTGCTTCGTGACAGATGACACTTTCATTTGCAACATATCCAACTTCAAGGATCATAAACTGAATGGAGTCGGAGAGTGGTAATTATAAATGATGAGTTGGATAAGGCTTTTCATTTTTTACGCTTCCAAATAGAGCACGGACGACTATTTAATGTTAGATTAGGTCGTGAGCATATTAATAGAAATAAAACCAATAACCTACCTTGTCTCTGTCAGCAGCAGTTATTCTATATTCCCCGATTTGCTCCGTAGATGCAAATTAAATTTGCCATCCATGACACGACTCAGTTTGAGAGATTGAGTATCTTTCACCACAATCCGCAAAGACGAACCCAAGCTTTTTTTCAGAGAATGAGAAAATCAAAATAAAACAACATAAAACAAACTGAAAAGGGTAGATAGCTTACTCCACGACATTAGAATATAGGGGGAATAATAAACCGTGTCAAACACAGCAACAGAAAAAAAAGAAGAGAAAAGAAAGGAAAGGAATAGAAATCCAATAAAAATGGGCAATGCTGTCGAAAATGCGTTGACTTTAGTTCACAAACAGAGGGCTCCAGTAATTCCACGCTGCGTCTCTGTATTCCAAATGAACTGAGTGCGCTCTGCAACGGGAAACGTCTCCTATCCGTTTATTCCTAAACTGCTGCGGTTTTACTTCCAGGACTTCAACTTGCAGTAGCATCACTTACACCTGAGCGTCCGTGTGTGTGTACCATTCCCTCCTCTCCCTTTCGGCTACGCGAGGACCTGTGTGCTTGTGTGTGTTTCGGGAGACCCCTACCCTTCTCAATGCACTGGCATCCGAGCTATCGGGAAGCAACCACCGCACTCAGTCAGGCGTCTGGATGCCCGCATTCACTATAGCAGCGAAGAGGATAGAGGCGCGTTCATGCTCCTTTTTCACGAGGGAGTAGGACGCGCGCACTGATCACCTACGTCAGCCAGCGCGTGCTCCAAATAGAACGCTGAGAGAGTCTGCTCATTCGATTTGGCTTCAAAGTTCTCCGTTTTTTTTCTCACAGAATGTGACATTATTTGTATTATTATCATTCATTTATACTTGTATGTATTTATTGATTTGGCTTCCAGTCGTATAAAATGTAGTCTTCAAAAAATGCTGGAGAGCAGAACAAATCTGAAAACCAATTAATCTGATTTTCAGTAACATATTTAAACCCCAGTAGCTGACATAAGCTAAGATGATTTATAGACCCACAGTTTCTTCATGGTGCTTTCTAGGGTCTAAATTTATTGTGGGTTTTAAAAAGTATGTATCGAATATTTGACAAACTGTGTTGGGCAAAGAGATACCAACCATATGATCAAATTGTGTTGTTGCAGTAAAATATTAAAGCAGCACTTTGCAAGTTACAAAAGTCAGCACTCAGCGAGGGCTTGGGATGCGGCGGGCATTTCATGTGCATAAACTATGTTCAGTTGGTGCAACTCACCGAAATCAAACTTCCATTTTGCACTGATCTTTAGGGTCAGGAATAGTAATATAAAAATAGGCCTAGAAATTGTTTGCTTAATATAACAAATTAAATAAGATTAAAAACATAAATGCAATGTGCACATGTTTGAGCATACTTTCAGTTACTGAACCATAATTGGCAGGAATCACAGCCTCAAAATGTTTCTTGTTGCCAGCTAATAGTCTTTTTTATTCACTCTTCATCAAAGAATGCTTACAGTCCAGTAATATTCTTAGGTTGTCTAGCATGCTCATCATTCTGTAGATCTACCCAGAGATAATCAATAATATTCATGTATGAGGACTGTGAAGGCCTTTCCAAAACCTAAAGGATTCATTTCTTCAAGTCTAGGCTACTTCATGTTTGACTTAGAGTAAAGTTTTGGATCACTGTCTTGCTTTAATATCCAACCTCTTTCGATTTCACTTTCTTCACAGCAGGGGCGTAGCACCAAATTTTGGGCCCTGGGTACAAACCATCTTGCTGGGCCCCCGTACCAAATATGTATGTATAGAAAACTAACTTCTAAGGGGCCCCCCCTGCCTCGGGCCCTGGGTACTCGGTACCCTTTACCCCCCCAGTCCGACGCCCCTGCTTCACAGTAGGACATTAGCTTCCAGGAATTGTTGTTACTTAGTAGATTTACATTATTCCCTCCACCTGCATAATATTTCCTTTGCCACTGGCAGCCACATTACCATATCCTACTCCCAATGGAGAAAGTGTTTAGATATCTTTAAAAGATTTCACCTGCTTTGTAAGAGCCAATTATGTTTTTGTATATTATGTTGGTTGTTGAATGTAAAACTGAGAGATTTGATAGTCAGAGATTGTGCCTGAAACCTAAGGTAGATCCACTTGATGCCTTAACTCAAAAAATATTTTAGCCTATTTTCAAGATGTATCCATTTCAAATGAATAACAAATTTACATCTAATTGAATAGTCTTGAAGAAAATATAATTAATAAAACTTGCATTTTGTAAGATTTGTACATTTTATTTTGTTAAAGATTAGGCAATTCAATTAGATGGAAAGTTGTTATTCAACTGAAATGGATACATCTTAAAAGTAGTCTAAAATATTTTTTTGAGTGTTGTTGCCCAGTCAGTAAATGTCTAAACAGTCAGCATTTCTGTATGGCGGTAGTTCCTCCTTAACAAACGAGTTTTAGCAAACTAGGATGGCCTCCAAGGCACCATAATGGCACTTCTAATGATCTACAACAAATCCAAGTGAGCTTTAAAGATAAACAAGTAAATATTGCATGACTACAGAGCTTATTTCATATGTGGCTTGTTTAAAAACTGATTTGTGTAGACTTGCTTTTACTGCTTTGGGAATTTTTGTTTATACCTTGTGTTTTAATGAGAGTGTTTTGATTTTATGTTCCGTGAAGCACTTTGTGCTTGTTTTACGGAGTATGTTTTAATTTTTTGTTTTGTGAAGTTATTATTAGTAGTATTATAAAGAAATAGATTCATAAGATGGTAAAAAGAATATATAGGCATTTATAAATTAATTTCTTTCTTTCATCCACTCATTCAGATCTATTTTTTATCCTTCCAACTCCAAACCACACTTACTGGATATTGTAGGAAGCAAATTGATGCTGTCTCAAAAAAATCAACCAGATGAATGCATTTTAGTAGACAGGATGTCAAACAAACATATAATTTGGATGTGCCATTATGCTTTGCTCTGTAAACTGCCACAAGAATGCAGCAATTCAGACACAGAGAATAATTTCAGTTCTGGCACTGTCATCACCTTACTTAAAGGAATAGTTCACCCAAAAATCATTATTCACTTACACTGATCCCAGTGATGCCATCCCAGATGGGCATCACTGTCTTTCATCAGCAGAACACAAATTAAGATTTTTAGAAGAAGATAGAGCTCTGTCAGGTCCTTATAATAGAAGTACACGGGTGCCAGCACTTTGATGGTCCAAAAGTCAAATTTAGGCAGCATAAAAGTAGTCCATGCGTCTCCACTAGATCAATGAATGTCTTTTGAAGAAAATCGATAGGTTTGTGTAAGAAACAAGTTGATAATTAAACAATTTTAACTTTAAATAACTTTTCCATCAAAGGCTCGAAATGGTCAAACTCTCACGTGATGTTCGTTCTTCTGTTGTAAATAAGCGCAGATTCCAAATGCAGCTGCTGGCAGGAGACGCGTTTTAAAAGTTAATAAAGTTTTAATTATCGATTAATTTTTTACACAAACATATCGATTTGCTTCAGAAGACATTTATTGATCGACTTGAGTCACATGGATTACTTTTTTGCTGCCTAAATATGACCTGCTTCTATTATATGGACCTAACAGAGTTCTACCTTCTTCTAAAAATGTGTATTTGTGTTCTGCTGAAGACAGACAGTCATATACATCTGGGATGGCATCATGGTAAGTGAATAATGAGATCATTTTCATTTTTGGGTTAACTATTCCTTTAAGCCCGAAGAAGTTTTGGAAATTGAGTTCCAAAACATACAAAAAAACATATTATAATAATGAAAAAATAACACTACTGCATCAACTAGAAGTGTGCCCAACCCTTTGCATATGTCATATTCACTATTAAATTAAGAAAATACAATTTCTAATTTCTCTCTTCATCATATGGTAGGCTACTCGATTTTTATCTACAGTATATGTTCTTAGCTACTTGCCTTTTTTTACCTGTTGAAATATAATTTTGTCATCCTCCATTTTACTGCTGATATATCTGTTTACCAATGTCTGCTGTATCCATCCATCTGCTCATTAAATCCACCTGCATCTGGGTTCAGCTGTACATTTGTGTGAGTGCATTCCTAACCAATCAGACATTTTAAGGTGAATATTATATGGAGGTTTTAATAAGTACAATGTTCCTCTCTAACCTAAAACTTTAAACTAAACCTAACCAATAATGATCTAAAAACAAAATGTGAAATGAAAAGCAGACTTTCTGAAGCAATCATGTCATTTTATGTTGCTTCAATGAGACGATGTTGAAAATTCAACAAAACATTAATTGGTCAATGGTGCCCAAGCTCTTTCTTTTTTGTCTTCAAAACATTGTTGAAATATTGTTCTCAGTGGTCATTGGTTATAGAAAACATCCTCCAAGGTGAAACTGACAATGACTATAAACCATTAATGTGTATGTGTGCGTCTTTACCTCTGAGAGTGTAAACAAGCTGTGCTAAACCCAAAACTGCCATGGCAAATGGCCCTGCAACCCCTTAGTGGAAGTAACTTTACCCTAAAGTGATTAATTTCCGATTCTGGTGCTATTGAGACTGAGTGCAATAAACTGTGACAGCACACATGACCCTTAGGGATTTATAAATCACAAACATTCTTTGTGACTTTAGTATTTTTTCTGTCACAGCACATCGTTCAAGATCTGTGGCATCTGACATTTTATGTTAATTTGAAAATCACTTAAGAAGCTTCTTGTTTAGAGTTCACAATTAGCACAGTTGATGTGAGCAGCTGTACATTCTGGAACATGAAAAGAGAGATTTCTCCCTGGCTTTGACTATTCCATTTGCCAGACAGAAGAACATAGGCTGAGGACACAAAGCACTGATTAATGGATAGATGGAATGGAACATAAATACAGTTGTTTTCTTAATTCACAGTTTGGTAATTCTTCCTTTCTCTGAGTAATTTGAAATGTCTGCCATGTGAATTTTATAAAGGGCTGCATTGTTTTTCTTTTTAAAATTAGCTCCTGAACAATGGTTTGCATGGTTAAAAAATAATAGTTTAAAAAAATCACTTTCCACGCATCATGCAGTGCACCAGCGATATTTATTTTGAGGCAAATATTTTCCATTTCCTCTTTCTCATTCTTGTTTGTACGCCTATGAAGAAGTGAAGTATGAAGTGTATAATTTCTGCACCACTATTGGAATTATTGTTTGTAATGATTGTTTTCTAACAGGTTTTCTGAAAACTCCCCCACCTTCCATTGATCAGCAAATCAATTTGAATATGCTTGAGAAATGTTTTTGTTGATCGTGCAACTTGATTTATCTTGATACACACAGAATCAGTCTCTCTTCCATTGATCAGCAAACACCATAGTTTACGCCAATTTGTATTCTCTTTTTGAGGAGTCAAACTATGATTGGCCTACTTGTGGCTCTGCATATTAAGCTGGGACAGGAGAGTGTTTTAACATTGAAAAAATGAAACATTTTCTGTCAATGTGATCAAATGTGCGACTGATCATCTTAAAATCCCTTAAATTCCACTCTCAAAGTCTTCCCTCTTGCAAACACACACGCACTTCTTCAAAGAATGTGTTAATACTATAAGTGCTGACTTGAAAATCCCAGATTTTAAAACAGCACAGGAAGTTGAAAGCAAGTGATAAGTTAAAGTTGAATCACACGCATTTCATCTTACATCTGTTCCAATTTTTACTTTTTATCTGCGCTTTCCTTCTCATTTCACACATCTCCCACAGTTTTTTTTTTCTGACCTATAATTTGGTCCTCTTTTATTTTTAATTTAGAAATGTCAGTATTTGCGGCAGGTCGTGGGTTATGTCTAAATGTGAAAATTAAAAATTGCCTCTTAGTGGAAAATCAAGAGGTATCACCAAAATTACAAATTTTCACCTTGCCTTTTTTCTAGCCTATGATACTATGATCTCTCTCTCTCTCTCTCTCTCTCTCTCTCTCTCTCTCTCTCTCTCTCTCTCTCTCTCTCTCTCTCTCTCCCTCACATGAAAAACATCTATCCAAATGTGTTGTTGGTGTATGCGTCCCATGAGTAGAATGCTGGTGACAATTATGATGATTTTTCATTGCAGCAAGATTTCATTCATCGAAGCGGGGTAAAGTCATCTTAATGGCTGAGTAAATAAAGCCAGCATCAACATGCTGACCTATTCCATTTTGGACAGAAATCACTATCGAAATGCACTGGTAAGCATACACAAAGATAGGAAGAATGAGAGAGACAAAAGGAAAGAAGGTGAGAAAAGCAGATTCAAGTTTATGCATATTTAAATTAGTGCAAACCATTACCATTACTATAGTATGTCTTGCTGTCAAACTAGGTAGCACACGCAGTCAATGTAAGAGGCCTTTTCCACTCTGGAGGCATGATTACCCTAGTGTCAAGCTGTTTGTAATTACCAGCTTCATTTGAGAACATGGGGAGGACTAATTTCCCAAATCTTGGTGGCAAAGTACATCTAAAGAAAGATTATGATAACCATAAGCACTTCCCCTGGATGACAGCTTGTAAACACTTTGGCATCTGATTTATAGAAAATGACTTAAGCACCTGCTTTAACAACTGAAAACAGGAACATTTATTATGCTAAAAGAGTATATTAGGGTTAATGCAGAGAGGCTAAAAGGCCCTTCACATGACTAGTTAACACTTCTTATGACAAGTTGTAATATTAGTATGAGATGGCAAAATTAAGTTGGCCTGTAGAAATATTTACTCCAATAGAGGAACATAAACATAACCCCTTTAACCCCTATCCTAAACCAAAACTTAACCATGATTTTAATAGAAAAATATCTGTTGTGTACAATGGAATAAAAAATAAAAATAGGTTTTGAACAAATGTTCTCACGATTTGTCCTAATTTTAATCCACACCCCAAACCTACACTATGACTTTAATAGGAAAATAACTTTGTGTAACACAAAAGAAAGAAAACATCAGGATTTTGAGGTGAGGGAAACACATTACAGATTTGTAACCTACATCAATCATTTAAGCAAAAATAAATATGGAAAAGTAATCAAATTTGTTCACAGATGTTTTATTTCTTAAAATAAATTGTTAAATAAGAGGCTAGCTAAAATTGATACCTACATTGTATCTATTTGAAATTATGCTTATTGATTTGTTACTCTAGAAATCATATCTTTTCATTTGAGCCAATCATGATATCTAAAGTTTTTGCCATCTCGTACTAATTATTACAAGATGTCATGAGGCTTTGTTGGACTAGAATCAGGGCTTCATCATACCTCTCAACACAAGCAAAAGCATTTTTTTTTTTCGTCCAAAAAGAAAATTTTGTAGATAGCATAATTTAAGGTTATTTGTTGATTGTACAACTTTATTTATATAGATCGATTTCTGTGCCAGCAGCCATATCACCCTGCAGCTTTTGCCTGGTTGCTCACTAAAGCTAAGCAGAGTGAGCCTGGATTTAGAATAACTTGGTCTCAGTGTTATTTTACTGTTCGCTTCAATGAATTGGCCAATATGAGCTTTATTTGAAAGCCTGTAGAAATATCAGTTTTAACTTTATTTTCCATTGGAACTCGAAGTTTATTTGAAAAGGAAGCAGTTTTAGGTCAAATAAAAAATAAAAAGTGGCAGTAAAATCTGGGAAAAGAGGCCTTACAGACTGGTCCCATCAGCAGAGGAGGCTTTTGTGCCAGGAAAATCTGGAGACACCAGATAACAGATAAACACATCTTTACACAGGTGCTGCACAGCCTTATGTTTTCTACCTCTAGACAAGCAAGACAAACTCCAGGCTATGTAGACCTTGGAACACAGGCAAACACTGTCTCTTTGGACACACCTGCTCCAGATTTGTGAAGACTGAGATAGGGAAGTGAGAATACCGGTCGGTACAGTCAATCAAATCTAGCTGTCACTTCAAAAAAGCTCTAGCCTCCATACGTTGAAGCTTCTAGTTACTCTTCTGAGGAAAAAGTACTTGAGTGTTTTCACCCATCTCAGTCTGTTTTCAGCCTCACATTACATCCTCTGTTACATGTCAGATGGAACAATATAGGTTCAGATCAGCCTTTCAACCTTAAGACCACATTTAGCTGTTAACAAATTGGCTTTTGGTTGCAGCTGTTGTTGAATGTTGAAGTACAACATGGGCATCATGCTCCAATATTGACTTTCAGTGAAAACGTGTGATCCCAAGGCCCACACATAGAGCTCTCCAATCAGAGTTAATGTCAATAACAAATAGCAATAAATCAATCACACTAGGAAATCAATTAGCCTCGTACAGGGTTTTAGAGGATATTTTGCATGTCTGAATATGGTTAAAGACTAAACAAATATCATTGGGCAGAAAGATTTAAACAGACTTTTTTCGATTTATATTTAATTGCATTTAGCACACACATTCATATCAAAATCAACTTTTCAGAAAAGTACAAGCAATATATCATACATGAGTAAACCATATTAGCAGTACCAGAATGTCGAATTTTCCATCGTTATGATATGAACATATTTATATGAATAATTCAACCAAAAATGATAATTCTCTTAATATATGCTCACCTTTTTGCTGTTTCAAACTTCACACATGCGCAGATCACGTGTTCAGTGCTCTATACATGCGTCAAGCACAAGGAAGTGTAATCTACTGTAGCTTCAAATCATGATTGCACCAAAGAGACTGCAGATGTCAAGATTTATTGTAAACCAAAACCAATCGCTTCAGAAGACATGAATTTAAAGACACTAGTGTATAGATTACTAATATGCTGCCTTTGAATGCTTCTTGGAGCTACAAAGTTTTGGACCCCCATTGAAGTAACAGGACAAGACATTTTAACCATCTGTTTAGACAAAACTATATGCTTTGTGTCACAAAATACAATAAATAAATGAATACATCTATTAATTAATTCGACTTCAAAATCTATTTAGTGACAAAAGAATTAATTGTTTTGTTTGCTAGGTATTCTTAACACTATATACTTTGTCTATGTCTGGCAAAGTATACAGGTAATTGTACCAGCATCAAATGGAGCAGAATAAAACACTTGGAAGAGAATCAAATCAGCCAAATCACTTATCACATTACCGGCCTTTCTCTTGTCCTTGGAACAATGAATTTGCCTTTATAAATAGTGAAATACTCCCACACCACCTCCTCTTCTCTCCCTGCCTTCTCCTGCAACACCCTCAACAGTCTTCCCCCTGAATCCCCTTCTTCTATCTGTACTTCTCTTTTCCTCCGCCCCTCCTGCCTCTCCCTTTTTTAGAGCTCTGGTGGTTCATTTGCAATGCTAAGCATCAGTTGGCAGTAATGTTAGAGAGGGTAAGAGGAAATGGGCAGCGCCTTCAACATCAGGCTAATCATTTTATCTCTGCTTTTCCTTGCTGCATAATAAGTGTTTTACGGGGGATTAGTGAAATAATGTATACATGAGCTGTTGTTTTTGAATCTCTGGAACCCTACGCTTCATTCCGCAACTGTTCAACTAGCTTATGTCATTTAGTTAACAAAAAGGGTCAGGCGGAGAGAGGGATGAGGAGGAGAATATCAACGAGGCCACCAACCGCACAGTCATGGTAACCCTCTCCTTCATTCTCGCTTGAGCATGATCTAGTAGAAAAAAACCTTTGTTAGAGCTTAGTTAATCCCAAACTGGCAATTTTGACAACTTTTTTCCATACATTGAAAGTGAATGGTGGCTGAAGGGGGTCGGGGTGGGTTAACTATCCCTTTGATAGTTACGCCACATTTGTATTGCTTTTGCCACTTGGTGAGTGTTATAGGATCCTGGCCAGGTGTAATGGTACATTCAACTTTTTTTATTAGTAATTGTTCGTCAGTCTCATATATAAGTACTCATAGCTCAAAGTGACACTGTGCAACCATAATCGAGAATTAGCAGTTGAATAGCCTCATCTGGTGTTTTGACATGACTCATTCAATTATTGATGCATGCATGAGTAGGAATAAAGAGGCTGTATTGATCCAAACAATGACTGATCAAAACAAACATGCTCTTTACCCTGGGCGTTAAATATGGCAACAACTGGTGTTACCACGTCAACCGTGAACAGCATATGCGCCCATCATGTCTCAGAGTGAACAGGAAAGCTCTGGTTCAACATTCATCAAATTTATGTGCTACCATTATCCCTAATATATAGTAAACAACAGTGAATAATTGTTTGTAATAAGCATCTTGGGTTCATGCAAAGAGAATAAAGCTCTGCTTATACATCACCAGCCGTGGGTTCTGGACTAAGAGAATAACCTTGATTTATTCTTTTTTCTCAGACCCATATGCTGCAAATGTAGCCAAAAAGACTTATTAAGAAAGTGCAATTAATCACAATGTGATAATGGTAACCAAAGCAAGTGATTAATAGCATCACTTAAAAACAACAGATCATTGAAGTAAATTTTTCCCAAGTGGCAGAACTCTGACCTGCTGTTTATTCAACTGAGGTGTTTGTTAAAATTAGGTTTCATAGTTATAATTTACTGTGCAAACAATCCTTTTATTTGTTACAATACTAAAGGAGCAGATGCTACACAAAGTTGCCTAATCACGTTTATTTTGCTTGATTGTGCATGATACAGCCTGAAATAATTTCCCTCTGGCTGGGCATGATGTTATGCTTTGGTTATGTTTAGAATATATAGTGCAAAACTATTGGAAAAAAAGGTCTGAGTTTTTTTTATAGTATTTTTCATGTATGTATTTATTTGTACTTTTGGCAAAAATAAAGGCAGGACAATATGTTCTGCTTGTCTCTTTTCCCAAATAAAAACTACCTCTCACGAGGCCTTGCCTCATTACCTCTTCTAACCTGAGGGTTGTAAGGTTCCATTGATTCTGTGACCACTGATTAAAATCAATCCACCATTCCCATGTCCCATGGTGTCCCTGACTGGCTCATATGCCCCGACTTTGAGCTTGAACTCCGAGACAGATCCCACTGACTGGCCTAAAGCAGGAATTCTGTTATGATATACTTCATCTTACAGGATGTATGAGAAGTAATGGTGATGTTGTACTCTTGACAGAATTTAAAAGGAATTAGTCAATTAGCAAGTTTATGTTTTACTGGCTCTTATTCATCTTCCCAAACAATCAATATGCCTGTAGTCTCTGGTATTATACTGACACCCAACGGCATGGATGCAGCATCTTGCAAAAGTAAATGTCTTTGGTAGCCATTACTATTGTAGACATACTCTATTTGCAGGCATATTTCTAACCCATGATTATTATATAATGCAACAGAAAGTGTCCAATTATAAGAGGGTTACTAAAATAAAGTGAGTAGTTTTGGGCTCAGCACAATGCCTTATAGAATAAAATAAAAATAAAGAATAAGAAACATGGATCAAAATATATTTTTCTAGGCAATTACTATAACAGTAGTTAACAACATAGTTAACATGAACAAACAATAAACAATACATCTACAGCATTTATTATTCTTTGTAAATGTCAATTTCAACATATACGTTTTTTATAACTAATTCACTATGAACTAACAATGACCAATTCTATTTGAATAAACTAACAAAGATTAATAAATGCTGAAATAATATATTGTTAATTGTTTTCATATTACCAAATGTATTAACCAATGTTAACTAATGGAAACTTATTGTAAAGTGTTACCAATGACTCTAATCCTTGCATTAATCATCCATATGTATTGTGACAATCATCTACATACTGGTACTGCATTTACAGTCTATATTCATCTATAAAAAGTCTAGGTCTAATAAAAACACATAATTCAGATACTTTATAAGACTGCATCCATGACCCAAACAGTTCCCTTTGTACATGCAGACTCTAGAAAGTCCAACTTCACTTTGTTTCACTGCAACTTTGGCAGGGCCAGCTCATCTGGAATAGGAGCTTTGAACTATCATCTTCCTCAGCCTTGTCAGTGGAAAGGCACTTCATGAATTCTGCAATCTTTTTCATTTAAATTAAAAGATTGATTGGCAGGCTGTGCTTATTCAGGTGTGACAAATTTGATAGTGTTCCTGCCTTACATGTGTGTCTGTGCTTTTTGAAAGAATGTGTGTGCGCGTGCGTGCGTGCGCGTGAGTGCTTGTGCGATGTTATGCAAAGATAAAAGGGAGCAGTGCAGCTCTCCAGTCATGGGTTCCAAAAAATCTGAAGAAAAATAAAACCTACTGACTTTGAAACATGTGCATTTTATGGCTTTGAAACAGATGCAGGTCATAAGGTGCAAGCAATTGGCATGCTAATCAAGTAACCAGAGGATTTTATCTGTTGCTCAGACACAGCTGGATAGATGTAGCTTTATCTGGGTCACCCAAAGCCAATGTTAAATCCACTCTGGCTTACCCTCTGAGAATGAGTTTGAAAAGAAGTATACTCAGAGATGTAAAAAACTCAAAACAGACTATATACTTTGAATTATAATACTTTTTTTTTGTCTGTAGCAGATCAAAAACGTATTTCGTGTTATGAGCAATTTAATAACACGGTAATGTATGTTAGAATGATATTGATACATTTTGTTGATTAATAATAATGTAGCCAAGTGGAGAAATTTCATGCAAGTTAAATCTAGTAATAAACTGGACATGGCCCCTTTAAGACCAGAGTTTTGTGACACCCGCTTTGCACACACACACACACACACACACACACACACACACACACACACACACACACACACACGTTGGAGACGTGAGAACATGCATTGTGCTCGAGAGCTTCTGTTTTTGTTAATTGGGTGATAATTATTTGGGTAAATATAAAATTCTACACAAAATGTTATTATATTGCATTAAATCTATGTTCACAGGAGTCATATATGTTAAAAATGAGTGTTTGTTATGGATACATTTTGAAGGATGCATATGGATTGCATGTGTGGATTTTGACCACGTTTGTGCTCATGTTTAAGAACTGGGTATGTATATTTAGTAGTAATCATATCTTATTTAATGATTTATATCCCAGAGTGTTTTCCAGTTTGGTGAATACATATGATACGTGTTTCATGTGAAAATATGAGAATTATTTTGGCTTAAACTGTTGCACATGGCCTGGTTAAAAATGCATAAGTCCTTAAAAGCATAAAATACTGTAAATGATATAAGTATGTAGGTGATGTATGCTGAAGCATATGGGTAGGCTAATGCCCTGTTTGTATTTTCATTTGAAATTAGCCTCTAACTTATTTAATTTCCATATTTTGTTTTGTAGTTCATTGAACCAAATTTCATTTTTTGTATTTCATTTCCTTGGAAGGAAATTGGTACTTTAGTTCACCAAAGTCGCATTCAACTGATCACAAAGTATAGTCAGGACATTACACTATTTTAAAAACAAAATATATATATATTTTTTTGAAAATCTAGACAGGCCCCATTTCAAGCAGCCATCACTCCTTGTTACGATCCCTGGTTATCTGCCCCGTGGTTTCCGTGTCACCGTCACCATGATTCCCGACCTTCATCACAGTGTTATTGTTCTCACCTGATTGTCTTTTGTTATCATCATGTGTCTGTGTATTTAAACCCCGCTGTCCCTCCATTCCCTTGTCGTTTGTTGTTCTGACTGTTTTGATGTTTTGGAAGGTCCTGATGTTTACTCTGTTTCCTGTCTAGCTGTGTTAATCCTGCCGTGTTTTTCCAGTCCGTGTTCCTTCGATGTTTTCATGTTTTAGTTTCAGTTTTCCCATCGTGGTTGTTTCCTTTGTTCCTGTCTGTTTATTTTCACCATTGTTCAGTAAACCCGCGTGTAGATCCAAACTCCCCGTCTGCCTCCGCCTTCTTGCCATAACAGAATGAACGACCGAAATATGGATCTAGCGGTGTTACAAGCCAACTTCCATCTACTAAGCCTCATGCAGGGGGACCGTCCTGTGGAGGACCACATCCTCGAGCTGGCGAGTGTCGCAGACTTCCCGGACTCCTGCTTGGTGGTTTTCTTCCGGGCCAACCTGAATTGTTCGCTCAAGGAGCAGTTGCCACCGGCGACGCGTGGCTGGACGCTCCGCAATTTTATTGAGGAGACTCTGCTGGCCTGCGGTTCGCCGTTCACTGTGGGCGTCGTCGAGGAGGACCCTGCCTCTCCTCCCACAGTGGTGACCCCCCATTCGTCCATGGGTCGACCCTACACGCCTGCCCCGCCTGCCAGCGAGCCAACCCCCACGCCTGCCTTGGTCAACAAGCCAGCGTTACCAGCCTCGTCCGCCCGGAGGAGGAGGAGGAGGAGGAGAAGAAAGGCTTCCGCTCCCCAGTTCACGCCTGCCACGGTCTGCGAGCCAGAGCCAACGCCTGCCACGGTCTGCGAGCCAGAGCCAACACCTGCCACGTTCAGCGAGCCAGGGCCAACGCCTGTAGCCTTGACTGTCCCAGAGCCAGCACCTGTAGCCTCGACTGTCCCAGAGCCAGTGCCTGTAGCCTCGACCGTCCCAGAGCCAGCACCTGTAGCCTCGACCGTCCCAGAGCCAGCGCATCCCGAGCCTCCCATGGCTCCACCTCCCGAGCCTCCCAGGGCTAAGCCCCTCGAGCCTCCCAGGGCTCCGCCTCCCAGTGCTCCGCCCCTCGAGCCTCCCAGGGCTCAGCCTCTCGAGCCATCCAGTGCTACGCCTCTCAAGCCATCCAGTGCTCCGCCTCTCGAGTCATCCAGGGCTCCGCCTACCAGGGCTCCACTCCTCGAGCCTCCCAGGGCTCCGTCTCCCAGTGCTCCGCCCATCGAGCCTCCCAGGGCTCTGCCTCTCGAGCCATCCAGTGCTCCGCCTCTCGAGCCATCCAGTGCTCCGCCTCTTGTGCCTGCTACGATGTCGCCTCCAGAGCCTCCCTCAGCTCCGCCTCCTGAGCCTCCCCCGGCTCCACCACCTGAGCCTCCCTCGGCTCTGCCTCCCGAGCCTACCATGGTTCCACCTCCTGAGCCTTCCTCAGCTCCAACTCCTGAGCCTTCCACGGCTCCGCCTCCAGAGCCTCGGCTCCGCCTCCTGAGCCTCCCTAAGCTCCGACGACCATGGCTCCGCCTCCTGAGCCACCCATGGCTCCGCCACCAGAAACATCCATGGCTCCACCTACCTCGGCTCCGCCCTCGGATTTCCTCATGGCTGTGGTCCTGAGGCCGACTCCCAGACCTCCCAAACCTGTCCCGTGGCCGACTCCCAGGCCTCCAGACCCTGTCCCTGTCCTGTGGCCGCCTCCCAGGCCTCCTGAACCTGTCCTTGTCCTGTGGCCAGCTCCCAGGCCTCCTGAACCTGTCCTTGTCCTGTGGCCAGCTCCCAGGCTTCCTGAACCTGTCCTTGCTCCGTGGCCAGCTCCCAGGCCACCTGACCCAGTCCCCGTCTTGTGCTCCCCGTGGACTGCCTGTCTGCCCCTTGTGCCCCCGTGGACTGCCTACCTGCCCTCTGTGCCTCCTTGGACTTCCTGTCTGCCCCTTGTGCCCCCCTGGACAGCCTGGTTTTCCTGTGTGCTTCCAGCCTGCCCCCCCCCCCCCCTCTTTTCTTGGATGATTTTGTTTTGTTTTTTGTGTATTTTTTGTTCTGTTTCAGGAGCATCTGGAATCCGCTCCTCAGAGGGGGGGTTATGTTACGATCCCTGGTTATCTGCCCTGTGTTTTCCTTGTCACCGTCACCATGATTCCCGACCTTCATCACAGTGTTATTGTTGTCACCTGATTGTCTTTTGTTATCATCATGTGTCTGTGTATTTTAACCCTGCTGTCCCTCCATTCCCTTGTCGTTCGTTGTTCTGACTGTTTTGGAAGGTCCTGATGTTTACTCTGTTTCCTGTCTACCCGTGTTTATCCTGCCATGTTTTTCCAGTCCGTGTTCCTTCGATGTTTTCATGTTTTAGTTTCAGTTTTCCCATCGTGGTTGTTTCCTTTGTTCCTGTCTGTTTATTTTCACCATTGTTCAATAAACCCGCGTGTAGATCCAAACTCCCCGTCTGCCTCCGCTTCTTTCCATAACACTCCTACACATTATCCTTGAGAAATCATGCAAAATTTCTAGTTTGGTAAATCACTTGCCATTATATCAAACACAGTTAAAAGCTATTTGGTTCGTTAAATGAAACTTTACATTGTCCTTGTGTTTGTTTTTGATTTGCAACAGTATGCAATAGACTGGCATGTCATAAGGTCAATGTTAGGTCAAAAAAAGCAAAAAAGAAACAGCTTTCTCTAAAAACTCATCAGTCAATCATTGTTTTGAAGAATAAAGGCTATAAAATGCTTGAAATTTAAAAAAATATATATATATTTCATACAAAAGGTGTACACAACAGTCTTCAAAGTCAAAGGAAAACTGGCTATAACAAGGACAGAAAGAGATGTTGAAGGCCAGATGCACAACTAAACAAGAGGATAAGTACATCAGAGCATTTAGTTTGAGAAATAGACACCTCTCATGTCCTCAGCTGACAGTTTCATTTAATTCACCCCTGCTCAAAATCAGTTTCATGTACAACAGTAAAGTGAAGAATCAGGGGTCCAGGCCTTATGGGAAAAACTGCAAAGAAAAAGACACTTTTGAAACAGAAAAACAAAAAGTAAAGGTTAGAGGGGGCAAAGAAACACAGACATTGGACAACAGATAATTGGAAAACAGTGTTATCTTAAACCCATTGAGCTTTTGTGGAATCAGCTAGACTGTAAGGTGCGTGAGAAGTGCCCGACAAGACAGCCACATCTTTGGCAAGTGCTACAGGAAGTGTGGGATGAAATATCACCTGAGTATCTGGACAAACTGACAGCTAGAATGCCAAGGATCTGCAAAGCTGTCATTGCAGCACGTGGAGGGTTTTTTGATAATTTTTTTTCAAATTGTAATGGTAATTTTTATGTTATTAATGTCCTGACTATACATCGTGATCTGTTGAATGCAACATTGGTGAATAAAAGTACCAATTTCTTTCCATAAGTGCAAAATCTGTACAATATTTGAAACTTTTAGCCGCCAGTGTGTGTGTGTGTGTGTGTGTGTGTGTGTATATATATATATATATATATATATATAATGTATATCTCATATGGCCCCATCGACCGCTGTGTTTTATTTATTATAGCAGTCAGAATAAAACCCCAAAATATATTTTTTTATATCTGTGGTGATTATTTTCAACCCACCAGCTACAATAATAATAATAATAATAATAATAATAATTTAACCATGAGGTACAGTACACCTATTTTTGATAATCCAGTAAATTAATCTAATTTTCTTTTTATTTGCAACTTGAGGGATGCACACCAAGACTATTCAAAGCAAATGAATAAGCCTGGCATCAGTGCTAAAACAGCTGCTTCACATTATGTAATAATTGAGTTACAAACAAAAGATTACATAATAAAATAAAACAACATTATAAAAGAGAAAGTTCTGACTTTAAATTCTGACTAAATGAGATGTGTTAAAATCCATTGCAAAATAGTCAATATGCACTGACACACCTGTGATGATGCCAATTAAATTCTATAGTAATGTGCCAAGCTGTGATTTGGCTTGGCAACCATACAAAACTAAACTGTTTTTGCTGAACACAGTTTAATAACAAGTCTGTAACACTCCCTCTCCGACTTTGTATTTTCACATTAGTCCATGTGAAAATATTGTGAAGCAGTCCTGTCCACTGTTAGCTGCATGCACATATCTACTGCAGTATAAATGGTATACAGGCAAATTTCTACAATTGTACTGTATGTTATTAATATTGTCACACCCAGAGGTGGGTAGTAACTCATTACATTTACTCCGTTCCATTTACTTGAGTAACATTTTGGGGAAAATTGTACTTTTAGAGTAGGTTTAAAAGTGGGTACTTTTTACTCTCACTCAATTAAATTTCTAATGAATATTTTTTACTTTTACTTCTTTACAATGTGTGGCGTTACTGTCGTTACATTTGTAGCGAATCAGCTCTATATTCTTCCACCATTAGGTAGCGAATCAGCTCTATGAAATATTAATAATCAATCATAACTTGTTATAATCGATTATGAATATTTGGATCAGTTAATCGGGTTAACTTGATGTAGCTACATTAACATTACAACCAAATACTCGGTTCATCCCGTGAACACTCAATTTTGGTTATTAATTAATTAATTAATAGAAATGTACATTTCCGGGGCAAGGGAAATGTCTTTCTTACTAAGTATTAAGAGCAAGTAGTCAAAATCTATGATTAGTGACTTTAGATATGAGCTTGAGACACAGACAACTTTACATGTGACATGAACAAGACTTTATTAACTAGACTAAACATTTAAACTACTCTAACATACATATACATACATTCATACAGTTTACCAAGGGAAAGAGGGCTGAAGCAGAATACAGGAAGGCAAGAAGTTATAGCATTGTTTGAAGTTCAGCAGATCAACAGCCTGAGCAAACCATCATATTAGTTCTGACACGCCCTTTTAGAAAGGGGTTAAGGATACTTAATGTATCAAATAATGAGACTAAGTTTGATACTTGCATGTCCCATTTGAATTAAACTGTCCTGATGCAATTTGTTGAGGCTCCAGTTGATCTTTGATGATGTTGTCTTGATGAGAGAGAACCAGTGGGAGTCAGAGAATCTTTGGTGAATGGAAAGTCAAGGCCGTAGCCTGGCGGACGCTTGGGAGTCCTTGGGGCCTTCTAGTTTGGCATCATTCAGCGAGAGAGTGAGAGAGCACAAGGCTCAGAGGGCAAGAGAGGCAGGAAGCAAGAGAGGCTAAGAGAGCGAAGATAAGAGAGACAAGAGAGAGGGCTAAGAGAGGGCTAAGAGAGTGCGAGGAAGTGGGCGCAGCAATTTTATACCCTTAGAAACATGTCCCACCTCTCATTGGCTCGACCAATAAGAAGGGTTTGAGTTCTAGGCGGGAATTTGGTTTATTGCTCTTTGTTGTAAAATTGCCCATTGCATGTGCAAGAAAGAAAATAGGAAATATACTTGTAATACTAATATGTTGTTGTTATCGACATATCATGTACACAGTCATTTCAATCTTCAAAATACCAAGTTATAGAGACCAAATATGCCACACATATGATTTTGGTTAACCATAGTATGCAAAGTCTGAAACATTAACCCATTAGTTTGCAAGAAAACATAGATCAAGCACATTTAAGGGAAAATGTGAGATGGCACATTAGATACATGTCAATATTTATCACATGGATATATAGAATATATATATAGGATTAACAGGGTTCATTTCTCTTTCTCAGTAAGAGAATGAAGTGAGGGTCAGCACTTCTCTGAACATTCCTTTGGAGGTTGTAAAATTCTCCTTCCATTGGGACAGGAGAATGATTCCTTTGTCAAGGCTCATTTGCATGTTTATGACAGTAAGAGATTTTGGGCTGAATGACTCAAAAGATAGTAAAACATCGCGTAATATCATTCTACAGAGATCTTATATTCGAATTCAGCTCGGACAAATCGTAAGGTTTAATTTGATACCAAGAAAGGTATATTTGGTACCTTTAAAAGTGGGTTTAACATTCTTACACTCAGGCTATTAAATATAAAGCCTCTTATTAAATATAATGAGTTCTCCTACACTACTAAACAATTCTACTAATTTTGATCTACACCAAAATACATAGCACACAGGGATTACAACATATTTCATTAAAACTAAGCCCTTTTAGGCTTTATAAGAAAGACACACATTTTTACGTTCAAAAGTCCCCCCTTCCTTTCCACACGATAAGCACGTGGTGAGCATGCGGATGTCACATGCGGTTCTCTGTCAATAGTTCATTGTCTCTTTGTCAATACATTTATTGTGCTTGTGGAGACTAGTTGGCGCTATTTCAGTAATTAGGGGAGTTTCAACAGTAAGTTCTTGTTTGTTCGGAACCTGCCGAGTTAATGATTCCTTCATTGATTCCCCCAGTCGCTACACATTACAGGGTTTAATTTTAATGAATGTGTAATGTATTGAGAGATTATTGAATGGGACTTTTATGAGAGCAGATGTTCACACAGCTGCGTGCGCTGAGCCGGTATCACAGACTGTCACTCAATCACAGCTGCAGCATCAAACTCTTCAAAGTGAAATAATTTCTTCGCTCCACACAGTGAAAAAAAGAATAGTTTCGTCATGCAATGCCTTCATTTAACACCAAGACAAGCTGATATTTCAAGATTAAAGTCTCAGCTCCAACTTCAGGCAGCACGCTGAGGTCAATTTTGGCTCAATTCTAACGTGGACTTATCTGAGTAATGTGATGTTCATTTTCAGGGTGATTCTGTAACTGGGCTCTTCTGACATCAGTTTTGAAGTGTACATTTTTAAATCAGTGCAGCAATATATCAGTGTGCTTTGTCCCACATGTCATAAGCAGTATTTTTGCATTTAGTCTGCGCCCTCGCGGGGGTACTGGAAACTATTGCAGCTACTTCAGGCGGATTAATTATATAAATTCATTTAAACATCCAAGTTGATCGTAATTCACTGCCATTCACGTGATCGACAACTGGAGCGCGAACAGACAGCATTTCTGCATGTGCACAGCGAGGTGCGCGGGTTGTACATGCGTGATGTGCACAAGGCAATCGTAGCGACGAGAGTGGCTGTATCTCCTATAGAGTGAATGGCAGTTAGTGCACAATATCTCAGCAGTAAGTAAACTAAATGAGTGAATTCGGATGAGAGTGTCGGAGCTCTGGGGCTGGTGGAGAAACGTCACATATGAAATTTTAAAATACTTGGGCCTTATTTGTTATTCTTATTAAATAATATATTAATACAATAAATCTTAATTCTGTTTCTCATTTTTAATATATAGGCTACTGTGTGTTAATATAAAGAGTAAACACATTTCATCAAATAAAGCAACACATTCTCACCCCAACTCGTCACATACGGACGCTTGGGCAGTTTCGTCGCTTATTGACGCGCTGGGTATACCTTTGGCGTCATTTTTCAACGCGCAGGGTAGTCCGATAGACTTCTATGTATCTCTGAACCGGAGCGTGTAGCGTTGAAATTTCACGTCTTGGGTAAGCTCACGCCGCGAATGGGTCGAGAGTCGAGACTGCAATAAATAAAAATAAAAAGGAATAGGCTACAATGGCCCTCCAACTGTTTTTTTATGTTTCAAAACCAGACGCGTCGTAAAATGACGCCAAAGGTACACCCAGCGCGTCAATAAGTGACGCCAAGGGGTCCTGCCCGAGCGTCCATATGTGACGAGTTGGGGTGTGAGAATGTGTTGAATAAAGAGTACATTTTAAAATGTATCTGTATGTGTTGTCACTCTATATGTTATTATGTTATTTTAATCCAGTAATGATTTGTTAAAAAGTAATTTACTACATTCAGCATGAAATAAAACATTGCAGGAGTGAAGGAAGCAGTAAACTCCCAGCTCGTATGTCTTCCCCATGGTGGATTGTGGGAAATTAACCATCATCGAGTGTACTTGAAATGTACACTTGAAATTAGAGTGCATTGTGGGTAAGAATGAGTGAACAAAATTAGGGAATGAGTGGTTCACTCAGAACTCAGACACTCCTTAAAAATAGCGAAAATTTGAAATAGTGTACTATATAGTGGATAGGGGGTGGTTTCAGGCACAGCGAGTGTTCCACAATCAGGGTTGGTGCCCTACATAGGTTGTGTACTCTGCATTTAGAGAACGGCAGCACTGCTGAACAGAACTAACAATCTAAATACTTACGACACTGAAAACTGTAACTGTAAGTAGAGTAAAGTAAATAGTGACTCAGGCAAACATTCTTTGTCATTTTCAATATATATATATATATATATATATATAAAACATTCACTGAATATCTCCTTATTGTGTTGCATGGAAGAAAGAAAGTCATACGGATTTGGAACAACATGATGGTGAATGATGACAGAATTTCCATTAATAATAATAATAATTCTGTAGTACATTTTCAATGTGTATTATGTAATGGAATATAGGGGATTTAATGTCCATTATGTCATTTGTGAAAGTAACAAGTTACTCACTACTTGAGTACTCTTTTTATTGGATACTTTCTTACTCTTACTCAAGTAATTATTTATGTTAGAACTTTGACTTCTACTTGAGTAATTGTGTTTTTGAAGTAATTGTACTTTTACTTGAGTACAGTTTTTGGCTACCCACCCACCTATGGTCACACCAGCCCTGGTCTGCATTGTGCTATTTGTCTCTTTCTGGCTAACTGCAAATGAAGCGCTCCCTGAATATTTTTCTATCACTTCTTGTTCATACAGCGAATGACCTTTAGCATATTGGAAATGGTAGGGGGGATGGGGGTCAAGTGTGAGAATGATTTGACCAAACAGTGCACAAACAGTGCAAGTCTGGACCCTGAGGCCTACTCCTGATCTTTCACTACAAAAGAGACATTTTCTGTGGCAGTCGGGTAATGGTTAGTCATGCAAAGGTTTCCTTATGGAAGGTGTGTTTGAAAGGTCAGAAGACTGTGCTAAACTGTGGTTAAACAGGCACTTAATGTTGGATATGGACATGTTGTCTTGGGTCAACCAATTCTAATCTGTTCTGGTGCAAAAAAAAACGTATCAGATTGAACTTTTAAAAATATATATTTGGGCCAATTTCATATGTAATTTTAAATCTGTGTTGGTCAACTGACAAACAATTCACTTATTTTACAATTTTCTTGTCATTAATATCCACTGAAGCAAAATATTAGTTTATATATGTGCATGCCTAAATAAAGAAATTGAGGTTGGTGAACACAATACTTTAGCATAATGTAAAAGACTTGAATGATCATTTATTATTTATTTAAATAACTTATAATTAGCTAAATGCAGCACAAGAATTGATTAGAGCGAGCATCTGAAGTATTTGTGAATAGCGGAAATGAAGAAGCATTTATTAGATTATTTGTAGGTTTATTCATGAAATTATGCATATTTTACACTGTTTACACAAAGGCACATTTATACTGTATTTATTTATTTATTGGAATAAAGGCTTAATCTGAACTGATGCTATGAATGTAAATGTGGTCAATGTTAAGTGACAAACAGGCTCAGTCTGGTCTGAAATCTTCACTTGGCCCTAAGGTTAATGAAAGCATGGTAATTCCTACATGTGAATAATGGCGGAAGTCATCTTCCCCTTCTTTATAGAATTAACTGTGTTCTTGCGATGTTTTGTCAATATTTCAATTGACAAGTACTTTTAAAATAAAGTTAGCTCATTACTGTTCATGTTAAACACTTGTAAGAACTACTGCTAAACATGTCTAAAAACACTAGTGCTCACTGACTGGCTAGTGCAAGATATTGCATTATAAACAGTCAGTTATATCTTAAGTGATTGCATAGAGGCAGGACAATAAATCAGATATGTGTCAAAAGACTGGATCTGTGCACTAAGCCTTCCAGTGTAAATGCATTCTTGATGACTAATGATGTTTGCTGACATTTGTCTGCAAAAATCCTCCAACAGTTATATGTGAACATGGCAGAGCCGCAACCCAGTAGTTAGGACTCATACTCCTGAACATTGAGCACCAGTGTTCACATGGGATACATTAAGTGCTTTTTTTCCATCATCGGGCCGAACGGTTCTGAGCAAGGTTAGGAATGGTTCTGATAGTGACGGGGAGTCGACTCCAAAGAGTTGATTCCTCAACTCTGACTCCTCCTAGAATCGGAGTCGACTCTAATACAGGAATCAATTATTTTGTTCGACTCTATAACTTAACACACAGGACATTGTGATTGGCACAAAATAATGAATTTGTTTTTCTTAAGAACCAATCACATCCTCTTCAAACACATGTTGGTTGGTGGGATATCACCTCATTCATCATGTGTGTTTGAGTGAGAGATAATGAGCTAGCATGCAAAAGAGAGATAGGGTGTGACAGATTTTGAAACTTTCAGAAGTTTGTGTAGTATTACATCAATGCATGGAACAGTGGGTGGAGAAATGGGTTCTCCCATTTTGTCTAGTTTCTATATGACAATGAAATTATTTATGACCCAGCCTGTTTCTTGTTATTTCCCTCATAAAATTGGATATGAGCAGCAACATTTTAAGGTAAGTTAAGTAATGTCTCTAATTATAATAGTAGGAGTTTATGTCTTCATGTCACACATTATAAAAACTTTTTAAATAAAAGAGAGAAAATAAAACTAAATTTAGTGTGTGAGTAAAGACTGCAATTTTCACAGGGCCATCGTCAGAACATATGGAATAGGAAACACAGGTAAGCTAGTGATATTTTATCAAAGCAATAACCAAACCAATATATCCTAATTAAACACACTGCTATTTAATCCGGTGTGATTGAGACTGTTGAGTTTAAAAAGCTGCCGTTTTAACATTGTCATACGTTCCATAAAAAAAAAAAATATTACATGTACCATACTGTACGTTCCATTTAAAAACAACGGTCCAAATTAATATATTTTTTATTTTATGACATCTCCATAATATGCCTATTATTAGTTATTGAAGTGAATCAAGCAAAAAAATATGTGTGATTTGTTTTTCCATCAGCATGGAAGCCATCTAGACTAAAGTAATCTCCTGTTCCACTAACATTAGTGTTTGGATTTGGGTAGAAGAAACTGACCTGGAATTACAGAACAATTCTTACTTTATCACGGAGCAGCAATCGGATGCAATAAGCAGTGGATTGAGTGAGCAATACTATATATGAGTAACAATGAAATGATTGTCACTATGATTTTTATAATTCCGTCGACTCCAATGGCTGAAGTCGGGAATTGGAGTTGACTCCAAATATCTTGAAATCTAACACCCCTAAGTTCTGGTTCCAGTAGTATTTCCACTTGAGTGTGGTTCGGAGTGGTATGATTACAAACTGTGCTCGGCACAGGTTTTTCAGCACGGTTAGCTAACCACGCTCAACCATGCTGGTGGAATGCTTTGTATGGGTATGTGCCGACTCATGACTGGTCACTTGTCAATTGCCAAGGTAACTCAGTTGTTTCTAGGTAGCTGGCCAAGTTTGCTAATATTTAGATGAAGTTACAGTTAAGAAGGTTGATAAAAAATGTATGCTAGTGGATCATCATGATTTTCTAATATTGTTTTGACATGTCTTTTTCATCAGGGAGGTAAATTGTACTAGATTGCTCATTAAAACTCATATAATATATCAATATATTTCTCATACAGTATTATGTCAGTAAATGTCCTTTTTTACTGTAGCTACTCTGAGAATTTTACAATTTTGTGTATTTGTGTCCGGTGGCATACACAACACGTCAGCATATGATGGTAAACCTCTCGCCTTCTCTTCACCTTCCTTTTGAGAGATGGGCTGAGTATTTCTTGTGCTTTAAAAACCAGGGCACATGACCATTCTCCAATCAGACAGCTTTCCGGTTCCAACTTGAGTCAAGACTCTGTACAATCGATAGACTACTGTAGAATGAAACTTATTTTTAATATTGATTTGAAACCAAAGTACCAGTACATTAGTACCCAAGTACCCCAAATATTCCTCTCTAATGTCTCTGTCTGTTTAGATGTGGAACAGCACAAGACTGTTTGCTACTTGAGACTTACATTTATTATATGTATGAGTGCATAATCTGCATTAAGTTCTTGGAAAAGAAAACTGCAAGGACCACAGTTTCCTTGACATCTGTTTCATGAATTGCACATACAGCCCCGATAAAACCATATTTATAGCAATATCATACAGTGTAAGATTCTCTTGAAATTACAAAACAGTAGATCATCAATGACAAGACATACAGTAGCTAAGAAATGGGCATTTCTAGAAGGGAACAACATATCTCTACAAACAATGACAATGAAGGATAGTTTAAATCTGTGCACTGTTGCAAATACTAAAATAAATTTCCAGCAGAAAATTAATTAGTGCTATACGTCCTTAAAATGCTGTTACTGTACAATCAATCAGGGTTATTTTAACTGGAATTACAGTAATAAACTTCTGCACACAAAGAATATTAGGGAGTTACATGTAAGTCAAGGAAGCAGTATCAAGTGTGTGCATGTTTGAAATGATGAGCAATACATAAATGATTAATTCTGGCCTAAAATCTCTCGAGTATGACAAATGTAAGAACCAAGTCGATAGGTGAATTGACCTTATGTGAAAAAAGGGGGAGAGGGCCAACTTTTAGAACAATAGTCATCTGCATGTCTCACAAATATGTTTATTAATTTGAATTCACTGCTGGACAGAATCTCATTGCATGCCATCTCCAAGTGTTAATAAATCACATTTCAGATCTTTGCTGTCTTCCCCCAGAAGATCTCACATTAAAGAGTGTACAGAGATTCTGCTGAAAGAGCATAACAATAGCTATAATTGTTCCGACTGGATTTGCTAAAATGCATATGTGTGGGTGAGCAGATGTGAAATGGATTCATGCTGTGTTTGATAAGTCTTGGTTTATAACATGACAACCAAGAGAAATTCTGTCATCATTTACTCACAAACATGTTGCTCTCAACATGTGTGACTTTCTGTCTTCCGTTGAATGCAAAAGGAAATGTTTTATACAGCATTTTAACCAATATCTTAAAATATGTGGAAAACAAATTGAATGACTGTGATTGAAGAATATTGACTAATAGAGACTAACTTTATACCTAACATCTACTTTTGTGTTCGATGGGTTAAAGTAAGTCATGTTTGTAACTATGTGAGTAAATTATTAAATATTAAAATTTTTAGGTGAACTATCCCTTTAAGTTAGACCTTGATCAGTAGCAAGTGCAAATTAATCAAGACAGGGAGCTCATTCATTATGCATTACATGTTTCTCTGAACCCGCAATCCTTTTCCACAACTCTTTTTCAGTCTTGCTTTATCATACTAAATGCATTTAGGTTGCTGTATTCAAGTTGTCATACTAAAGAAGCTCCTTTACAATATGCAACATATACAGTACAGTACGAAATTTTGTAATCTAGTGTTATCTATGTACAGGGTTACCACAGTCATGGAAAACCTGTTTTTATTATCATTATAATTATTATTATTTGTAGCCAGTTTGTTATGAATAAACAAAAAGGTGTGCAAAAATATGTTTTGGGGGGTTTCATCTTGTTCTTTAAAAAGAAAAAAAGAAAGACAGCAGTCAATGGGGCCGTATATACAAGGTAGCGCCATGGATGGCTGCTTCGGTGTGGAGCTCTCTAGTGTTTTTGTTACTTTTGTTCCCCTTCTGTCGCTCTCTCCACGTTGTGTCGGAGAAGCGACACTAGGGGTCTCTCTTGAGCACCGAATATACCTCTGATCTATGAAAAAAGCCAATGAGAAGTTGGCAGCTAGTATTTGCAGACCCCGCCCCCGGACATATGGGTACAAAGCAAGGCAAATAATAGAGTTCATTCAGAAAATTTCTTCGGAGCCGATGGTCATGTATGCAGTCTGCTGCGAGTTACACACACACCTAGTTCCTGTGTATTCCTCTGACGATCTACATGCTGTTGGATTTGACGGCGCATAACAGCGGCTTTTTCCTTTCCTGTGCACGAATGTGCATTGTTGCCCCTGGGCACTTCGACCGCTCAGATAAAACTCGAAAGAGTTTTCTTAAAAGAGTGATTATATTTAAAAGAGTAATTTCCTCTAAAACAGCAAACACAGCGAGCGTTGAACGTCCTTTTCAGTCCTTTTCTTTATAAAGATGCCGTTCCGCCGCTGTGTAGTTCCTGGAAGTGGCAGAGTGCTCTCTGCTTCAGATGGCCACAGGCTTTGTCTCGTGTGTCTGGGTAGCGATCACACCGAGGCTGCGTTTGTGGATGGCTCATGTTCTCACTGCGAGAACATGACCATGACAACGTTGCGGTCGTGGCTCATTTTCAACCGAGAACGAGCCACTCCAGCCGCCCCTCGCATTGCTCCTTCTTCCCACGGGATTGAGGACGGTGCGATCTGGGGATGGCAGCGGGTGCGGCTCCATCGGGTACCAGAGACCCACGGACCACTCATTCCCCGGCACTTTCATTGAATCCCGTCCATCCTCGAGGCAACAGCGGCTCGCCTGCCCAGTTTTGTTTTGTTTAAGTCAAGTCAAGCCAAGTCAAGATTTAGTCAAGTCATGTTTTGTTTGTGTCAAGTCAAGTCAAGTCTAGTCATGTTCATGTTTATGTTTCATGTTTCTAGGTAGGGCTTTTGGATCTCACTTTTGTTTAATAAACTGCACTTGTGTTCGTCACTCCATCGTCTACATCCTTGCCAGCAACATTACACCATTGCCTACTTATTTATTACTTATTTATTTGTGGTGGTTCTTGTAAATTGAAACATGATTGTAAGTGACTTAATGATTAAAATGAAGTAAATTGATAACACAATTGCAACAATTTGCTTAATTAATGAAAATGTTTGCAACTTTTAATTTAATGGAAATAAAGCATTTTCAAGATATTTGTAACTTGTGCATTATAATTTATTTACACAGCAATAATAATAATAATAATAATAATATCAACAATAATAATAGTACCAATAATACTAGGATGGTTAAAGCAACATTTTGGCCCCCCCAAAAAATAAAACCCAAAAATTAGTTATTTTATAACCCAATTTATTGGGTAAAACTTGCTACCCAATGCATTGGGTTAAAATAACCCAACAATGGGTCGTTGGTATATCAACCCACCATTGGGCTATGTGTTGGGTCATTTTTAACCCAACTGATTTTAGTGAGTATTGACTCACAAACTGCTGTGACAGACTCAATGTACTGTTGACGCAAGAGCTACTGTCCTGGGATCAGTGTACTGTTGCCTCGTGAACTGCTGCGAACGACTCAATGTACAGTCGACAAGAGAGCTGCTGTCCTCGAATCATTGTACTGTTGACACAAGAACTACTGCAAATGACTTGATGTACTGTTTACTTGAGAGTTGCTGTGCTGTCCTTGGATCAGTGTACTGTTGACTCGAGAACTGCTGTGAACGACACAATGTACTGTTGACGCGAGAGATGCTGTCCCGGGATTAGTGTACTGTTGACTCAAGAGCTGTAGACTGGATTTGTCTTCATACATTGAAGAAACAGTATTACAATCAAGTCATAAACATATTTCCTATATGTTTTATTTGTTACACTTTCTGTTGTTCAGCAAAATACAACAAAAACAGACATCTTGCCCCTTAATCACACGCATGCTAAATGTCAACAGCTCATCAGTTCTCAGTATGTCAGACACCTCCGAAAGAGGCGATTCTCTGTTCTGTGTACTGTGGAATCGAGAAATGTTGCGACCCGAATGTTCAGTCCGATTTGTGAACTAGTTGGGCAGTTCAGTGCAAAGAAGAGTTGGCAAATGCAGATATCACCAGTTCTAGGATTATATTCCTCCCAGTTATTGGCTCATTTCGATTCTGAGTGTCAAGCACATACACAAGACAGGTTAAGATAGAGTAACTTGTGGATCAGTGTTGACTCGAGACGCAAACTTTTTCAAATGACTCAGTCCAATTTGGTGAACTGGTTCAACTCGTTCACTAAAAAGAACCGGTTCAAAATAATGATTAGTTCCCGAACTAGATATCACTACAGAGCATACCTGATCATTTGTTGCAGGTGTTTGATAGGGATACACCGATCTAATACCTGGATCGATGTCATCTCCAATACTGATTTTTTAGACATATCGGGTATCGGTTCGACAAAAGCACCCAAAATGCAGCAGATAACCTCAGGACCTAATGGTGATGACAAAAACCAAGTTTTGACTCAATCCCTCAAAGCGTTGCAGCCTCAATTTAAATTTTCTGCATTCTTTGTCGAATTCGTTGAAGAGCCATTCGAAAACGGTATGGTTTATCAAAATTCTGTGAATACATTTTTGTCCTGAGTGCCACTAGATGATGCAAGCCAATTGTCATGCAAATCGGACAAACGGCCCAGGACAAGTTATAAAAGTAGGTAAATCGAATTGTTTTGAGCCAAGGAATCAGAGGGGAAAATAATTTTGTTTCTAGGACTCACGGTTCAAAGGTTATTAACAGAAACGTGAGTGCAAATTTGGGAAGTTGGTGGTGCTAGAGTGTTTGAGGTAGAAGCGCCAAATTTACTGTGGTAAGAGATCAGTCTGTCCTCTATAAGTGTGCCAAATTTCCTAACTTTCCCGTAAGCGTTTCTATGGGCTGTCATAGTCTCAAGAGCGGAAGAATAATAATAATAATAGGAACACTAACGAAAACAATAAGGTCTTTGCCCCTTCGGGGATTGACCACTAAAAATAAGGGGTTCCCCTGTCACATGGGGACATAAGGCACTTGCAAAATGTAGCCAGGGCAAACTGGCAAATGTGTGAGATATGTCCTGAGCAGGAGTCAGAGTGCTTGGAATGTCAACAAGAAATTAGAGATTCATCAAAGAACTTGATGAGCATGTTTATATAATTCCTGGTTTATTCATTCAAAATGAAATAAGCAATCGATTTTAATCTAGTTTAAATGTCTTTGTAACACAGTTAAAGGATGGGCAAAGAGGAGGCGAGAACCAGCTTGTCAACATAAATTATAATTTAATGAAACTCAAACCAAAAGCACAAACATAAACACACACATGACGGACATGCCCGTAATTCTCTCTCTCTCGAACCATCGTCACCGGCCGCCTTTATCCCCCGCGCACCTCATCAGGCCGATTGGGGACCGGGCGTGCGATATTCTGACCCGGCCCCGCCCCCCACCGCTCCACACTCTTGTGTAGATCAGATGCTCTCAATCTACTTAGGTCTATGAACTAAAAAAAGTAAAACAGTGGTGCTTAGGGAAAGTTAAAGGTAAAAATCCAGAACCTTTCCATGTATTTGATACTGGAGGTGGAGGAACAGGAAAGTCACATTTAATCAGAGCTATTCATTATGAAGCAACCAGATTATTATCCCAAATTGCAACTGCACCAGGCAAAGTTTCTGTTCTATTGACAGCACCCACTGGAATTGCTGCTTTCAACTTGATTGCCAAGACCATCTATAGTAAAGTTTACAGGACAGATGTAAAATTTACTTACACGCCTTTAGGAGAAGAAAAGGTAAATACAATGTGTGTGGTATTTAGTGACTTGCATATACTGATTATAGATTATATGTCTATGGTAAACCACAGCCTACTAGCCTATGTCCATGGTAGGCTTAGACAAATAAAGCAGACAGGTGAATACTCTCCATTTGTTAAAGTTAATATAATTGCTGTGGGAGATTTTTCTAATTTTAACCTGAGAGGAAAACCAATGTATTTGCAAAATGCTCCATTGGATTTGTGGAACAGCCTCATTTGCACTGTCAGAATTAACAATCATTGTTAGACAAAAAGACTCGCTATGTGTACAGTGAAAGAATAGATCATTGTACACATAGCAAGAGTTCCCCATTATCACTTAATTACATAAATATGAACAAAAGTAGGGAAACTGAGCAAATCTCTTCTGCTTTACACATTTTCCCAACAAATACGCAAGTGGAAGAGCATAACAAACAGATAATTACATATTTCCTAGACCACATTTGTGTAGATGCGCTGGATTTTGTGTAAAATCAACAAACTGGACAAATACAAAAAGGGACACTTTTCCAAAGTATTTAATTCCTGTTTACCGGAAAAGTTTCTATTAATTAAAGGTGCATTAGACTATATAATACGTAAAAGTAATAAGAATAATGATGTCACTGATGGGCTTGTAAATGGTGTCTGTAACAGACATGGCCCTTAATATAAACAACACAATTGTGAATGTAGTATTTGTTCAGTTTGGTGATGATAAAGTTGGGAATACCAATTGAAAGCATACACCACCACCTAGAAACATCATGAATTCCACTCCAATTACTTTAGAAGAAGAGCGAATTAACAGCAAGGGTTGGTTGTGTAAGCAGTTCCCATTAAAGTTGGCATGTGCTTGCACGTACACAAAGTTCAAGGAGTAACTGTCAATGAATCAGTCATATCACTAAAAATATTTTTGCAGCTGGACAGGCATATGTTGCTTTAAGTTGAGTCAAGACTTTATCTTGATCATTCAAGATTTTGCTGATAAAGCAATTTATTGCAAAAACAACATCCACGAATGTATCAATACAATGCCACAGTTTGAACTGTGTTATATTTCACCACATAACACCAACAACTCTTTTTCAATTTTCCTAATGAAAGTTCAGGGTTTACACTGCCATTTGCTTGATTTAATGGCTTCAGTCCAATCCTATAATTATATCTGTATAGCTGTAACAGAGACATGACTGCCTGCAAAAATATCAAGTGAATCCACTTGCATTGAAGGCTACGACTTTCACAGTGCTCCACATTGCTAGGCTATGTTCAGTGTGTCAAACAACCTACCAATGAAAATAGAACATTGATTGATCACGTGTACAAAAAAATTACATCTAAATATGCTACAATTGCACTTGTATATTTCAGTACACATGAAGCAATTCATTGTACATTTTCACAAACATAACTGTTTTTCTATAACATAAAAAATTTTGTAACTGAATAAAGCATCTGCCATGTTATTGCAATGTTGGTGTAATCAGGACTGGCCCATTGGTATCCATGCACAATTTGAAGCTGATCAGACCAATCATGACCATCTTATACCCAATCCTGTCTGACTTCCTGTTGGGCGGAGCTTAAGACTGTCAAGACTGTTAAGTTGTCTGGCTTGATGTGATCTATATGTACCGAGTTTAGAAACTGTAGCTGAAAAAAGGTGTGGAACAGAGCATCCCAAAAATGCATATTTTAAAGGGGGAAAAACAGAGCCCCCCCATGACCCCCCTCCCCCATGTGAACCTTTGCCCAACCCTAATGGTTAACAACTCTGATGTGTGTGCCAAATGTCATGTACATTTAAGCATTCCAAGTGCCTCAAAATACACCTAATATACACGTATAAAGAAAGGAAAAATAACATTAAATGTGTTGCCATGGCAAAATTCAAAAATCTATCAATAAATACTTTTTATAAATCAATAAATCAATTTCACATCAGCATTGTTCTGACATAGTTTGAAGCACTTCAGATAAAAATTAGAGTACTATTCCAAAGTTTGTAAAAAGTGCCACTCTTCTTAATGCCAGTTGGTGGCACTATGACCGTGCCCCAAAATAGTCACATCCATATGATCAGCCTCCTATACCAAATATAAATCTCAATTTTGATCTAAATCACACAGTGCACACCGAAGATATGAGCACTTCCTGTTTCTAATTTTCTCTATAATTGTATTGCCTCACCATGGTAACAACATTCGATATATAAAAAATTATTTAGCAATTTTTCATTGTCAATGTCTTGGCATGATGTTGCACACATTTGGTACCTGTAAGTGGACGTCACTTTGCTTGTGTCGTTATTATGAGTTAGTCATGTCCAGGTAAAAGACGTACCCTGGAACTGATATAAACAAGCTCAGTGGCTCTGCACGCTAGAGATACATCCACACCGGAGCAGTGAGCGTTTGGCGCATGCAGTCTGTTCGTCTAAAGGAATGGCGAGGATTAGATGAAGTTTTCCCAACACTCTGTTGAATGTTTGTACCCTTGGTAAGCGGAGCGAGGTACGTGTGTATTTTGATTTGTTGTTGATGTTGTGAAAAACTTGTGTAATGCGAATTTAAGTAGTGTGGAAGATGTGTTGTTGTTAATGCGTGTATTTTAAGGTTTTTGTGGCTTTGTTTGTTTTAGTTTCACGGTGCGTGATGGAATAATAAAGATATTGCACTGGTCGAACTCTACGCGGGTTTATTGATGCCAAGGGCTGCTACAGTGAAACTCGCCGCTACGTAAACCATCTGTTGCGTGCTACTGCGTTAAGGTACACTGAAGTTTAGCACACACACGCTGGGATGCAGCTGCAGAAAGAGACTTTGACCCGCTGGAGGTTGAAATTACCCACAGCTATATGAACTTTCTAATAAGTTAACCTGGTGTGATGACTTAAAAGCTACCTGCTCATAATGGATAGTTGATTCAGGATATTTAAAGGTTTTAATACTATTAAATGTTTAATGCTGGGCTGTAATAATATGAGATTTGAAGGTAGCTAAGAGTTTTTATAAGGCAGTTAAAGCAATTGTTATTGGATATTTTCAATTCTGACCTAGAAATGTTTAATGGGGAATTATTATCTCTGTTTATGAAATACTTTTAGTATTTGTTAATATTTGTACTGTTTTGGTTTACTAACCTTGATGTGTATTGTCTAAATGTCCTATATGATGAGTGATATTTAATTGTTATGGCATCAAGTATGATACCAGTTGTTATTTGGACATAAACTTTCTAAGGGTTTAGTGTAAAACTAGGATGTCAGTACAACATAATGTTAGTAAATGAAGAGACAGATAGCTTTCCCAAGGCACAACAAGTGAGGTCTAGCTCTCGTGAGCGAACCTTAACAGAAAAAGGCCAAGAGTTGCATAAACTAGAAGCCAAGAAAAATTAGAAGGCCTTTTACAAAGCATATGAATCCTGGAAGGGGACAGTAAAGGAGACTAGAGCCAAGTTAAAGACTTTCTGTTCACCTGATGACCTAGAGGAAACTGAAAAGGAAGTTAATTTTAAACATGCCAAGGTGTGTCAACACTATGAGCCTATTCGCCACAATCAAACTACCACTCCAGAGATTGTTAAGAAGATGGATGCCTGCAACACGTTAACCACTGAGGTGGTCGATCTTGTTTGTAAGAGAATGAAAGATATGGAAATGCCTTTCAATGACCAACTTGAGAAGGAAAGAGTGAGGATGGTACTAAATAAGGATGATTATGGATCTGTCTTTGGAAATACAAACACAGAAACAGTGACCTCACGATTGTCACAAGGACATGATGATCAGTCAAGCGCTATCTCCAGGTCCTCCAGCAAACGCGCGGATGCGGAAGCAGAACTTGCAGCCAAGAGGAACAGGCCAAAGCTATTCATAGGATACACACTCAACAAGCAAGGCTTGACAGACTGGAGAACGAATGGAAATTTAAGGAAATGCAAATGCTAGCAGACATCAAGCAAAGGGAGGCTGAAATGAAGTTAAAGCTAGAGGAGGAAAAAATAAAGCTAGAACAGCTTCAAGTGGACAATGAAGTAAAGGTGGCTGCAGCTCGTGTAAGAGCATACAATAATTTTGATGGTTCAGAAAGTTGTGTCGAAGAGATTCTTCTTGACAGCCTTGACAGCCACTGAGTACAAACCTCTTCTGAATCCACAAGAAAGGCCAAGAACGGCAAAGAACGCAAGAGGAAATCACTATGACTCAGGCAATTGCAAGCTCATTTACCCTAAGCCGTCTACCTGTCCCAGAGCCGATAATATTCACTAGGGACCCTTTAAAGTTTGTAGACTGGAAGGTATCCTTTATGGCCCTCATTGGCCAGAAGCCATTCCCAGTTAGTGAGAAAATGCTGTACTTGAAAAGCTATCTTGCACGTGAGGCGCGTAAGGCTGTGGAAGGATTTTTCTACCGCAACTCAGAGGATGCATACCAGGGTGCCTGGACAGTCTTACAAGACAGGTATGGCAGTCCATTCATTGTCCAAAGGGCTTTCAGAGAGTGATTCATGAAATGGCCTAAGATAGCAGCAAATGATCCCAAAGCTGTAAGAGAGTTTGCAGATTATCTCCAATGCTGTTTGGAAGCCATTCCTCATGTTAAGGGCTTGCCAATTCTCAACGATTGTGAGGAAAATTATAAGCTTCTTAAAGAAACTGCCTGAGTGGATGGTGCATAGATGGAGTCGTATTGTTGTTGAAGAACTCGACAGATCTGTGATTATCCAAGCTTTATGCATTTTACAGGGTTTATGCAAAGAGAAGCTAGAATAGCTTGTAATCCTATTGCCTCCCCCCTTTTGATGAATTTGAAGCCCTTGGAGGAGAGGTTTCCAAGGAGAGCTAAAGCATTGAACACAAGCACCCAAATGAAAACTTCCATCTCGGGGACTGAGGAAAGTTTAAAGCCAAAGCCACCTTGCTTGGTTTGTAAAAAGGAAACACATGGTGTTGCTAAGTGTCCAACATTTGCTGCGAAGACTATGGAAGAGAAGAGGGCCATTATATATGAAAATCACCTGTGCTTTGGGTGCCTTGGAAAAGGACACATTACCAAAGATTGTAAAAGGCGACATACCTGTGGCACATGTAGCCGACAGCATCCAACCTGCATGCACATCGAAAGAAATGCGGAACCGGCAGTAAGGGTAAGTAAAGATTCAGCTGAAGGAGAACATTCAAGTACGGGGATCCAAAAGGTTATGTCCCATGCATTGACACAACATGTTTCTGCTACATCCAGCATTGTTCCAGTTCTCGTGTCTTTAACAACAGAGCACCAGGAAGAAATTCTTACTTATGCCCTCCTTGACACCCAGAGTGATTCTACCTTTGTTTTGGAAGATTTGGCCTTAGAATTGAATGTCAATACACAGCCGGTACAGCTTTAGCTAAGCACGATGACAGCTGTTAATACCATGATAGCAAGTAAAACTGCTAGTGGCCTTCAAGTTCGAGGTTTCAACTCTGAAACCCCTGTCCAGCTTAAGCAGGCATATACACGTGACTTTAACCCTGTTGAAAAGTCTCACATCCCCACCAAAGGTACAGCGTTTCAATGGCCTTATCTTAAACATCTGAGTAAGAAGTTACCTCCCCTTCAAGATTGCGAGGTGGGGATGTTAATTGGTTATGACTGTACCTATAACATGTAATCTGTAGGAGGATTGTTTCGAATTTCTGAGCATGCATTTTTCAGAGCTCCTCAGCCACACCCAAGCCTAAACACTACCTAACTTTTTGATGTTATGCAGGTCTGATGTGTGTGCCAAGTTTCTTGAGTTTTCAAGCATGATGAGTGCCTTATAAATGGGTGACTGCATTAAAAATACAATTTTAAATAATAATAATTGTGAAAAAACATTCCAAAAACAAATAGGGATTTAGCACCTGCGACCCCTGGTGCTCGGGTTCTAATAATAATAATTTATTATTATTATTATTTGTTTACAAATTATAACAATATTTAAGTTGAATGGGTTCCAAAAAATAACTGTGAATGAAAAGTAAACTGATGTTTTTCAACTAAACTGAAAAAAAAATAAAAATTTGATTTTTCTATTTGCTATTACTTTCAAATCCAGATACAAAATCTAAAACATTTGAAAAAAAAAAAAAACTGCCTTATATTCTACTGAACACTTAGACTGGAATTACTGTTAATTTTGCTGCTACACTATCCAGTAGGTTTGTTTTTCTTAATAAGCTAGTTAGAGATTTGTTTCTTTACATATTACAGAGTACCCCCAATTGATTCCAAACAATAATGTTAAGATACTCTAAACTGATTATGCAAAAAAAACAGCAACACTGGTAGCGGATCGTTATTGGCCGATACTGACATTTCAGATATCGGAATCGGATTGGAAGAGAAAAAAGTGGTAACGGTGCATCCCTTGTGTTTGATTAATCAGATATATTATTAAGTACTCTGGAGACACAAGCGAGGGAAGCACACCAGTACGCAGCTTTAGGACTCCACTGCCGAGTATTCATCTGGCGAATGTCTGCTCCCTGGCCAACAAAACAGACAAACTGCTTCTGCTGACTCAAACAAATAAGGACTTTTCTAACTCTGCTGCTCTGTGTTTCACGGAAACCTGGCTGAATGAAGCCATCCGGGACAGCACGCTATATCTGCCGGGCTTCTGGCTTGTCAGAGGGGCTCGCGTTGCGGAATCATTATGGAAAATGAGAGGCAGTGGAACATGCTTGTATAAGCTTGTAAAGGTCATGTACAGATGTAATAGCATTGAAGAAGATGTGCTGTCCTAATTTAGAAGCACTCTTCATCAACTGTAAGCCTTTCTACTCACCATGGGAGTTTTCCTTGCTTATTCTGCTGGCTGATTACAGCACAGAGCAACAACACCCGGACTCTCTTTTCATTATTCTGGGAGATTTCAATAATGCTAACCTGACCCATGAACTGCAAAAATACAAACAACACAACACATGGCCCACCAGAGACAGAAATATACTGGACCACTGCTACACCACTGTAAAGGATATGTATCACTCTGTCCCAGATGCAGCTTTACGACTCTCTGATCACTGTCTAGTTCATCTTCTCCCAACCTACAAGCAGAAACTAAAATTAGCTAAGCCTGTATTAAGGACTGTAAAGAGGTGGACTAATTAAGCAGAGCTGGAATCACAAGTCTGCATTGAATGCACTTATTGGAGTGTTTTTGAAGCTGCAGCCACATACCTGGACAAGCTCACAGATACTGTGACATCATATGCCAGTTTCTGTGAGAATATGTGCATCCCTACAAGAATATTTTTTTTATTATTCAATAATGATAAGCCATTGATTACAGGAAAACTCAGACAGCTTTGTCATGCCAAAGAGAATACTTACAGAAGTGGAAATAAAATAGTGTACAACCAGGCCAGAAACACACTGATTAAGGAAATCTGAGTGGCTAAAGGAAGCTACTCTGAAAAGCTGAAAAAATTGTTTTCAGCCAAGGATCCTGCATCTGTGTGGAAAGGCCTGAAAACCATTACCAAGTACAAGACAACTCCCCCTCGCTCTGTCGCAAATCAACAAATGACTGATGAACTGAATGTGTTTTACCGCAGGTTTGAAAAGCCCAGTCTTACACCCCTTCCCCACTATGATCTTCACTTCACACATACATCAACAACTCCTGGAACCCCCCTTGCACTTATGGTCTGTTAGGAGAATGTGTGCAGGGTCTTCCGAAAACAAAAGTCTAGGAAAGCTTTAGGCCCATATGATGTCTCACACACCTGTCTGACCAACTAGCCCCCATCTTAGATCACTGGACCAGTGTGAAGTTCATTCCATTCACAATCATTCCAGTCTCCAAAAAAAAAAAAAAAATCACAGGACTTAATGACTATAGACATGTCACTCTCACGTCTGTGGACATAAAGTCATTTGAGAGACTGGTTTTGGCCAACCTGAAGGATATTACTGGACCCCTGCTAGACCCTATTCATTATTTGCTGACTGAGCAAACAGGTCTGGCATTCAACTTATCACAAAGTATAGTCAGGACATTACCGATGTAAAAACAGCACCATCACTATTAGAAAAATGTCTAGACAGGCCCAATTTCCAGCAGCCATCACTCCAACACCTTGTCCTTGAGTGATCATAATAAATTGCTAATTTGGTACTAGAAAATAACTTGCCATTATATCAAAAACAGTTGAAAGCTATTTGGTTCATTAAATGAAGCTTACCATTGTCTTTGTGTTTCTTTTTATGTTGCCACAGTATGCAATAGACTGGCATGTCTTAAGGTCAATATTAGGTAAAAAATGCCAAAAAAGAAACAGCTTTCTCTGGAAACTCGTCAGTCAATTATTGTTTTGAGGAATGAAGGCTATGCAATTCTTGAAATTGCCAAAAAATTGAATATTCCTTACAAAGGTGTACACTAAAGTCTTCAAACAAGGGTAGAAAGAGATGTGGCAGGCCAGAAGTAGCATGTTTCATAACTTGCCAGCGTTTAGGGATGAAAAAAATCAAGGGAGAAATGGAGGTGCTTCATTACTGGTCCTTTAGGACAGGAGACACAGATGGAAGAGGCAGCAGCAAGCATGAAAACTTGTGTGTGCACTTTCCCGGATCACACGACCATAAGAACAGAAGATAGAGGGTTGGAACCAAAGCTCCTCAAAAAAATCACTTGCGAATGCCTTATTCCAGTACATTGAAAACAGCCTGCTTTCATCGATCTGAAACACCTAGAAGTGGGAGCAATATAGCCTACATGCATATGAATATCTCATTTTTGCTATGCATGTAATTATTTGTTTACATGGTATTGCCTACCATTATACACCTGTACTGGACTGATGAGATGTAGTTCGCTAAGTGAACAGTAGGGGCTGTGCTGTGCATTAATTGTGAGAGTACTGCGTGTCGCACCAGAAAGACTGTCGTTACGAGAGCAGCTCCGGTGTTGTTAACAGCGCAAGTTTGTCTGTCTTTCATTTCTATCTTATAGGTGGGTGAATCTTGTTACTGTGAACACAATGTCAAAATAGCATAATGGTAAAGTGTATTTATCATTTGAGGAAGGGGATGTACATTTTGACACCGATGTATTATGATTTATGATGATGATATTTTATTGTTGCATCGATGCCTCATGCGTGAACATGTTGTGGAATGCCTGGGTGTTGCATCATATAACTTTAAAGGTTATCTAAAGACTCCAGAATGCTATAATCCGACACAAATGCTATATTTATTAGGGCCTGAGCACTGAAAGTGTAAAGCCCTATTGTTCTTCTAAGGATTATTATTATATTATTATTCTTTTCATTGTTTTTGGTACTTTTGGGGTGCATAACATGCGTGAACACTCTTGAAAGTTTGCACACGCATCAGAGTCCCTGGCCATTAGGGCGTGGCAGAGTTACAGGTGGGGGGCTGCAGAAGGGGCTCTTCGGTGCTACCTAGAACATGGGCATGTTCGGGGGGCTATCTAGCACATTCCTTTTGAGGTACAGTTACCAAACGTTGTACACATATAGATCTCATCAAACCAGACAACTTTCACGCTCACAGTCATAGGTTCAGCCCAAAAGGAAGTTGGCCATTTTGGATTGTTTGAAAAAGGCATACTGAGGAATTTGATATACTCCTCCCAGGGATTTAATGGTACAGGCACCAAATGTGGGCAACATCATGCCAAGACATTGAGGATACTAAATTGTGGAGGGATTTCTTATATATTGAACGGTGTTGCCATGGCGAAGCGACAAATTAACGTCAAAAAATGGAAAAAGGAAAAGTCTCATATCTTCTGCGTGAAGAAAATTAAAAACATAAAAATTTAGCCAAATGTTTGTCCTTACGGGCTGATCACTTTCATGTGACTATTATGGGTCATGGTCATAGCGCCAATAACTGGCGGAAGGAAGTGTGTCACTTTGACAGACATTGACAAATCCTTATTATGTTCGCCTGAATTGCTTAAAAAAAATACAGATTAATGTCAAGGCATTGAAAATTTTAAATTCTGAAGGTATTCTTGATATCTTAAATACTGTTGGCATGGTAACACATTAAATGTAATCATTTATTTTTTTGCATATTCACATGTTTTGTGGTATTTGGAATAATTTAACTTTAAAGTTTAATGTTAATAAACATATTTATTACATTTCATATAAATAAAATATAGTTAAAATACAAGAAAACCAATGTTTAAACCACTGACTATTAATTCTCTGACTGGCAATTACAAGAAATGTCCAATAGAGGACTGCCAAGCTCCATTGTTGAATGATTCCCAACAGTTCTGAGTCTGAGTCCAGAATGGGCGGGGACTGAGTTCATGAGTTGAGGTCTTTTGCAGTCGAATCCCATAAAAAAATGCAAACAATGTGTCCCCACTCAATGTATACATAAATCTTTGTTAAGAAGCTTTAACCCTTTCCATCCGGAGCGTTCAAATTTGGGAACAATTATTCCCATGGATCCTGTCTCAGTGTCCTCGTCGTCGTCCAATCAGATACTCGTGACAATATAAGGCACATGTGATTGGTTAAGGGGTTGCTGAGCAAAAATAATAAATGTATCGTCACCGTCATCCTTCATTTGAATGGGAAGGGCCAGAGGGAAAATCACGGGAGATTTATTCCAGTGTTGGATTTACTGCTTCAAATTAAAAACTGAGGCAATTTTTGAAAGGTAAGAAAGTTGTTTAACATGTGTTGTCTATATTTTTCTGTTGAAATTCAAAACGTTTTAGTTACGAATAATTTATTTGTAGGAGTAATGGTAGTTCTCTTACGAGAGGTTCTCTCGTATTGCGTAAGCTAGCTTACGCTACGGGAAAGATTCATCTTTTCTGAGATATTGAAGCCAAAAAATTTTCCTTAATTTTTGTATCCATTGTCAACGCAGTGCGGCAGCTGCAGACCTTGAGCGGGCTAGCTAGCGAGCTCATAGGTTGCTCTGCGGCAACTGCTGCAGCCTATAGACGAGCTTGGGCAAACTCGCATCCAATGAGAGGCGTCCGCGCGCTCACTGCAACAAAGCCCGCCAAAATGGGCGTGACTAGAGTGCATATAAGCGTAGTTCGTAGGCTGGAACCCTGATTTTCATCTCTTCAGCGAAGCTCTTCGCATCTCTGAACTGGAAGCCGCGTCGCCGTTCGAGGGGCATCAAGCAAGCGTGGACAGTGCTCGAAGAAGCCGGCCGTCTTCGCCACCTTCAGCCGTCCTGCGAGCTACGCCAGCCGGCGACATATCCTTTTAAAGCAAGCTAGTTCTTATGAACTTCACAAAGAGTACGAGTGTCTTTTTAAAGATGCCTCGCTCCACTTGCGCCTCATGCGCGCCCCTCTCAGCACCGGAGACCGCCACGTCATCTGCGCTCTCTGCCTGGGACTGGGGCATGCAGAGCTTCGCCCTCGCTGAAGGCGGATCGCGATCTCTGCGAGGAGCTTCGATGTCGACCCTGCGGGCTCGACTTCGAGCGCTCAGGACCCGAAGCTCGCCAGCGCTGCCTTCCATTCAGCAGCGCGCAGTGAAAGCGCCCGCTCTCAAAGGCTGCCGGAACCAGTGGTAGAAGCGATTGCCTCGCAGCCGGAGCCCCTCCCTCGAGCATCGCCGTTCACGCTTCCTCGCCCCAGCTGCGAAGTGACCAGCACTGCATGTTGCACGCCGTAAGCGTGCCATGGCTATCTGCTACTGCCATCTATCGGATCTAAGAAGCGGAGGATAAGGGCTGTTCCATCATGGCTTCGGACAGCGAGGAGTGGTCAGGCTCACACGCCTCCTCCTCGGCCCAGGAATCCAGCAGGACCCGCGCCGAGTCGAAGGGGAACTAACGCGCCTCCTCACACAGGCCGTCGACCGCCTCGGGCTCGAGTGGTCACCGCCCCCTAAACAGGCTCCCAACAGACTCCACGCCGCACCTTTGCCCGCCCTCCGCGAGATGGCGGTCTAAGCTGGTGCTCCCGTCTAAGGCCTGCAGAACTACTTCCGCCTGTGTTGGCCGCGCCTATACCGCCGCCGGCCAAGCCGCATCTGCTCTGCATTCCATGGCCGTCTTACACACAGAGGCTGTTTCAGATCTGACTAGCCGACTTGGGAGAAGCTGAACGCACTACACGCCGCTCTCTCTGTCCGGTCTCTTCGGTTCCGCGGTGAGTGGCATTGTTGACCGTTTCTCGAAGCCCAAGCCATGAATCTCTTTCTGCCTCGTCGTGCTAGCTCCTCTGCAGGCCGCCCACGTGACCAGCCTCCTGCACGAGCCTCTTCACAGCGCCCAGCTCAACAAGCCAGACTTCTCAGCGTCGACAGGGCGGCCGCCCTCGATCGCACTCAGACAGCCGCCCCCCTGCGGGCCTCGGCCTAAGATTGTACTGAAACCTGAGCAACCGAAGTCCTCCTAGCGTTGTTGAGAAAACGACGGCTCAGTCCCGCCACGGCCGGACCACCGTCAAAGCTTCGCCCCTGTCAGTCCCCTTCTCTCAGGCTACTGCAGTGGTGGATTCAGCAGCCAACAAGCCGGTGATACTACCCGTTTGCCTGCACTCAAACGCCGTTTTCACGGCGACCCAAAGAAATCTTGTAAAGAGTAAACATGCCTTATGTGTAGAAAATGTGCCCACAATCCAGTGCTCACCCCTACACACAAGCATTACACATCCCGTGTCCCTATCAGAGCACACTCACATAAGCGGTTACGACCAGCTCGAGTGTTAGAGTTAATAAACGCGCCCACGAGCCCGTGCGCGCTCCCTCCTCTGCCCGCTCTGTCACACGGCCAGCTGTATGTAAGTCCCGTACACCCCCTGTCAGTCCCCTTCTCTCAGGCTACTGCAGTGGTGGATTCAGCAGCCAACAAGCCGGTGATATTACCCGCTTGCCTGCACTCAAACGCCGTTTCCACGGCGACCCAAAATAAAGCCTTATGTGTAGAAAATGTGCCCACGATTCAGTGTTCACCCCTACACACAAGCATTACACGTCCCGTGTCCCTATCAGAGCACACTCACATAAAGCGGTTACGACCCGCTCGAGTGTTAGGGTTAATAAACGCACCCACGAATCCGTGCGCGCGCCCATTCTCTGGCCGCTCTGTCACACGGCCAGCAAACACTTCTCTGTATGTAAGTCCCGTGCCCGTGGCTATGCTTGCGCATCACTTAACAGACGTGACTCTTTCCCCATTCACCTCAATCGGGAAGTCACTCACAGAACAGCCTGTCCATGCTGTCTGCGAGCAGTCCAGCATAAGCACAGTAAGCGCGCTCACACATTCTGTTCAGCGCGCTGTGTGCGGCAATCAGAGCGATTTGGCCATTCACCCTCTAACATTACGCTTCAAAGCATGGGAAGATATTCCAGGGATATCCGAATGGGTGTTAAGCACAATAAAACAGGGCTATTTGCTACAGTTCGATCACCGTCCTCCTTGCTTCAGAGCGCGGCTCGAAACTACTTTGAAGCAGCGTGCATGCTTCGTTCAGAAATAGCAAACCTTCTGTGCAAAAGGGCCATAGAGAGAGTGCCGCCTCCCCTGAGCGAGTCGGGGTTTTACAGCCGTTATTTTCTTGTCCCCAAGAAAGACGGCGGCCTCAGACCAATATTAGATCTCAGGGTTTTGAACAAAGCGCTTGCAAAAGACCGTTCAAAATGCTTACAACCAGCAAACTCCTCGCGCGTAATGTGCCAGGGGACTGGTTTATTTCTCTTGATCTGAAAAATGCATACTTTCAGATTCAGATAAATCCCGTCACAGGCCATTCTTGAGATTCGCCGGCGGCCAGGTTTATCAATACACCGTCCTTCCGTTCGGCCTGTCCTTAGCACCCGTACTTTCACGAAGTGCATGGGCCTGGCGCTCGCACCCCTGCGGAGTCAGGGTTTGCGAATTCTGAACTATTTGGACGATTGGCTGATTTTGGCACAATCACATACGGAGCTTCTGTCTCACAGGACAGTTCTCCTCAGTCATCTGAACAGTTTGGGCCTTGCAGTCAATTGGACCAAGAGCTCACTACAGCCCAGTCAGGCAATTTCCTTCCTTGGAATAGAACTAGACTCAGTGGCAATGACGGCTCGCTTATCTACACAGCGGCGCCGTGTGCAGCGACTAGCAGCGTCATTTCAGATGAACAGCCTCACACCTCTGAAGAAATTTCAGAGAGTGCTAGGCTACATGGCCTCAGCGCAGCAGTACTTCAGCTGGGTTTACTGCACATCGCCCGCTTCAGCATTGGCTAAACACCGCAGCGTCTCGCCGGGCTTGGGCCACAGGCCGCCAGCCCATCAAGGTGACTCAGACCTGTATTTCAGCTCTGCGGCCCTGGACAGTGGCCGAATGGTATCAGCGGGGAGTGACAATGGGAGCTGTATCTCGCCGAAAAGTCATCTCGACAGGCAGCGTCCAACACGGGTTGGGGCGCGGTCTCGCGAGGGCTCTCGGTTTTCGGCCTATGGTCAGTTCAGGAAAAGCTCCTTCACATAAATTGTCTGGAAATGATAGCGGTCGAGTCGCGCTCGTCGCTTTCTCCCGGTCATTCAGGGTCACCACGTCCTGGTCCGTTCGGACAACAGATCTGTGGTATCCTACCTAAACCGTCAGGGCGGTGTCAGATCCAGGAACCTCTTCCATCTGGCCGAAACGCATACTGAGTTGGTCCCAGTGCCACCTGCGCTCGCTGAGGGCGACGCGCGTGCCAGGCCACCTGAGCGGCGGCCGGACAGACTGTCCAGAGACAATATTCCCCAGGGGAATGGTCCTGCATGCTCAAACAGTCCAGACGTTATGGCACCTATTCGGCAGAGCGGAGATAGACCTCTTTAGCGTCCAAAGAGAACTCTCACTGCCCAATATTTTTCTCAGCGAGGGCGGCTGGCCCAGGACTGGCCCAGGCGCCCGCTTTACGCCTTCCCTCCCGTCTCGCTATTGCCACAGGTAATGCAGAGGATCAGGGAAGCGCGTCACTCGGTGCTCCTCATAGCCCGCGTTGGGAGAGTCAGACATGGTTCCGGAGCTTACGCAGCTGTCACTGACAGCGCCGTGGCCCATCCCAGTGAGAGCAGATTTCCTCTCTCAAGCTCGCGGCACAATTTGGCATCCCCACCCAGAGCTGGGCGCTGCATGCGTGGGTGATCAGCGGCTACCCGTCGCTCTGCCAGAAGGAGTAATAAACACCATCATACACGCTAGAGCCCCTTCCACGAGAAGACTCTATGCGTCAAAATGGTCTGTGTTCTCAAAATGGTGCACCGACCGAGACCTGGACCCACGGACATGTGGGGTGTACGTCAGCTGCTCGTATTTCTACAAGAGCTGCTGGATAAGGGCAGATCCCCATCCACGCTCAAAGTGTATGTGGCGGCCGTTGCGGCGTTCAGCTGAACCCCTGCACGGCCAGTCATGGGGTAAAAGCGAGCTGGTCATCCGGCTTCCTCAGGGAGCTAAAAGGATGAACCCCGCGCCCCCATCGGTTCCTATCTGGGATCTTTCTATAGTTCTCGAAACTATGAAAGCCCCCTTCGAACCACTTCAATCCGTGGATTTGAAATACCTTTCACTCAAAACCGTTTTTCTGACTGCCCTGTCATCAGTCAAGCGTGTGGGAGACCTTCACGCGCTGTCTGTCAGCTGCGTGTCTTGAGTTTGGACCAAGTGACTCCAAGGTCATTTTAAAGCCTAGACACGGCTATGTTCCCAAGGTGATCGGTACTCCTTTCAGAGCACAGGTCATTTCCCTATCGGCGCTGCCAGCTCCCGTTAGCGACGCGGCGCCAATCTCCTTTGCCCGGTCAGAGCACTGAGATTGTATACTCGCAGCTCCGCCGCTTTCAGGCGCTCTGAGCAGCTTTTCGTTTAGTTCGAGGCGCACCAAAGGTCTCGCCGCCTCGAAACAGACACTATCTAGATGGATAGTGGGCGCTATTGCTGCTGCATACGGCGTCAAAAGACCTGCCATGCCCGTTGGGCATTAGGGCTCACTCCACTAGAGGCATGGCATCCTCGTGGGCATGGTCCAGCGGGATTTCCATTCACGACATATGTGTGGCAGCGGGATGGACTTCCCCTCCACCTTTGTCAGATTTTACAATATGGAAGTGCCCGCTCTGCAGGCAAAACTACTAGCGGTTTAATACGCTACAGCTCCCCTGGTGAGCTGCACTGATGGGACACATTCCACACAGACCGGCACCGCCGCTCTGTCGTTCCCTTCCCACTATGTGCTTATGTATTACACAATCAATGACCCGCATTCTTGCCGGCCAAATATTATTTCCCCACTCATAAGGGCTCCCACGGATCCCCCTTAATTCCCTGGGGCTCATACAGTGGATGCTTGGCGCCGCGGCGTTGACAATGGGTTCCCATAGCGTAGCTAGCTTGCATATCACGAGAGAACCTCTCGTGAAGAGAACGTATCAGTTACCTAACGTAACCTCGGTTCTCTCTAGATGAGGGAACGAGTATTGCGTAGCCGGCCGTGCTTCGCGCCACGGCGACTTTTCGCTTCAGTCAATGAAAACCAGGGTTCCAGCCTACGAACTACGCTTATATGCACTCTAGTCACGCCCATTTTGGCGGGCTTTGTTGCAGTGAGCGCGGACGCCTCTCATTGGATGCGAGTTAGCCCAAGCTCGTCTATAGGCTGCAGCAGTTGCCGCAGAGCAACCTATGAGCTCGCTAGCTAGCCCGCTCAAGGTCTGCAGCTGCCGCACTGCGTTGACAATGGATACAAAAATTAAGGATAATTTTTTGGCTTCAATATCTCAGAAAAGATTAATCTTTCCCGTAGCGTAAGCTAGTTTACGCAATACTCGTTCCCTCATCTAGAGAGAACCGAGGTTACGTTAGGTAACCGATACGTTATTTCTGGAAAAAAATGCAGGTCGCAGGTAATTATTTTGGATTCATTGCATATTGCACCGCTCGCTTTGAATGTAGATGTTGAATACACTGCACATTATTAAAACGTGAAAAGAACGTTTGCAAATTGTCCCGTTTGACAGGGATTACAAGCAGGAGCGAGAGATGCAAAATAACGGCTTTTGCGTTTCGGATTAACGGGGTTTATGAAGGTTTATACGTGTATCTTCGTAAATTCAGTAAAATGAGCTTCCCTGCACGCGCTCACACTAAACTCAACCGTGAGCTGCTAAATGCACGAGAGAGTGAGAGAGATGATTTTGACTCACGCAGATTCTGCTGTTTTAAGTGGGTATATATGAATGTGTATGTATTGTTTGTTTCTATTTCTCATATGACTGATACTCTCAGTAACACTAACACTGTTGCTCTTTATATTTTGGGTATGGCTGGCCATTCTCGCACTGGTCCCAAGTCAGCTAGAAAGTGTAAGCGCTTCCCTGGCTCCGTTTCTTATCCCTCGTACTCTGACATCGATTCACAGGTACCAAAACCTCTCCCATTTAACCCTAGCCATCCATTCGGTATTGACCTAGGTAGCTGTGCGGTCAACCTCCAATATGATGTGAGAAATTTACTTTTTCATGCTGTTTTTACTGAGACAAATCACCTTGCATTATTGGCGATAGAAACAATAGAGCTATCCATGCAGACCTCAACACTTTGTGCACAAAACACGATAACAGTGAAAATCAGCAGATCATTTGTTTGATCATGAATCGGTAATTTTGAATAGAAAATTGATTTTAGACTGTACAACACAAAGATTTTGCAAATGCACATCATAATTAACTATATTAAATTGTGTAAGTTTACGTGCAAATAGTGACACAAAGCAAGCTCTTTTAATTATTCAAGCTCAGTGCATGTTGGGAACATCAGCTTTGAAAAAGTTAAGTAAAATGTTCTTATTTTATTTACCAGTGAGATTTACTAAAATTAGCAAATCATTATGACACAATTTTCCTCTATACCTTGTAAAGATCAAGAAAACCTCATTATATTACCCCTCAAAAATGTCATTTATTGTGCAGCATAAAGGGGCAATAATTGTCCACTGGATTTAATTTTAGGGGCATTTGTTATTTTTATGAGGGCATTTCTTTTTCAAACGTATAAATAAAATATTGATTCATTCTTTTAATCAAATATTTAAATTTAATAAATTATTTTGGTAACACTTTACAATAAGGTTCCATTAAATAACATTAGTTAATGCATAAGACATCATGAACAATGAAAAATATATTCATAAACATATTTATTAAATTTTATATAAATAAAATATAGTAAAAATATCAATTGAAATGTACCCTGTCTTTCCATGAAAGGGCTTACTGGACAGTCTAACTTGGTCGAATTAAATCAGCTGTTAATAAGTTTGAATATTGAATATGCCATATTATTTACTGTACGTGAATTAATAATTTAAGCAGTAATTTAGCAATAATTGTATTTTATTCCATACCATAGACATCCATTTGAAATATGTTTTTATTTGCCTTCCCTTAACAAACATTATTACAATATAAAATACAATGCAATATAATGCTTAAAAGAAACTGGAGCGCAGCTCATATCCATCATTGGAATCTGCTACTCCGAAGAACCACACGGTTGCTTATTTTGTGACGTAATATTTGAATGGACATTAATAATCATGATTACAATATCAAAGGCAATAATCAATAATTATGATTTTTGCTAAAATCATGCAGCCGTGCAAGAAATTGACTTTTTTATGCTCTTTTTACTCCAGCTGTAGTTGCAGAGATATGCAGCTTTACAAACTGTCAGGGGTGGCAGCTCGTCCTAAACTGTAGTGCCACCAACTGGTGGAAGGAAGTGTGTCACATTAATAGTGTTGTCATGGCAGTGGATTAAATTACATGACATTGTAGTCAAACTGGAATGGTGGCATATCTATTACACATTGTAAGTTTAAGGTCCATGTTTACATTAATTTTGAGTTGTTGCTGTGTCCATCTTGCTTTTTTTTCTGAAAGCCACCGAGTGGAAATGGACCCATGGTGCGAGGGCCCGTCATCGCTGCTTGCAGTTATATTTATATTTAAAATCCAAAACAGTGATTCCTACTTCAGCAGTTTTGTAAAATGTGATTCCAGTTTTGCACTAATATACAAAGTGTTAAGACTGAACACTTTGTTCCGTGAATATTTTTGTATATGGGTTTAGAATTTGTTCACCATATTCAGTTAGTTAATTTAAGTGTTTTATATTGTATTATTGGTGGCCAGCTCAAAGTATTTATTTCTATGGACAGTATATTACTTTTATACAGTATTGAGTGACTGTAATGTAGTATGATGTGAGTTGTTGGAAGTAAGTCTAAATATGTGAATATATATTAATATACTTCAAGAAAGATACTTCAACAAAGACGTAATGTGACACATGTGGTTTATTGACATTATTAAGTTTAATGTGAAGACTTAAAGAATGTTTGTTAATGTTTTATTCTTTCAGCAATAATGTTGAAAAGACTTAAAATATGAAAATATAATATTATTATAATAAAGTCATTACGAGTGCAGCTCCGGAGATGGTAACAGCACAACTTTGTCTGTCTTTCATTTCTATCTTATAGAAAACTTTTACTGCAGCACCGCCAGTTGGATGGTGGGCATGCTACAGATTTTGTGGGCTTGTCCGGGATCTGGCGACATCTGATGGGTGACAGATTCTTTGCAACTGAACCAGGACACCACTGAGTGATGGGTTGATGGCCCGAGGACCACGATAGGCAGCTTAACGGAGACAGGAGATCGAGGCACAATGGCAAAAGAGTTTCCTGGCCAGAGTATAAGCAACTGTATTGTGGTATCAGCCGAAAGAGAGTGAATACATCGCTATAAGCAGAACTGTTTGCAGGATGAAAAGAAACAGTTTGGGAAATCAAGAAGAAGCTCCATCAACTCACACTTGATGAGTTCATCATTGGCGTGTGCAATTTCAAAGTCTCAGCTGTCAATGGAGATCCACTACCATTTGAGGGATGGGTAGAGCTAACAGTGAACTTACCAGGGAATAACGATCCAAGTTTAAACATCCATGTGCCTTTCCTTGTAGGGAAAATACCACTAGAGAGGTCATTACTGGCGTTAAATGTCGTCGAAGAGCTAATAAGGGGCAAGGCAAATCCAGAAAGAGGTTTATGTGCATTCGCAGAACTCCTAAAGGCATCCCTAGACCTTAAAGATGAACTGGGTGAAGCAATGGTGAGTTTCATCCCCTTACGTACAATGAGACGATTGTCACAGTTGGTCCACAAAATGTTATCATACTCCCTGGCCAAGTGACTCATGTGTAAGGTTCCACATGCCTTAGACTACTCCGAGCCAGTAGTGCTATTCGAGTCCAGTGATGAGAATGTACCGCTGACAAAACTAGAGATTGGAGAAGGGCTGATGAGGATTGAAGGGAAAAACTTACCTTATGTGAAAATTCCTTTGGGTAATCCTACTGCACATGAAGTCACCATACGGAGACAGACACCTTTAGTAAGTATCCAGCACATAGCTAACATTTTATAAACCAAGCAGTAAGATGCAAAAGATGGCAGTGACATGCTCGCAAGCCAAGTAGGAGGACCAGTGTCTCAGGAAAGGGGAAACGATCATGAAACAGACAGTCGGTGGCACCCACCTGTTGACATAAGCCATTTAGAAGAAGATCAGCAGAAAGCAGTGAGACATTCCTGTTCAAAGAGCATTCGCATCCATTCCGAAGCATTATACAAAGAGGTGAAGGAGTACGATCAGGACTTATTAGCACGGGATGGGTTGTCAAATCAAAATCCTCATATGCAGCCCCAGTTGTGTGTGTTCGAAGAAAAGACGGCACCCTGAGAGTGTGTATTGATTACAGGTTGTTGAATCAGAAAACGGTTGCAGATTTACACCCACTTCCTCAAATTCAGGATCTAATAGACTCTCTGGGTGGCTACAGATGGTTCTCAATTCTAGACCAGGGAAAGGCCTACCACTAAGGATTTATGGCAGAAGGATCACACCATCTCACTGCATTCATGACTCCCTGGGGACTGTACGAATAGGTGCACATACCATTCTGACTTGCAAACGCACCAGCGGCATTCCAGAGATGTAGGGAATGCTTGACTCGCTAAGAGATGAACTGTGTATTCCTTATCTTGATGACATACTCTGTTATGGCAAAATGTTGAATGACCATGTCCAGGGATTAAGAAGAGTCATCAGAGCACTGCAAGACCATGGAATAAAACTGAGGCCGGAGAAATGTGAATTATTCAAGAAAGAATTTAGATATGTAGGGAGACTAGAGAATGGTGTTCGCAAAGACCCTAAAGATCTGGAGGCAGTCCGGTCTCTAAAAGAGAAGAAGCCCAGTACGGTTGGAGAGCTGCGATGACTACTGGGATTTCTCAGTTAGTACCGCACCTTCATCCAAGACTTTTCACAAATTGCAAAGCCTTTGTATGAACTCCTTCTGTCTAAAGGATTAGTAACTGCTTCGGAACAGACCAAGTCCTGTAAAGCTGTGAAAAAGGGAACACAGTTAGCATCACGTGCTAAAGTAGAGTGGACGAGTGTACACCAGATGGTGTTAGAGAGACTCATCGAAGCCTTAACTAGCCCCCCAGTACTAGTTTACCCCGACTTTGAACTCCCATTCGTACTACATACTGATGCATCGGAACAAGGACTTGGAACTGTGCTCTACCAGAAGCAAGAGGGTAGACTTTGAGTCATAGGTTATGGTTCCAGAACGTTAACACCTGCTGAGAGGAACTACAGACTCCACATGACAAAGAGTTCTTAGCACTCAAGTGGGCAGTCTGTGAGAAGTTCTGTGAGTACTTGTTCTACGCAACCTCCTTTACAGTGTTCACTGACAATAACCCGTTGACTTATGTCCGAAGTATGGCCAGACTCAACGGTGTGGGAGACAGATGGGTAGGGGAGTTGGCAGACATCAAGTTCTACGCTACAGGCCAGGCAAAGTGATGCGGATGTGCTCTCTTGCTGTCCCTTGGATATTAACAAGTATGTGACTGAATGTACAGAAATACTGACTGAGGAAGTAGTCCAAGCCACATGGGAAGGAAGTCGAGTCAATCAAGAGAATGATGTTGTCTGGGTTGCCACTCTAAATGCACATCAAAATGATGAGGGACATCTGCTTAAGGAGAACCCAATAAAATTTGATCGAACAGCACAAAGAGAAGATCCAGTCATTGGTAATTTAATCAAGTTGAAGGAGAGTGACAAGGAGTTGACACCCGAATTGAGAAAAGCTGCTAAAGGGGAGACCAAGAGACTGCTATACGAGTGGTAAAAATTGGAAAATTGCACAATGACATGGGCCATGTGGGAACAGAATGAGTTCTAGACTTGGCAAGAAACAGATTTTATTGTCCATTCATGAAAAAGGAGATCGAGCATTATGTCACTCAACAGTGCCAGTGCATCAAGCAAAAGAAAACAGTAGTGCGGGTCAAGGCTTCAATGGGAAATCTCACGTCAAGCTATCCATTTGATCTTGTGTCAATAGACTATATGCAGCTGGTGGACCACTTCACCAGATTTGCACAGGCATATCAGACGAGAGACAAGTCTGGAAGAACAGCTGCTTAGAGGATATTTAACGAATACATCCCAAGGTTTGTATACCCTTACAAACTTCATGGCCGGCAGCCATATCACCCTGCATCTCTTGCCTGGTTGCCCACTAAAGCTAAGCAGGGTTGAGCCTGGCCAGTACTTGGATGGGAGTCCTCCTGGGGAAAACCAAGGTTGCTGCTGGAAGTGGTATTAGGGAGGCCAGCAGGGGGTGCTCACCCTACAGTCTGTGTGGGTCCTAATGCCCCAGTATAGTGATGGGACTGACTCTCTGTGGTCATTAAAAATCCCAGGACACTTCTTGTAAAGAGTAGGGGTGTAACCCCGGTGTCCTGGCCAAATACCCACCATTGACCCCTATCTACCATGGCATCGTATTTATCTCCATCCCTGAATTGGCTACATAACTCTACTCTCTCCTCTCCACCAATAGCTGGTGTGTGGTGGGTGTTCTGGCGCACTATGGCTGCCGTCGCATCATCCAGGTGGATGCTGCACACTGGTGGTGGTTGAGGAGATTCCCCCTATACTATGTAAAGCACTTTGAGTGCCTAGAAAAGCGCTATATAAATGCAAGGATTTATTATTATTAATTAATTATTATTATCACAATCAAGTGTGTGAGTTTGAGAATCAGATCTTTGCAACCTTGCAGCGGCTGACAGGTGTCGGGAACTCAAGAACAACACCATATCACCCTTAAGCAAATCCTGCTGAGCGCTTTAATCGAACACTACTAAAAATGTTGAGAACGTTAGAAGAGAAGGAGAAGATAGGTGGAAAGAGCATCTCTCGAAAGTTGTGCACGCATATAACTGCACTGAGCGAGGCGGACCAGGCAAGTCAAGATCATACTGGGAAAGAACAGTGCACGTTGTCAAGGAAAGGTTGGGAGATGGTCCAGTCTACCAAGTATATCCTGAGTCCAGTGAAAGTCAGAATCCAGTAGTGATATGTACCTTGGATCGAAACCTGCTTCACCTAGTGTAAAGGGAGGACACAGGGAACCAGGTTTCTTCAACTCAGGTAAGCAGTTTAATTGAGTAACCTGGGTTTTTACTGGGGTGCCACAACACATCAGCTTCACAGTTTCAAAATAGCTTCACAATACTCTTTCAGCTTCACAATACTCTTTCATCTTCACAACACTCCTAGACCCAGGCTCTCTCTGCCGGTCTGCTGGCGGTGTGACTCTTTTATGCCATTCTCCCCATGCTCACTGTAATTAGAGACAGGTGTTAGACATAATTTAGATCTGGTGGAAGCGCACTTACCGCTTTCTCTCTCTCCGGATGGACGCATGACCATGCCCCCACTGCCACACCTAGTTAATGACTTACCTGTAAATCCATCACCTCCAGAAGCTGATGAATTCCGTTGACCTAAAAAAGAAAACGGAGATAAGTTAAATTAGCAAGAGAACCTGAAAGAGCAAGTTCAAGTGACTCATGTTCAGCTGACAGTGACACTACAAGAACTTATTACTGGTTGCGCTCATCTGCACAACAGAAACCTATGAGGAGAGACACCGTATCTGATGATTACTAGAGAGGAGATAGGAGGTAAAGACACAGCGAGAGTGAACCTGTAAGGAATGAAGGAACTATTCCAGGAGTGGAAGAGGACTTAACTGAGTTCAATGAATTCCAACCACCTGACAACTTACCTGCTGTGTTGGAGTCAGAAGGGACTGACAGAGAGCTGGAAGACACAGAACCTGTGGAGAGAGAAAGACATGTGTTTAGTTCAGTTAAAGAAAGTTTGGGGACTGGATTTGTGAGAAAATCTAGAAGAGAAAAAAAGCCAACGAATGTCTTTACTTACTCCACATTGGGCCAGCCCAATTATGAGCAACCACCTGAAATAAGTACTGCTCAGGTGATTCCAATTCAGAGACTGCATATGGGGTACAGGGGCCCAGTATACTTAACCTGTGCTAATGCCCAACCTACACTGCCTTACATTATCCAACATTATTACCAGCACAAATTTGTCTGTCTTTCATTTCTATCTTATAGAAAACTTTTACTGCAGCACCACCAGTTGGACGGTGGGTGTGCTACATAGCTGTACAGAGTCACATCTATGAAGCACAATGTGACATCCTCATACTACAAATGAGGTGCACAATCTGGAAGAAGTTCCCCTCACAGATCTAGAGGTGAGCTGAGCAAGATACTCAGGGAGTTTGAACTGCACTTAGCGCTGAGGTTTTCTCAAACCATACAGTTTGGTGGCTGACATTGCAGAGAAAATGGAAAACCCATCTCCTGCTGGGCTTGTGGCTTGTGGAGCTCAGTGGAAACCAGATAAGCAAAAATAGTGATTAAGATGACTCCGTATTGACAGCACTGCATGTTACTGAAGTTTGCTGTGCTCAACCGCAGTTTACTTTGTCAATGAAAAATGAAAATAAATCTTTCTGTGGATTGCTTCTTAATGTGCTTTTCAATGTAATGGAATGTCAAAAAGGATGAAGATTAAATATAGATCACACAAATGGCCTTTGTAGCACATCTAGGGGAGTTCATAGTGCCTTTTCCACTTACTGAAAACTGAACAAAAGGTTCAGCTGCATTGATATAGGACTATGGTGGCAGAGGAAGAACTAATCAGAGGAAGAACTAATAATTGTTTGTTTTGCTAAATTATTTTTACATGTTTTTTTGAAATCTAGAAAACTAGAGGCGCTACAATAAAAGCTTTTATACACGATGGAAGATTATCAGTTCATGGACACTCTGTTCCTCACATGACTGCTACCTTATGACATCAACACACTTTTACAAGTGCATGACTTTTTTGACATTTTGCAACATGCATTGAAAATAGTACATTTCCACACTTGTTCGAGGACAATCTTGCAGAGTCCTGAAGAGCACATACGTCAGCACGTGAGTTGAAAGTATCATAGAAGCAACACAAAATTGTTTGATTGCTTCAGCAATTGAGGTTTTCATCTCACAATTACTTTTTATGACACTATTGTTTTGTTTAGGTTTAAGGTTTTAGAGTAGGTTTTGTTGTTCCATAGCTCGATAAAGCATTAAAGATATAGTTCACCCAAAAATTAAAGTCCTCACATGATTTGCTCACCCTCCTGACATCCCAGATGTGAATGGATTTCTTTCTTCTGCAGAACACAAATGAAGAATTTTAGAAGAATATTTCAGCTTTGTAGGTCCATACATTGCAAGTGATAGGGTGCCAAAACTGGATGCTCCAAAATCCACATAAAGGCATCATAAAATTAATCCGTATGACTCCAGTGGTTAAATCCATGTGTTCAGAAATCATGTGATAGGTGTGGTTGAGAAACAGATACATTTTGAAGTCATTTTTTATCATAAATTCTTCTCCATGCCCAATAGGGGGCGATATGCACGAATAACGTGAATCACCAAAAACAGAAGAAGTAGAAATTCAAACTGAAAGAAAAAGGACTTAAATATGTATCTGTTCCTCACCCACACCTATCATGTCGCTTCAAAAGGTATGGATTTAACCACAGAGTCGTTTTTTTTACATTTTATGTTGCCCTTATTTGGATTTTGGAGCTTCAAAATATGGTACCCACCTACATAGCTGAAATATTCTTGTAAAAAAAATCTTCATTTGTGTTCAGCAGATGAAAGAAAGTCATACACATCTGGGATAGTATTAGGGTGAATAAATGATAAGATAATTAAATTTTTTGGGTAAACTATCACTATCACTTTTTTTTCCACTATTAACCTTAAACACAATTGGACTGTTTGTAAAATCAGAGTGTCAGTGGAAATGACAAACTCTATCCCTTTTGGACTGAATTCAAACAAACCTTTCCAAAACACACAATTCCTATCACTGTAACATTAATTCCTTTAACATCTTGTGTCAATCAAAGGGCCGTATAACTGAGCCCTTATCAGCAGCCATAATGGAGACCTGACAACAATGCCTACATCAACTCAGGAATAGTGGAGCTTGTAAAAGCTGGAGCAGAATGGAGGCGTGGTTAGGTCTCAAAATCTGAAATGTCCACAAAGACCCACTCTTACAACAATAATGCCCCCATTTTGGTAACAGCAGCGATCACAAGGATTTAAAAAGAAACTAGAACTTTTTCTCTCCCTATTTTAGTCACCTCATGTTTGCTGTCCATTGGCAGTTTGTCTTGTTTCTAGTAGGGCTGCACAATTAATTTAACCGCATTCGTGATGTCACTTTAATTAAACAAAATGGAAGATTACAAGCAGGCAAACAGCGTTGGACTGGTGGTCATAAAAAATGCGACTTCTGTTATATGGCTATATTTCGGATTCCGGCTGAGTGACATTGCATGTTTTACACAGTACCTCTTTCTGCTCAAAGTAAAACGTGGTAACACAAAAAATTTGTATCAGCACCTTAGACAGCATGGAGAAAAGTACAATGAATGCATGAATTTGAAAGCTACAACTAAAAGTCAGGGTGAAATCCAAACAAAACACAATTACATATGTTTTTAAAGTGTTACCCATATGATAAGTGCTCACGGAGATACAACGAAATCACAAGACTCAATAACACACTACTTGGCAAGACTATAGGATTTCAGAAAATGGTCCACACTTTGGACAGGAGATTCCAGCTACAATCGCAGAACTATTTCTCTCAAGTGTCCATGCTTTTGCTTGACAAAAAATGCCGTGGAGAGGTTCAGGTGGAAATGGCTAATGTGAGGTATTATTCAACCACTATGGACATGAGGTCAAGCAGGAAGACTGAACCATACACCAGCCTAACCGCTCACTTTGTCAACTATGACTGTGAACTGAAAAGTCACTGCTTGCAAACCTCATATTTCCCCCAGGATCACACCGGTGAGAATATAGCCTTGGGCTTGAAAGAGGCAGGTTGCTATCACAACAGACAACGGCAGTAACATCATTAAAGTGGTGGAGCTAAATGGCTGGACAAGGGTCCATTGTTTTGGACATAGGCTTCACCTTGACATTGATAAGTTATATTGACTTTATTTATTTTATTACGATGTTATAGTTTATAAACCTTTACAAAAGTTGGTATATGTGTGTGTGTGTGTGTATATATATATATATATATATATATATATATATATATATATATATATATATATATATATATAATTTTTTAAACGTATTCTCAGCTTGCATCAGATACTCTAGCTGTTTGTTTCAACAGGTAAAGGGTTCACAAAAGTTAGAAAAAAACTAAAACACTTGATAAACAGAAGCAATGCTTTATCCAAAGTAATGTACCACACATTAAGAAAACAGTAGGCATATTTATGGAGTGGTAGTTGTGTAGTGGACTAAAGCACATAACTGTTAATCAGAAGGTTGCTGGTTTGAGCAAGGCACTTAACTCCAGGTTGCTCCGGGGGGATTGTCCCTGTAATAAGTGCACTGTAAGTCGCTTTGGATAAAATGCATAAATGTAAATGTAAAATATCTTATAATTTTTCATATTTTTTTCTCACCCTTTTCTCATTCACAGAGAATGCTCTGAAAGCTGATGCTCAGCACATTTACTGGGATATGCAGGAAGGTTGTGGACCACTTCTCTCACAGCTGGTGTCACCTTGAGGGAGGCACATTGAGAGCTCAATCTTCCAGAGCATGCCATATTGACAGACTGCCCAACACGATGGGGTTCCACACAGAAAATGATTGCAAGGTTCCTTGAACAACAAAAGGCTTTGTCCAAGGTTCTCTCTACAGACCACAAAGTGTGACACCTACTGCCCTCAGGGCAGGATCTGGAGGGCCTGGAATCTGTGAACAAGGCACTCGGCCCACTCCAGGACTTTACAGATGCCCTTTCAAGTGAGCGTTAGAGTATGTTCTGCATCCTCTAAACACCTCAATACTGTCTGAAGTGGAAGAGGACTCTGACCTGACAAAATTATTGAATTTATTAAAAATTCTAAAGTACCTCAACACAAAATATGAAGACATGAAGGACCTGCTGAGCTTGAAAACATTCCTAGACCTAAGATTCCGAACACAATACATCTATGCAGAAGAGACCCAGACCATATAGTAATGAGTGATCTCTGAGTAGAAGTTGTTTGAAACCACACACTCACACACCCTGTTTACCTAGTTGTTAATAATTCTATGTAACAGTGTGGCAGCGGGGGCGTGGTCAAGCGCCCGTCCGGGAGAGAAAAGCGGTAAGGGCGCTCACATCTGAGCTAAATTATGTCTAACACCTGTCTCTAATTGCAGTAGAGCGAGGAGAGCGGATAAAGAGCCAGCAGCCACAGAGCAGAGGGAGACGGACGTACAGCAACCCAGCGTTTTCTGTGCTTACGTGTGTGTGTGTGTGCACATTATAAAAAAACAATTAAAAAGGCTTACCTTGTGCCAGACCCCCTGTTTTCCTGTCCTCCTTGAGAAAGTCACTACAAACAGATTTTAAACTGTGTGTATTTTTTAGGAAAGCAACCTGTAGCACAATGCACAGCAGTGATGAAGAATAGCTTGGACGTGGGAAATTCACCTGCAGCTAAAGCTAAAAAGAAAACCTTGGCCAGTTTCTTCAAAAACACCACACACACAACAGCATCAATGTTAACTACACTTGATCCCATTGTACTGTTTAGAGAAGCCGTGGTTGTTGAACTCAACACTTACATTCACACACTATGTGTGGACCATGGAGAAGATCCACTGAAATGGTGGAAGTGTCACAATATAAACTTCCCCCGGCTGTCCAAACTAACACAGAAATATCTGTGCATACAAGCAACAAGTTCTGCATCAGAGAGAGCTTATAACACTAGCGTCAACGTTGTATTAGCCCATTGCTCCTGTCTGAAACTAGACGAGGTGGACATGGTGTTTTTTTTTTTGGCAAAGAACCTCTGAAGTGATAACTGGAATATTTTAGTAAGAGGATATGGAAGTAAAACTCAATAATTAAAGTATGTACTAAAATAATGTAGTTTTAGTGATTTGGGTTTATTTGAGTGAACAACCTAAAATATTTTATTTATGTATAATTTTTCTTTTATAAGAGGTTAAACAAAGTATACCCTATTTTGTAACTTAATCACTAATTACTAATTACACCAATCTTAAATGTCATTGTTTGTAAGGGCATACAACATTTTTATTTTAATGATAATTTGAATTTGTATTTTTCTTATTTATTGTTCTATTTATTTCATTTAGTTGTACTGTTGAGCAAAGCAAATATGTTCATTTTGAAAAGATGTAGTTTTTTGTTATTTAATTTAGTAAAATATTAAGTTATTTTAAAAACAGTATTGCGTAATTTTGGTTTTTGTATTTCTTCTTATGCTCGTTTAACTTTGTATGTTCAAGCTGAGAAATACATATTTAAAAATGTCAGTATTTTGTGCATTTTCTTTGATAATCAAGTAGACACATGTTACTATTTTCTATCAGGAAGACTGGCAGACTTGAGGAAAATTTAAGATGACATTTATTTGATGAATATAAATAGAAAAGTAATGTCTCTCTTTGGCTTAGGCCCCGTCTGGCAGTCTGAAAGATTTGTACTCGGAACCGTCATATCCTGCTGGAGATAGGAGACAGGGGTGAGGACCCTACCCCCATGCATGACGGGACTCAACTAGTGGTGGTGTGGTGGTGGAGGTTGCCGTGTTAGCACACCAAAACAGCAATGTGATAGATTGTGAGCAGACTTATAAAGCAATGGCTTATATGTGATTGGCTGGGAATTACCCAGCTAATGGTGCAATGATGTACAGCTGCTAGCCTTCCTGCTAGAACTATGCTGCACTTACAAATATCGCAATATTGGCAATTGCAATATAAATTTTTCTCCAAATCATGCAGCCCTAGATTCTAGTCATGTTTTTTAGTAGGTCCTGTGTTTGTTTATTCCAGTCTGTCAGTCTGTTTTCTGTCCTGTTCATCCCTACCCTGTCTGGTCGGTCCTGTTCCCCGCTGCCTTCTGCCCCAGCCCTGGATTACCTTTTTCCCCTACAGGGTAGTTTATGTTTGTTTTTTCCCCCTTGTGGGAGTTTTGGTTTGTTTTTGCCCTTATTTGGTTGCTTATGAGACCTGGCCGGAGTCACTCAGCATTCCCTGGAGTCGAACTCGTGACTCATGTGGTGTTTGTCAGCGTCTTTACTCGCTGAGCTGCCCAGGCCCATATCTTTTGTTTTTTAAATTCCGCACTTGGGTCCTGAGGCTCATTCTCTATTCCTGACGGTATTACTGAGTAACTATTGATGTTTTATGTACATGACCACTAATCTAGAGGACAATACCACTCTCGCTTTCCTCCAGCGGCTTTGTGTGGTTGTCTTTGAGGAGTCATCATTGTATCCTTAGGTAGAGGCCTTTGTTTTCAGTAGAGAGAGAGAGAGAGGCCACTAATTGAGTGAGAAGAGCTTCATCGTGTGTTTTTGTATCTACTAAAATAATGAGAGAGCTGGGTAATTTACATCTGTCAAAAGCCTTCCTCTGAACACAGACCTGGCGAAACCCCATCATCTCCCCCTGTCATCAGCACTAGTCTAATTAGATCAACAACATTAAGAGTCTGCTAATATGAATCAAAATTATTCCTTTCGTTTTGATGTATGCTGATTCAATCCACTGCCTATGTGCTCTCTTTAATGAAACCCACTATTTATTCTCCCTAAATGAAGCACACACAATATTCATTAGCAGCACAATATACCTGTAAGCTTCTTCTGTTTAAAAGTGTCGTCCTTTCTTAATAAAATAAATAATTATTCTTTTTTATATAATTATGTACTGTATATGCACTCAGGATTGGCTTAATAGGAGAGGATGTATAATAGACTTGCTTACATGAGAGAACAAGGGAAGAGATGCACAGATTACAATCACATCATGTCTTTAATGCAGCAACTGTCTAATATTTAAAATAATCTAAACATGTAACCCTTTTTAATATATATATATATATATATATATATATATATATATATATATATATATATATATATATATATATATTATACTTTGTATTGATTTAGCCAATATCGCCATTACATTTTGTAAGCTTGTTAAAGACATGGCTGATGTGATGTTGAATCAAGTGTGGGTAATTTCTCAAGAAATATTCTTAGACATCCATAATGTAAAAATGCAAGTGTTACAATGATGACAGATTTTATGACGCATTTTATTTATTTATTTTTTTTTAAAGTTCTAACGCCTTATTTTTCACTGTGTATATTTTAAACAGAATTTCTCAACCGTTTAACAAGAGATCTATTTCTTTTGGCTGCTGAGAAGAGTTCATTCAGTAGGTTTCCCTATAGTTCACGGCAAACTCAAAATTTATAAGTGACCACTAGTGGATCTCTGTTAGGGACTGGCCTTCCTTTGCCTTTGAGTAAACCACTTAACCTCCCTTCAATAATTACCCACACAGTTAAGAAAAGTCATTATTTAAATGCTGCTCACAGCATAAGGCCCTGAATGAACCACAGGGGGCTAATATAAGAAAGGGGGATATGTAAGCGACAGATGAAAGCTCTCCCACTTCCAGGGAAAATTTTCCTGCAAATTAATCGAGCCCAACTGATTCACTGGCTGCTCTTCAAGGCTACAAAGAATTTCCTTCTTGAAAGATGCTGGGAGGTATGATGTGTAATGAATTGAGTTTATAGATTAATTTAATGGAGTAACACAAAAACAGTGATGAGGAGACGGGAGAGCTCCAAGGAGGGGAATTCCCTCGGACTGGGTCCCCAGGTTCTGGCTAGATCAATAAATTAGTTGCAGAATGCAGCTGAATGAAAAGTAGCTCCCGGACCTCAGCTCTGCTCTGTGTTTAATGAAAATTAATTAAAGAGTTTTAAAAGTGTGTCTTTCTGCCTTACTGTCAGCCCCCCAACCTCATCTATTTTAATTAAAGTAAAATCCAATCAGATTCATTTGACATTAAAATTTAGTTTTAGAGTGAGTAAGAGAGAGGAAGCAGTAGAATGTGAGTGGAAGGAGAATAATTCATATTGCTTTCATCCTTTCCAGACCCTTTTCATTAGGACTCTAAAGTTAAGACTGGGCATTGGTCAGGACTGAGCAGTGTGACAAGCCTGGGGCCCGAAGTATATGACAAGCCAACCTAATGAAAAGCCTCAGTCACACTGACAGGCTGACAGCGACCCTGCATATAATTATGCCTTAAATAATAAATGTACACGCTTACATTTTCATAGTCTGCAAGTCTCGCTTACAATGGCTGGCCTAAATATTCTTGGTTCAGAGACAGAGGTTAGAAAAAAGATGGATAGAGAGAGAAGGCGCGAGAGAGAGAGAGAGACCGATGAGTTTTTTTTTTTTTTGTCCTGGTTTGGTTAGTTATAGCTCTACTGACTCATTTTTGCTTGGATCGTGATAAATAAGTTAAGTGCAACAACAGTGCCTGAGCCATGGGAGAACATAATCAGGTAGGCTCGAATTACTCAAACATTCACGGGAAAATAATTTACATGTCCAACATCGCATGCTAATGCGCGTGATTTAAATCCCTCCTCCTGCTGAGCGCAGGCCTCTGCTCATGACTCAGTAACACATGGTTGTTAGACCCTTTTCCATCCTATAAATTACAGAAGACTTCTTCGTTAAAGTGCTGTAGCCCACTTTTCCATACACTGTTTCTTTTTCTTCTTACACTTTTTTTGGGCAATTTATTTTGCAGAATAAGACCAGTGCTATATTCTGTTGTATGTCTGCATAAGGCTATGAATGATAGAAGTGTTTGTGTCTGTATTTATGTAAATGTGTGTTTTTGTGCAGATTATCCTGGCCATCTGGGCTAAATAATCTGATCAGTTCACGGCTCTGTGAAGACCAAATGAGACTGTCAGTGTAAGTAAATATTTCATTATTTGAAGGAAGGAAGGAAGGACGGAAGGAAGGAAGGGAAAAGGCAACAAAGGATGGAAAGAAGGACAAAGTAAGGAAGTAAAGGAAAGGAAATGGAAAAAAGCAATGGAGGGAAAAAAGGAAAACAAGAATGAAAAACAAGAAGTACAGATAGGCAGTCTGGCGGGTTCATGTTCACTGGCCTGTGGCATCTACAAGAGGTGAAAAAAAACCACATAATTCATGTCTGACCATATTTCTGGATTTTCGTGTTATATTTAGAGCATCAAGATGATGGCTTTTAATAAGAAACAAAGTCAATGCCATTTTAAACTATGTAAAATAAACAAGAGCTGTTTAATGGTCTGGATTTTTTCTTGAAATTAAATAATTAAACTTCAGTTCTTCTTCATTGAGGAGCACAAATTCTGTATAAAACCTTTTCTAAACAAGAACAACTGAGGAGCTGCAGCAGGTAATTAGTAAGGCTTTATTCAAATTAATCCAATGGGATTGCATCGCCACACGTTGGGATGGAACTGCGCTCGCACTCAGGACATGATGGATCTCTGACTGTCAAAGGAGGGTCTTCTCCTCAAGTTAAAAGTAGCTGGAATGCAAGCCACTGAAGAAACACAAAAATTCAGAGGTACGTTTAATGTTAAGCATTGTTAAAATTCACTGGTATTTTGTGTATTTGTCCAATTTGTCCAGCAGAGAGCTGCTGCTTTGAGGCATTGTACAGCAAGTGTGTATTATGTATGATTGTTTTCAGTTCACAAGCAATAATATAATCTTAAATAAGCAGGATTACAGTTGGAAAGATGCCAGCTTCATGTCTGTATGCCAAAATATAAAAACAGTGTTAATTTATTAAACTTTTGCTTACTCAGCCACAGTATTATCACATTTCTTGCCTGCTATCTTTGATCATGTATATATATGTTTCTCTATTTGCGTTAGCGTACTTGGCACAAATACCTTAAGCACAAATTCGATATCTGAAGAGTAACAGAGAATCTTTTGTGGTTGCAAAATTTAAGTTCAGATGAGAAAAATTGTTTTTGTGCATTTGTCTAATGAACAAATATTTTTCTCTGCACTTTTTATTTGGCTCCATCAGGAGTTTGCTGTCATTGATGAGGATGCATCTTCTATTGAGAGACATACAAATGTCTTGCTTGTACTGTTGTTGGATTATACAAGCAGAAGAATTGAAACAACATGATTTGAATCTAGGATTTACCCAATCTTAATCCTGGAATTCCACAACGTCATAAATTAAAAACTTCAGGTGCCAGTAAGTCTAACATCTGGCCAATAAAACTAACAAAGAGACTTTCTAGATCTAGATACCATATGTCTTGAAAACTTCTCTGCAAAGAGGGCCTAATCAATCCTATAAAATATACAAGACCACATGGAACCACAAACAATACCTAGTCTTGCTAGGTAATTCTAAAAATCTCTTTGAACTGTGGTAACTTCTATAACTGACAAATTAATGATTATAACCTGATGTACCTCTTTAAAATATGTGTAATTGTAAGGTATGGCGGAGGATCAGTGGCCTCAGCAGATTCATGAATAAGAAAGAACCCACTGTTAAAACCCCTCTAATCACTGATATAGTGCCAACTAGTCTCCACGAGCACAATAAATGTATTGACAAAGAGACAATGAACTATTGACAGGAAATCCTCATGCCTGCTAAGCCCCCCCTTCCCATATGACTCGCCTCACACCGCGTGCTTCACCATGTGAGAAAAGGGCACGTGAAAAGCTGGCAACAGAGAGTGTGTGTGTGTGTCTTCCATTTAAACCTAGAAATGCTTATTCCTAATGAAATATGTTTTAATCCCCGTATGTTTGTGTTCTGATGTTAGATCAAACTAGTAAGACTGTTTAGTTGTGTAGTAAACCTCGGAGGCCGTATATTTAATAGCCTCAGAGTGTATATCCCCTTTTTAAGTGTACTAAATACACGTTTCTTGGTATCAAATTAAACCTTACGACTTGTCCTAGCTGAATATAAATATAAGATTACCTTAGAATTGTGTTCTGCTATGTTTTACCATCTTTTGAGTTATTCAAACCAAAGTCCTGACCCCGAGTCATAAAGGATGCAAATGAGCCTTGACGGGACAAAGGAACCATCTCATGATTTCAAATAAAGGGGACTTTTACGACCTCCAAAGGAATGTTCAGAGGTGCTGACTCTCACTTAATTCTTACTGAGAAGGAGAAATGAACCCTTTTAATCCTATATATTCTATATATATATATCCATGTGATAAATGTATTGACATGTATCTAATGCTCCATCTCATGATTTCCTAAATGTTGTTTGGTCTATGTTTTCTTGCAAACTCTAATGGGTTAATGTTTCAGACTTTGCATACTATGGTTAACCGAAATCATATGTGTGGCATATTTGGTCTCTATAACTTGGTATTTTGAAGATCGAAATGACTGTGTACATGATATGTCGATAACAACAACATATTAGTATTACAAGAATATTTCCTAGTTTCTTCATTGGCTACTACCCCTCTTAGAACAAAGAGCAATAAACCAATTTCCCACCTGGAACTTCCACCCTTCTTATTGGTCGAGCCAATGAGAGGTGGGACACGTTTTCTAAGGTTATAAATTGCATCCACAACGGCCCTTCTCTCTATCTCTTGCTTCTTGCCCTCTTGCTTCCTGTCCTCTTGCTTTCTGGTCCTCTGAGCCTTGTGCTCTCTTACTCTCTTGGTCCTTCCTGAGAAGTCCTAATGAAGATGATGCTGAACTAGAAGGCCCCCAAGGACTCCCAAGCGTGCGCCAGGCTACGGCCTTGTCTTTCCATTCACCAAAGATCCTCTGACTCCCACTGGTTCTCTCTCATCAAGACAACATCATCAAAGATCAACTGGAGCCTCAACAAATTGCATCAGGACAGTTTAATTCAAATGGGACATGCAAGTATCAAACTTAGTCTCATTATTTGATACATTAAGTATCCTTACCCCTCTTGCTCTAAAAAAAGGATCTAAAAAGGGCGTGTCAGAACTAATATGATGGTTTGCTCAGGCTGTTGATCTGCTGAACTTCAAACAATGCTATAACTTCTTGCCTTCCTGTATTCTGCTTCAGCCCTCTTTCCCTTGGTAAACTGTATGCATGTATGTATATGTATGTTAGAGTAGTTTAAATGTTTAGTCTAGTTAATAAAGTCTTGTTCATGTCACACGTAAAGTTGTCTGTGTCTCAAGCTCATATCTAAAGTCACTAATTATAGATTTTTACTACTTGCTCTTAATACTTAGTAAGAAAGACATTTCCCATGCCCCGGAAATGTACATTTCTATTAATTAATTAATTAATAACCAATATTGAGTGTTTAACGGGATGACCGAGTATTTGGTTGTAATGTTAATGTAGCTACATCAAGTTAACCCGATTAACTGATCCAAATATTCATAATCGATTATAACAAGTTATGATTGATTATTAATATTTCATAGAGCTGATTCGCTACATAAACAAGGAATTAACCAGTATGATTTGCAACCAGGGATTTTCATGTTTTGTTACTTACATACTAAACATGACATTTTTTTCATGAATATTATAAGTGTAAGCGTTCGCTGGTGTATGCAGAGAAAGCTGATGACAACGAATATCATGTCTCTTGACCAATTCTCAAGATATAAAAGTTCATGATTAAATATGCACTATTATTGAGCGGGAGATTTGTACGAATCTGAAACAAAGGACCATAAATCAACTGTCGGATGGACAGCCCAGTTGTCCATGTGACTCTGAAAAGTCCCTTCTGATTGGTGCAGGACACCTTTGGGGATGCAGTCAATTTCAGTTAAAATGTTTCCAAACAGTAAGAACACTCTCTCTTTTCTCTCTTCTCTTCTGCCTCCGTGCTTGTCTCTCCTGCTCCGCTGACTGCTCAGACTTCACTCTGACTCTTCCCTCGTGGTCTTCTCTGGACCTCGTCGGAACCAGAGCCATGTCATGTGAGGTGCAAGGAAGATCAGGACTTAAAGTCCAGAGTAAGCCTCTCACTCTCTATGGTCCATGAGAAGGCCCTGCTTCAAAGCCAACCTCATCTTTTATACAGACAATAACACTGATATTACAGAGGTCCAAAACATCGACAGAATTAACTTTCGACCAAGAACTGAGCAACACAAACAATGCAAGGAAACACCACTACACGCAATTACATCTCCAATATTGTGCTCAAAGTGCTGGTAATTAAATAATTTGGGTAATCCGATAGCAAATCGATGTAGACTCAAAGAAGGATAAATGGTTCTTCAGGTATTGTCAACAGACTCCATAAAGTTTATTTTCACTGTATTGATCATTTATTTCACATTCTGTCACTCTTCTTATCTTATGTATATATGTGTTAGATTAGATTTATGTCTAGAATAGCAATAAAGTTTGTCTGTGTTCAAAGATGAATGACTGTGGTATATTTTGATAAATAATCTCATCCCTGTTTCTAAAAGATTTCGCTTCAGAGCTGTACCTAAATATATGTAAAGTTATTTTCGATAAGCCATGAGAATAATTTTACTCCAATAAGTTAATTAATCATAATTCACTTATTAAAGCTAATTACTTTCAGTAGAAAATGTGAGTGGATATGTTGTATTGTGATTATAATTTATTCAGACATATAATCTAGTTATTTGTCATTTATCTAATTTATAATGGTTGTTGAATGTGACTAATTCCATTATATATTTCATTACCTAATAATGTACAATAAGAACAGTTCAATTTAGTTCATAGCTCACATATTTTGAAACCCAAAATTCCCTTCTAAATTTAGCATAACAAATATCCTTATTCTTTCTTGGCTCTCAACAAAGGCGGTCGCATTTTCTCACACTCTCCCTCCCCTTACCTTCCCTGCTTTGCTCCTCTCGTCACATCTAGTCTACTGTCTTGTACTTTGAGAGACTCTCTCAGCACTTCTCTCCAAACTAAGAAATCATGGATTTGATCAACTGGTCTGAACCTGACTGCCCTGCCGGAACGTTCACAGCTGGCTACACGATGGACGCGTGGGAGAGGTGGCGGCTCGTGTGTCTGGCGTCTCTTTCCGTGGAGGAGGTTGAAGATATCTACCTATTCGGTACCATGATAACAGGTCTTCTGCTGATTGAATTAGGCATTGCCCTGGTTTATCGAGGAATTAAGAAGACGGTGACAGCTGTCCAAAGCCTCACAAGGCTGCCCGTCATGATTGAAGCAGTGGGCAGTGCTGTCTGCACTCAGACTGGGTCTATGAACCAAAATTCGGATAACATCATGGAGAAGCTCACAGCTTTGCAAAGGCAAATGGATCGTTTCAGAGACCAAAATGGACCAGGAGAATAGCCGTATAAATTAGAATGCGGCTACTCGCCTCAAGACCAAACAATCCCAATCTTATCTGTTTCAGCCGCCCTCAACCAGCACTGGCCTTGGCCAAGGCCGCTGTTGGAACAACAACTCCCCCGGAAGAGCACTGCAGTGAGCCACTCTTGAGTTCCTTCCCCGACTCCCCAGACACCTGGTGATTGTTGACTATGTCTGGGACCTGATCAAGGTTGTCTCCATGGCAACTTGCTGTGTATCGCTATGACAATCCTGTGGACTGAGGCACCTAGTTTAAGATGCTGGCATAGCAACTCTCCAGGCCTACGCACACGTGAACTCTTACATATATATACAGATATGCAATCATCCGCCCGATACCCTATCCCTCGCCTTCGCCACTTTGTACCCCCAGTCTGACAGGCGGGTCTGTGACCAGCGCCAAGAATGGCTGCAGGACCGGATGGCTGCTTGCCTGTGCTGGGCTACCTCCACCCCTCAATCCCCACCCCTGTTGTAAGTCTTGTTCATGTTGTAGAGTGTACTGATTATGTGCTAATGTTGCTGAGGTGTTTTTTTTTTCCTGTTCCCACACTGTACTCCTTAAGGAGCATAGTCTGGGGGCTGCCTTTTCCTCCTCACATCTCCTCATGTCATGCTGTATTTCTTTTTAATTCCCTGTCTTCCTGTCCTGTCTACCCCCTTGTCATATGTATGTTTGTATGGACAGGTCGATGGCCAATTTCATTGGTACTTGTGACTATGTGACAATAAAGGACTACTACTACTTACATACAATGGTGTGAGAATGAGGGCACTTTAAAGTTCCCTTCAAAATGTTGCATACCAAATATCCTACACTGTATTGCAAGATGCTATGAGACACCTTGGTTATTAAAGACAAGACCGGATGCAGTGAATTTTTACATGGTGGAGAAGGGAGATAGAAGATGGAATTACTGTGGAAAACTTTACTGTGTAATTAATATCACAGATGATATGCCAATTCTCAGTTTAAAATACATGTTTGATTTCAGTGTAGCACCTGGAACAGTAGGTTAGAACTAAATTGTAAAGACAATTTTGAATGAATTGTGCACTGTATTCCAAGTTGTTATTCACTGACACAGTAAAGCAACATAGGACTGAAAACCTCAATGGTTTTCATTGCATCATGTGACAAAACAGTGTAACAGATTAGCATTTATTAATTTTACTGTGGGGTTTTTTCCCCTCTTTTTTAGTGCTTTTTTATTTTTTGTAGCTTTTTGTGTCACTACCCATTACATTATGGCCAATAAACACGTTGAAGACTACAAACAATCAGCTTTTGTTTTCCACAGAATAAAGAAAGTAATACAGGTTTGGTACAACATAAGGGTAGGACATAATTTACTTTTTTGTTGAACTATTTCTTAAAGTGGTGTGACCCTTTTTATAAAGCTAATGTGAATGATTAACTTTCCCTTGATATCAGCTATTTGCAGTTATGTGATGAAATTGACTAAATCATTTAATATACTGTCAGCTGAGGCCAGTGCATCATGGAGGCCAGTATTGTGCCAGAGGTGTGTGAGCTTCCTCCAAGAAAAATCATGTTGGCCAAAATGTATATTGAAGCAAATGAGCAAATACATGCAGAAGAACTAGCAGGTATTTACTGTGTTATTACTGCTGCTTTATAAGATTTGTGAATATTGTCAAACAAATAATTTGTTTAAGTCAAAATTATGTAATACAGTAAGGTTTGTCAGCAAATTTGTAAAGCTTGGAAAGTTGCAAACTGTCACCCTGCTATACTGTGATTGATATACAGTGCACAATGCAGTTCTGACAGACATTGCATGTTTACCTGTTCTGACATTTTGTTTTCCTCTTACACCATATCCAACCATGCACTTGGTAGATACTGAATGGAAAAAGGCTTTCATGGGGAGGGTTCAAGTCCTGATCAAAGTGGATGGTGTTTTGGGAAATAACAATTGAAGACGGGGTAATTGCAGGTTCAGTACCAAATGGCATCTATGTATTAAAATGTTAATATATACGACTTTGTAAAGGGATTTGGATGGGCAAGGAGGAGGCGAGAACCTGCTTGACAATATAAATAATAGTTTAATGAGAAACTTAAACAAAAGACAAAACCACACACGACGGACATGCCCATAAACGATCTCTCTCTCCCGCACCATCTTCCGCAGTCAGCCTTTATCCCTCTCGGAGAATTGATTAGCCTGATAAGGGACCGGGTGTGTAGAATCACCAACCGTCCCCGCCCTCCGCCCTGCCACAGTCTTATGCTTCACACTTCCTGGATACACAAAGTTGATCCTGAATGGAGTATAATTTACCCAGGTCAAGAAATGTACTATCAGGCCTATGACTCTCTTTTGATGATAAATTGATTGTGATTCTTAAAATGTTTTAAAAGGAATAGTTCAACCAAAAAGGAAAATTGTATATTTTACTTACCGTCATAATATTTCAATCCTGTATGACTTTCTTTTCTGATGTGGGGACAGTGAGGAGATGTTTTAATGAATATCACACCCAGTTCTTTCAATAAAATGCCTGTGGATAGAGCCAAATCTTTGTCTGTTGCATGTTAATGAGTGCATGAGGGAAGCTCGTTCACAGTGGCTCATGTGTTCATTTCGGTTCTTTTTAAAGCTTAAAATTGAGGCACTGTCCACTGCCATTTTATTGAAAAAAAAAACAGGCTGTGATATTCATTAAAACCTCTCCATTTATGTTCAGTGCAACAAAGAAAAACATACTGGCTTGAAACAAGTAAACGATGACAGACTTTTCATTTCTGGGTAAGTATTAAAGCGTATTTTAAAAGTTAGTTCAAATGAAATGTGTAGTAATTTTTTTAAGCAAAAGAATGCTGAAGAAATGTATATATATCTGTAAAACTCTCTCTCTGCAAGGACAACAGGAAACAGGTCTCCAGGATACGGTAAACTTTTAATTATTTTCTTTTCACACTACTTTACAGACACTACGTATGAATGGCAAAACACTGGGTCTGCTTGTCGGTCACTCTCTCCTCCTCTGTGGCTGCTGGCATTTTAACCGCTCTCCTCACTCTACTGCAATTAGAGACAGGTGTTAGACATAATTTGGCCCAGGTGTGAGCGCCTTACCGCTTCTCTCTCCCGGACGGGCGCTTGACCACGCCCCGCTGCCACATACCCCCACCGCCCGACTCAGGCCGGGCGTCATCCGCCTGCCTACCACTCCCCCATTTCTGGAGAGGAAGTCGGCGGCAGCCATCTGCACCCCGGTCTGTGGACCACCTTGAACTTAAAAGGCTGGAGAGCCAGATACCAACGGGTGATCCGGGCGCTAGTATCCTTCATGCGGTGGAGCCACTGGAGTGGGGCATGATCCGAACAGAGGGTGAAGGCCCGCCCCAGCAGGTAGTATCGGAGGGTGAGGACCGCCCACTTGATGGCCAGACACTCCTTTTCCACGGTGCTGTACTTAGTCTCCCTTAAGGAGAGCTTCCGGCTAATGTACAGCACCGGGCGCCCTCCCTCCACCACCTGCGAGTACGCCCCCAGCCCTCTGTCTGAAGCGTCCGTCTGCAATAGAAAAGGGAGAGAAAAGTCAGGTGCATGCAAAGCGGCCCCCACAAAGTGCAGCTTTAATCTGCGTGAACGCCTGTTGGCACTGCTCCGACCATTGGACCGGATCTGGAGCCCCCTTTTAGTGAGGTCAGTCAGCGGGCTGGTGACGTCCGAATAATTAGGCACAAATCTTCTGTAATAGCCAGCCAGCCCCAGGAACTGCCTCACCCCCTTTTTGGTCTTAGGTCTAGGGCAAGTCGCAATCGCCGCGGTCTTATCAATTTGGGGACGCACCTGGCCATGACCCAAGTGGAACCCCAGATACCGTACCTCCACACGCCCAACCGCAAGCACTTCTTAGGGTTTGCTGTGAGCCCCGCCGCCGCAGCGATCTCAGGACGGCCCTCAGATGTTGCATGTGCCGCTGCCAATCATTGCTATAGATGATAATGTCATCTAAATAGGCAGCGGCGTACGCGGTATGCGGTCTGAGGATCCGATCCATGAGTCGCTGGAACGTGGCTGGTGCCCCAAACAAACCGAAAGGAAGCGCCACAAATTGGTGTAATCCAAACGGCGTGGTGAAGGCTGTTTTCTCGCGGGACATTGGTGTCAAGGGGATCTGCCAATAACCCTTTGTTAAATCCAGGGTCGAGTAAAATCGAGCAGTACCTAACCGATCGAAGCAGTTCATCAACACGGGGCATTGGGTACGCGTCAAATTTAGACACCGCGTTGACTTTTCTGTAATCCACACAGAACCGAACCGACCCATCACTCTTGGGAACAAGAACAACCGGGCTGGACCAATCACTGTGGGATTCCTCTATTACGCCCATATCAAGCATTGCATCTAATTCTTCCCGAACGATTTTCTTTCTATGTTCGGGTAAGCGATAGAGGCGGCAACGCACCACCGCGCCCGGCTCGGTCTCGATGTGGTGCTGTATGAGGTTTGTACGGCCCGGAGAGGGGAAAACACGTCCGCAAACTCTTTTTGTAACTCAGAAACCTCTGTGAGCTGCCGCGGTGAGAGTTGGTCTCCACAAGTGACCGGAGTGTTGAGATTGTAGTCTTTGTTTATCTCCGGTCCGAGCTCCGCCTCTCCGGAACTACCGTGGCCAACGTCACAGAGGCCGCCTCCTCCCTCCATAATTTCAGGAGGTTGAGGTGATAAATTTGACGCGCGCCCCTCTATCGGTACGTACAACCTCATAATCGAGATCCCCACTGGCCGTGGTGACCTCAAAGGGTCCTTGCCGCTTAGCGAGTAATTTAGAGCTCGATGTTGGGAGTAATACGAGTACCTTGTCTCCCGGTGCAAATTCCCGTAGCCTAGCACCCCTGTCATACAGCCGGCATTGGCGTTCTTGAGCTTGGAGCAAATTCTCCTGTGTTAGTCGCCCCAGTGTGTGGAGTTTTGCTCTAAGATCAAGAACGAATTGAATTTCATTTTTACTGTTAGAAGGTCCCTCCTCCCATGCTTCGCGGATGACGTCAAGGACACCGCGGGGGCGTCGCCCGTACAGCAGCTCAAACGGGGAGAACCCGGTGGAGGCTTGCGGGACCTCTCGTACCGCAAACAACAGGGGTCTAGCCACTTATCCCAATTTCTAGCGTCATCGTGTACGAATTTACGAATCATGTTCTTGAGCGTTTTATTAAAGCGTTCCACTAGGCCATCTGTCTGAGGATGGTAAACGCTAGTGCGAATCGATTTGATGCCCAAGAGCTCGTAAAGTTCGCGAAGTGTTCGTGACATAAAAGTTGTGCCTTGATCGGTGAGGATTTCTTTCGAATCCCCACCCGGAGATTATCTTGAAGAGTGCCCCTGCAACACTGCGTGCGGAGATGTTGCTCAGAGGCACTGCTTCCGGATACCGCGTCGCGTAATCCACTAGGACTAACACGGCGATGTCCGCGTGCTGACCGTTCTAATGGCCCGACGAGGTCCATCCCAATTCTTTCGAAGGGGACCTCGATTAATGGTAGAGGGCGCAATGGCGCTTTCGGGGTGGCCAGTGGGTTTACCAGCTGACATTCACGGCACGCCGCACACCACCTGCGGACGTCACCGCCAATGCCCGGCCAATAGAAACGGGCTATTAGACGGAGAAGTGCTTTCCGTTCCCCTAGGTGACCGGCCATAGGATTATAGTGAGCCGCCTGGAAAACCATTTCCCGACGGCTCCGTGGAATCAATAATTGTGTTACTTCCTCCTTTGTTTGGGCGTCCTGCGTCACCCTGTATAAGCGATCATTGATCAGCAAAAAATACGGATATGAGACGGCGACACCCGGCCGGAGTTGTTGACCATCAATTACTCTCACTTGGTCAAAGGCGTGCTTAAGGGTATCATCCCGCGACTGCTCCAAGGGAAAGTCCCCCTCCGGGAATTCCCGGAGAGGAGGGGCGTCCACCTCGCCTCTTCCCACGTCACTCGGAGCAGCAGAGGACGGCCCCGGCTCCGCCTCCCCCGCCAAAGCATCGCACATCACACACCCCTTCACTTTCACGCAGGACCCATCCGCACAAACTCCCTCCAATAATTTTCTAAAATTCGGCCAATCCGTACCCAAAATTAGCGGATGGGTGAGGCGGGACTAACCGCTGCCTCTATACTATGTTTTTCTCCCTGAATTTGATCGCCAGAGTCACCACGGGATATTTGTGAATATCCCCGTGCACACACCTTACCCTCACCAGTTTAGCTGAGCCCAAAGCCTCGGGTTGAACCAAGCGTTGGTGGATGGTGGTCTGGTTACAGCCGGTATCCAACAAAGCTTGGTATGTACCCCTGGATTCTTACCGAATCTGCACGCTCCAGCCCGATCGGGGCAGTCTGTGGAACATCGGAGACCCGCACCACTGCCCCTATTTCCATCAGCGGACACTGATCCCGGAAGTGGTCCGGTCTCCGCACCTCCAGCAGACCGGCCCAGGCGCTGCGGCCGCACCCGTGCTGGCGGGTGCCCCCACCTGAGGAGGAGAGCGGCTGAAGGATGGGGAAGGGCTTGGCGGGTGTTCCCAAGGCCGGGGAGCTGGGCGCAGAACGCTCAGCGCCTGCGGGGGCAGGAACGGACCCTGGGGAGAGAGCAGAGTGAGAGGGAAGAGGGAGGGAAAAAAACAGAGGAAGACACAGGGGAAGGGGAGACAGACAGAGAGGGCTCATCCGCCCTAGGAATCGCCGCCATGTGGTCCTCCGCGAGTTGGACGGCTTCCTCCAGCGACGCCGGGCGGTGGCACTGGACCCACTCGGCCGTCTTCCGGGGCAGACGTTGAACAAACTGCTCCAGTACCACCTGGTCGATTAGTTCCTCGACGCCGCGGTCCTCGAGAGCAGCCACCTCCGACAGGCATCACGGAGCCGCTGAGCTGAACGCAAACGGGCGGTCGGACTTTTCGAGCTTCAGGGCCCGGAAGAGCTGGCGACTTTCCTCCGGGCTCCGACCAACCCGTTGCAGGATGGCTTTTCTCAGGTCGTGGTAGGCCAGGAGGCTTGTTGCCGGCAGTTGTTGTGCCGCGAGCTGTGCTTCCCGGACAGGAGAGGGACTAAACGGGCCGCCCACTGGTCTTGGGGCCACCCCCAAATTTCCGCCGTTCTCTCGAAGAGGTCTATGAACGCCTCTGGGTCGTCCGCCGGCCCCATCTTCTGTAACGCTGGTGGGGGCAATGTGGCGCTGGTGTCCGGGGTCGCGGCTGCGGCTGGAGCGGCCTCCTGGCTGAGGAGGCTCGGATGGCGTGCCGGTCCTCTGCTTGAGCCCGCATGATTTCAAAGAAGCGACGATCCTGGTCTTGCCGGAGCTCAAGCAGGGATTGTTGGTGGCTCTGATGGAGTGTAGCGAGGACTGGAGGACTTCCGCCAGCTGGGAGGACTCTACGGGGCGATTCTGTTCCATCCTTGGAAGACAGGTGTTCCTAATAATCAAAGATCCCGGGTTTCGGCACCAGTGTAAAACTCTCTCTCTGCAAGGACAACAGGAAACAGGTCTCCAGGATACGGTAAACTTTTAATTATTTTCTTTTCACACTACTTTACAGACACTACGTATGAATGGCAAAACACTGGGTCTGCTTGTCGGTCACTCTCTCCTCCTCTGTGGCTGCTGGCATTTTAACTGCTCTCCTCACTCTACTGCAATTAGAGACAGGTGTTAGACATAATGTGGCCCAGGTGTGAGCGCCCTTACCGCTTCTCTCTCCCGGACGGGCGCTTGACCACGCCCCCGCTGCCACAATATCCTGCTTAATGTGATGACAAATTGTGATTCTGAGATGTTTAAAGTGTCAATCCTGTGACAATGTGAACAAAAATGTGAGAAATGTTATTTAAACTATCCTTTGACAATTTTAATGTTATTTAATAAATGTAATTAAACATTATGTTGGCAGTTTTTAATATGCTATATTGAGTACCAAATAGCCCTTCAGAAGGTACAAAGGGCTTGTTACTGTGGCAGTACCCGTAAAGGTCAAATTTGCGCCTTTTCCAAAGGTACATTAAAGTACCATAACATTGAGCTCCAAGTGAGTCATCAAGGGTACATGCAGTATTTGCCTCTTAAAACGTACAAGCTGGAAGGGTACTGCCCCAGTGACAAGCCATTACACCTCTAAAGGTAAAATTTTAGCTATTTTTTTCTGACAGTGTACATGGGATATAAGGCTGGAGATGGCTCATTCATGAGAATTCAATTGCATTTTTTTTTATGTAGGACTGTTTGCAGCATACACAGCAAAAGATGCTTTATATTTTTGCAGCTGCCGCTCCCTATTATCTGTAGCATTCATCCACCAGTTATCGGAGTATCTACCCACCAATCGCAAAGTTATTTTCATTGTTAAACTGTTTTAAGGAGAAATAACACATTTTATGGAGATAATAAATAAAAAGATAAGAAAATTAACATGATATATCATAACTGGGAAGAAGGTAACAAAAATGAACTTACACAGAAATGACATAGAAAGCCAAGCTTGTGAGCATCCATTCATCAATTTTATCTTTTATAGGTTAACTTGACCACATAAACTTTCATTTCAAAGTGCGCTTTCTTTTCCTTCAATCTCACATGCTCCACTACATGTCTGTTGTGGGAAGGCTTGTATAATATAATATAATTAATATAGTATTGATGATCAGTTCTTAAATTCTGTGATCAAAACTTCTTTTTACACCCCTAGTAGATATTGTTAATGTAACTGCATGGCACTACGCCTTTTCACCAACCACTCAGTAGTGATGTTTTGTTTGTGAATGAATCTGTATTTTTTATGTGAACAAATCATTCCCGTTCACATCCATACACTGACAAATGAATCAGATGAGATATGAATTCAAATGAGTGATGACCACACATTACAATGACATGTGGACATTATTGAAAATATTGAAATAATATTTTTTTAGGCCAGAATTGTTGTCTTTTTTCTATAGCTTGATATGAATGTCATGCACAGCAGTTAACAGTTAGACTAATTGTGAGGAAATACTTATGATGCTTAAACACTCTGCAGTGCTGAAGACTCTTTGTAGAATTGTTGAGCCTAATTGATGTCCATGTGGCGCAAAGAGTAACTAAGATATGGTCAGTGAACGAATAAATGAACGAATCTGAACAAATCTTATTCGTGAATGGAATCAAAAGAATTGAGTTACTGAAATTAATCAAAATCTCCACCACTACACAGCAGCGCATATTTTGTACTGTTCTGTGCAGCAATACTCTTAAAAGGCTCTGAGTAGCACTTATTTACATTCCTCTGCTATCGCGTCATGCTGGGAGAACTCTGAACACTCACAGTCATTTAGAAATACCAATAAATTTACAATAATTTAATAAAACTATTAACAACTAATTCTTTGTATGTTTCCATTGATGATGGTATTCATACTAATATTTATTTATTTGTTGAAGGGAATCCTTGTGTGAGCACTGAAACATCATGGTTACTGTTGTAACCTCTGTTCCCTGAGGGAGGGAACGAGACGTTGTGTAGAATATAGTGACACAAGGGGTCTTCCTTGGAAGCATTGCGTACCTCTGAACTTGAAAAAAGGCCAATGAGAAATTGGCAGACAGAATTTGCATGTCCCACCCCCGGACATACGGGTATAAAGGGAAGCGGGTGTTTGTCTGTCATTCAGGTTTTTGCACTGAGGAGCCAGAAATAAGATATGGCCATTTACAGTGGTAGTTCTAGTGTTGTGGCAGAAGGGACACAACGTGTTGTTCCCTCCATCAGGGAACAGAAGTTACAACAGTAACCGTGACATTCCCCTTCTGTCACTCACTCGACGTTGTGTCGAATGTAGTGACACAAGGGGTCCTGTTCAAAAGCGCCATGCACTAGCCTGTGTTACGTGAACTGCTGACACAGGTGCAAGCAGGCTGCTGCATGCTAGAAGCAACTGTATAGGCCGCATGTAACCCTCCCCAACACCCCCATACAAAGGTGTCATATACAGACCTTAGGTTCCCAGCACCCCTAAGGGGGGAACAGGTGCTACATGACCAGCATGGGAGCAAGCCAGCCAGCCGCGGCCATGTCTCTCGCATAGAGTGTAAAGCAGCTTAGGCTCTCTTAACTCTATAAAATGCGTTGGGGAAGGTGATCTTCCCCAATCCTATTCTGTCAGGGGGAAAAGACCCTGCAGATACCACATCCTGCCTAGACTAGGGGGAGTTGATTTGTGGCCAATACACCACATGGGTTGTCAAGGCACACGTGGGAGTGGCGCGGTGGTAGGTCTTACCTGATGAGGGAGGAGCTCTACAAACACAGCGACTGGGGGCAGTGGGATTGCCCAAGGGAGACATGGGTCCGCCGGCAGGGGGACCGTGCCATGGAAAATACATCACAGGGAGTTGCCTAAAAAGGGAATTAAGCCTGTGGAGCCCTACCACAGTACAGAGCACATGCGGCAAGTAGTGGGTCTGGTCGCAAATTCCTCTGCTGATTTCACGGGCCAGAAGGCTTGGGAGGAAGAACATCCAGGAAGTGAAAGCTTAGTGGCTAACCTGGAAAAGAAAGCGCACTGGATCAACTTGTTGAAGGGCGCTAGGTGCAAGCGGAACACCCGGTCGGCTGTTCCATGTTATTGACTTCTACCGGCTCGGACCTGACAAAACACGGAACTCAACCGACTCAAACCTGACATTGTAGAATCTCTCAAATTTGTTGGGTGTTGCCCAGCCTGCTGCTCTGCAGATGTCTGCTTAGGGAGGTGCTGTTGGCCAGTGCCCATGAGGATGCCACACTTCTCGTCAAGTGTGCTTGAACCCACAAGGGGGCGGACACGGCCTGAGTCTGGAAGGCCAAGGAAATGGCGTCGATGACCCAGTGGGCAGCCTCAGTTTGGGGACAGCATTCCTTTTCTGCCATCTGCCGAAGCAGTCAAAAAGCTACTCAGAACGTGCGATCCAAATAGATATGCAAATCACGTACCGGACACAGCAACGAAAAGGCTGGGTATGCCTCGTCCCGGGGCAGCTTGCTTGCAGGTTCATGACCTGATCCCTGAAGCGGGTTGTAGGTACCTTGGGCACGTAGCCCTGCCGCGGTCTCAGGATGATGTGAATATTGCCGGACTGAACTCCAGGAAAGTGTCGCTGACAGAGAATGCTTGCAGGTCCCCAACCCTCTTGATGGAAGCTAGTGCTATCAGTAGGGCCATCTTCAAGGAGAGGGCCTTGAGTCAAACGGCTCAAAGTGGGGGTCTCTGAAGGCCAGAGTGGACCACTGAGAGATCCCAGGAGAGGAATAGGCTTGGCAGGGGAGGCCGCATCTAAAGAACCTGATAATCAGGTCGTGCTTACCCAAGGACTTGCCATCCACTGTGTCGTGGTGGGCCGCAATAGCGGCTACATACACCTTCAAGGTGGAGGGGGACAGCCTCCCCTACAACCTCTCTTGCAGGAATGAGAGCACTGACCGAACTGCGCATTTCTGCAGATCTTCAGATCGGGAAGAACACCAATTAGCAAACAAGTGCCTCTTCAGGGCGTAAAGTTGCCTGGTGGAGGGAGCTTTGGCTTGGTTGATCGGGTCTATGACTGTAGGTCACTCAGATCTTCCGCGTCCCATCCAGGAGCCAGACGTGGAGGTTCCAGAGATCTGGGCGCGGATGCCAGAGGGTGCCCCGTCCCTTGGAAGGAAGGTCCTTCCTCAGGGGAATTTTGCCAGGGAGGTGCTGTCACAAGGAGCGTGAGTTCCGAGAACCAAATCCAAGTGGGCCAGTAAGGAGCCACTAAGACGACTTGTTCCTCGTCCTCTCTGATCTTGCACAGCGCCGGTGCAAGAAGGCTCACTGGGGGTAATGTGTACTTGCGAATTGAATCGCAAAACCTAGTCAGATGGTCCTGGTCAACTATCGCGACAGGTTGGACAGCGAAAGCCATGCGTCCAAGCTCCATGTGAGGGACACTAAAGGGGGTCACACCGAATGAGAAGCGCCGCGTCGCGCAGTGCCATGTCTTTAAAATTCGAACACATTATTCTCTATGAGTGTACACACACCGGCGGTGCCATTCGGCGTCTGTCCGCGGCGCCCAGCTACGGCTCAGGACCTTGTTCAAAACCCTGCCGCGCCACAGAGCGCCATTTACATAGTTGTATATTAAATTTACATTTATTTGTCTCAAATCGTCGTTAATGTACATACTGACTTCACCCTGTGCTGCAATATACATTTAGTTTAACATTCCTAATTTAACAGCTTGAATAAAGTCATATTGGAAATACAACGGATAATGTTACAACAAAATAACAGACTTAACAACGTGATAGACACTTTTACTTGATTAACGTTCAAACATCAGCTATTATTCAATTAACATAAAAAATAAATAATAAATAATACATCAAGTTAAAACCGCTAGGGATGTGCAGTCACCGGTCCGGAGATGAAATAATTGCGTCCGGGCTGGATGACCCAGGAAGTGGGGAAATCGTTCTTTCATTAACAATGTTGGAAAACAAAGATTTTCCTGCTGGCCCTCCACCGGGGAATGGAGTGGTCTTGGTACCAGCTCTGGAGCGAATGTCTGACTCCCTGATCTTCCATCTCAGGAGTGCTTAGGAGCCTTCTGGGCCTCAACCCTAGCCTGGGTTGAGGCAAAGCTGCCTGTTGCGTGGACGCAGGGGGATGCCCTCGGTGGGCTGACGTGGCATAGACGGTGCTCGGGCGGCGCCACGGCATGATGTGCGAGATCACTTCCGTATGCCTCCTTAATACCGAAAAATGCTGAGGAAGTCGTTGACGGTGTCGCCAAAGAGGCCAAACTTGGAGACGGGGGCGTTGAGAAAGCGAGCCTTGTCAACGTTGCACATCCTGACCATGTTCAGCCATAGGTGATGTTCCTGGTTCATGAGGGTGGCCATTGCCTGTCCGAGTGTGACCTTCATGGCTCTGAGAGCGAGGTCGGTGGTAGAGCGCAGATCCTGCAGCACATCGGGATAAGGACTACCCAAGTGCAGATCTTTATGTGCCTTGGCTTGGTGGGCTTGCAGGAGAGCCATGGCATGCAGGGCGGAGGCGGCCTGTCCAGTGGCACTGTAGGCTTTCAAAGTCACTGACAACGTCATCCTACAGGCCTTGGAAGGGAGTACCGGACGATCCCACCAGGTGGTGCCGTTCTCGGCACAGATGGAACGCAACCACCCTTTCCACCTGGGGGACATCTGTGTACCCGTGGGCTGCCCCACCATCAAGGGTAGCAAGAGTGGATGAGCAAGGAGGACTTCGGTCGCTACGGCCGCTGGAAATGTGCCGTAGATCCAACAGCAGTGCTCTGCCAACAAAGGTGAGTGGAGCAGTAGTGAGACTCAGCTTGCTGCTGCACAATACCTCGGCTCCGAAGAAATATTCTGACTGACAGACACACACCTGCATCCCTTTATACTCGTATGTCTGGGGGCGGAACATGCAAATTCTGTCTGCCAATATCTCATTGGCCTTTTCTCAAATTCAGAGGTACACGAGGCTCACAAGGAAGACCATTTGTGTCACTACATTCGACACAACGTCGAGTGAGTGACAGAAGGGGAACCAACATGCAGGCCATTAAGCTGTTGGTTTTATACTGTGTTCAATTAAAATAATAACACTCTAATCTATGGGTTACCTCAAAAACTCATGTCTGGTGGGAGCAACTATTGCTGAAAGAGACTATTTTAAGTGTCACACTTCTAATTATATCACAGCATTTACAACTAATTGTTCAGTTCACATTTCTATACATACAATATACAGTAGATTTAAGGTAGATTTGGCTTTTACTACCTGAATTTTATGTATATTCTGTCCCTGGTCATTACCCTTAATAGATTAAGTACTCAGAAGTAGAGTGACAAACGCATTTAGCTGCAGTGTACGCACACAGCACATTCAAAAAAAAGATGCATTTAATGAACTGATGTGGTATGAAAAATTTAAGTTTGTTTGCTCATGTAATATTCAGGTCTTTTGCAGTCTGCTATCAAAATGCTTCCTGTGTGGAACCAGCAGTTTAGAATTTGGGAGAGATGCCCATTCAATCCTTTGCCTGTCTTTATTCACGCTCCACAACCACACTTGGTCATCCATTAATTCTCCAAAAGTACACAAGCACACTCTAACACACTCCAATACTCTCTCTCTCTCTCTCTCTCTCTCCACACACTCTCTATCCCTTGTCAAAGCCTGCCGCTGTCTTATACACATATCCTTCATGTGGCGTCTTACTGGGTTTGCATCCTCATAGCTAGCAGTCTATTAATGTTATTAAAAATATATGACCAGACTCTAAGGTCTATGTTGCAACTCTCTTGATCTGCAGATTTTTACTATATTGCGACCCAAAGTCCTCCCATATGAGCAAAGCATCTCTCCCAGACCGTCGGTCCCATGAGGCTTCATGAGCTGAAGAATTGTCAAACAGTCTCTCCCAAAAAATCCAGCAGTGCACTTTTCCTTTCAGATATGTCTCCATTAATGTTTGAGCTTTGCCAATGTATCAGAAGAACAGTGATGCCTTGATTTACGGAGTGAACCATTGCAGTCAGTACTAAAAGGCAGAGCTACCATCATATTTAAAATTTTCATCAGGGACTGAGCATTCTATGAACCATGGAAGAAAAAATTTCTGTTGATGTGAACATGAAATAAAATTATGCAGGATTAAGCCAATCTAAATGATCAAAAAGTATGTTAAAAAAAAAAAAGGTCCTCATTCATACATAATGCAGATACTCCAGAATCACATAATGGAATTATGACTTGATGCTTGTGTATAACTAATAGCCATGCTTTTTTAATCTTTTTAATGTCTTTGATACAGGTAGCTATCTTAGAACACTGTGAGAATTCATTTGGCCATCATTGGTCATCATTCTCTTAAGGTATTACTTAAAAGGTTTGTTCACCCAAAACGTAAAATTTTGTCAATGGGTAATTTACTCACAATTATGCTGTTCCAAACCCATACGACTTGCTTGTCTCCTTGGAACACAAACGGAGATGTTAGGCAGAATGTTATCCTCTGTCCTACTTTTTTGCATCCATTTTCCACAGTGAATGGTGACAGGAGAATAGTGACTGAGGCTAAAATTCTGTAAAAAAAATCTTCTTTTGTGTTCCACAGAAGAAAGTTGTATGGGTTTGGGACAACATAAGGGTGTGAAAATAATAACATAATTTTTATTTTTGGGTGAACTGTTCCTTTAAATATACAGTCAATTAGGATAGCAAAGACCCTGGGACAGAGCCACATATTTACTTCCTTTAGGTCAGGCATTATATCATTTACATACACAAAGAGGTCCATGAATCCACATATGCCAACACAGTCCTCACAACTTTCCATAAAATGATTGTTATCTGTATCAATGAAAACAGCAGCAGACCCTATTAATAGTACAACTGTACAAATGTAGATGTCATTTTAATTGTAATTTTTAGTGTCATCTTTACTGTGTTAATACACTTAGTACACCACCTAATACACTTTAATCCTGACTAACTTTAACTGTCAACCGTTCAACAAAATGTTGGTGGCTAACACTAAGATGATCTGACTAGCTTGATGATAACCCCATATACGTTGTTTGTCAGATGAATTTATAGGCAATGAGTAATGCATGCTCGACACTGATAGTTTATTGCAGTTCTGTGGGTGTCCTTAGCTGTGTCTTTGTGTGATATGACTATTCTAAATTTATTCCTATGTGCAGCAATAAAACATGAGCCCTCTGTGGCAGGACATGCAGCTTCACTCAAATCACAGTGCATAGTCATTATTTGCTGGATGTTATACATACACCATCCAAACTTAATGCCTCTTCTACATGTTTTCATTTTGAGTAATTAAGAAATATGCCAGGGAGTAAAATGAATTAAGCAATAGAGTTTACAATGATGTAACAGGAGATATAATGAAAAGAGAAAATTCTTAGATGACCTGAGCTACCATGGGACTGTTGTTGAAAGGTTAGCACAATATTCTTTGTTATGAAAGATAGTATTATGGCATATTGATAAGAAATATCACACAATTAGTGGCAATGCTAATCTGTGGGAAGTCAGATATGATCAGGTTTTATAGGACTGAGCATGAGGGTTATTTTCCATTTGTATAAATGAAATCATCCACTGCATTTTCTCTCTCTCTCTCTCTCTCTCTCTCTCTCTCTCTCTCTCTCTCTCTCTCTCTCTCTTTGTTTATTTTGTCCTTGCTGTTTTGTGTTTGGTACTGAGTCATTCTCTCTCTATTGTGATTGGTGTAGCAGGCCTCTCCTAATTGGCAATTAACAGCGCTCACAAAGCAATCAAGCACCAGCTAGGCAGATGCAAAGGATGAAAATGAGCTACTTTATAATTTATAGGGCTTAACTTTAGATCTATTTTGGAGAAAAGACTTTATAATGAGGCAAATGGGACATAATATTTCCCATTCTAACGTGCAACTCTGTGGGGCTATATTATTGAATGCGTTTACAGCATATTTTGGAGATTGTTTTATGCCATTTTATCCTTTTAAAGATTTTACAGTTTCTCATTTTCTATATTCTCAAATTTTAAAAAGACTTTGCCCTTCTTTGAAGTTATTTTTAAATATTTAACTTGAGCAGATGATAATGAAGCAATAGTCATTAAATGCAGATGTTATAAGTGTTCACATTCACTAACTAATCCTATAATACAGAGAGCAAGTCAATTAAATCAAGAAATTTTACTCTGACTGTCACCTTACAATTAGCACATATCATAATTGACAAACATACTAAAATATATTACATTAAGGTTGTAGTGATCATATGTTTTTCTTCTACTTGCTAAAAATATTTTTTGGACATGTAAGAATAAGTGTGAGGACTGAAATAATGGGGAAAAAATATAAAACTATGTTTCTACATCTCACAATCTAGAGTGATGTTGTCCTGAATATCAACCATAGTTAAGAAAGGGATCACATACAATCAGCCCATTGTTATCTTAAAATAAACACAGACAGGGTGATCAGGATCTTGTGACAATCTAAAGGGGTGTATTTTATGATAACATCCAGCTGACAGTACATTACACTTATTACACAGCCACTAACCAAATAAATAAATAAATACATGGACATAAAATATTGATTTACATTGAAACGTTGTAATCATGTGACAAGAAAGAAATCGCTGAACAGCTGAAATCCTCCCCCAGTTTTCGTCAGAGTTCTGTTGGTGTTTATTATATATATATAACTATGTACAGTTTACAGTTTGCATTTTTGAATATTGGGTGGTTGTTGTACTAAGCCCATGTTTTTAAATTATGCATGATCAGCATTTGTATTGACATAATTGACATTTCTCAAATATAATGCATATATGACACAAAATATAATTCCTTACTGATTTGTTTGAATACAGCAATTCTTTTTTGAGTAATGAATATTATTTGTATATGGTTGTGATATAATAATTTAAAGGGTAATTTTTGTATTATATGACATTTTTATGTAATTTGTGTCCTTCTCTATACCATATAAAGAGGCAATATATGTCTATAACTTTTAGCAAACATTTATATATTTTTAAGTAAATTCTAATAGGACAAATACGGTAAATACTCCCTCTTTATAAATGGAATCAGGTGCGCTATTGTTAACAGGACACTGATGATGATGAAAATGTTTTGTCTTTGCACTGAGCACTTTTTGCACTTTTTGGCCTCTCAATAAACTAAAGTAAACTTCTGCTGTTGGTTTACTACTGGTGTTTATTTTGTGAAAATGACCATCTGACTCCTCATTATTTAGCCTATTACAAGACTACTTGGAAAATAAACACATAAATGGACATGAAATATTGATTTTGCATTGAAATTATGTAATTGCTGAACAGCTAAATTCCACCTGCGGTTTGTGTCAGAGTTCTATTGGTGTTTATTGGTTGTAATTAATGACTGTCTAACTGCTTATTATGCAACTTATTACAACACTACTTGCCAAATAAATGAATAGATGCAAATTCAATATTTGTATATTCTGGTAAGTGAAGGTGTGGTTACTGAGAAATCTCAGATCGCTAGATGGCTCCATTGACCAATCATAATCAAATATTCCAGAGAGCTGTGTAATAATATCGAGTAACTTTTTTAAATTGTTGTTTATATTAACTTGTTTAGAGAAATTTTTAATACATTTTATATTTAAAGACAATATGGACAGTTATTAAAATATGTAATGTAGGATCTTATGGGCAGAAGGATCTTCCATTTATCTGCGCTGAATGACTTAAAACCAGGGATGCGGACTGGAGTCAAGGAGTCTGAGTTGATCTGCATCTGGCCAAAACTTTCAACAAAAAAAGGGTACTTGTCCAGAAGAGTACAGACCAGAAAACCCTAAAAGGCCATATTATAAAGAAATCTCCAGGAAAATGTAAGACAATCCTTTGTCTTTCAATTTAACGAATTTGACACACTTAAAACTAGACATTTTCTGTGTCACAAGCTAAAGCTCAGTATGAGACGAAAGAGCTTGAAAACTGTCTCACGTATTTGAAAGGAAGATTTGACACAAACTAACTTTTCTTGGGGTTTTTCCAATGCATATACCTATATTATGAACTATAAGTGGTGGTGAGGAGTGGTGGTGGTGTAGTGGTCTAAAGCACTAAACTGTTAATCAAAAGGTTGCTGGTTTATAGTGTAAATAACACTATAAAAAGACTCGATTGTCTCATTCTACATTTCTGAATGCACATAAACTAATTTTGATATGCTAAGATGCATCACATGATGCTAGAAACATGATGCATTAGTACATTCATTTGTAAATGTTTGCACATTTATGTAGAAAATGTTGATGTTAACAGATCTCATGTCTCCGATTTCACACTGATTTCATTATATAAAATGTATGATTAGAACTTGTATTTTTTCAAGCAGGAATTTTTAAGAATCCTTTACACAAAGGATTGTAAATGAACTTCTGTAGGAGGGACATAGTGATGATCACGTGGTATCTGAAAACACTTCTGATTGGCTCAAGGCCACAGGTTGTGGCCAACCTCAACTAAACAAAACCTACCCACCAAGAAAGAATTTCTCTCTCTTCTTCTGGTGCTTCTTCAGCTCTCTTTATCCTCCATGCTCTTGCCCTCGTGGCTTGTAGCTTTCTTCAGTGCCCCTCAAGTTCCATACAATGTAGAGTTCAGGAAGCTCGAACACAAAGTTACGAAAAGAGTTCTCTCTTCTCTGTGCTACTACACACACACATGACAAGGAGTCACGAGTATTCCTGGAGGGAGGCCTCGCTTCAAAGCCAGCTTCATCATTCTAACGACAACCCGACATCCACTATCTTAACAGAGGTCCAAAACATTGACAGAACAACCAAAACTTTCTACAAAGAGCCAAAGAACCAAGCAACGCAAGGAAACGTAAGTGCATCTCCAGACTTTGCTGAAAATACTGGTGTCTCTTTAATATAATTTGAGTTACCCAATTGCACATCGAGTTAGACTGAATTAAGTATCAATGGTTCTCAAGGCATTGTCTACAGACTCCATAAAGTTCATTTTCTCTTTACAGATAATTTCCATTCAAGTTACTCTGTTCAGTTCACTCACAACCATGTTTTTCATGTTTGTCTATCTGTGTTAGTAAGTTTTATGTTGTAGATTAGCAATAAAGTCTTATTTGTATTAAAATATTAATTGACTGTGGTATATTTTGATAAATAATCTGTGCTCCAAAGCTTGAACCATATCTAAACATATTTGTGATATTATTTTCAATAAGCCTCTCACCCTTTCCCTCTCCCCACGCCTCCCTTTGTCTCTCCCCCAGGTTCGTAGGAGGTGGGGTGGAGCACCCTCCTTGTGAGCATATACAATGAGCTATTGTATTACATTTTAATGGTGGTGAATTTTATTCAGACGAATAATATAATTATTTGTCATTTATCCTTCTTTTAATGGTGGTCGAACATGGCTAATTATAAAACTCCTTACATATTATGGTCAACTTTGAAATAAGTGATATGGTTTTGTGTCCCCAGCAGTTCAGTACCTACCTTACGAAAAACTAAGAAAAACATTTGACAACCTCACACAAATAACTGGCTAACTTGTCTGAGCAATCAGTCACATCCCGCATTTGTGGGAGTTAGAGTGGATACCAATCTCATTTTCCATTTTCTCTCCTGATACGGTCATGTCAAGATATCAATTCAAACTTCAAATGCCCTCTCTTGAGTACAGGGACACAGGTGGAATGAAGTAGTTAAAAGAAGATAGCCTGTCCTCAAATGAGGGACAAATGTCCAGTCTACACTATGTCACGGAACGCTCAGTTGGCTCAACAACAACCCCCCACACACACACACACACACACATACATTTTGAAAGTGATTACTAAAATTGTCCCTGATTACCCCCCATGATTGTGAAACCAGTTAGCTAATGCTTGAAAATGGTGGTATTTGAACGCAAATTGTGGAGTAAATGGCAGCAGAATCTTGGATGAAGTCCCAAAAGAGGGGAGGTATTAACATTTAGAATCCACAAATGGTCATATATCGCTGGGACAGAAAAAAAAAGATTGAAGAGGAGAAGAAAACAACTTTTATAGAAAATGGAAATGCTATAGAAAAATTATTAATTAACATGAAGAATGTCAGTATATAAGCATGTGGAGGACAACATCCCTTTTATCAAATTGAAAATGTTAATTTTTGTCATATTATGATGCTGTGGTAGAAATGTATTATACCCAATATTTGGCCCGGATGGAATTTGCTGACTTTTTTCTCTGAAAAACAAAAGAATACAAAATAAATAAATAATCAAATATCAGGTTAACTAAAAATGGGCTTTATATGGAAATATCTAAATAAACTGAATTCATTAAAGTCAAAAATATAATTTAAGTAAGGAATATTTGACGACAGACTATTATTATTTAAAAATAATGCGCAGCCGAGGTGGTAATGCAGTCATGACGTGCAACGGAGTAATGGATAATACATTTTTTTCTAGTAAGACTTTTGATATTGGGGGAAAAATCATATTCTTAGAGTAGCCAAAAACTGTACTCAAGTAAAAGTACAATTACTTCAAAAACATAATTACTCAAGTAGAAGTAAAAGTACTAACATAAATAATTACTTGAGTAAGAGTAAGAAAGTATCCAATTAAAAGACTACACAAGTAGTGAGTAACATCATGGTTACTGATGTAACCTCCGTTCCCTGATGGAGGGAACGAGACGTTGTGTTGATGAGTTAACACTAGGGGTCACCCTTGGGAGCCCAGACATCTCAGATCTTTAAGAAAAGGCCAATGAGAATTGGCGTGTGGAATTTGCATGCCACTCCCCTGGACATACGGGTATAAAAGGAGTGCAGCTTGCAAACACACCCTCAGGTTTCGCAATGAGAAGCCGAGCCAAAGACCTGGCCATTTCAGCGGTTGGTTCAGTGTTGTGGCAAGAGGGACACAATGTCTCATTCCCTCCATCAGGGAATGGAGGTTACATCCATGACCATGACATTCCCTATCTGTCACTTACTCAAAGTTGTGTCGATGAGTTGACACTAGGGGTCCCAATGGAAATCACCACAAGAGCTGAACTCTGTGTGCCTCGTAGCCAGCGTATCAAACCATCGCGTAAGTCAAGTCAATCAAGTCAATTTTATTTGTATAGCACCTTTCACTACACACATAGTTTCAAAGCAGCTTTACAGAAGATCAGCATTAACAGACGATAAAACTGTAATGTCTATAAAGTCGATGAATCATCATTGTGCAATTTAGATAAAATACGATTATTAATCGTGTTTAAAAATAGTTAAATAATAATTGTATTAATAACCCCAGTGAGCACAAAACTCCATAATATGTAGATTAATGGAGAAAAATAACCTTGGGAGAAACCAGACTCACTGTGGGGGCCATTTCCCCTCTGGCTAACATTATGAATGTAATGTAAATATTACTTATGTATAGTTAAAGTCATGGTTTAAAATTATTAAACTAAGTAAGGGTTAAGGGTCAGCGTTTAAACATCGATTGTGTTTGAACTGTAAGATTAATGACCACAGTCTTTGAAGTCCATCTTGATTAATTGCAGAAATTCACATAGATGCAATTGTCCTTGTTAATTGGCTGATGAAGGCTTTTGTTGGCAATAGTTAGTCTATGCATTCCATTTCAAGATCGTAGTCCATCAATAGACCGAGGTGATGCAGGTTGGAGTTGGCATCAGTTCATCCTCTGAAGTCCATCATAATAGACTGAAGTGATATATGGCTGGCACCGGCTGCATTTAGTCATCATCATTCTGCGACATGTAGCAGTGGAGTCCAACATGAAGCAGGAATGGTGCTGGATCCAGCCGGTTCTGGTGACTTCAGGATTGGAGTCCCGAGGTTGAGACAGGGAAACAAATAAAAAGATGTAAGCATGGATGCCATTACATTTATTGCAGAGTTATAGATCATGATCACTGTTTCTGGTTCCGGGAGACCCAACTAAAGCAGCCTAATTGTGGGTTGGAGGATAAATTAGGTGTATGCCTGGCTAAATAGATGAGTCTTTAGTCTAGACTTAAACTGAGAGAGTGTGTCTGCATCTCAAACAGTGTTTGGGAGACTATTCCATAGTTTAGGAGCCAAATATGAAAAGGATCTACCTCCTTTTGTGGATTTTGATATTCTAGGAACTATTAACAGGCCAGAATTTTGCAATCTTAATGAACATGTTGGAATATAGCGTGGTAGAAGATCACTTAAGTATTGCGGAGCTAGACCATTCAAAGCTTTGTACGTAGTTAACAGAATTTTTAAATTAATACAGAATTTAACAGGTAGCCAATGTAATGATGATAAAATGGGGCTAATATGATCATATTTCATATTTTCCCGCGAGGGCGCACTGAAAGCACACAGATATATTGCCTCACTGATTTAAAATGTACACTTAAAAACGTCTAGGTTACGTATGTAACCTCCGTTCCCCGATGGAGGGAACGAGACGTTGTGTCAGAGAAGCGACACTAGGGGTCTCTCTTGAGCGCCAATATACACCTTTGATCTATGAAAAAAGGCCAATGAGAAGTTGGCAGCCGGTATTTGCATATCCCGCCCCCGGACATACGGGTATTTAAGCGGCGCAAATACGGGAGTTCATTCAGGATTTTTCTGAGGAGCCGGAAATGGTCTGGCCACAACAGTGGCTCGGCTCAGCGACGTGGCGGGGAAGACACAACGTCTCGTTCCCTCCATCGGGGAACGGAGGTTACATATGTAACCTAGACGTTCCTCTTCTGTCGCTCTCTCCACGTTGTGTCAGAGAAGCGACACTAGGGGTCCACTTATAAACGTGCCATGCGCTGAGCCGTGTATGTGAACTGCTGATACAGGAACGAGCGACCAACTGTATCAGACTGCACGTACCCTTCCCCAATGCCCCATTAAAGCCATCAGAGTCCTTCTGGTTACCCTGGAAGGGGGAACAAGGTAATGGCCGCCAACCTGGGAACAGGCCAGCCTGGCTGGGCCTCTTTTCTCTCTATGTTTCTTGCATAGAGCAACTACGGCCGGGGCCCTTACACGCATTGAGGGAAGGGGGTCTTAGCCCTTCTTTCAGGTGGAGAAGACCCTGCGGAGGCCACACCTACCATGCAGGGGAGGCAAAGAGTGGCAAATACATCACATGGCCTGTTAGGACCTATGTGGAAAAGTTGGTGCAGTGGTAGATCCAAGCTCGTAGAGGGGGGAAGCATACAGCACGGCGACCAAGGCAGCTGTAACTGCTTAAGGGAGACACGGGGGTCCGCTCGTGACGGGACAGTACCGCGGAATTACACACAGGGGGAGTCCAAACAGGAGACCTTACCTGTGGAGCACCTATTCCAGTACAGGGTAGTTTGGGTACCCATAGTGGCGTGGGTCGGCGAGTTCCTCCGCTGAACTGTGGACCCAAAAGGGCTAGGGAGTCAACCAGCGACCCGAAGATGGGATCTCCTGGGAACGGAGGCGCACTATTTTACCTCGGCTGAGGGAAAGGGTGCTAGGCGCAAGCGATTCACCCGGCCAGATCGTCAGCGTGTTACCGAGTTCTACGGGCTCGGACCTGAGAAAACACGGGACGATACTGACTCAACTCGGAGATTGTAAAATCTCGAGAAAGTGTTAGGTGTTGCCAACCCTGCTGCTCTGCAGATGTCTGCCAGGGAGGTGCCCCTGGCCATTGCCCACGAGGACGCAACACCCCTGGTGGAGTGAGCTCAGACCCGCAAGGGGGGGGCATGGCCTGGGTGTGATAAGCCAATGAAATGGCGTCAACAACCCAGTGGGAAAGCCTCTGTTTGGAGACAGCGTTCCCTTTCCGCTGTCCCCCGAAGCAGACAAAGAGCTGCTCAGAGCGTCTAGTGCTCTGCGTGCAGTCCAGATAGATACGCAAAGCACATACCGGACACAGTAACGAAAGGGCTGGGTCTGCCTCCTCCCGGGGCAGCACTTGCAGGTTCAATACCTGATCTCTGAAGGGTGTGGTAGGAACCTTGGGCACATAGCCTGGTCGCGGTCTTAGGATCACGTATGTGTCTGCCGGACCGAACTCCAGGCAAGTGTCGCTAACAGAGAACGCTTGCAGGTCCCCAACCCTCTTGATGGAGGCGAGCGCGATCAGCAGGGCAGTCTTGAGAGAGAGGGCCCTGAGTCCAGCTGAATCTAGCGGCTCGAAGGGGGGGTCTCTGGAGGCCCGTGAGGATGATTGAGAGATCCCAGGAGGGGAATAGGTTAGGCCGGGAGGGAGTTAGCCTCCGGGCACCTTTGAGGAACCTGACAATTAAGTCGTGCTTACCAAGAGACTTGCCGTCTATCCTGTCGTGGTGGTCTGCGATGGCGGCGACATACACCTTGAGGGTGGAGGGAGACAGCCTCCTCTCCAGCCTCTCCTGTAGAAACACGAGCACTAACCTAACCGCGCACTTCTGTGGGTCTTCAGCTCGGGAAGAACACCAGTTTGAGAACAGACGCCACTTAAGGGCGTAAAGATGCCTGGTCGAGGGGGCTCTGGCTTGGTTGATAGTATCTATGACGGTCAGTGGTAGGCTGGCTAGATCTTCCGCATCCCGTCCAGGGGCTAGACGTGGACGTTCCAGAGGTCTGGATGCGGGTGCCAGAGCATGCCCCTTCCCTGAGAAAGAAGGTCCTTCCTCAGGGGAATTCGCCAGGGAGGGGCTGTCACGAGGAGCGGGAGGTCCGAGAACAAAGTCCAGGTGGGCCAGTAGGGGGCCACCAGAATGACTTGCTCTTCGTCCTCCCTGAACTTGCATAGCACCTGTGCAAGAAGGCTCACTAGGGGAAATGTGTACTTGCGCAGCCCCGCAGGCCAGCTGTGTGCCAAAGCATCTGCCCTGAGGGGAGCCTCTGTCCGGGCATACCAGAGCGGGCAGTGGGAGGTTTCTTGGGAGGCAAACAGGTCTACCTGGGCCTTGCCGAACCGGTCGCAGATCAGCTGGACCGACTGGGGGTGGAGCCTCCACTCTCCGCCGGGCAAGCTTTGTCTTGACAGTGCGTCCGCTATCACATTGAGGTTGCTGGGGATTTGGGTGGCGCGCAGTGACTTGAGTCGCTGCTGACTCCAAAGGAGGAGACGACGGGCGAGCTGTGACATGTGGAGGGAGCGTACTCCGCCTTGTCGATTTATGTAGGCTACCACTGTGGTGCTGTCTGTCCTGACTAGGACGTGTTTGTCTCGAATTAACGGGAGAAACTTCCTCAGGGCAAAGAAAACAGCCAGCAGCTCTAGGCAGTTGATGTGCCAACGCAACGGGGCCCGGTTCCAATGGCCTGTGGCTGCGTGCCCGTTGCACACGGCGCCCCAACCCAATTTGGAGGCGTCGGTTGTGACCAGAATGCGTCAGGACACCTGCTGCAAGGGTTCCCCTGCCCGTAAAAAAGCAGAGGTCTGTCCAGGGTTTGAAGGTTTGGCGGCAGGTGGTGGTAACTTTCACATTGTGCGTGCCGCGGCGCCATGCTCATCTCGGGACTCGAGTCTGGAGCCAGTGCTGAAGTGGTCTCATATGCATCAACCCCAGCAGCGCGGCCGCCGCGGAGGATGCCATATGCCCCAGGAGCTGTTGGAATCGTTTTAGAGGGACCACGGTACCTGGCTTGAGGGAAGCGAGGCATTTCAGCACCGACTGAGCACGCTCGTTGGAGAGACGTGCTGTCATTGAGACTGAGTCTAACTCCAAACCAAGAAAAGAGATGCGCTGAACTGGGGTGAGCTTGCTCTTTTCCCAATTGACCTGAAGCCCCAAACGGCTGAGGTGCCTGAGCACCTGGTCTCTGTGCGTGCATGGTAACTCTCACGAGGGGGCCAGGATGAGCCAGTCTTCGAGGTAATTGAGTATGCGTATGCCGGCTTCTCGGAGCGGGGCAAGAGCTGCATCTGCGACTTTCGTGAAGACGCGAGGGGACAGAGACAGGCGGAAGGGGAGGACTTTGTACTGATATGCCTGGCTGTCAAACGCGGACCATAGAAAGGGTCGATGTCGAGGGCGAATCGAGACGTGGAAGTACACATCCTTTAGGTCTACCGCTGCGAACCAATTTAGATGCCGGACGCCAGATAGAATTTGTTTCTGGGTGAGCATTTTGAACGGGAGTTTGGACAGGGTCTGATTGAAAACTCGCAGGTCCAAGATCGGTCATAAGCCGCCGCCTTTCTTGGGTACAACGAAGTAAGGGCTGTAGAAACCCTTCTTCGTTTCGGTCTATCGCGTCCTTGATTAGAAGGGAGGCGATTTCTTCGCGCAGGGACTGGGCATGTTCGCCGTGTACTGCGGAAAAATGAACGCCCACGAAGGGGGGCAGAGGCCTGGCAAACTGAATTGCGTAACCGAGTCGAATGGTCCGGTGCAGCCAGCGTGAGGGGCTGGGCAGTGAAAGCCACGCCTCTAAACTCCGTGCTAGGGGCACCAAGGGGACGAGTATTTTGGACGTACCCGGCGGGGCTTCACAGCGGTGCGGAACAGGTAATACGGCATCGGGAGGCAGTGAAGCGGCCCGAGGCTCTGGTGCTGAGAATAGACTCAAAGCACTTACCTTGCTCCACGCACCCGGCAGGGGGCGGGTTCGTGACTGAGGAGGAGGTCCCATGTTGGCGTCCTCTGGACTCATCTGAACCGGCCGGCCGGGGAACAGTCATGGGGCTGAAGGCGGGGACACCAAGTCCAGGAAGCCGGGGCTGTTGAAAACACAAAGTTCTCCTCCCGGCCCTCCACTGGGGGATGGAGCGGTCTTACCACCTCTGGAGCTAACGTCATGGACTTTGGGTGGGCTGTCTCAGGAATGCCTGGGAGCCTTCCGGGTCCTCGAGGGGGTCCGTGAGACAGGGGGCGTGTGCTTCCCGCGGTTGGCTCGACGCTGGGGCTGAGAGCTGGGCCCGGGTTGAGGTGGAGCAGAAGGTTTCCTGGCCGCGGGAGGACACCCTCGGTGAGCAGACGGGGCATGAGCCGTGGCGGCAGGTTTGCGGCGAGGCATGATGTGAGAAATGGCCTTCGTCTGTTTCTTCACCATGGAGAACTGCTGGGCATAGTCCTCGACGGTGTCTCCGAAGAGGCTAAACTGAGAGACAGGAGCGTTGAGGAAGCGAGTCTTGTCTGCTTCACGCTTCTCGACCATGTTCAGCCATTGTTGACGCTCCTGGACCACAAGCGTGGCCATCGCCTGCCCGAGCACCTGCGCTGTGACCTTCGTCACTCTCAGGGCGAGGTCAGTCACTGAGCGCAGTTCCTGCAGCGTGTCGGGATCAGGGCCACCCCCGTACATGTTTCTCAGTGCCTTGGCTTGATGGACCTGCAGGAGAGCCATGGCATGCAGGGCGGAAGCGGCGTGTCCGGTGGCACTGTAGGCCTTTGCGGTCAGCAAGGATGTATCTCTACAGGTCCGGGAAGGGAGTACAGGGCGGCCCCGCCAGATGGTAGGGCTTCCGGGGCATAAGTGGAGCGCAACTGCCCTATCCACCTGAGGAATCACCGTGTACCCGTGGTGCGCTCCGCCGTCGAGGGTGGCGAGGGCGGATGAGCAGGTGGCAGTGTGATGAGCGGAGAGGGGTGCTCTCCTCGATGATGTCAGCTCATTATGCACTTCCGGGAAGAACGGGACTGGGGTGGGACGAGGCTGTGAGCGGTGTCCAGACCCCAGGAACCAGTCGTCCAACCATGATGGCTGTGGGGAGGATGGAGGGTTCCAATCCAAGCCCACGCTAGTAGCTGCCCGGGAAAGCATGTCGGTCATCTGTGCATCGGCCTCAGCCTGGGCGTGCAGGCCTGAAAGCGGCAGCCCAGGGGAGTCCTCAGCATCAGATACCGCGCCCTCCGATGCGCGGCGAGCTCATCTGCTTCGGTGTCAGGAGGGTAGGCAGACTGGCCGTTGTCTCGAGCACGGACGGGAGTCAACGAGCGTGCCGGGGTGCGAGTGGTCCGAGGGGGCGTACCCGGCGGACCTGCACCCGCTGCCATCCCCAAATCGCCTCCATCGCCTCCAATGCGGGGGGCGGCTGGAGTGGATCCAACAGCATGCCTGGTAACATGTGCATGTTGATCCAATGGCTACAAATAGCATTTAGCTGACAATTTACACAAGGTTTGTTCTATTCTATTTCTTGTGCTCCAAACTTACTTTAAACTTACTTCTTTGTCTGCTTGTATGAATGTATCATATCATAAGAAAGCATTTCACTGCTGTTCAAATGCTCTTTGGATCACATCATTTATATGTATGAATATATTCCATCTGCAAGGACTAAATATTAAATTAAACAAATGACAATAAAATGCAAATTAATCTCTTCAGTAATCAAAATACTTTTTAAATGTAACTGTAATCTAAATACCAATGATTATAATTGTAACTGTAGTGGAATACAGTTACCTATATTTTGTATTTTAAATACATAATCCCGTTACATGTATTTCAGTTACTTCTCAACCCTGTATATATATATATATATATATATATATATATATATATATATATATACATATATACAACAGCAAGTTCCGGTCCTTGAATCTGATTGGACGAGAGACGTTCCATGAGCACTAATGGTCTGACACCATCAGCACTCTGATGCTTCACTGTGTGTGAATCACTCCGCTTGTGTTTGTGCCATTCTAAACTCAAGTATAAGAGCAGTGCGTATGTGTTAATAGTTACTGTTTGTCTTTTTCTTTTTACATTACATATGTTAGCCAGCAGGTGGTGGCAAAATATAATTTTAGTGTATAATAAGAGCCAGTTAGGAGACGTGAAGTCAATCCACATCTACACACAACAGCTCTTCGTGATCACTTGTATTACAATTACTAAAGCTAGGAAATAGCTTTAAATGGCTTTAAACTAACAACTTCACATTACGGCTCAACACAGCTGTGAGACACAACAGACTGATTGGTGCTGTGTAAAATGGCGGAGGACATTGTGGTTTCTATAGTGATCGACACTTGCTACCACGAAATAGGGAGAAATACCCCTGCTTGGATGCTATATTTCCACTGAGAAAGCTGACAGCATCTCTGCTTAGCAGTGGCAACAGGTGATCACACACACTCCATCTCTCTCTCAAAAACACATACACACACACCTCCTTGTTTATCCAATAACTGGTTCGAAACAGCACAAGCCATGATACTATTTCTGAAGTGACATTTTTTAATTACTAATGAATGCTTGGATACATCATATACATTATATATATATATATTTGTATGTGTTATTTTTTAAATTGTGTATGTTTGAAAATATACATTGCATTTTAAATAGTTTTCTTTGTTCTGGAAACTTCTAACTAATCAAATGTTATTATGGACATGATTGACTGCATGTAATGGACCAATGAGAAATTGCTGTGAACCCTAAAAAAAACCTGTGTGGGGAGGGGAGAGGGAGAGCCAGCAAGTGACTGGATGAGGGAAGAGATGTTGAATAGCTGTGTCTGATAAACGAGTTAAAAGAACGCAAATATCTAGTAGTTACACTTAATAGTATTTCAAAGGGTGGCAAGTTTATTTCTTCTCGTTTGTGTGTAAGTGGTAGAATTGAGTTTATTTGCTTAATCAACAACTTGACATTAAGCTACCGTCTGTTGAAAGGATCAAAGAAGTACATTTGTTGCACCCGCAAAACAAATTTTCAGTGGATTGTTTGTTCCTGTGTGACTTATTAGAGAGTTAATTTTCCAAATACGTTTGATCACGGATGACGGATCGCTACAGCTGGGAAGAGTTTCCGGTTGGCCGATGGACAGCTTGATGACATTTCATTTTCTCTCATCATTACTCATCACTTCTTCTGAGACCCTTCCTTGTGTTTTCACAAAAGGATGATCAACGCCCTCCAAGGTCCTGTGAGTTAAGATAATCTCCAGTGAAAGATATTACATCAATCACCACGTGCTTGGAAATTGAGTCGAACGTTGCTGCTGGATCGTAAGTTGATCTTAAACTGTTTAAACAAGTATTTTCCTATGGGTCCCAATGAGTACATAAGCGCTTGAGCTCAATATAAACTCTGAATTCTGGGTTATTTTTTATATTGGAATAAGTGTTTTGTATGAACATTTGATTCAATTGTGTATTTGATTCATATTTGAGGATTTTATAAGTGCATATCATCTTATTTTCTTTTATTTTCTTTTGTATTAATAAATTGTTATTGTGTTGATTACTGAAGAGATTGTGTTTTAATATGTTTAATGGGTATAATTAAAGTAGTTTAAGATTAATGACCTGCATCTAAGATAAAGAATTGTTTTATTTAGGAAACTTTAATATCACAGAAGTTTTACATTAATGGAGGCACCACACCAACTGAATATTTCATGTTAATCGTTTCATAATTAATATTGCAGAGTAAAACCAGTCAGATCATCATCAAAAGCTGGGCTCCCAGGTATCCTGTCATAAATTGTGAGTACTATAACACTACCTTGTTACTAGAGGGTTACATTAACGGAGGCACTGCTGGGATTATTTTCCCTGCATTGAGTAACACTTAACTCTATTTGTTTTTTTTCCTCTTTCTTTTCATTGTCTTGAGAACATTTTGTCTATGGATATTTCTCAGGCTGCTGAATGGAGCTGTCAGGCCCAGATCAGTCAATCACGCTGCATTGTACTCAGTGACGTCCCCATGGATGTGATGGACGAAAATTTCACTGCTGTGTTAAATACAGTGAAAGCATTTGTTTGGCCCAAGATACATAGCCATTGGGGAGATACTACAGGAAGTTGTTTCTATTAATTAAGACAAGTGTAGATGTTAATAGTGATACTGTACCTCCTGAGATAGGTATTCCGGATGAAGTAGGACCCTGGGGGGTACATGTATTTGTAAGACTTGTGGGATTAATTCCTAATGCAAGAGAGGCTACATTTCAGGAGAAGTTGCTGTCTCTACTGCATTAGGAAGGAAAGTTAATGGAGGAGGCGAGATCCATGTTAGAGACAGGTCAGTCCCCAAATGTGAACATTAACAAGGACTTGGTAAATGCTATTGATCACCTTGTTGAAAGGTGCTCACATATGCCTAGTGACACACTCAGTTACAGAAAGTTAAGAATATTTTCAGGGATGAGACCAGTTCCTCCTGGGGAAGAGGATTTTGATTCCTGGATGGAACATGCAGCTCAAATGGTCAGTGAGTGGCAGTGTGCTGAGTCTGTAAAAAGTCAACGTATTGTAGAAAGTTTGCGAGGGCCTGCTACTGACATAATTCGATTTCTGAAGGTTAGTAATCTGAAAGCAAAAGCTACCGATTACTTGGTTGCTCTTGATACTCCATATGGCACCTCCAAAAGTGACTCGGATCTCATGGCAAAGTTTAGAGGCACTTACCAGGGAGAAGGTGAAAAGCTCTCTGATTTTCTCTACAGACTAGACAAACTCCTCCACTAAATACTCCGTAAGGGGGGAATCAGGGCTGAAGACTTGAACCGCCTGCGCATGGAGCAGGGGGTTAAGGGAGCACAAACCACTGATATGGTAGCATTACGGTTGCGAATGAGCCACACTCTGTGAGATCCCTCTAGTTTTTCTCAGTTGTTACGAGATGTAAGGGAGGAAGAGGATTGGATTAGTGCTAGAGAGGGAGAGAAAAAATGTGGTTGCTAATGCTGCTATGCTCCAAGTCTCTAATGCCACTGAGATGAATGAGATGAAAGTTGTGGCTGCAAATCCTCTTTCTGACCCTCCTTCAATGAAAGCTGGTTCTGTGTGTCTTCTGTCATATGCTTCTGTTAAAGACATTGCCCGAAAGATAGAACAGTCAAAGCCCTCTCACCCTGGAATATTCTGCTATAAGTGCGGGGAGGATGGGCATACTAAGAGAGAATGTCAATGCAGTGAAAATCTTACAAAAGTCAACCAGAAACTGATTAAAATGAGTCATTTGTCGGGAAACTTCTCGGGCGGTCCGTGAAGGAACACCGGGCTCCCATTGAACCACGTTCAACTTTTCCCTCAGAAAACCCTATCAGCTCTTTTTAAATTCCTTCAGGCTTAATAGGTCCAATTTCTGAGGTACCAGTTCGGATAGAGGGAATTTACATTAAAGCTCTACTAGACAGTGGCTCTCAAGTCACCATTCTATATTGCCGTTTCTATCATGCTTACTTGAAACATTTACCAGTGGAAAACCTTGAAATATGGGGTTTAAGTTCACACAAATACCTATATGATGGTTACCTGCCCATTCGGCTTGAGTTCACTGCCACTGTAGTTAGAGTGCCTCAAATCATTTATACCCTTGCATTAGTTTGTCGAGATCCACAGAAAGAGCAGTGAGTAGCAATATTGGTAGGGGTGAATACCCAAATGGTAAGACGTTTGTTTGAGGTCTGCAAACAGAAGTCAGAAAAAACTTTTTGAGCACCTTGACAATACACCCTGTGATCCGTGAAGTTTATGAGAACATTCAGAAGTCAGAAGGCTCCTGTACCGATGCTGCAAGGTATGGCACTGTGTGGTTTGCCACTCATGAGGCGATTACCCTGCAACCTGGTGAGCTGCATCAAATTCCTAGAAAACCAAGGTTTGCTTATGAGAACATGTGCTCATAGACCAGATCTTTGCAGTTACTGTAAAAAACAGAATCATTGCAGTTACTGTAAAAACCATATCCACCAAAGACGTACTTTTGAAATGTGGCACTCCGATGGCTCGTATTTTTCCTGTCAATGTTATACCGCAATTGACTCCAGCAACGGTAATTCGGTCATTCAATACCTTGACCCCTGATTCGTTTGACTTTGGAAATTCACCTCTGCCTGAGGAAGCTAAATGGGAATTGCGTGGAAAATTGATGGAGAGATCTGACGTATTCTCTTGTCATGAGTGGGACGTGGGATGTTCTAGAAGCACGGTCCATGAGATCAGATTGACTGATTCTACACCTTTCCATGAGAGATATCGTTGTTTGCCCCCTGCAGACCTAGAGGATGTAAGGAAACACCTGCTTGAACTACAGAACTCTGGCATTATTTCTGAATCCAGAAGTCTGTATGCATCACCTATAGTGGTTGTGCGTAAAAAGTCTGGAAGTGTAATGATGTGTGTGGATTACCGAAAGCTAAATAGTCCTACTATCCCTGACCAATATACTGTTCCAAGAATTGAAGATGCACTCCATAGTCTGTCAGGCAGTAAATGGTTTAGTGTATTGGACTTGAGAAGTGTATATTATCAGATACCCATTAGTAAAAATGTTAAGGAAATAACTGCTTTTATTTGTCCGCTTTGGTTTTATCAGTTCAAGTGCATGCCTCAGGGGATATGTGGTGCACCAGATGCGTTTCAGCGAGTAATGGAGAGGACAGTGGGCGACATGAACTTCTTAGAAGTGCTAGTCTACCTCCATGACTTAATTGTATTTGGGCGAACCATTGAGGAGCATAATGCGACATGATGCATGAACGACATGATCCCTCTAGAGCAGGGGTGACCAACCCTGCTCCTGGAGAGCTATCTTCCTGCAGAGTTTAGCTCCAACACACCTGCCTGTCATTTTCAAGTAATTCTAAAACCTTGATAAGCTGGTTCAGGTGTGTTTGATTAGGGTTGGATCTAAACTCTGCTGGAAGGTAGCTCTCCAGGAGCAGGGTTGGTCACCCCTGCTCTAGAGCCATTCTCCCTTTTCTACGGCTCAGTCAATCATGCCATTCAATTAATCATCAAGGCCGGGCATGGGGCCCTCCTCGCCAAAGCCGAGATCAAAGATGCCTTTAAAATCATGCCCATCCACCCCGCCGAATGGCCCCTTTTTGGCGTCAGATGGCAGTCAAAATACTACTTTGCCGTCCGACTCACCTTCGGGTGCAGAAGCAGCACCCACATTTTTAACTCTCTATCGGAAGGCCTATGCTGGATCCTTCTCAATTATTTTAAGCTCTCCTTCGTACTACATCTGCTCGATGAATTCCTGCTTATCGATCACCCGCTGCACACACCCCCATTTTGGACATCTTTACCAAGCTTTTTCTCAAGGTGGGTGTCCACCTCTCAAGCGAAAAAACCACAGGCTTCACCACGTCCCTTGAATTTCTTGGCATTATGCTCGATTCACTAAACATGCAAGCTTCCCTGCCCAAAGGTAAACTCGACAGGATCAGGTCTTTTGCAATTGTTCCCCCAGAGAGCTTCAGTCTCAAAACGCGATCTCCTGTCCCTATTAGGCCACCTCAATTTCACCATGCGCATCATCCCCCATGGCCGCTCCTTCATTTCCTGCCTCCTCGCACTAGCCCATTCCACAGACAACCTCTCCGACATCATATCAATCGACGACGGCTGCCGCTCGGACCTCCTCTTCTGGTCACAGCTCCTAAATCACTGGAACAGCATTTCTTTTTCTTACAACAAAAAATCTGACTCCCCGGAAGACATGTCCTTCTTCACAGACGAAGCTCCCTCTGCAGGATTCGGGGGTTATTTTAAAGGATCATGGTTCGCAGGGAAATGGCCAGAGGAATTTCTCGACATGGCTTCCAACACTCCCTTATCCGCTCTCTTCGAAATCTATCCCATCGTCATGGCCAGCATCATATGGGGCCCCATCCGGGCACGCAAACCTGTCGTAGTTTTTTGCGACAACTCCACAGCCGTCACCATAATCAAGAAAGGCCGTTCTTCCACCAGCCTCAACATGTCCCTCATGAGATGCCTGACATGGCAGAGCATTTCCTGCAATTTTATCATCTCAGCCAGACTCCCTCTCTCGTTTTCGCTTCGAGGAGTTCCACACACTATGCCCCTCCGCCAGCATAAAACTCACTACCTGTTTCCTTCATTCAGACCTGTTCACCTCCCGAGAGACCCTCCACTGCCCGCTCTGGTATGCCCAAATGAAGGCTCCCCTCGGGGCAGATGCGCTGGCACACAGCTGGCCCACAGGGCTGCGCAAGTACGCATTTCCCCCAGTGAGCCTTCTTGCACAGGTGCTGTGCAAGGTCAGGGAAGACGAGGAACAAGTCACTCTAGTGGCCACCTATTGGCCCACTCGGACTTGGTTCTCGGATCTCGTACTCCTCGCGACAGCCCCTCCCTGGCAAATTCCCCTGAGGAAAGACCTTCTTTCTCAGAGACGGGGCACGCTCTGGCATCCGCATCCAGACCTCTGGAACCTCCACATCTGGCCCCTACATGGGATGTGGAAGATCTAGCTGGTCTACCACCTGCCGTCGTAGACATGATCAACTGAGCCGGAGCCCCTTCAACCAGGCAACTTTACTCCCTGAAGTGGCGCTTGATTGCAAATTGGTGTTCTTCCCAGGCTGAAGACCCACAGAGGTGCGCAGTTAGGTCAGTGCTCTCATCCCTGCAGGAGAGGTGGGAGGGGAGGCTGTCCCCCTCCACCTTGTAGGTGTATGTAGCTGCGATCGCGGCCCACCAAGATGCAGTAGATGGCAAGTATTTGGGTAAGCATGACTTAGTTATCAGGTTCCTAAAGAGGCACCTGGAGATTGAATCCCTCCCGGCCAAGCCTGTTCCCCTCCTGGGATCTCTCAGTGGTCCTCTTGGGCCTTCAGAGACCCCCCATTCGAGCCTCTAGAATCAGACGAACTCAAGGCCCTCTCCCTGAAGATGACCCTCCTGATCATGCTCGCCTCCATCAAGAGGGTCAGGGACCTGCAAACGTTCTCTGACAGCGACACCTGCCTGGAGTTCGGTCCATGTGATCCTAAGACCGTGACCGGGCTATGCGCCCAAGGTTCCTATGACTCCCTTCAGGGACCAGGTAGTGAACCTGCAAGCAAGCTGCCCTGGGAGGAGGCAGGCCCAGCCCTTCGTTGCTGTGTCCGGTACATGCTTTGTGTATCTATTTGGACCGCACGCAGAGCTCTAGACGTTCTGAGAAGCTCTTTGTCTGCCTTGGGGGACAGCGGAAAGGGAACGCTGTCTCCAAACAGAGGCCTTCCCACTCGGTAGTTAACACCATTACATTGGCCTATCACACCCAGGCCATGCCTCTCCCCTTGCGGAGCCAAGCACACTGGACAAGAAGTGTTGTGTCCTCGTGGGAACTGGCCAGAGGCATCTCCCTAGCAGACATATGCAGAGCAGCGGGTTGGCAAGACCCAATACCTTTACGAGATTTTACAATCTAAGGGTTGAGGTGGTTTCATCCCGTGTTTTTCTCAGGTCCGAGCCAGTAGAACTCGGTAACACGCTGACAACTGACCAGGCGGACTGCTTGCACCTAGTCTGTTGAGGTAAAACCGTTTTCTCCCAGGTGATCCCACTCACTCGGCTCCCTGGATGACTCTTCCCTAGCCCTCTGGGTCCGCAATTCAGCGAAGGATTTCGCTGACCCAATCCACTGCGGGTACTCAAATCTATCCTGTACTGGAATAGGTTCTTCACAGGTCAGGGCTCCTACGTGGACTTCCCCCTTACGAGCGGACCTGCGTCTCCCTTGGGCAGTTCCCACTGTCCCCCGGTCGGCGTGTCTGTAGCAACTCCTCCCTTCGAAGAGGCGGGATCTACCACCTCGCCACTTCCCACATGTGACCTAAAAGCCTACTCTTACCTCCCCCTCTCTGGGCAGGTGTGGTCTCCGCAGGGTCTTTTCCCCCTGAAAGAATAGAAAACTGGGTAAGACCCCCTTCCGAGATGCATGTAAGGGCCCCAGCCGTTGACTCTGTGTGAGAAACATAGAGAGAAAAGAGGCACGGCTAGGCTCTGCCCTTTCCCAGGTTGGCAAGCGTCGGCGTGTTCTCCTGTCTAGGGTAACTATAAGGTTTCTGATGACTTTATGGGGCATTGGGGGAAGGGTACGTGCAGTCTGATATAGCTGGTCGTTTTGGCACGTCAAGTACCTGCCCACCCCTATATCAGCAGTACACGTAACCGTCTCAGCGCATGGTGTGATTTAAATTGGACCCCTAGTGTCACTTCTTCAACACAACGTCGAAGTGAGCGACAGACGGGGAACGTCTAGGTTACAGATGTAACCTCCATTCCCTGATGGAGTGAACGAGATGTTGTGTCCTCCCGGCCACGTCGCTGAGCCGGACCATTTCCGGCTCTTCAGAAAAATCCTGAATGAAATAGATGCATTTCCCCGCCTTTATACCCGTATGTCCGGGGGCGGGACATGCAAATTCTGTCTGCCAACTTCTCATTGGCCTTTTTTCATAGTTCAGAGGTATATTCGGGGCTCAAGAGAGACCCTAGTGTTGCTTCTTTGACACAACGTCTCGTTCCCTCCATCAGGGAACGGAGGTTACATCTGTAACCTAGACGTTAAGGAGAAACAGACTCCCCAATCAGGACTACATTAAGACATGTCAATCATATGAAAGTAAGCGTATAACACACTTATAATCATGTGTGCTGTGTTTTGAGAGTACAGAATTATTTATATCACATGTCACCAGGCCGAGGTACGTGGTTGAAAGATAAAAATTAGTCATGAATATATTTGGGTTGCTATAATATTTATGCTGGCCTGACCATGGTTTCAACCATAAGATTGAAACAATCAAAATGTATTATTTTTGGACCTCTGCTCTGATTGGATTGATATAAATAAATTATCTCGATTTTCATTGAGAGATCCATTTTCCTTGATGGATTACCAAAAATAAGAAAACACCAGTTTTAATGTGCAAATAAAGGATAACAAAACTGTTACCAGTGACACCTCTTTGATGTATTGATTGTTTATTTGCAGTATCTTGGTTAAAACATGGATCATTGCTGTGTAGAGCAACAAGACCAGAGCACAAGCACTGTATTAATCATTCAAAACAACAGGTGAGCACTTTTGGGACTTTTCACAGCAAAAGAATCTCATTCAATAACTTTAATGCTCTACCATGAAAACACAGTTGTGTGCCATTCTAATCTAAGTTTAGAGGATGCTGTCAAAACCTTTGGATATTATCATGTGTGTTTAACTGCAATATGTTTTTTTTATATTTATAATAGAACTATATTTGTATAGTTACATTATACTATTATATACAGCTCTCGACATAATTAAGAGACCACTGCAAAATTATCCGTTTCTCTGGATTCACTATTTATAGGTACACTGGTGCCCCAAATTTTGGAATAATGTACAGATTTTGCTCTTATAAAAAGAAATAAGTAATTTTATTAACCAAAGTGTCATTCAGCCTATCACACTGTTTAGTCATGACATTAATAATGTGAAAAAATAACTATTACAATTTGAAAAAAAATATTCAAAACTGCTTAAACTAAGAGTTCTCATCAAAAAAATCCTCCATGTGCAGAAATGACAGCTTTGCTGATCCTTGGCATTCTAGCTGTCAGTTTGTCCAGATACTCAGATTACATTTCACCCTACGCTTCATGTAGCACTTGCCATAGATGTGGCTGTCTTGTCAGGCACTTCTCACGCACCTTACAGTCTAGCTAATCGTACAAATGTTCAATAAGTTTAAGATCCATAACACTCTTTTCCAATTATCTGTTGTCCAATGTCTGTGTTGCTTTACCCATTCTAAACTTTTCTTTTTGTTTTTCTGTTTTAAAAGTGGCTTTTACTTCTAATTCTTCCCATAAGGCCAGCACGCCTGAGTCTTCTCTTTACTGTTGTACATGAAACTGGTGTTGAGTGGGTAGAATTCAATGAAGCTGTCAGTTGAGGACATTTGAGGCGTATTTCTCTCAAACTAGAGTTTCTGATGTACTTGTCTTCTTGTTTAGTTTTACATCTGGCCTTCAACATCTCTTTAGTAAGTAAGTAAGTAAGTAAAGTTTATTTATAAAGCGCTTTTCACAGATAAAATCACAAAGTGCTGTACAGGAGGATAAGTAAAAACAAACTGTATAAAATGTATATACATATGTAAGATTAAAGTGACACTAGTAAAAACCCATCAACCAAAAGCCTTATTAAATAAACATGTTTTCAGTGCCTTTTTAAAAGAGGCAACATTGTCTGCCAGACGCATGGACAGGGGCAGGGCGTTCCACAGTCTGGGAGCTACAGACTGAAATGACATGTCCCCTCGGGTCTTATAACGAGTCTTAGGGACTGCAAGCAAGTTCTGGCCAGAGGACCGGAGAGTGCGGTCAGAGGAATACAACTTCAAAAGGTCCAGGATGTAATGTGGGGCCTGACCATTTAAGGCTCTGAAAGTCAGCACTAAAATCTTAAAAGCAATCCTGAATTTTACAGGGAGCCAATGGAGATCCATTAAGACTGGTGTTATGTGAGACCTTCGAGGGGCACCTGTTAAAAGTCTAGCAGCAGAATTTTGAAAAATTTGCAATTTGTTCAAAGCAGACTTATTCAGACAGATAAAAACAGAGTTGCAGTAGTCAAGTCTTGTTGATACGAAAGCATGAATTATTATTTCCAGATCTTTCTTTGATAACATTTTGCGAATGTTTTTATGTCCTTGTTAGAGCCAGTTGTCCTTTTATCTTTGAAGACTGTAGTGTACACCTTTGTATGAAATTTCACATTTTTTGGCATTTTAAAGCATTGTACAGCCTTAATTCGACAAAACAATGATTGAATGACGAGTTTCTAGAGAAAACGTTTTCTTTTTTGCCATTTTTTACCTAATATTGAACTTAAAACCTCCCAGTCTAATGCATACTGTGGCAACTCAAAGACAATGTTAAGCCTCATTTAACTAACCAAATAGCTTTGGTTAGGCAAATGTTTTTTTTTATTTGCACCAAATTAGCAATTTAACATGATTACTCAAGGATAAAGTGTTGAGTGATGGCAGCTGACAATGAGGCTTGTCTAGATTTGATAAAAAATTTCAAATAGTGATGGTGCGGTTTTTTACATCAGTAATGTCCTTACTATAGTTTGTGATCAGTTGAATGCCACTTTGGTGAATTAAATACAAATTTCCTTCCAAAATAGCTAAATCTGTAAATTATTCCAAACATTTGGCCTCCAGTGTATGTGTTTGAGTAAAATTAAAATGTTTGTTTCATTCTATAAAATACTGACAACATTTCACCCAAATTCCAAATACAAATATTGTAATTTACAGTATTTATTTACAGAAAATGACAACTGGTCAGACCCCAAATAATGCAAAGAAAACTTTTTTAAAAACCACAATAGCAATTTTAACTTGGGAAGAGTTCAGAAATTAATATTTGGTGGAATAACCCCCCAGATCATCAACAATCCTCCACCTGGTCGTCTAATGTTTAGACGAAGACCTGGAGGGGCCCACAAGCCACAGTGTCTCGCACCCACTGTGAAATTTGGTGGAGGTTCAGTGATGATCTGGGGGTGCTTCAGCAAGGCTGGAATCGGGCAGATTCATCTTTGTGAAGGATGCATGAATCAAGCCACATACAAGGTTATCCTGAAAGAAAACTTGCTTTCTTCTGCTCTGACAATGTTCCCCAACTCAGATGATTGTTTTTTCCAGCAGGGCAAAGCTCCATGCCACACAGCCAGGTCAATCAATGTGTGGATGAAGGTCCACCTGATCAAGTCCCTGTCATTATCAGCCCAATTTTCAGACCTGAACCACATTGAAAACCTCTGGAATGTGATCAAGAGGAAGACGGATGGCCACAAGCTATCAATCAAAGCCGAGAAACTTGGATTTTTGCACCAGGAGTGGCATAAATTCACCCAACGCATGAAATCTGTTATTGGAAATCAGGGTTATTCCAACAAATATACTAAGTTAAAACATTAGTATTGTGTTTTTAAAAAATTTATATGAACTTGTTTGTTTTGCATTATTCGAGGTCTGAAAACATTGTATCTTTTTTTTATTTGTTTGGTTTTTTTATTTTGGACCAGTTGTCATTTTCTGCAAATAAATGCTCTAAATGACAACATTTTTATTTGTAATTTGGGAGAAATGTTGTCAGTACTTTATAGAATAAAACAAAAATAAAAATTTTACTCAAACACATACTTAGAGTATAAATAGTGAATCCAGAGAAACTGATAATTTTGCAGTGGTCTCTTATTTTTTACAGAGCTGTAGATATTTTGAGGCCATATCTCCACCCCCACACTTCAATTTAAACACAGTACAGTCAAAATATTTTATGCCAAAAAAAGTATTTTTAAAAACTTTTTTCAAGGTGAAACTTAAACTTTTAAGGTTTTCCCTCCATCAAGACAGTCACATTTTTTTTGAAAAGAGATATATCTAAAATATATCATGTTTCAGTCGGTCACTAGACAAGTAGGAGACAATGGCATTTGACATCAATGATGTCAAAGCTGACGTAATGCTTCTTGAGGTGGTGATTTAGGTCTTATGGTGGATGGGAATGATTATCAGCAAATAAGAACTTCAATATCTGTTCCTCACACACACACACACACACACACACACACACACACACACACACACACACACACACTCATGTTGTGTTTCCATGTTTTATGGGGACTTTCCATAGACATAATGGTTTTTATACTGTACAAACTTTATATTCTATCCCCTAAACCTAACCCTACCCCTAAACCTAACCCTCACAGAAAACTTTCTGCATTTTTACATTTTCAAAAAACATAATTTAGTATGATTTATAAGCTGTTTTCCTCATGGGGACCGACAAAATGTCCCCACAAGGTCAAACATTTCGGGTTTTACTATTCTTATGGGGACATTTGGTCCCCACAAAGTGATAAATACACGCTCACACACACACACACACACACACACACACACACACACACACACACCTTTGCGTCCCACAGCAAATAAAATACAATTGAAATGTTAAAATAAATGGCAGATAAATGAAACATGACAGATATATTTATGTAATAAAGGTATAATTCCATAAAAGTATGGAATCCTCCGTTAAATTTGGCACCAGAGTGATGTTTTGAATACTTTACATAAGTGGCATTCAGGTGGTGCAGGATACACATCACTACAGTGACATTTCCTTATGAGAGTGTGTTGTCCAAATGCATCAACCTTCTTTGGACAAAGAGCTAAGACATGAGCAAGGAGAAGCGTCACACAGACAAAGGGACAAAGTGATAAAGTGAAAGAAAGCAATTGGTATAGAGACATGAACACCCTCTGTGCCAATATACATGCAGACTTTTCATTCACGCAATCCATGATAAATGGCAAAATCTTAAAGGGCAGCACATTTTCAGGAAACATTTGATAACAGATGCAATTTTAAAGTGTTAAAAGTAGTGAAAATATTGAGTATAGGCCTAATTCTGTTTTATGTGAGTTCATAAAAGGAGATTGGACATATTTTAAAGATTGTCTTTTTGATATTTTATTTATTTGATCTTTTCACAGATGTGAAAAATTGTTGCTATTTTGTAATAATGGCTTGTCTCTTTTCTTGAACCATGAATCATGATTTGCTACTTGCTATTGCTTTTGGTTGACAGGTGGTATAAGGGAGATGGGCATTTTCATTATAGTGAGCAGTTGAATGGACAAATGGAGTCTTCAATATTTTTGGTAAATTTTCCCAGAAGAGAGGGAGTATAAGAAAAGCATATATAGGTGTTTACATTTAATTTAGTCAATTGTTAGGAGTACACTAGCATATAGATGGCCTAAAAGCTGAAGGATATGGACCAAAAGCTACAAAACTCTTATTTTGGCTTCATGGGGCCTTTGATGAAAGATAAAAGGAGGTGTATATTTTAAAGGTGCAAACATAGAGGTATTATAATAATTATGTAAGTCATTTTATGGAATGTTTTATGTTTGTCCACTTAGAGAGCATCTCTACACTGTAAACAATATTTTGTTAGGTAACTTTAAAATGTGCTTCATGTGGTAAGATCAAATTTTTTTTTTCTATTCAAACATTTTATTAAAAAAATGACATTTCACCAAATTAGGTTACAGCAACAAAAGTATTTTTTTATGGTGTGTTCATATACTTTAAATATGAGCAGTATCAGTAGCAGGTGTAGTTATCTTTCCTTTAAGACCATGACAAGCCACACTATAATGTTTCTTAACTGTGACACTGCAATAACTATATAGCTAAACCTTCAGACCAGAGGGACACACATAAGTCATTGCTTGAGTTTATGATGTTTTACATTTAGAACCAGTAGAAATCAGATGGGGCAGGCTGTTGGCAGTGCCTAGGGTGAAGGATAGATTGTCCAGACTGGTTGAGGTATTCTCAGACTCTGCTGTGGCAGGAGGAATGGAAGTGGACTGATTGGGGACAGAGCAGGGAGGTGGAGGGCAAGGTCCTTTTTAGTGAGGAGAATTGCTTTGACCAGCCAAGCTTGGTAGAGGTTCACCTTTCTCACCCCAGTCGAGAGGAAGTTAAATGAAGATGATTTGGTGGGTAGTGGAGAGCGAAACTAAACTGGATCTTAATACTGAATGTTTTCTACAACGTTGGCAAGATTTGGAGCAAATGGTGAATACTTTGAAGTTTATTAGATTTTTTATGCAGTCTGATCATACTGTGAATTTGGCAACAGGAGGTCGAAGTTCTGCTGATCCACTGCCCCAGTGACCAATGATGGAAGTGTTGTTGAGATGATATGCCCACTGGGTGTGGCCTGTGAGAATTTTTGTTGTAAATGATGCAACATAGTCAACAGCAATGCATATTTTATTAACTTGACTCCCTAACACAAACCACAACCCTATACCTAACTGTCAGTAAAAAATTTAATGGGCCTCATTTATGCACATTTAGTAAATATAAAAAAAAACTGGGAGTAATTTATGAGTAAAATGGAGCTTCCAGAAAACTTTCCACCAGATTCACGAACACTCCATATTCCCCAGGTTTGTTAGTAAAATGTGTGAATTTTAGTGTATTTCAAACATCCGTAAATAGTGTGTGCACATTCATTCACAATTATCATAATACACCCATGAAAACAACATATAAGGAAGGCATTAGACTAGCTAGTACATTAGAATAGGAAGCTTTTCATGTCTATACAAATGGTAATACATTTTTATTTTATTTTTTTATGGAGCGGATTTACATTGTAAAATATTGAGTTAGCAAACTCTCACATGTTCGTTCTAAAAAGAAAGTGATGAACTTACTGTGATCAGAGGTTCTTCTGTGAATTAAAGAGTCCAAGAGGTGAATAAAAAGGATTTGACATGAAGCTTTAGTGTAAAAATGTTCAGTTCACACTGGCAGGAGGAGGTCAACTTCACTGGTTCAGTTGATCGCATCGCCAGCATCATTGGAGTAACATATGGAGTAAATCCAAGACTTGCAACAGGAAACATTTTCAAAAAGAATTTATAGAATGCCTGAAAAAGGTATTTGACCGAAACACTGTAAGATATCATAGGTTTGCAAGCTAAACGACAGTGTGCAGGCTTTTTTTTTTTTATTGTGTAGGCCTATGCACCTGTCAGAGATGTGTGAGGGGTTTAACAGCATTAGCATCGACCAAGCGTTATCAACTAAATGCAATTTTCTGATGCTTATACTAAATTATGAAACCTAAATTATAGAGTGCATATTAAATAAAAAAAGGCATTATTTTTATATATATTTTTTATTTTATTTGAGAAAATCAGATGCATCACCCCATGTCAAGAACTTCTGCTGGAAATATGATTAGCAGAGTTGGGAAATATACTTAAAAATAAATGCAAGCAGCAAAGAAAAAGGCTAATTTCAGTCATTAATTTTACTCATATAAAAATGTTGTCATGGCAGTTTGTCTGAAAGAACAAATGTTTGGATGTCTTACGCATGATTTGCATGTGGTCAGGAGCAGATGTAAATTTTGATTGTACCAACTAACTTTTGAAAATACAAAAACTTTCGTGAATCTGAGATTTTACATCAGACCAGCTTTACAAGCAATTGACACAACAAATTAGTTGTGCTTGTGTTTCATGAATGAGGCCCAATGAATGAAAATGCAACAACAGGATCAGGCTCACCATCGTTTCTGTGAACATGATTACTTGCTGGTTTAATAGGGACACAGACCCGTGTCTCAGAGTGAATGTGATTATTTCCTGGTTGCCACAGGACCAGAACTCCTGTGACAGAATTTATTTGTTCAATGTGCTATCAGTAACACCATGGAAACATGTCTGATGGGGGATGACACTTGTAATGATGAGGTTGATTTCACTGTACATAAACATTTGGAAGCAGCATGACGATTTCCAGTGTGATCATGTTGGTCATTGGAATTTGCAATCATTTTTTCCTGTATTCCACACAATGATGACACCTGGTCCAAGGTCCTAAATTTATGACATTGACGATTGAACAAGTTCAGCACACATGCAGCCTGCAGCCTCTATTTTCAGACATGACATGTACTTGTGACAAAAGACTTGCAATTGAGACTTGACTTAGACTTGACCTTCAAAGTCTTGAGGCATAACGTTGACTAGAGACAAATGACTTGACTCAGACTCTATGCAAGTTAAACATGTATTGATCTTGCCATCTCACCAATCTGTCATCCACCTCTTCTTTAGTTTCTTGTGACTCAGCTATCTGCGTGAGTGTGGCAGTCTCTCCAGACATTGCCATGTCCTCTGTCAGCAGATATTCACAGCATATGGGGCACTATAACTGGCACGGAGAGACTCTGCCCTGGCACTGCTGTCCCATGTTAAGACCCTGTCAGACATAATGAACATCCCCTTTGATTTCATGCCTAGTACATTTGTAATCATGTAGACGTAACCTAATACTGTCCTGCAAGCAGTGCTATAAGTTAATTTGGTGCTACATGGACAGTAACTAGAAGCATTATTTATAAAGACATGCAAATAATGATGCTAAATGCAAATGTATAATTGTTTCCTAAATGTTCCTACAAATAATTTATATAACGTGTATACAAAATAAAAAAAACGTAAAAAATCCTGAATGCATCCTGCTTTATTTATAACAATCATCTAAAAAGGACTCTACACTGCATCTATGTTATGTATACCTTGTCTTGTCTCACTGTTGCCCTTTGTTTGTCATTTTTGTCACTTTTGTAGTTCCTTAGTTTTCACTTTTGTCACCCTTGTAGCTCCATAGTGTCCTTGTTAGCTTTCGTGTTCTCTGTTCATTGTTTTCACCTGCCCTCGTTAGTTTGCCATTGGTTTCTGTTTGTTACCCTGTCATCTTGTTTGAGTTCTGTTTGTTCATTGGCTCCCATTTTCCCATGTTCATGTATTTTAACCCGGTTGTTTTCACTCCCCGCTGTCAATCGTTGAATGTTGTTAAGCCTGGTATGTGTTCCCTGCCCGAGTTCTCAGTTTTGTTTCATCGTGTTTAAGTTTCCTGTTTTCCCATTGTGGGTTTTTCCTTAGTGTTTATTTGTTTGTTTGTTTGAATAAAGTTAAGTTGCATTTGGATCCACTCTCCTCGTCTGCCTTCGCTGCCTCATTCGTTACAATCTACAGAATAGCCACAATTAACCTTGTAGAGTGAGACAGAATTCAATATAAAATGCATGCACTAGTTATTAATATGCTCATTATATACTTTCTGCCATTTATACTATATGTATGTAATGCAATAATATAATCAGTGATTCATTTTAATCATAAATGGCTAAATTGTAATGTCTGTTTAAATATTTACATTTACATTTATTCATTTGGCAGACGCATTTATCCAAAGCGACTTACAAAAGAGGAAAACATAAGCAAATCATCTGAAGAAGACAAAAAGTCCCATACTAAAAAGTTTCACTAGCATCAGAATAATATTCAAAACAGATTAAAGTGCAACAAGATTGATTTTTTTTTTTTTGTAACGGTTAAGTGCTCATGGAAAATATATGTTTTAAGTCATTTTTGAAGACCGAGAGTGAGTCAGCTTCACGGATGGAGTTGGGAGGGTCATTCCACCAACGTTGTATGATGAAACTGAAAGTCCAGGAAAGTGTTTCGGTGCCTCTTTGTGGTGGTACAACAAGGCAATGTTCCTTAGACGACCACAGGCTTCTGGTGGGAGTGTAGATCTGCATAAATGATTTTAGGTATGCTGGAGAAGACCCAAAGAATGTTTTGTATGCCAGCATCACAGCCTTGAATTGAATACGTGCATCATTCGGCAGCCAGTGAAGAGAGACATGGAGTGGTGTAACATGTGCTCTCTTTGGTTCATTAAAGACCAGACATGCTGCTGCATTCTGGATCATTTGCAGAGGTCTAATTGCACATGCAGGAAGGCCTGCAATGAGAGAGTTACAGTAGTCTAGTTATTACAAGTGAATGAACAAGCAATTGTGTGGCATGTTCAGAGAGGAAGGTCTTATCTTCCTGATATTGTAGTGTAAATCTTCATGATCTTGCAGTCTTTGAGATGTGGTCTGTGAAATTTAGCTTGTTATCGATGGTTACCCCTAGATTTCTGTACGTTTTGGAAGGCGGTATTGTAGTTGTACCCAGCTGCATGGTGATGTTGTATTCAATAGCAGGGTTGGCTGGAAAGACAAGGAGTTCGGTCTTAGCTGGATTGAGTTGCAGGTGGTGTTCCTTCATCCAGGCCGAGATGTCTGCCAGACAGGCAGGGATTCGAGCAGTCACTGTGGTGTCATTGGGCTGGAAAGACAAGTAGAGTTGTCACCAGTGTAACAATGGTAAGAGAAACCATGTGACTGAATGATGAGTCCCAGTGATGTTGTGTATATAGAGAAATATAAACATGGTCACACAAAACAAATCACAACTCAATTTAATTAATTTTGTCAATCTATTTTCACACTTGCATCACTAAAAGTTATCAGAACAATCTTCCTTTTTAAATCCCAATTCATGTCATTTAGGATCAAATGTGATTGTGTATGTGCTTAAAATAAAGACACCAAATACATTTTCCAAAATCATTAACATTTAATATATTAATATTTTCATAGAAAGCTGAGTAGATGATCTGTCCGAGATAATGGCTTTCTTGATTCATATGGAAATCAGTGAAAACACTTTTCCACCAATAATGAAAAACAAATAAATGAATGAATAAATAAATGAGACACATTAATAACCTTCAGAAAAAGATATACAAACTCCCACTGTCTTTGAATGTTGTGTAAATTACATAATTGATTCATAATGCATTTAAATTAATCTATTGCCATTAATATCTTCTCATCCACATTACTTGCAATTCTCACACATTGTTATTAATTAAATGAACTATACCACAGAGTAACACATGAAAAATAACCTCACATACGTATTGTTGATTTTCTTTCATATGTTACCTTTTCTTTACAAACTGCAGGGTGAAGGCAAATTCACCGTGCCACCTTATTCAATGGTATAAATATATGTTTTATCTGAGGCCATCTGAAAATTTAACAGTAAGTGAGACTATACAGTTCAGATTATATATATATACACTAACATTCAAAAGTTTGGGGTCACTTGCCTGAAATGTTTCACATGATCTTAAAAATCTTTTGATCTGAAGGTGTATGCTTAAATGTTTGAAATTAGTTTTGTAGACAAAAATATAATTGTGCCACCATATAAATGTATTTAATTACAATACAACATTTTATTAAAAAAAAAAACTTGGACCGAATAATTAAGAACAGCAGCCACGAAGTGCACAGCATATAGATGGGAACACCTTGAATACTGTTTAAAAAGCATCCCAGGGTGATACTTCAAGATGCATTTCTGCAAAATCTAGGCAAAGTGTGGCCACTTTGAAGATGCTAAAATATAACACAGTTTTTATTTATTTTTGATGTTTTTTTAGTCACAACATAATTCCCATATTTCCAATTCTATTATTCCATAGTTGTGATGACTTTACTATTATTCTAAAATGTGAAATAAATAAATAAAGAATGAGTAAGTGACCCTTAACTTTTGAACGGTAGTGTGTGTGTGTGTATATATATATATATATATATATATATATATATATATATATATATATATATATATACAGATGTGGCAGAGGGGCGTGGTCAAGCGCCCGTCCGGGAGAGAAAAGCGGTAAGGGCGCTTTCACCTGAGCTAAATTATGTCTAACACCTGTGTCTAATTGCAGTAGCATGAGGAGAGCGGCATAAAAAGCAGCAGCAACAGAGCCTCGAGAGAGAGAACCCGACACCACGAGCAAGAGATGTGTGATATCATTTGTGATAATTGTTAATACATATTAAAAGGAAATCCTTACCTTTGACGCCGTTTCCCGTCCCTTCCTTACTGGAAAGTTCTACAATACAATACATATATTAGGTATGTCATGATATACAAATAACACTATACATATATCAAAGCCTCATGATATAATAAAGAAAAAAAAACAGTGCTTACAAATGTTTCTCTCAAAACAGCACTGCATTTATTTTGTTTGATTGTTTTAGAAAAACTCATATTAATTCACAATTTTCATTTTCTTGAGAAAAATGTGTTTGTCTACATTTTCAGTACATTTGTATAGCACTTTTCAAAATACTCTTTGGTTCAAAGCAGATTTATAGAATATCATGCCTTAATGGCTTAAAGCCCCCAGAGACCAAGCTAATGTTACGTAGTGGTGAAAAAATAAGTGAAAAAAAAAAAACTTTGGTTTTGCGATATTTGTACATAATACAATAGTATTTATCAGCTTGAGCAAAAACCAATCGACAACATTTTTGGCCTCTTCCCCCGGTTTCCCATTACATGTAAACTTTACCTATGTTATTACCGACTTATAACATGTGCACAAGTGTACACATACCAATTTAGATTTTGATGTCAAAACAAGAGAATAATGAGTCTTATGTAATTGCAGGTTTCTTACGTTGTCAGATTTTTGAATAAGCTTGTTTTTTCTTACTTATGAGCGTCTTGCTCAATGTCATGTTTCATGTCATCTGTAAGAGGTGCAACTTTGCTGCTGCTGTTTTTGCATCCCAAATCCACTGATTTGCACTGTGATGTCGGCATAAATAAAACAACATGTTTGATGGACTTTAGCGCCAGGACATGAGACCGTTGTTTGTTAAATTCAACAAGCTGTATCGCTGTTTGCCATCGATAGTCTTGCCTGCATATGATAGCACTGCCTCTCCGGGGATGAGACTGTTTCGCAGCTATGGTCTTGTTTGGCTTTATAAGGCATTATTGGATCTTTGTTGGCTGAATACTTATCCTTGCCTAATAGCCCCTTTAGATAATTTTTTCCCTAACAATAAAATTATACGTTTAAAAACATAAGATACCAGTAGGTAGCATAGTGCAAATTCCATCCTTTATAGGCTCTCAGTACACTGTGTGAATGTGCAGGAAAGAAAATGTAAAATGAACTATAAGGCGTGAACAAGTTATTAGCCAATAAAGGCCTCTTAAATGTCTTATAATACCAACAAAAGTCCATAACTAGTTACTTACAAGTGCATTAATTAAAGGAATATTCCAGGTTCAATAAAGTATCATCTCAATCGACAGCGTTTGTGGCATAATATTGATTGCCACAAGAATAAATTTTGACTTGCCCTTCCTTTTCTTTAAAAGTAAAAGCAAAAATAGATCTTACAGTGAAGCACTTACAATGGAACTGAATGTGGCCATTTTTATTTTTATATTAAAATACTCACAGTTTCAAAAGTAAAGCCACAAGACATAAAGGATATGTGTGTTAACATGATTTTAATGTGATAAAATCACTTACTAACCTTTTCTGTTTAAATTTATAGCCAATTTTACAACTTCGTTGCCATAATGATATACAGTAATGTCAACAAACCCTAAAATGACTGTAAAAATTACCATTTTAAGAACTTCACAGGTCAAATAATACATGCATTTTAACAGAATAATTAGTGCTTTTATCAAATTATAGGTCTTCACATTTCTGCTTTTAAACCCTCAAAAAATTGGTCACATTCACTTTCATTGTAAGTGCCTCACTGTAACCTCAATTTTTGAATTTTTTAAAGAAAATGTTGAACGAGTCGAAAATACGTTTTGTGGTAATCGACATTATGCCACAAATACTGTCAAGTGAGCTTAACTTGTATTAAACCTGGAACATTCTTTTAATTTATTTTAAGTCATTCATTACTGTCGAACTTCTGACTCTGAAATAGTGTTAATATATTTTGCAAATATGCAATAATTTTTTCAGTACTCAAAATTGGAAAAGTTGCTATGATTATGCATGCTATATTTGTGATTTACAGTCATGTTTATAACAAACTTATTTTGTGCCAGACTTTATAACAAACTTATTTTGTGCCACTATTGAATTGGGGTGAATAAGGGGGTTTAAATTGTATTTTTAAAAGTGTAATCATGGCTGTTGCTACTACTTCACTCTATACAGTACACAATGATTTCACAGCTTGTTTATACTTAAGGAACAGTAACTGTTAAATTCAGTATATAACTAATAAAATAAAAAGCTTTATTTCAGATGCTTATTCAGAGTTTTGAGTTTAATGCCAGCTCATGCCAGGTCTTGATTTTCAATACTTTTACTTTCAATAAGATAATAGTAAGGCTTAGTTTTTAATGTAATATTCATACACCAAAGAATAACTAAATTAATGTCAGGATGTGCCAGAGCATGCCTCATCTGTTGCTTGGTAATGTTCAGAAAAGCTGAAGTATTTTGTCTGGCTCCAAAAGGAGTGTGTGCACTTGTTTTAATATGTTTGTTGAGCAAGCTTGTGTATTGTTAATGTAATTTTTTGATTATATTATTATAGTTTGACACACTAAATTGAAACAAACAAAACATTAGGGTCAGTCAAAGCATATGCATTTAGGGTTAGCACATATGATTTGTCACGTCCCAATCATTACACAAATGTTGTCAAGACATCTGTTACATAGCGCATTTTATGGAAAGCTAAATGTCTAAGTGTCTTTTTTGTGTAATAAACATCTGATAAACATCATAAAAAAGCAGATTTGCATTATAAATCATGAACGTAACAAATATCTGCTGAATGTCATTTTAATATCTATATACATATATACATAAAAACTTTATATTTAATATATTTTATATATTATATTGTAGAGATGCTTTGTAGCTCATCTACCCGTTAAAAAATATCTTAGATGAAAACACATTGAAAAGACATCTAGGTGACATATGAATGCTATCAAAGGTACAGTTGTCCACCTCTGGTCCCCTTCAAAATGTGCAAGCAGCATTTAAATATGTTACTTAATATTAACTTTTTGTTTATAGGCCTGTTATATGAATGCAACATCAGACTCAATCCTGCTGTTGTACTAAATATAAGCTGTTGTTGAATCCCCTCTGCCCTGATATTCAGTGCAACAGCATTCTTGCTTGTATGATATTGATTAACAAATTTAGTATTATCAGTATGAACAACTTGGCCCACAGTATGAACAGGTGCACAAATGTGTGCATGTTTGTGACAGAAAAAAGCGTGAGAGAGAAAGAGCATGATAAAGAATAAAAAAATAGATAGAGGGTAGATGGACAGTGTATTGCCAGACTGATCATCATTTGTCTCCTTTTTGTTCCTCTATGCTTACTGACAGCTCTTAAGTGAGAGGATAACTGCCCTGAAATGCAGCGCAGAGACTAATGGCAGTCTAAGGTGTGGCAAAACCAAACCACATAATGGACACAATACCAATTTTTCATCTCCCTGCAATTGTGAAGGCACTTACTCTACATGACCACCAAATTAGGTGGGGTGGAAAATTAAACTTGAAATAAAAATAAACCTGCCACATAGTGAACCTCCTTCCTCAGGTCACAAATATAATGGTCCTCTTTGGTCCTTTAAAATAGTAAAGGCTCTGAAAGCAATACATTTCTGAATAAAGGCTTTAAATGCGATAAAGGCTCAAAATTGTATCGTTTTTGGTTTTAAAAGATACATTTTTGTCTACAACTGCTAGCATTTTGCCTGTTTTTGTCATGTTTTCTTTCTTTTGTACTGTATCAAAGAAAAGATTAATATAATTTTGCACAGATGCAACGCGCTACTAGTCATGCCACGAGGAACAGTAATTATTGTTGAGCCGTTCCAAGTATGTCCGATGGGAGTTAGAGCATGTCAGTATAATGTTGGAGACCCTAGATTACCGGAACGTTTGGAAACAGCATGTAGGCTTTTTCCCCTGTAGAATCTTATCACAATCTTTCTTTTGAGAATCCTAACGCTCCTCTTTTCCATATAAAAACAGTTGGTAATGCTTTAGATTACAGCCTGTAATCTAGGGAAATTAGTTAATGAGTTTCTGCCATGATTTCATGTGTAAGTCCATGTATTTACAGGGTAAGTGTAACATTAAACCATTTTAATTATGCTGGAACAGATAAATCTAGCTTCAACATTAGGTCTGTGTCACAAAGTTATCAACAAAGAACGTCTAGGTTACGGATGTAACCTCCATTACCTGATGGAGGGAATGAGACAATGTGTCGTAGAAGCGACACTAGGGGTCTCTCTTGAGCACCGAATATACCTCTGATCTATGAAAAAAGGCCAATGAGAAGTTGGCAGCCAGTATTTGCATACCCCACCCCCGGACATACGGGTATAAAGGCGAGGAAATACTAGAGTTCATTCAGGATTTTTCTGAGGAGCCGGAAATGGTTCTGGCCACTACAGCGGTTCGGCTCAGCGACGTGGCCGGGAAGACACAACGTCTCGTTCCCTCCATCAGGGAACGGATGTTACATCCATAACCTAGACGTTCCCCGTCTGTCGCTCTCTTCAACGTTGTGTCGGAGAAGCGATGCGCTGAGCCGTGTACGTGTTCTGCTGACACAGGAGCGTGCAGGTATTTCTTACGTGCCAAACGACAGGCTGTGTCAGACTGCACGTACCCTTCCCCAATGCCCCACAAAAGTCATCGGAATCCTTCTGGTGGCGAATACATCACATGTGTTTTTAGGTGACACATGGAAGTGGCGCGGTGGTAGATCCAGCCTGAGCGGAGTTGATACAACACGGCAACTGGGGGGCAGCCGAAACTTATCCAAGGAAAACGCGGGTCCGCTCATAAGTGGACCGTACCACGGAAAATACACACGGGGGAGTCCGAGTAGGAGTCCTCACCCTGCGGAGCACCTATTCCAGAACAGAGTACACTGAGTATCCGCAGTGGATTGGGTCGGCAACTTCCTCCACTGAACTGCGGACCCATGAGGGCTAGAGAGGAATCGACCAGTGATTCGTGATGTGGAATCTCCTGGGAAAAAATTTTACCTCAACCGAGGGAAAGGCCACTATATGCAAGTGATTCACCCAGCCAGCCCATCAGCATATTACCAAGTTCTACTGGCTCGGACCTGAGAAAACACAGGATGAAACTGACTCAACCCTGAGACTGTAATATCTCGTAAAGATGTTGGGTGTTGCCCAACCCGCTGCTCTACAAATGTCTGCTAGGGAGGTACCCTTGGCCAGTGCCCATGAGGACGCAACACTCCTCGTTGAGTGAGCTCGGACCCGCAAGGGGGGTGGGGGGGGGCACGCCCTGGGTGTGATAGGCCAATGAAATGGCGTCTACTACCCAGTGGGAAAGCCTCTGTTTGGAGACAGCGTTTCCTTTCCGCTGTCCCCCAAAGCATACAAAGAGCTGGTCAGAATGTCTCTGCGTAAAGCTCTGCGTGTGGTCCAGATAGGTACGCAAAGCACGTACCGGACACAGCAATGAAGGGGCTGGATCTGCCTCCTCCCGGGGCAGCGCTTGCAGGTTCACTGCCTGGTCTCTGAAGGGTGTGGTAGGAACCTTGGGCACGTAGCCCGGTCGCGGTCTTAGGATCACATGAGTGTCTGCCGGACCGAACTGCATGCAAGTGTCACTGACAGAGAACGCTTGCAGGTCCCCGACCCTCTTGATGGAAGCGAGCGCGATCAGCAGGGCAGTCTTAAGAGAGAGGGCCCTGAGTCCAACTGATTCTAGCGGCTAGAAGGGAGGTCTCTGGAGGACCGCGAGGACCACCGAGAGATCCCAGGAGGGGAACAGTCTTGGCCGGGAGGGATTTAACCTTCGGGCGCCTCTTAGGAACCTGATGATTAAGTCGTGCTCACCAAGGGACTTGCCGTCTACTGTGTTGTGGTGAGCTGCGATAGCAGCGACATACACCTTTAGGGTGGAAGGGGACAGCCTCCCCTCCAGCCTCTCTTGCAGGAATAAGAGCACAGACCCTAACTGCACATTTTCTGAATGAACTCTAGTATTTCCTCGCCTTTACACCCATATGTCCTTGTATATATCAGAGGTATATTTGGTGGGGGAGGTACTGTAAAGTCTTCCCCCTCTGATGCAACTGTTACCTGTAATCACAAGTAGTAAAATATATATAGTTTGCAGAATGCCGAAAGAAAATGTGTTGTGCTAGTAGAATAATAACTTGTTTTTTGGGGTATCAGATAATAAAATATTGTTATGTGTGTGTGTGTGTGTGTGTGTGTGTGTGTGTGTGTGTGTGTGTGTGTGTGTGTGTGTGTGTGTGTGTGTGTGTGTGTGTGTGTTTGTGTGTGTGTGTGTGTGTGGACAGTATCAGCTAACGTTAAGTTCAAACCAACGTTAAGCAAACTCACTTACCTGAAAATGTGTCAACACGAACAACTGGACTTTTTTTAGTGAATGACTACAGAAAATGTTGTAGATGCAGTTCTGGGACTAAAATCGGAAAATGGAAGAGACAAAAGCCTTTATTACAACTGGACAGTAGGTACAAACAATCATTAATAACTACCTTAACAGAAGTTTTTGCCAGTTCTGCATAAAGACAATTAAAACTAGCCCAATGATCACTGATGTTATATATACACTCACCTAAAGGATTACAGGTGAAACTCGAAAAATTTGAATATCGTGCAAAAGTTCATTAATTTCAGTAATTCAACTTAAAAGGTGAAACTAATATATTATATAGACTCATTACAAGCAAAGTAAGATATTTCAAGCCTTTATTTGATATAATTTTTATGATTATGGCTTACAGCTTATGAAAACCCCAAATTCAGAATCTCAGAAAATTTGAATATTACATGAAATCAATAAAAAAAGGATTTTAAATACAGAAATGTCGGCCCTCTGAAAAGTATAATCATGCATATGTACTCAGTACTTGGTTTGGGCCCCTTTTGCATTAATTACTGCCTCAATGCAGCGTGGCATGGATGCTATCAGCCTGTGGCACTGCTGAGGTGTTATGGAAGACCAAGATGCTTCAATAGCGGCCTTCAGCTCTTCTGCATTGTTTGGTCTCATGTCTCTCATCTTTCTCTTGGCAATGCCCCATAGATTCTCTATGGGGTTCAGGTCAGGCGAGTTTGCTGGCCAATCAAGCACAGTAATACCATGGTCATTGAACCAGGTTTTGGTACTTTTGGCAGTGTGGGCAGGTGCCAAGTCCTGCTGGAAAATGAAGTCAGCATCTCCATAAAGCTTGTCTGCTGAAGGAAGCATGAAGTGCTCTAAAATGTCCCGGTAGACGGCTGCATTGACTCTGGACTTAATAAAGCACAGTGGACCAACACCAGCCGATGACATGGCTCCCCAAACCAACACAGACTGTGGAAACTTCACACTGGACTTTAAGCATCTTGGATTGTGTGCCTCTCCATTCTTCCTCCAGACTCTGGGACCTTGGTTTCCAAATGAGATGCAAAATTTGCTCTCATCAGAAAAGAGGACTTTGGACCACTGAGCAACAGACCAGTTCTTTTTTTCTTTAGCCCAGGTAAGACGTTTGACATTTGAAGCCCATGTCCAGGACCCGCCTGTGTGTGGTGGCTCTTGATGCAGTAACTCCAGCCTCAGTCCACTCCTTGTGAAGCTCCACCACACATTTGAATGGCCTTTTCCTGACAATCCTCTCCAGGCTACGGTCATCCCTGCTGCTTGTGCACCTTTTTCTTCCACACTTTTCCCTTCCACTTAACTTTCTTTTAATGTGCTTTGATACAGCACTTTCAGAACATCCAACTTCTTTTGCAATTACCTTTTGAGGCTTTCCCTCCTTGTGGAGGGTGTCAATGATGGTTTTCTGCACAACTGTCAGGTCAGCAGTCTTCCCCATGATTGTGAATTCAACTGAACCAGACTGAGAGACCATTTAAAGGCTCAGGAACCCTTTGCAGGTGTTTAGCTGATTAGAGTGTGACACTTTGAGCCTACAATACTGAACATTTTCACAATATTCTAATTTTCTGAGATTCTGAATTTGGAGTTTTCATAAGCTGTAAGCCATAATCATCAAAATTATATCAAATAAAGGCTTGAAATATCTTACTTTGCTTGTAATGAGTCTATATAATATATTAGTTTCACCTTTTAAGTTGAATTACTGAAATTAATGAACTTTTGCACGATATTCTAATTTTTCGAGGTTTCACCTGTATTAGGATCACCTTTTCAATTTCTCATTAATGCAATTATCTAATCAACCAATCACATGGCAGTTGCTTCAATGCATTTAGGGGTGTGGTCCTGGTCAAGACAATCTCCTCAACTCCAAACTGAATGTCAGAATGGGAAAGAAAGGTGATTTAAGCAATTTTGAGCGTGGCATGGTTGTTGGTGCCAGACGGGCCGGTCTGAGTATTTCACAATCTGCTCAGTTACTGGGATTTTCACGCACAACCATTTCTAGGGTTTACAAAGAATGGTGTGAAAAGGGAAAAACATCCAGTATCCGGCAGTCCTGTGGGCGAAAATGCCTTGTTGATGCTAGAGGTCAGAGGAGAATGGGCCGACTGATTCAAGCTGACAGAAGAGCAACTTTGCCTGAAATAACCACTCGTTACAACCGAGGTGTGCAGCAAAGCATTTGTGAAGCCACAACACGCGCAACCTTGAGGCGGATGGGCTACAACAGCAGAAGACCCCACCGGGTACCACTCATCTCCACTACAAATAGGAAAAAGAGGCTACAATTTGCAAGAGCTCACCAAAATTGGACAGTTGAAGACTGGAAAAATGTTGCCTGGTCTGATGAGTCTCGATTTCTGTTGACCACTGTGCAGGCTGGTGGTGGTGGTGTAATGGTGTGGGGGATGTTTTCTTGGCACACTTTAGGCCCCTTAGTGCCAATTGGGCATCGTTTAAATGCCACGGCCTACCTGAGCATTGTTTCTGACCATGTCCATCCCTTTATGGCCACCATGTACCCATCCTCTGATGGCTACTTCCAGCAGGATAATGCACCATGTCACAAATCTCGAATCATTTCAAATTGGTTTCTTGAACATGACAATGAGTTCACTGTACTAAAATGGTCCCCACATTTCACCAGATCTCAACCCAATAGAGCATCTTTGGGATGTGGTGGAACGGGAGCTTCGTGCCCTGGATGTGCATCCCACAAATCTCCATCAACTGCAAGATGCTATCCTATCAATATGGGCCAACATTTCTAAAGAATGCTTTCAGCACCTTGTTGAATCAATGCCACGTAGAATTAAGGCAGTTCTGAAGGCGAAAGGGGGTCAAACACAGTATTAGTATGGTGTTCCTAATAATCCTTTAGGTGAGTGTATATATATATATATAGTATATATATACACTTTTAAATTAGCTACTCTTTTACTCTTACTTGAGAAGTTATTGGACAGCTAATTTTACTCTACTCACTTTACTAAAAAATTTTTGGGAAGCAATAGTACTTCTACTTGAGTATGATTTTTCAGTACTCTTTCCACCCCTGAGTACCAGTGATGATTATATCTTAGATTTGATGTTTTGAAGAATGTCTTGTTTTCATGTCTTTTATTTTGAAAATCTAGTTCCTGTTGTCATGTAATGTGATTTCCTCATCCCTCATGTGATCTTGTCATGTGTTCCCCTGTTCATGTGTCTTGTTTTCGTTGGTCCATTGTTTGATTACTCGGCTCCAGGCCATGCCACAGCCACGTCAGAGTCGGCCTGCTCGGGGCCATGTCACAGCCACGCCAGAGTCGGCATGCTCCATGCCATGCCACAGCCATGTCAGAGTCAGCCTGCTCCATGCCATGCCACAGACAAGCTTCATTCTACTACATGCCATGTCACAGCCAAGCCCCAGACTGCTCCATGCCATGTCACAGCCAAACCTCATTCTGCTCCTTGCCATGTCTCAGCCAAGCCCAAGACTGCTCAATGCCATGTCACAAGCAAGTTTCTGCTTCACTGTCCAGGTCTGCCTCTGCTCCAATTTCCAGGCCCGCCTCTGCTCCACGGTCCAGTCCCGCCTCCATTCCACTGGGGACCTCCTTCCCTGCAGCTCTGCCTTGGTACTCATCCCCATCGGCTCCTCAAGCCTTTCAGGGCCCCAACTTTCCATTGGCTTTGCCCTGTTTCCACGCTCCATGCCCTGTCTTGCCACGCCCCAGTCCACATCTCAAATACCCCGCCCCCACCCCAGCTCCTTCATTATCTTTGTTAATATGTTTTGGGGCATCGGGAGACACCCCGATGCCCAAAAAACATAGAGGGGGGATATGTCATGTTTATTCTGTTTTGTTCTTGTTTTCATGTCTTTATTTTGAAAATCTAGTTCCTGTTGTCACTTCATGTGATTTCCTGTTCCCTCATGTGATATTTTCATGTGTTTTCCCTGTTCATGTGTCTTGTTTTCATTGGTCCATTGTTTGATTACTTTGTTATCAGTTCTGGTTTGTCATTGGTTTAATTTAATAGTCTTGTAATCTTCTTTATAGTTCTGTCTGTTCATTGTTTGTGTTCACCTGTGTTTGTGTAACATAGTCAAGTCCTGTTATGTTTAAGTCAAGCCCAGTCAAGTCTAGTTTATGTCAAGTTGATGTTTTTGTTAGTTTATGTTTATAGTTAGGGTTTTTGGATTTTCACAACTGTTAATCAAACTACACTTGGGATCATCTTCACATCATCCATTGTCAGTGCAACGTTGCACATTTTCATAAAAAGAATTACAAAAATTCTGATGCCATAATTAACACTGCAACAGAACACAAAATCAAATAGATAAAGAATTAGTTATTTTGCAGACCTCTTATTGTATCCTCATAGTCTGACCCACTAATACTGATGTAGGTGATTTGCAGTTAAAAAAAATTTAAAATACGGTTTAGAATTTTAGAATTCTTTCTTAACAGAATTTAATGACTACAGGTGAAACTCGAAAAATTAGAATATCGTGCAAAAGTTCATTAATTTCAGTAATTCAACTTAAAAGGTGAAACTAATATATTATATAGACTCATTACAAGCAAAGTAAGATATTTCAAGCCTTTATTTGATATAATTTTGATGATTATGGCTTACAGCTTATGAAAACCCCAAATTCAGAATCTCAGAAAATTAGAATATTGTGAAAAGGTTCAGTATTGTAGGCTCAAAGTGTCACACTCTAATCAGCTAAACACCTGCAAAGGGTTCCTGAGCCTTTAAATGGTCTCTCAGTCTGGTTCAGTTGAATTCACAATCATGGGGAAGACTGCTGACCTGACAGTTGTGCAGAAAACCATCATTGACACCCTCCACAAGGAGGGAAAGCCTCAAAAGGTAATTGCAAAAGAAGTTGGATGTTCTCAAAGTGCTGTATCAAAGCACATTAATAGAAAGTTAAGTGGAAGGGAAAAGTGTGGAAGAAAAAGGTGCACAAGCAGCAGGGATGACCGTAGCCTGGAGAGGATTGTCAGGAAAAGGCCATTCAAATGTGTGGGGAGCTTCACAAGGAGTGGACTGAGGCTGGAGTTACTGCATCAAGAGCCACCACACACAGACGGGTCCTGGACATGGGCTTCAAATGTCAAACGTCTTACCTGGGCTAAAGAAAAAAGAACTGGTCTGTTGCTCAGTGGTCCAAAGTCCTCTTTTCTGATGAGAGCAAATTTTGCATCTCATTTGGAAACCAAGGTCCCAGAGTCTGGAGGAAGAATGGAGAGGCACACAATCCAAGATGCTTGAAGTCCAGTGTGAAGTTTCCACAGTCTGTGTTGGTTTGGGGAGCCATGTCATCGGCTGGTGTTGGTCCACTGTGCTTTATTAAGTCCAGAGTCAACGCAGTCGCTCTACCGGGACATTTTAGAGCACTTCATGCTTCCTTCAGCAGACAAGCTTTATGGAGATGCTGACTTCATTTTCCAGCAGGACTTGGCACCTTCCCACACTGCCAAAAGTACCAAAACCTGGTTCAATGACCATGGTATTACTGTGCTTGATTGGCCAGCAAACTCGCTTGACCTGAACCCCATAGAGAATCTATGGGGCATTGCTAAGAGAAAGATGAGAGACATGAGACCAAACAATGCAGAAGAGCTGAAGGCCGCTATTGAAGCATCTTGGTCTTCCATAACACCTCAGCAGTGCCACAGGCTGATAGCATCCATGCCACGCCGCATTGAGGCAGTAATTAATGCAAAAGGGGCCCAAACCAAGTACTGAGTACATATGCATGATTATACTTTTCAGAGGGCCGAGATTTCTGTATTTAAAATCCTTTTTTTTTATTGATTTCATGTAATATTCTAATTTTCTGAGATTCTGAATTTGGGGTTTTCATAAGCTGTAAGCCATAATCATCAAAATTATATCAAATAAAGGCTTGAAATATCTTACTTTGCTTGTAATGAGTCTATATAACATATTAGTTTCACCTTTTAAGTTGAATTACTGAAATTAATGAACTTTTGCACGATATTCTAATTTTTTGAGTTTCACCTGTATACTGCATTTTGATATCTACTAAATTTAAACATATTTACTGAAATGATGTTCAACTTCAAAATTCAAACTCAATACAGCTTATATTAAACATTTTTAGCTGCACTACAATAATTGTCACTATAAATTATCACAATCTCCAATATCATATGATAACTGCGATTGGATTGTTCCATCATGAGGAGTGATTATTTATAGATCAGTGTCTTCTGTCTCAAGCTTCGCCCAAAAATTAATTTACAGTGATTATGATGGTTTTAAATGTTTCAGTGCAGGTGGACTGTTTGACAACTTCACCATTGTCTTTATATATTCACATATTAGACTTTGGGTAACAAACTAATTGGTTACTATCCAACCACAATTTGTATATTTTTCTACAAAAGTTAACTCATTGTGATTGCATATGCACTTTGATATGAACTGAGAGTCAGCTTATTCAGGGTCAACAGGAAGAGACCAAAAGAAACTCTGGCTTTGTCGAGAATTAAAAAAAAGAAAAAAGTCATGGAGCAGGTTAGCCACATACAGCTAACAATACCACAGTAACAGAATCCATAAATTTTGTTTTACTTGCCTTGAAACATAGAAGACCAAACTAAGTCATATGCACTTTGCTATCAAAACAACATATCAATTAAAGGCTACTCTACATATGCAGTAAGATGCAAGTGTTGTGTTGTATCATGTTATATTTGTATTTTATTTCCTGGGAATACTTGGAAAGAGGTAAGCTTGTTTTCAACTGCATTGTACATTGATGGACTGCAATGCCATTCAAACAGAATAGCAGAACAAGTTATTTGGTGGATGTAACACACTTTCATCAGGTAAGTAGCCTTTATAAATAAAATCATATAGCAAAAACCTCCATGTATCCTGTAATAAAATTATATGTACCACATAGTTAAAACAAAATACCTAGTCCTACATGTATATATAATACATTTTATTACAAAAAGTGTATGTTCTTTCTAAATTGCTCCAAAACTATTGTTGTTTAGCATAGTATGTCACATACCATGAAACTTCTCAATCATGTCATGTTTAGTCAAGTCAAATCACGTTGAATTATATAGCGCTTTATACTATACACTACAGACTACAGATTGTTTCAAAGCCGCTTCACAGTAATAAACAGAAAAATAATAGTGATGTTTCAAAATTATGAAATATACTTCAATTTCAGCTATAAAGCAGCTTAAGACAGTAATGTAATTAATCAGCTCAATTCAGTTAAAGTTTTGTGTTCTCATCCGATAGTGTCAATACAGTTAGTTCGATAATATTTTCTGAATATTAATAGTCATTTAAGCCGCTAGTGAGAAAGCTAAAGTTGACAATGGCAAGGGACCAAAACTCCATCAGATGACAGTAGTGAATAAAATAATTGTATGTGTATGTTCTTGCTCTAAATGTAAGATTGTTGTTTAGCATAGTACAAGGTCATATATGACGTAATATATGAATAGTTACCCCTTAGTTATAAAATACTTACAGTATAAATTATTTGTAATTAATGTAATGTGCCTGCTGTTTTATGTTTGCTGTAGTGTCTATTATATTAACAGTTTGTCACTGTAGTGTCTATTTTATTAACAGTGCTTTGGTGAGTTGAAGTTTTGGACAGGCACTCTGTACTCTCAAATAAGGGTGCCTTCTTTCTGTTACAAATTAGACACTGGGCACCGTACACTGAAAGAAAATGGACAGTGGGGAGAGGGACCTGCTCCCTTACGCTGCACTTCCCTTAGGGGTGTGCAGGCTTAATTGTAACATAAAAGAGGGCCAACTCTAGTCCAATGCAACAGCAAAACTAAAAATAACTGCAGGAGTGTAGTAACCTGGGTGTTGGTGCTGCCAACATTATGGAGTAAAAAAGCCCCAGAGCCTAAGATGTTCCAGAACTCTGCATGACCCCAGATATAGTATTATTTTAGCTTTCAGTAGAGATGTGTTCTTCTGCACTCATTGGCTAGATGCTGATTAACAGTAAGGGGATCAATCAGGCTGTGTGATGCACAGTCGGCAAAAGCTACTTTTCATGCACCAGTTCATTTTTAACACAGAGTTATGTAACTTACTGGCCTGCTGTTTCAATATGGTGAAAAATAACAAGTTGGATTCAAACAGAAGTGAAAATATGTTTAATGTCTTGACTGAATGTTACTGTAAAAAAACTAAATTATATAGTCAGCTGGAGTTGTTTCTCATTTTATGTAATATTTTGTCAGAAGATCAAATGTTTTGTCAGACTCATCAGTTATGATGACTTTTCATTTTGTGTTTTGGAGTGTCTATACAAAAATACAAAAGAACCACACTTCACATATGAATCCTTACATTTTGATGTAAGTGATGTGATCACATAGCATGTGTGGGGGGTTCCAGGCACTGAGCTGCTGTCACCTCACCACCATACTCTTAACGTCACTTTAATTGGCCACAGGGTGTCCACGGATAGAGAGTCTTCAACACGTTTAACACAGAGCAAATCTAGTAGAAATCAAAGTCAGCGTTTTTCTCTCTCTTTCATAATTCCCCCTCTAATCATCTCATTTTGTGTTCCACAGGAGGAAGAAAGTCATATGGGTTTGGAAAAACATGATGGTGATTCAATGATGACAGAATTTTATGATGGGGAAATGTCTTGTCCATTCTCTCTTCCTTTACAGTCCCCTTCAATTCTACAATGTTTATATTAGATTTGTAAGGTTGATCACAATCGCTCTGAGTATGAAAGTTAAATTCTTCTGGTCCTCATTCATCAAATGTGATGTTCTTTGTCTTTTCTCAATAGATACAAAAGAGACAACTTCGGCAACAGCATATATATATATATATATATATATATATATATATATATATATATATATATATATATATATATGTAAAACGTTGCTGGACACAGGCAGAGATGATGACATGAAGTGATGAACCATACCTGTCAACACTCCCGTTTTTCCCAGGAGTCTCCTGTATTTCACACCCATCTCCGCCCCCTCCCATTTAGTTATTTCTCCCGGAAACTCCCATAATTTGAATGGCCCAAACCTTGTTACATGGATAATCACATCAAAATATTATTCTAAGGTTGTCCAGTTGCCAGATCTTGTACGAAACGCATCCTACTCACACAATCGACATATCATACAAATTTCAAACCATTTGTGATCTCAACCTGGATCCCAGTTGCTCTGTTGATATCTGCGCGGGTAGTAGACACGGGAAGTTGAATGAAGCTTCACTGGTAGAAGGGAGGAGAATAATCAGGTGGTGCTCCGGCGAATAAAACAAAATATACATGTAAATTTAACAACAGCTGGATGGAAGAATTTAATTTACGCCCTTTGCAAAGTGTGTCGCACTGATTTTAATATCGGACACAGTGGGAAAAATTACGTTACTCAGCACATTAAACCACAGCACAATTTGTATGTACTTAGTCTGCCATACAGCACAACCCACTCCAACCCCCGCTCAGAGGTCTCCCGAATTTTGGTACCCACATGTTGATAGGTATTTGATGAACCCAGGTGCAGTTTTATTTTTCAAATGTGGAATCCCAAAAAACCCTGACTACAAACGTGGAACATAAACATGAACTTGACTAGACTAGACTTGACTTGACATAAAATTGACTTGGCTTGGCTCACGAAAGACAATAGCAAACATGAGGGCTTAAATACACAAACATGGGTAACAAGCCAATGAACAGACAGAACTGTAAACAAGACAACATGACTATAATTAAACCAATGACAAACTAGAACTGATAACAAATTAATCAAACAATGGACCAATGAAAACAAGATGAAATGAACAGAGGAAATCACATGACATGACAACAGGAACAAGGTTTTCAAAATAAAAGACATCAAAACACGAATATATATTTATTATTATTTTATTTTTTTGTATTATTATAAATTTGCCTTGCAGAGCAATGTAATACTGATAAGGCAGTGATACAAACTCTTTTCCCCTCCAATCCCTACAGCACAGCATGTGTAACTGGGGATAAGCCAGCAGCACAGATAAATTCATTTCCTAAAGCAGAATTAAATCGGGCTGTCCGGAGGGATATCTCCTGTTGAGAAAGTCCCTTTCTTTCTTCTTTAAACCTGATCATCAGCAAAGCTTCAGTAAAATAACCCTGAGGAAACTCAGCATGAACCAAACCAAAACGTATCACAGAAAAGATACTGATGTTTCAGCATTAAAAGAACATGCACAAATGACTGTGAATCAGCTTTATCATGCCTTCTCCAAAACAAAACTAAATTGTATGAGAAAAAAATGGACACAACGAAAAATATTATATATATATATATCTATATAAATATTTTTCGTTGTGTCCATTTTTTTACCCGGTGGTAAATCCGGCCTTGGGTAAAGTTACTCCCTCCTCATGATCACTTCTCTCTTTTGTATTGCAGCAGATCAGACTCAGGGAGAGAAAGAGAGCTATGTTTCCATGAGAAAAGGGACTTTTTAATAAAAAAAATTATGCAAAAGAAACAGATACATATAGCCACAATGCAAATTTTCCAGTTTTAATCAGTTTTTAAATATAACCTTGTAAATACATTTCTGCTGCCCAGATCTTTGCACAGCATGACAATAAATGTGTAAAACATTTTACATTTAGTACTTGGTCTTATATTATTTTTATAACGTAAACATATGCTTTACATTTGTATACAGCTTTAGATTATATAAACATATTGTAGTCTACGTTTATATTTCATTATATATAAATATGCATACCTTACAAGTTTGTACTTTTGTTTTATTTAAGTTCATGGCACTTTAATATACTTTTGAGTAGTTCCCTTTCTACTAAATGACACTCTTTTGATGTCCAGCTCTTTGCACAAAAGCTCCTATTTATGTCGAGATACTAGAAAAGGTAGTGTCCTCACAACTATGTTAATTTCTACAGGGAAATAGTATATATGACTGCAATTATGAGAGTTACAAATGACTTGCTCTTATCATCTGATCAAGGCTGCATTTCTCTTGTAGTGCTTTTCGATCTTAGTGCTTCCTTTGACACCATAGATCATGACATTCTTTTGAATAGGCTTGAGAATTATGTTGGCATTTGTGGACTTGCATTAGCATGGTTTAGGTCCTATTTAGCAGACCACTACCACTATGTCTGTGTAAACGAGAAATTGACAAATCAAACAAAAGTTAAGTATGGAGTGCCACAGGGATCATTTTTAGGGCCTCTGCTTTTTTCTTTATATATGCTTCCCCTGGGAGATATTATCAGGAATCGTGGAATAAGTTTCCACTCTTATGCTGTTATTAACTTCAATTGGTTAAAAATGCAACAGCCAGAGTGTTTTCTAGAACCAAGAAATATGATCACATTAGCCCCATCTTACATTGGCTACCTGTTAAATTTTGTATTCATGAAAAACTGTGTTAACTACATACAAAGCTATGAATGATCTAGCTCTGCAGTACTTATGTGACGTTCTACCATGCTACATTCCATCACGTTCATCACGTAGCGGTTGCAAAAGTCTGGTTTGTTAATAATTCCTAGAATATCAAAATCCACAAAAGGAGGTAGATAGTTTTCCTATTTGGTTCCTAAACTATGGAATATTCTCCCTAACACTATTTGGGACGCAGACACACTCAGTTTAAGTCTAGACTAAAGACTCATCTATTTTTAGCCAGGCATACACCTAATCTTTCAACCAAATAACAATTAGGCTGATTTAGTTAGGTCTGCTGGAACCAGAAACATTAATCATTATCTATAACTCTGCAAAAATAAAAAGAATGGCATCCACACTAATATTATTCTATTTGTTTCCCTGTCCCCGGCTCTGGTAACCTCGGGATATGAATCCCGAAGTTACCAGGGCCGGCCAGATCCAAATCCGTTCCTGCTTGGGATCAGACTCCACTGCTATGTGTCTCTGAGTAATAATGACTAAACACAGCCGGTGCCAGCCAGACATCACTTCAGTCTATTACGATGGACTTCAGGGGATGAACTGATGCCAGTGCCAACCGTAAGACATATGATACTTCATATGCCACTATCTGAACCTTGGACTTAGAATAGACCTCACCGAATTGACCTGCTTGTTGAAACGCAATGCACCTCACTGATCTCTGCCTGCATAACCTTAGTCTAATGATGGACTACACTCTTAAAATGGAATATATTGACTTTCAATTATTTTCCAATAAAAGCCTTCATCAGCCAATTAACAAAAGACAGTGCATCAAAAATTTAATCCAGGCTGAACTTCAAAAACATTAGTCATTAATCTTACAGTTCATACAAAATCTTGTATAAACACTGGCCCTTAACACTTACTTAGTTTACTAATTTTAAACCATGGCCTGCACTGCATATAAATAACTTATAATGCTTTGGCTAAACAGCATTATATTCATGCTGTTTAGCCAGAGGGGAACTGGCACCCACAGTGATCCTGGTTTCTCCCATGGTTATCTTTCTACATTAACCCAAATCTTATGAAGATTTGTGTTCCTTTCCACAGTCACCTTTGGCTTGCTCACTGGGGTTCTAAATACAATTATGATTTAATTATTTATTTTTATACACAATTTACAATCATATTTAATCAAACTACACAATTATTACTCTTAAGACTTTATAGATATTGCAGCTATCATTTTCTGTTAGTGCATGATTTTCTGTAAAGCTGCTTTGAAACAATGTGTTGTGAAAAGCGCTATACAAATAAAAATGACGACATAACTTGACAATGTAACAATAAATGTGTGAAAGAAAAGGATGCAATTTCTTTTTGCTATATGTTCTCAATAGGACATGTCTTTAACAAGCAACCAAACATAGCAGATGCTGCAGACTCTTGGAGTAATATTGAAAAATACCTGTGTATTCAAAGGATTCAGGTTGATTGGCTGTGAAAATGGGGGTTGATAGTGAATTTTTGAGAAAAGTCAAAGGCACAAAATGTGAGACCTTCCCTACATTTTATTCTGTAAGTGAGAAAGGCTAACTGACTAGGATGGAAATATCCCTTAAAAAAATTGAGAGTTCATGGCAAATATGCCACAAACTTGCCGAAAATTCACCACTGATAATTTTCACAAGCAAATGAGCTTTGTGGCAAATTATAGGCAAATTGTCCATTGTTGCCAAAGTTTTGCCTGAGGCTGACCACTATCGGTGAAGAGCTGCAAACTTATGGCAAACATTGTGGCAAATCACAAGCTCATTTGCATGTGAAAATAATGAGCAGACAATTTCCAGCACATATGAAGCTAGTTTATATATATTTTTTGCTTTAAGCTATGGTCCAATTTTATCATGGCTGGATAGGTTTACAAACTGAATTGGTTCTGTGATGCAAATGTCAAAAAGTAATGCACTACAGTAGTCAAGTGTCATAAGATTGTGAGGAACAGAGCTTGTTGTTTCTGAAAAGAAAAGCTGCTGTTTTTCTCATGGTTTGTGTGAACAAAAATAAGTAATTGCAGTAGCAGATTTAGTGTTTATTTTGCCAGGAAAAATACAACAAGCCAAGTAAACGTCGGTAACCAAGGTTCGTGTTGGGCAAATAAAGGAGGTTGCGGGAGCCGGTTTCCACGATCCACACCAGATTTTAATGATCAATATCAGAAAATGCTTTTTAGCTTACACACAACAAAAGGGTTGGCTTCTCAGCATATAGAAAAAATGATCCACTTTTCAGCATACATAAAACACTCAGGTGCACCAGGCCGTTTTTATCTCCCCCGTCACAGAAACACAGAAACAGTAATTACCAGCAAGTTAACCTCCTTACCACTTTCTCTCTCCACAGATGGGCGTTTGCCCACGCCCTCGCCTCCAGATACCCCCAACGCCGACTCAGGCCTGAGGAACTGGTTTTATGTGAGCCCCGCTCGTCCCAGTTACCTCAGAACAGCTCTCAGATGCTGCATGTTCCACTGCCAACCATTACTGTAAATAATGATATCATCCAAATAAGCAGCAACATATGCAGCGTGCGGTCTGAGGACTCTGTCCATAAGACGCTGAAAGTAGCCAGGGCCCCAAACAAACTGAACAGAAGGGTCACAAATTGGTGTAACCCAAACGTTGTGAAGGCAGTTTTCTCATGGGAAATAAGCGTTAAGGGGATCTGCCAATAACTCTTTTTTAAATCCAGTGCAGAATATAGGCAAGTCTTGTCCAACCGATCGAGCAGTTCATCAATTTGAGGCATTGGATACATGTCAAATTTCGACACCACGTTGACTTTCCTATATTCCACACATACCGAACCATCGCTCTTAGGCACCAGAAACACCGGGCTGTGGTGTGCTGTGGGATATTCTATTACCCCCATATCAAGCATGGCCTTTAATTATTCCTGTACTACCTTTTTTTGTGTGTTCAGGTAACTGGTAGGGCAGACTGTGTACCACTAACCCTGGGGTTGTCTCAATGTGGTGTTCTATGAGATTTTTGTGGTTTTGGAGAGACGAGAACACATCAGAGAATTTTTTTGGTGACGTGAGAGGTGGTCTCCATAAGAAACCGTGGTGAACTGATTGGCTTTTAGACTCACATATAGGCCGAGCTCCTCCCTCTCTGGAACTACCATTGCCAAGGATATGAGGACCACCTCTCCCCATGGTTTTAGTAGGTTGAGGTGGTAAATATTACGAGCCCCGCCCCTATCCATACGCACTACCTCATAGTCAACTTCCCCAACTCGCCATGTGACCTTAAAGAGCTTTGCCACTTCGCGAGTAATTTCAAGCTTGATGTGGGCAGTAATACAAGTACTCTATCTCCCGGTGTAAATTCCCATAGCCGAGGACTCCCCTGTAATCCCCTGTTATACAGCAGGGAATGACTATTTTGCGCCTGTTGTAAATTATCCTGTGATAGATGCCCCATTGTGTGTAGTTTTGCTTTCAGGTCCAGAACATATTGAATTAAATTTTTGCTCATTGAAGTTCACTCCTCCCAATTTTCCTACATGACATCTAACACTCCATGGGGCTTACGCCCAAATAACAATTAAAATGGGTAAAACCCAGCGGAGGCTTGCGGGACCTCTCGCACTGCAAATAACAGGGGTTCGAGCTACTTATCTAATTGTATCTGCGTGAAAGCCTGTTAGCACAGCTCCGTCCACTGGACCGGGTCTGGAGATTTCTAGTGAGATCAGTCAGCGGGCTGGTGACATCCAAATCCTTAGGCACAAACCTTTGATAATAGCCAGCCACCCCCTGGAACTTTCTCACCTCCTTTCTGGTCTTGGGTCTCAGGCAGGTCACAAACGCTGCAGTCTTATCAATTTGGGGTTGAGGCTTCCCCCTTCCTTACATCGTCCTGACGTGGAGCTGACATAGATGGCCCCGGCTATGCCTCCCCAGTCAGTGCATTGCACACCCCACACCGTCTCACTATATTGCAGGACCCATCCACACACAACCACTTTAACAATGCTGAAAAAGCTGATCAATTGGTACCCAAAATTAGTGAATAGGTGAGGCGGGGACCAACCACAGCCTCAAAATTATGCTTTTGACCCCGAAATAGAAATAAGTCACTAAAGGATAATCGTAAAATCCCTGTGCACCCTTGCCTGATTATTTGCATCCAATGCCCACATTTGAACAAGCATTGATGAATGGAGGTTTGGTTACAACCTGAATCCACAAAGGCTTGGTGTGTACCCTCCCTTACATACTCATGGGTACTTGGTGTGTTCCTGCTTGATCAGGGGCGGCCTGTGGTGTGTTGGGGACCTGGATCAACACCTCTACTTCCATCACCGGGCATTGTCCCGGTTCCCCGTAACTCCAACAGACAGGCACAAACCTCATGCCAGTGTGAGCAGTGTGAGCAGCTTCCCCCACCTGAGAAGAAGAGTGGGAACAGTGACGGGGGTTATTGTGAAATCAGGGAACCCCCGAGCCCAGGAAACTGGTTTCAAGTGAATGTTCCCCCATTTCTGGGATAACGGGACAGAGCAGGAGGAAGGAGGGAAGAGAAAGAGGGAGAGAGAGGGTGAGGGACAACAGACAGAGAGAGAGTCTCCATAGCAGCATATCCTTCCTCCTTCCCGAGTTTTGGCACCAGTGTAACCAATGTTTGTTGTTGGGCAAATAAAGGAGGAAGCGGGAGCCGGTTTCCACAATCCACGTGAGTCAGATTTTACAAGCAGTCTATCGTCTATCACATGGTAGTAGTAGTATCATGCTGTGGGGGTGTTTTTAGCGGCAGGGCCTGATGGACTGGTTAGGGTTTAAGGAAAGGTGAATGCAGCAAAATACAGAAATATTGTTTATGAAAACCTGGTCCAGAGCACCCAGGACCTCAGACCGGACCGAATGTTCAACTTCCAACAGGAAAATGACCCTAAGCACACAGTCAAGACAATGCAAGAGTAGTTTAGGGACAACTCTGTGACTGTCATTGAGTTGCCCATCCAGAGCCCGGACTTGATCCCAAGTGAAAATCTCTGGAGAGACCTGAAAATGGCTGTCCATCAACGGTCCCCATCCAACCTGACAGAGCTTGAGCGGATCTGCAGAGATGAATGGCAGGTGTGCAATGCTTGTCGCATCATACCCAAAAACACTTGAGGCTGTAATTGCTGCCAATTGTGCTTCAACTAATTACTGAATTAAGGGTCTGAATACTTATATTAATGTTTAGATAATTTGTTTTATTTTCAATAAATTTGCAAAGTTATAAAAAATCTGTTTTTTAACTTTTGCATGAAGTGTAGATTGATGTGATTTTTTTTAAAAGCATTTTAGCATAAAGCTGCAACATAACAAAATGTGAAAAAAATAAAAGGGGTCTGAATACTTTATCAATAAACTGTGTGTATGGGGGCATGTTTATGTGGTTTACGAGGAAACATTTTCAGGTTACAAACTGGTAATTACAAGGCTATTATGCTATAAATGTGGTTTATGAGGACATTTCTGGTCTCCCCGTAATTTAAAAAGCTTTAAAATCATATTAAACAATGTATTATTGAAAAAGTAAAAATGCAGAAAGTTTTTGGTTAGGGTTAGGTTTAGGGGTTGTTTTAGGTTTAGGGGATAGAATCTATAGTTTGTACAGTATAAAAATCATTATGTCTGTGGAAAGTCCTCATAATGATAGACCAACGTGTGTGTGTGTGTGTGTGTGTGTGTGTGTGTGTGTGTGTGTGTGTGTGTGTCTGTGTGTGTGTGTGTGTGTGTAAAGACAATACATGCTTTATAAACAATTTTTGAACAAATAGCTTGAGATAAATATGCAACTAATTCATCGTCAGTGACATTCCCTCTGGAGAATTCTGAACTGTGCAAATATGGGTTCTTAGACTAATGCTGTTTTGTCAGATTCTAATAACAGAGCATGACACAGGTTCTCATGAGTAAGCATACTTGAATAAACATAGAAGTGCCCAAACCTTTTCCATTGAATAATCAGACCCTCAATCAACATCAGTTATCTCTACAGGACACCTCCAATGAGCACAAAAATAGAAGAAAATATTCTAAAGACAACAGAAATGTTTAAAGATTTTGAATTTTTATGCCAATGACATGCTTATTAGTATGAATGTTAATGTAATTTTGTATTAATTTTAAATTAAACAAATGAAGCCTCATATTTGATTTTCAAATAGAATGGATCAATTTAGATGCAATCTAAATTACACTGCTTGTTATGCTGTGAACCTCTGATCCTTAAACAGACAACAGTATTTATATTTATATATATATTTTATTTTTTGCATGTTACCATTTTAACTTGATGATACGTGCTAGTTTTTATCATTTAACACCACTGATCTTCAAAACTGCTGCTGCAAAAGCAGTAAGCGGCTTGAGTCCGGTCCACTTCCCATCCTGGCTAAGAACCCCACTTATCTTTAATAAAGTTAATGTAATGCATGGCTTCTCATGGTTTATTGCTTTTTGGACCAATTGTTTTTTTTTTTTTTCTATGCGTTTCCATTGGTTATCACAATGTAATAAACATGCTATTAGTGATTTTTAAAAATGAACTGATGCAATATTCTATCATAATTTGTAGTATGGTGGGTGGTTTAGCATCAAGGGCTATAAAAAAGGTCTCAGTGGGTGGTAGTGGATATTTCAGGAAGCCACATGCTAATTATCTGCCAAACCGGCATCCACTGACTAATGAAAAAGGGCAGGCACTATGCTACAGGCAGAGGCAATATAACTGGCCACATTGGCTGTAGTCTCTTCATTACAGATCTCACTTATCAAACGACAAGTAATGGGTAATTTAATGGCTACAAGAATCAGCTTTCTGCCAAATGAGAGTAAGAGAATTGAGGCTGCTCAGAGAAACAGAATATCTGCATTTACATTTATGCATTTGGCAGACACTTTTATCCAAAGCAACATACAGTGCAGTTATTACAGGGACAATCCCCCCAGAGAAACCTGGAGTTAAGGGCCTTGCTCAAGGGCCCAACAGTGGCATCTTGGTGGTGCTGGGGCTTGAACCCCCAACCTTCTGGTCAGTAACCCTGAGCCTCAACCACTGAGCCACCACTGCCCCATCTGCAGTTTAAATTAATATGTCACTTAAAATGACAATTAGTCTTCTGGGACATAATTAAGCATTGCTGAACACAACCCATGCAAGTAAATGGATGCTGATATGTACATTTTGAATATTAAGTAGTATGCATCATGGTTCAGAATTCTTAGCGGCTTATTATTATTGTTATTTGAAATGCTTGTTGTTCCAGTTGTTGGGAATTCTCTAAATAATGTTCGCAATGATTGACAAATATTTTACCGATGTAAATTCCTACATATTTATATAATTTTGTCTTCCTGTGTGGCCAAACTAATTACTGACTGGTATTATTCTATGTAACATAGACCCACTAGCAGAAAGACATTCTGTTAACAAGGGTAATTTGTGAGGTCTCATGCATTTGTATGTTGTCATTAGATTAAGTACTCTAAAGATTTATTCTAAGCATCTCAGGGATTTCCTTACATTCTGCCGTAGAGAGATGTGATATGCAGGTGTGCTGAACACAGCTCACTTCAACAGCTAACCCTCAAAAAGAAGCCTATCTGACTCCCCACATCGCTCTCCTGAGTAATTACCCAGCAGTGTTGGAGCGAATAGACTGGAAAACAACAGGCCAATGCTAAACGTTCATTACAGCAATCACTTCTGAGGAGCGCTGCACTTAGCGACTGCACAGACTCCACCAGAAACACTTAACAAAAACAGGAGACCAATTATAAGCTCATACTTAGTTCCCCTTTACACTTGGCAATGACATGCATTTTGTATCTGGATAGTATCTGGATATTCTGTAGCTGGATTTACACCTTGTATTCAAATGGAAAGCACACTCAATGGAAAGTCTTAATGGAAAGCAGCACATACATTTTAGAGAAATTCAAAATGGTTTCTGTCATTTCAATATGACTACACTATAATTCATATGTTTTGTATTCGTAGATTACATATACAGTTGAATTTTTGTATATTTTTATTTTGTTTTTATTTATTTTTTTTGTTTAATCCGATCGCCTGCTAGCTGCCTTGAGACATCAAACAGGTCAAATAAACGACAACACATAGAGACTGTATCACCTAGATATCATATACTGTACAGTAGAGTCTGTGTATGTTTCCTGAACTACAAAACACAAACCCCTCACTAAATCATTTAGAAAAAAAACTGATTAAGGTCAAACTTGAAAAAAAAAAAAGAAAAATGAAGATAAATATCACATAAAGATAGGACTACTAAACATTAGATCTCTTTCAACCGAAGCACTAATTGTCAATTAAATTATTACAGATCATAGTTTGGATGCGCTCTGTTTGACTGAAACCTGGCTTAAACCGGATGAATATATTCGTTTAAATGAATCTACTCCCCCAGGTTATTGTTATAAACATGAGCCTCAACTGAAGGGGCGAAGAATAGATGCTTTTACAATTGACAATGAGCGATGATTTCTCAGATCATTACCTCATCTCTTGTATGCTGCGATCAGCTAATGTTACTCAGTCTATACCACGCTCTCGTTCAGGTACAACAGTTCTTTTCGAACTTGGATTTAGACCTCACCGTAATTACCGGCCGGTTGAACTGCGAAGCACCTCACTGATCTCGGCCTGCATCAGCTTGGTCTAATGATGGACTCCACTCATAAAATGGAATACATAGACTATCAATAAATTGCCAACAAAAGCCTTCATCAGCCAATTAACAAGGACAATACATTTATTCTTCTCTTGGCTCTCAACGAAGGCGGTCGCATTTTCTCACCCTCTCCCTCCCCTTACCTTCCCTGCTATGCTCCTCTCGTCACATCTAGTCTACTGTCTTGTACTTTGAGAGACTCTCTCAGCACTGCGCTCCAAACTATGGATTTGATCAACTGGTCTCTCAACACAATTGACACCATCTTCTCGACGAGAAGCTTGGGTTCGGGGGAACCTGACTACCCTGACGGAACATTCGCAGCTGGCTACACGATGGCCGCGTGGGAGAGGTGGCGGGTCGTGTGTCTGGCGGCTCTTTCCGTGGAGGACATTGAAGATATCTACCTATTCGGTACCATGATAACAGGTCTTCTGCTGATTGGATTAGGCATTGCCCTGGTTTATCGAGGAATTAAGGCCCACAAGGCTGCCCGTCATGATTGAAGCAGTGGGCAGAGCTGTCTGCACTCAGACTGGGTCTATGAACTAAAATATGGAAAACATCATGAAGAAGCTCACAGCTTTGCGAAGGAAAATGGATAGTTTAAGAGACCAAATGGACTAGCAGAAGAATAGCTGTGTAAATTAGAAGCGCCTACTCGCCTCAAGACCAAACAATCCCAATCTTATCTGTTTCGGCCGCCCTCAACCAGCACTGGCCTTGGCCAAGGCCGCTGTTGGAACAACAACTCCCCCGGTAGAGCACTGCAGTGAGCCACATTTGCGTTCCTTCCCCGACTCCCCAGACACCTGGTGATTGTTGACTATGTCTGGGACCTGATCAAGGTTGTCTCCATGGCAACTTGTTGTGTATCGCTATGACAACCCTGTGGACTGAGGCACCTAGATTAGATGTTGGCATGGCGACTCTCCAGGCCTATACACACATGAACTCTTACACATATATACAGATATGCAATCATCCGCCCGATACCCTATCCCTCGCCTTCGCCGCTTTGTACCCCCCAGTCTGACAGGCGGGTCTGTGACCAGCGCCGAATATGGCTGCAGGACCGGATGGCTGCTTGCCTGTGCTGGGCCACCTCCACCCCCCAATCCCCTCCCCTGTTGCAAGTCTTGTTCATGTTGTAGAGTGTACTGATTATGTGCTAATGTTGCTGAGGTGTTTTTTTTTTCCTGTTCCCACACTGTACTTCTTAAGGAGCACAGTCTGGGGGCTGCCTTTTTTTTCCTCTCCTCACCTCCCCTAATGTTATGCTGTATTTCCTTCTAATTCCCTGTCTTCCTGTCCTGTCTACCCCCTTGTCATATGTATGTTTGTATGGACAGGTCAATTGCCAATTTCACTGGTTTACTATGTGACAATAAAGGATTACTACTACTATATGAAATTCTGCAGTTAATGCAGGATGGACTTCAAAGACATTAGTCATTAATCTTACAGTTCATACAAAATGTTTGTTTAAACACTGACCCTTAACACTTACTTAGTTTAATAATTGTAAACCTTGACTTTCACTCCACATAAATTAGAAATATTGGCATTATCTTGCTGTTAGCCAGAGGGTAACTGGCCCCCACAGTGAGCCTGGTTTCTCCCAAGGTTATTCTCTATTAACCAATATCTTATGGAGTTTTGTGTTCCTTACCACTGTTGCCTTCGGCTTACTCACTGGAATCTAAATACAATTATTCATTAATTACTTATTTTTATACACACTTCATACTTGTATTTAATCAAACTACACAATGATGACTCTAAAACTTTATATATATTATGGATTTATTTTCTGTTAATGCATGATTTTCTGTAAAGCTGCTTTGAAACCATGTGTCTTGCGAAAAGGCGCTATACAAAAAAAAAATGACTTGACTTGGATAGATGTTAAAACGTCTCGGGTTACATGTGTAACCCTTGTTCCCTGATAAAAGTGGAACGAGATGCTGAGCTTTTGCGAAGCGCTTTGGGAACACGTCTCATTGTGACCAGCTGTGAATATGTATGCAACACGTCAATGAACATTGACTGGAATTTATAGCCTCTGCCGATGTAATCATTGGATGCACCTGGCGCAGTGGCTATAAATAGATGCGTCACCAGTGCATCATCAGATATTTCATCTGAAGAGCAGTCCTGGGACGTCCCAGTGTGGCAAACAAGCACAGCATCTCGTTCCGCTTTTTTCAGGGAACAAGGGTTACACATGTAACCGAGACGTTCCCTTTACAAAAAGCTTCACTATGATGCTGCGCTTTTGCTAAGCCCTTTGGGAACGCAATACCCACACCGCCACACTGGGGCTGTCCGGACCCCTACGGTTGTGAAGTGTGCTCACAGGAACGTGAGAGGTCTCAGACATGAGCTTGAGATGTCGACTCAAAGGTGTAAGAGCCCGGAGTAGCTTAAACATCCAAACTATATAAGTCTAATGAATGTATGCGGAGAGGACCAACCTGCTGCATCACAAACTTTCTGCAGAGGGAGACCTCTAGCCAAGGCTTTAGAGGAGGCGAGCCCTCTGGTGGAGTGAGCCCTGATACCTACTGGCGAAGCTTGACCGTGCGCCTCGAAGGCCAGGGCAGTAGCGTCCCTCACCCAATGCGACATAGTCTGCTTGTGCATGGCCGCCCCTCGGTTGCGGCTCCCATGGCCAAGAATTGTTGCCCTGACTTACGCCACTGGCTAGTGTGGTGGACATAAGTCTGAGGGGTACAGACTGGACAAAGCCTGAGAAGTCTTAGCTGCTCCAGCGTTACAAACGGCAGGGAGCAGAAGGCTTAGAGAGTAAGCATCAAGGGCCGCGAAAGGCACCTTGGGCAGGTAGTCAGGGTAAGGGTGCAAAGAATGCTTTTGGTCATACCTGGGGCAAACTCTAAACAGGCCGGCAAAAAGAGACAGAGCCTGTAGGTACCCAAGTCTCCTTAGAGACGTAATTACCATAAGAAAAACCATCTTGAGAGTCAGAAGTCTACCAAACACTAACTGTAGAGGTTTAAAAAGGGGGGTCTTAATCAGACCCTCAAGGACTACTTGCTCAGTCCTATGAAGAGGTCCTAGTCCTAGCAGAGGATGCCCCTTAGAGATCACCCGCCCACCAAGGCATGGCAAACCGAAGTGGAGGCCACATAGAACCTGGCAGTGGCGAGGCAAGTGCCCGCTGACAGTTCTTCCTACAGAAAATCCAGAACTGAAGCAAACTGGCAGTTAGCTGGTTCTGTAATATGAACTTAGTAGAGGGAAACACATACAGACGTGTTTGTGCCATGTATGCACCACCACGATCAGCTGGACCCCAAGGAGAATCCGACGCGTCAGAAATACAGCTGACAAGAACGTGGATCTCCCTGATGGTTTATGTAAGAGGATACCGCTGTATTGCCCACCCACACCAAGACATGGCAGCCTCAGGAGGAAGTATTTCAGGGCCAGAAATACAGCCATCAACTCATTTACATTATGCATTTTATCCAAAGCGACTTACAGTGCACTTTTTACAGGGACAATCCCCCCGGAGCAACCTGGAGTTAATTGCCTTGCTCAAGGGCCCAACAGTGGCATCTTGGTGGTGCTGGCGCTTGAACCCCCAACCTTCTGGTCAGTAACCCTGAGCCTTAACCACTGAGCCACCACTGCCCCCCAACTCGAGACTGTGACAACCGAGCTGACGACCCTCCTATCCCCTTAAGCTGGATGACCCTCCTATCCCCTTTTGTTTTGTTTTTTTTGTTTTTTTCTTACAATAGACATGACTGATCCGGTTTCACGGAAGTGGCGACCATGCCGTTGAAACGCAGAGAATGGCGAGAGAATTGAATTCTGTAGCCTCTTTCTACTGTTCTTAGAACCCACATAGAAATACCGGGCAGAAGTTTCCACGCTGCCAGGTTTTCTAGAATGGATACTAATTGTGAAACTTCCTGTTGAGGGGATGTTGGGTGTTCCGTGCCCTGTAATAAGGCAAGAAACAGCGGTGCACCCAACTTTTAGTTAGAAGCCTACGCCTCCCGAAACACCAGAGGCGGCGGGATAGGAGAGGATTCGTGAGGGTACCGGGAGGGGCGAAGTGGATGGTACACGCGCCCTGTCCCGAGGGGAGCTACCCCCACCGTGTTGAGCGCAAGACCCTCAGGGTTTTTTCCTTTTTGAAATAACCGCCCTGAGGTCTTGCTTTGGAGGCTGTCGGGGGCGACGAGCATGTCCCCAGTCGTTACGAGGGGGAGCACGACTCGCCATGCTCTGTTATTGAGCCTCCCGTCTAGCAGGACCGGGGCGGGACTGGGTAGCCGACAGCCCCGCCCCCTGAGTGCAATGAGGAAAGAATTACCCGAAAGCTTCCTCATGGCTTTTTGCCTCCTGGAACCTGGAGATAACCGTAGTCATGGCGTCTCCAAAAATCCAGAAGGCGAAACGGGGCATCAGGGAGGAAAGTTTAATCTTTGTCCTTGATGCCCGATAAATTGAGCACGGGCACGGGCTCTCTGTTTGGTCGTGGGTAGAGATAGGTTCATGGCTCAACGAAGCTCAGAAAAGGCTTGCTCGTCGAGCGCAGTACCCGCACTCAGGTCCTCCAGCAGGTCAGCCTAGTAAGCCTGTAATATAGCCATTGGGTGCAGAGCAGCACCAGCCTTACCCACTGCTTGATAAGCCCTCCCAACTAGCATGGAGGTAGTCCTGCATGGCTTTGTGGGGAGAGTGGGTCTCTTAGTGATGATGTTGAGCCAGGCGAGAGATAACCCACAAGTGTCTCTTCGACCGGCGGCATCAAATAATAGCCCCGTATCTCAGCACCTACGATAGTTGAACATCGAGGGCATGAAAACACAGCAATTAAAAAGATTCCTCCATGAATGAAAAAGACTCGACATGGAGGTCATCAAAGAAAGGAAGGGACTAATATAGCATTCCTTTCCTCTTTTTTTAATTTTTTTTCTGTCCTTATATTTTGGGCGTTGGGGGGTCTCTTATTCGTGTGGCCAGTCTAGCTGTAGTCTGGCCACAGCCCGAGTAACCACCTCAAGTAATTTCTCTACTTCTCTACATATTATTGTGGAATGTAGAGAGGTTCAGCCCCCCCTCGTGAAATGAAGAGACGACGAGGCGTGCTTCAGGCTCACCAGAAGGATCAGCTGGATCTGGGGAGAGAGCGAGCGAAAGGGGCGGATCCATCTCTCGCTCCTCAGCCAGATACATGCGAGATAAACACGATGAAAGAGTGGGCGCTGACTCCTGGAAGTAAGCGAGGCGAGCGTGAAGCATTTTCCCCGAAAGCAGATCGAAATGCACGCACCCGCCCCGCCCCAGCGCGAGAGCAGAATGCTCTTCCCCTAAACAAACAAAACAAAACTGATCCGTGTCCGTCTCAGTCATATAGCGGAGACAGGGATTTTCAGGATGCCTTGATTTTCAGTCATTTTTTTTTTAAAAGACAGATATATGTATATATATATTTTTTTTTTCTTTTTCTTTTCAGAGGAAACAGAAAAGAGAAAAAATTCACTGCACACTGCCTAACAGAATGTAACTCCTAACAGAGGAATGAAAGTTTGACAGTTTGTGATAGCACACAGAACAGAATGGCTCTGAAGATGAAATGTGTGATGATGCACCGGTGACGCATCTATTTATAGATGACGCCAGGTGCATCCAATGATTACATCGGCAGAGGCTATAAATTCCAGTCAATGTTCATTGATGTGTTGCATACATATTCACAGCTGGTCACACTGAGACATGTTCCCAAAAGCGCTTAGCAAAAGCGCAGCATCATAGTGAAGCTTTTTGTAAAGGGAACATACAATTTGTATGTATTGACATCATCTAAAACATAAACACTTTTATGTATTTACAGCTTTAGAAATCTAATAATGTCTTTGAATCCTTTATATTACAAATATATTTGTATAAATATATGCAATCACATTGGTCGTTTTGACAGATAAATAAAATAGTAGGCTAACTGGTCTATAGAATTTACACTGTAAAATACAGTAAAACAGTTTTGTAAGACAATCGATTAAATTTGTTTCATTTTGTTAATATATAAATTAACTGGTTTTATTTGTGTAAAACATATTATTGAACATGATTAAATCAACATGACTATATTAGGTTATACAAACAAAACGCATTTGTAAGGGTTAGATCAGGTAGAAATAGATCCTTAAAGTGACAATTTAATGTTACCACATTTGCAGAAACAATCCCATTGTAAAGGATTCATTGATGGATTAAATGTGAAAAAAGGGGTGAAAAAATATATTTTAAAGTGCCAAAACAAAAACTGACCTAAATTTTATTTTATTGATTTTCAAATCTGTCTATGACAGTCAAAATGATGGCTAATATACTGTTGTAGTGTAATTGAATTACTGAATTGTATGCATATAACTGAAACTCATTAGTGTTTACACCAACGTCAAATGTGATCAGAATCTTCCCTGACCACCTCGGCATGTAATTTCAGTCATTTGATCTAACAGCAAAATAAATTATCCACTATGTTTCCAAGACTTTCCAAAAGAGGAAAAACAATAGACTGTGATGGATTATGACAGAAAAGAGAAAATGCCAAATGTGCTCTTACTTCCTAAGAAGCTGAACTTCAAACTTCAAAAAAATAAATAAATACCAAGGTAATATAACATCACACTACAAAATAATAATAATACTAAATACATATATATATATGTATATATATATATATATATATATATATATATATATATATATACATATATATGTTAGCTGCGGTATGTTCCATGAGTACTGATGGTCTCACACCATCACTCCGGTTGTGTTTATACGGTTCTAAACTAAAGTGTAAGAGCAGTGCAGATGTGTTAAGAGCTATCTGTTTCTTTACATTTATTTTTGTGACATTACATATTTTAGCCAGCCAAAACAATTAATAAATTGTGTGTAATATGAGCCAGTTGGTGACGTGACGTGAGTCAGCCTCAGTCATTGTTTACATTCAACAGCACTCCTTGATCGCTCGTATTACTACTATACTTATGCTAGGAAATAGCTTTAAATGGCTTTAAACTAACAACTTCAGCATTTAGGCTCATCACAGCTGAGTTACACAACAGACTGTTTAATTACACAAACTCACGGCACGCACTTCTTGGAGAGAAAACACTGTTCAGAATGGCAGAGGAGATTGTGGTTTCTTTAGTGAATGACTCTTGCGCACCAGCTACTGCGAAATAGGGAGGAATACCCCCGCTTGGATGGCAATTTTTCCATTGAGAAAATAGGAAGAATTTCACCAAAATGACCAACAGGCTACAGCATCATCAACAGGTGATCACACATACTCAATCTCTATCTCTCTCTCTTTCTCTCTCTCTTTCTCTGAGCGGAAGTTGGGTGAGTGGTGCGAGATTGGGAGTGTGGTGTTTGCGTGAGTGTTTATTTCTCCTTTTTGCTCTTTTTTTTTCTATGTTGTTTTAGTTTTATTTAGTTTATTGTTAGTGGCGTATTCTAAGTGGGTTAGTTGTCTTGGTGGCGGCGACAACCGGTGTAACCGGGAGTCATGCCGGCTCGTGGTGTTGGAGGAGCGGGGCTGGAAACGCTCACGCGTCGACATGCCTTTAAACTTTGTCCAACTATAGACTGTTCGGTGGAGGATTTGCGCTTTGGCAGTCGGAGGAAATGTTGAGGAATTGAATTGTTGAACAACGGTGTTGTGATTTTTGTAGATAGCTTTGAGAAAGTTGCAACAATTGTTGAACAAGGTGTAACGATCAAAGATATCTTGATTCAAGCGGTGCCACTCGTTAATCCGGCTAAAAAGATTATTTTGTCGCAAGTCCCTCCGTTCATCAGCAACGAAATGTTAGAGAGGGAACTTTCGAGACATGGACAGCTAATGTCTCCGATTAAAACGATTGGCCTTGGCTGTAAATCTCTGAATTTGAGACATGTTGTTTCTTTTAGAAGGCAGGTTTTCATGGTTCTTAAAAATAGCAATGAAGATTTAAATTTAGTGTTCAAGTTCAGAGTGGATGATTATGATTACAATGTTTATGTAACGTCTGAGAAAATGAAATGTTTTGGTTGTGGAATGGAGGGTCACATTATACGATCATGCCCAGAGAAATTCCCTGCGGGATTTAGTAATAAGACCTTAGATCAGGGTGAGTCAAGTACATTTCAGAGACAAAAACAAAATGAATTAAACGAATTTCAGGGACAAAAATTTGACAAAACAAATAAATCACAAGGACAAAAACAGAATGTAGTAAAGGAATTTCAGGGACAAAAACAAAGTGAATCGGATAACACTCAGGGACAAATACAGAGTGAATCGGATAAAACTCAGGGACAAAAACAGAGTGAATCGGATAAAACTCAGGGACAAAAACAGAGTGAATCAGATAAAACTCAGGGACAAAAACAAAGTGAATCGGATAAAACTCAGGGTCAAAAACAGAGTGAATCGGATAAAACTCAGGGACAAAAACAGAGTGAATCGGATAAAACTCAGGGACAAAAACAGAGTGAATGGGATAAAACTCAAGGACAAAAACAGGGTGAATGGGATAAAACTCAGGGACAAAAACAGGGTGAATCGGATAAAACTCAGGGTCAAAAACAGAATGAACCAAAACATTCTCAGGGACAAAAACGGAATGAATCAGACGGTTCTAAAAAAAAAAATCATCATATAAAACTCAGAAGTTTCAACAAAATAAAAGTTCACCACAGAAGAATGAAGAGCTTTTTCAGGCTCCCTCTCTAGTTGAGGACAGCCAACAGCGGGATATGGAAGAAGGCAGTAGTAGCTTTCAGAAGGAAGTAGAGGAGGTAGTATGTTCTTTGACTGAAGAAAGTGAGATGTTAGTAGATGACAGATCTGGTGAAGATAATGCTAAGAAAAGGAAAACAAGAGATGATTTTCTATTCTCTGGAAAAATGGAAACTTTTCCTCTTCATGATTGCCCTCAAACCTCTTATAGTGATGTTGAGGTAGACTCAGATGTAGAATCTATAGTTTCCTCACAGTCTTTGCCTCTGGAAAGAGGTGGCTACTCTATGTTGAGTATTAAGAAGTTTCTTAAGAGTACCAAAGGGGCTAGGAATGTTAACCTTGAGAGTGTGTTTCCTGATCTACAACTTTTCATTGATTCAGTAAAAAAATTTCAAAAAAGTTCTGAAAGTGCAGGGGAGAAAATTTTTACTAATCAAGAAATGTATCGCTTAAAGAAACTTGTTTTGAAAGTTAAAAGACAGCTAGAAGATGGCGAATATGTCTAGTTTTCTTTTTTGTTTTTTTCTTGTTTTTTGTTTGGTTTCTTTTTTTTCTTTTGTTTCATGAGTGAGTTAAAAATAGGCAGCCTGAATTTGAATGGAGCTAGAGATGAAAGAAAAAGAGCTTCTTTTTTCAGACTGTGCTCCCTTAAAAAGTTGGACGTGATCTTTGTACAAGAGACACATAGTACTCTTGAAAACGAAGTTGATTGGAAGAGAGAATGGGAGGGTGATGTTTTTTTAAGTCACAAAACTAGTAATAGTTGTGGAGTAGGTGTTATTTTTTCCAAGAGTTTCAATTTCAATCCTCAATCTGTTAAGTGTGAAGAGATTGTTAAAGGTCAACTGTTAAAAGTCAGAGTTATGTATGAAAATGTACAACTTGTGTTCATCACTGTATATGCTCCAGCCGTTGGTAAAGAGAGATTTACTTTTTTGGAAAATGTAAATGATGTTATTAGAGATTGCAATGATAAAGAGTTTTTATTTATACAGGTGAAACTCGAAAAATTAGAATATCGTGCAAAAGTTCATTCATTTCAGTAATTCAACTTAAAAGGTGAAACTAATATATTATATAGACTCATTACAAGCAAAGTAAGATATTTCAAGCCTTTATTTGATATAATTTTGATGATTATGGCTTACAGCTTATGAAAACCCCAAATTCAGAATCTCAGAAAATTAGAATATTACATGAAATCAATAAAAAAAAAGGATTTTAAATACAGAAATCTCGGCCCTCTGAAAAGTATAATCATGCATATGTACTCAGTACTTGGTTTGGGCCCCTTTTGCATTAATTACTGCCTCAATGCGGCGTGGCATGGATGCTATCAGCCTGTGGCGCTGCTGAGGTGTTATGGAAGAGCAAGATGCTTCAATAGCGGCCTTCAGCTCTTCTGCATTGTTTGGTCTCATGTCTCTCATCTTTCTCTTGGCAATGCCCCATAGATTCTCTATGGGGTTCAGGTCAGGCGAGTTTGCTGGCCAATCAAGCACGGTAATACCATGGTCATTGAACCAGGTTTTGGTACTTTTGGCAGTGTGGGCAGGTGCCAAGTCCTGCTGGAAAATGAAGTCAGCATCTCCATAAAGCTTGTCTGCTGAAGGAAGCATGAAGTGCTCTAAAATGTCCTGGTAGACGGCTGCGTTGACTCTGGACTTAATAAAGCACAGTGGACCAACACCAGCCGATGACATGGCTCCCCAAACCAACACAGACTGTGGAAACTTCACACTGGACTTCAAGCATCTTGGATTGTGTGCCTCTCCATTCTTCCTCCAGACTCTGGGACCTTGGGTTCCAAATGAGATGCAAAATTTGCTCTCATCAAAAAAGAGGACTTTGGACCACTGAGCAACAGACCAGTTCTTTTTTCTTTAGCCCAGGTAAGACGTTTGACATTTGAAGCCCATGTCCAGGACCCGTCTGTGTGTGGTGGCTCTTGATGCAGTAACTCCAGCCTCAGTCCACTCCTTGTGAAGCTCCCCACACATCTGAATGGCCTTTTCCTGACAATCCTCTCCAGGCTACGGTCATCCCTGCTGCTTGTGCACCTTTTTCTTCCACACTTTTCCCTTCCACTTAACTTTCTATTAATGTGCTTTGATACAGCACTTTGAGAACATCCAACTTCTTTTGCAATTACCTTTTGAGGCTTTCCCTCCTTGTGGAGGGTGTCAATGATGGTTTTCTGCACAACTGTCAGGTCAGCAGTCTTCCCCATGATTGTGAATTCAACTGAACCAGACTGAGAGACCATTTAAAGGCTCAGGAACCCTTTGCAGGTGTTTAGCTGATTAGAGTGTGACACTTTGAGCCTACAATACTGAACCTTTTCACAATATTCTAATTTTCTGAGATTCTGAATTTGGGGTTTTCATAAGCTGTAAGCCATAATCATCAAAATTATATCAAACAAAGGCTTGAAATATCTTACTTTGCTTGTAATGAGTCTATATAATATATTAGTTTCATCTTTTAAGTTGAATTACTGAAATGAATGAACTTTTGCACGATATTCTAATTTTTCGAGTTTCACCTGTAGGTGGAGACTGGAATTGCACAGAGAGTAGACTTGATAGAAATCATGTAGAGCCTCACCCTGCCTCTCGCACCCATCTGATTCAGTTAGTAGAGACTCATGAGTTACAGGATGTGTGGAGAGGGTTACATGATAAACAAAGTCAATACACCTGGACTCATTGTAAAGATAATTTATTGTCTATGGCCAGACTTGACCGTTTTTATTGTTTTAAGTATCATCTCAATGTTGTTAAAAACTGTTTTATTAGCCCTGTTGGGTTTTCTGATCACTCACTCGTTGTGATTTGTGTCTTTTTGAAGTGTTTAAAGCCCAGTAGTGCCTACTGGCATTTTAATACAGCTTTACTTGAAGATGCACATTTTAAAGAAGTTTTTGTATCTTTCTGGAAAAACCATCAAATTACAAAAAATTATTTTATGTCTTTACAACAATGGTGGGACTTTGGAAAAGTTCAAACAAAACAGTTGTGTCAGCAATATAACTGTAATGTTACCAAAGTCTTGTTGAAGTCGGTAAAAGCTCTGGAGTCTGAAGTAGAGGAGCTCCAGTTTTTGGCTGAGGCCACAAAGGATCAATGTTATCTTGAAGCTCTTGAGGTCAAAAAGTCTGTGTTAACAAACTTGCTTGGGGTATCAGCACAAGGGGCTCTTATTAGGTCCCGTTTTAAGAATGTAGTAGAAATGGATGTTCCATCTCATTTTTTTTTGGATTGGAGTGGAAAAATGGTCAAAAGAGATACATTCACAGTTTCAAGTCTGACTCTGGACATGTGTTGTCTGATCATGCTGATATTCGTAAACATGCTGTTAGTTTTTACTGTGATTTGTATAAATGTGAACACCAAGAGGAACAGATGTTGGCTCAGAGTTTTTATTCTGGTCTTCCCCAGGTTAAACAAGACAGTAATGTGGTGCTGGAAGCAGATATTGTCCTGGGTGAACTGTATATAGCTTTGCAGAGTATGCAGAGCAGAAAAACTCCAGGACTAGATGGTCTACCTGTTGATTTTTATAAGTTTTTTTGGTTAATAATTGGAGAAGATCTTCTGTTGGTGCTGAAAGATAGCCTAGCCAATGGACGTCTGCCTCTAAGTTGTAGGAGGGCAGTTCTTACCTTGCTGCCAAAAAAAGGTGATCTGCAGCTCATAAAAAACTGGAGGCCTGTGTCCTTGCTTTGTACTGACTATAAGCTACTCTCCAAAGTATTGGCGAATAGATTTAGCAAAGTGATGGAACAAGTTGTTTTGCCTGATCAGACCTACTGTATCCCTGGCCGGCTGATTTCTGATAACATCGTTCTCATTCGAGACTTGTTAGAAATTTCTAAGCTTTTTGGTCTTAAAATGGGAATTGTTTCTATTGATCAAGAGAAAGCTTTTGACCGTGTTGAACACGAATATTTATGGCAAACAATGATTGCTTTTGGGTTTACTCCGGGTTTTATCAACAAGATCAAGACTTTGTATTGTGATGTTCAGAGTGTTTTAAAAGTCAATGGTGTTTTGAGCGCTCCTTTTCAGGTTCAGCGGGGAATTAGACAGGGTTGTGCCCTTTCTGGCATGTTATATTCTTTGGCTTTTGAACCTTTATTACATAGACTTAGATCTGTTTTACAAGGTGTGATTTTACCAGGGTGTAATATACCTTTAAAGTTATCTGCATATGCAGATGATTTAGTCGTCATGGTGGATAATCAACAAGATATTGATATCCTAGCAAACGTTATAGTTCAATATGGTATAATTTCTTCAGCCAGAGTAAACTGGAGCAAAAGTGAAGCTCTCTGTATAGGAGTGACAGAAAAACAGTTTCAATTGCCGTTGGGTTTAAATTGGAAGACAGAGGGGGGGTTAAAATATTTGGGTGTATTTTTGGGTGATGAAATTTTTGATTTTAAAAACTGGGATAATGTTCTTGAAAAGACTAAAGGGTGTTTTGCCAGATGGAAATGGATTTTACCGAAAATGTCTTATCGAGGTCGAGTTCTTGTTATTAACAACTTGGTTTCCTCCACTTTATGGCATCGTTTATCATGTGTGGATCCTCCTCCAGATCTGCTGTCAAAGATTCAGGCACTTCTTGTCGACTTCTTTTGGGATCGTCTGCATTGGACACCTCAAAGCGTTTTATTTTTGCCGAAAGATGAACAGTAGAGGGGCAACTTTCCGTTTCCAGTTCGTGCAGAGGTTTCTGTGTGGTCCCGCAGATCTAGTGTGGAGACCGTTGGCATGTACTATCTTGAACCAGCTAGGTGGATTGGGCCTAAACAGAACACTGTTTCTGATGGACTTAAAACAGCTCAACACCAGTGGATTGTCAAGTTTCTACCGTGGACTGCTCAAAGTTTGGAATTTATTTAAAATGGAGAGGGCAGAGCATCACAGGTCACTCTATTGGCTTCTTCAAGAGCCAGTTGTGTATGGGACCCGTTTGAGTGTAACCTGTCAACTGGGTCCCAGTTTACTGAAACAGTTCTGTTCGTCTAATGTTGTGACTTTGGGACATGTAATTCAGCTTACAGGTGCAAACATGGACAATGCTCTACTCCTTGCCTCTCATCTGAAGGTGCATTCTATTCGCATGATTGAATTGTTGCTTAAAAAGTAGAAAGAGTTTTTAACAGATGCCGAACGCACATTGTTGCATTGTTATTGTGATGGTTCTGTTCAACAGAGTGTTGATGATATTTTCCCTTTGGTGAAGGTTCTCCCAGATTTTAAGGACTGTACAGGTTTTTTTTTAGAAACCAATAATTCAGGTCTGTTTATTCATGATGCAGATAAGAAACGTCTCGGGTTATGACTATAACCCTTGTTCCCTGAGAAGGAACGAGACACCGCGCCGCTGAAAACGACTCTTTGGGAACGCCCTTAGCGTGCGCCTCTGAATTATGAATGAAACTATTCCAATCTTGATTGGTGTTAGCGCCATGACGTAACATGTGACGGCATAACCGGATGCATAAAAGTGACGCCGTACACATACACATTAGCCTAGCGATGAAGCAAGCCGCCTCAGGCCTTGAGGGGCGTGGCAGGACGACGCAGTGTCTCGCTCCTCTCAGGGAACAAGGGTTATAGTCATAACCCGAGACGCTCCTTCCGAGGGAACTCGCGACCGCGCCGCTGAAAACCACTCTTTGGGGAACGAATGCCCACTAGGCCACGCACCTAAAAAAAGGCCTGCCCTAGGGTGAAACTGAACTCAGGCACTCAGCTAGGACGAGAGCACACGTGCGCCAGGCTGCACTAGGGAGGTGCAGACTGTAAAACCTGATGAAAGTGTGCGGGTAGCCCAACCGGCTGCCTCACAGATCTCCTGGAGGGGTACTCCCGATAAGAGAGCCCTAGAGGACGCCATGCCTCTAGTTGAATGAGCCCTCACGGCCAAAGGTGAAGGCAAATTAGCGACCTTGTAGGCCGAGATAATAGCCTGAACAATCCAATTACTAATGGTTTGTTTCGAGGCAGGAGCCCCTTCTTAGGTGACCCAAAACACACTAACAGTTGGTCCCGACCTCCTCCAAGAAGAGGACCTCTCGAGGTTAAACACTCAAATATCTGACAGGGCAGAGCAAATGGAGCCTCTCTTCTTCTGCCGACACATGAGGTGGAGGATAAAAGCCTGCAGGATCAGAGACCGTGCCGTGTTAGACGGCACCTTAGGCACATAGCCAGGTCTCGGTGTAAAATGGCTTTAACTCCGCCAGGGGCAAACTCCAAGCAAGCTGGCGCCACTGCCAGGGCTTGAAGATCACCCACCCTCTTTAGAGAGGTAATAGCTAAGAGAAAAGCCATCTTGAACGCCAGGTCCTTGGGCTAAGCCGACTGAAGGGGTTCAAGGGGGCCAGGGATAACCCTTCGAGAACCACCGCCAGGTCCCAGGCAGGAACCCTGGACCTGGTTGTCGGTCTCATCCTCCATGTACCATGGAGAAAACGAATGACCAGCTGGTGCCTCCCCAGAGGCCCATCACTCAGTGGTGCATGGAACGTCAAATGGTAGCCACGCACACCTTAAGTGTGGAAGGGAGAGACCACGAGAGAAACGATCTTGAAGAAACTCCAGAACTGAAGCCACCGGGCAGTTAACTGGATCTAATTCATGTTCTCTACACCAAGTGGAGAACACATTCCACTTGAGGCCATATAATCTCCTAGTAGACGGAGCCCTAGAGCCAAGTATGGTTTCAACCACCCCGCTGATAGACCAGCATTTAGGTACTGAACCCCTCAGGGGCTAGACCCACAGTTTCCACAGCTCTGGACGAGGGTGGAAGACTGTGCCCCTCGCCTGAGACAACAGATCCCTCCTCAGAGGAATCTGCCATGGCGGAGCTATCAGGAGTGAAATTATGTCTGAGAACCATACTGGCCGGCCACATGGGGCAACCAGAAGTAGACTGATGCCCTCTTGGCGGACCCTTTCCAGGACTCCCGGAGCAGAGCTGATCGGGGAAATGCGCACAGGCTAAGCCTCGCCAAGCCTGTACCATGGCGCCCAACCCCAGTGGGGCTGGATGTGAGAGGGAGAACCAAAGTGGACAGTGGGACGCCTCTCGAGACGCCGAATAGATCCACTTCTGATGGTCCAAATTTGTCCCATATCAACTTCACCACCTCTGGATGAAGTCTCCATTCCCCGGCCTCAGCCCCTGCCTCGACAGGATGTCTGCTCCCTGATTCTGAACCCCGGAATATACATGCTCTGATAGACAGTATTTTCCCTTGGGACCAAAGAATTATCTGATGCGCCAGTCTGCACAGAGGGCGCGATCTGAGTCCTCCTTGTCGGTTCAGATAAGCTACCACTGATGTATTGTCCGAACGCATTCAGGACATGGTAACCTTTGATGTCTGGAAGGAAGCTCCTCAGAGCCCTGAACACAGCCAACATCTCTAGACAGTTTATGTGCCAAGAATGATGATGGTCCTGCCACAGACCCCTGGCAAAAGCTGCCGCCCATGATCAAGGCTTCAGCCAGTGAGGGAGGCGCCTGTCGAAACGGTTTTCCGCGACATGACGCCCCAACACTGGCCCTAGGGACAGGAACCAAGGTTTCTTCCACATTAGCAGAGAACGAAGGCATCTGCGCTGCTACTCTGATTATACTTAAATGGATTCCCCTTGGGGAAAACACCTTGGCTTTCAGCCACCACTGGAGGGGCCTCATGTGCAGAAGGCCCAAAGGTATCAAGTTGGATGCCGCTGCCATGAGGCCCAGCAGTCTTTGAAACTGCTTTACAGTGATGGCCTGGCCTAGTTTTAACCCGACACCATCGCCAGAACGGACTCGACACGCGCAGGAGACATGCGTGCCTGCATCGTGAATCGAAGTCCCACACAACACCCAGAAACGCTGTGCACTGGGATGGTTGTAACACACTCTTTTGTGTTGAGTCTCAATGCCAAACTTCGAATATGGCCAAGCGATCTACATCTCGATGTCGAATCGCCATTTCTCGAGACTGGGCCAGAATGAGCCAGTCATCGATAAAATTCAGTATGCGGATGCCCTGAAGTCTCAGAGGAGCAGGAGCTGCATCCATACATTTGGTGAATGTGCGGGAGAGAGTGCTAGGCCGAACGGAAGAACCCGATATTGGTAAGCTTCACCGAAAGCTTAACCTCAGGAACCTCCTGTGACATGGAAGGATGGGTACATGAAAATAGGCGCCTTTTAGATCTATCGTGACAAACCAGTCCTCGGATCTGATCTGACTCACGCATGACAGGAATGGTAAGCATTTTGAACCTGAACCTCCTCAAAGGCCGGTTCAAAACTCTGAGATCTAAAATCGGCCTCAACCCCCATCCTTTTTTTTTTTTTTTATATGCAGGACCCATGCAGATATGTTGGGAAGATGATTCCATGCCTCTACAAAATCTACTGATGGAACCAGCCTCTCGAGGCTGGTCTCGGTGTTTTTCGAGCACTGTTCTCGACTTCCTGAAGCGAGATACCGCAGGATTTAGTCGATACAGTCCTTGTGACCACAATTGATGTGTGTTTTTATTTTTTGACGCTGAACGGCACGGTAGTGCTCGCTGGAAATTGATGTGGCCCGGCGCCAGAGACGGGCGGAACCGACACCGCATTTCCTGAGAACTCAGCTGCGCAGAGCAACCTCGGTTGCTCTGCAGCGGGGAGATAGCCCTCCGAGGTTCTACCACCTCGGTAGGACCTCTTCCCAAGCTTCCACTAAGGGAACCAGCCTCTCGAGGCTGGTCTCGGTGTTTTTCAAGCACTGTTCTCGACTTCCTGAAGCGAAAGACCGCAGGATTTAGTCGACACGGTTTCTGTGACCACCATTGATGCTTGTTTTTTTTTTTTGTTTTTTTTTACACTAACGGCACGGTAGCGCTCGCTGGAAATTGATGTGGCCCGAGCGCCAGAGACGGCGGAACCGACACCGATTTCCTGAGGACTCGCGCGCAGAGCAACCTCGGTTGCTCTGCAGCTGGGGATAGCCCTCCGAGGTTCTACCACCTCGGTAGGACCTCTTCCCAAGCTTCCACTAAGGGAACCAGCCTCTCGAGGCTGGTCTTGGGTGTTTTTCAAGCACTGTTCTCGACTTCCTGAAGCTGAAAGACCGCAGGATTTAGTCGATACGGTTTCTGTGACCACCATTGATGCTTGTTTTTTATTTTTGACACCTAACGGCACGGTGTGCGCTCGCTGGAAATTGATGTGGCCCGAGCGCCAGAGACGGCGGAACCGACACCGATTTCCTGAGGACTCCACGCAGAGCAACCTCGGTTGCTCTGCAGCGGGGATAGCCTCCGAGGTTCTACCACCTCGTAGGACCTCTTTCCTGAAGCTTCAACTAAGGGAACCAGCCTCTCGAGGCTGGTCTCGGTGTTTTTCGAGCAGTGTTCCCGACTTCCTGAAGCGGAAACCGCAGGATTTAGTCGATACGGTTCTTGTGACCACAATTGATGCTTGTTGTTTTTATTTTATTTTTATATATTTTTTATTTTTTGACACCTAACGCTCGCTAGCGCTCGCTGGAAATTGATGTGGCCCGGCGCCAGAGACGGGCGGAAACCAACACCGACAGGTGCGCCATGTAAGCCCTACTTATTAAAGCAGATGTATCTCTGCAGGGCTTACTAGGCAGCGCCGGGTTTTAGCCCATATACCGCGCCCCCAAAACATCGCCTGTAATCAAACACTGGGGCTGGAGATACGGGATCTAATGCGGTTTACCCCCGATCTCGCTTTTAGATATCTTTGTGGAGATCGGAGAAAACGGCAAACCCCGGCGCTGAGTTTGTGATCTGTGCCGCAGGAAACGCACGCCTAATTTTCAACTTGCGCTCCTGCTCATTTTGTGGCCAGCTGATATTCAGTCTGGCCACGCACGCGCCACAACCTCAATCAGCTCCTCATAAGCTTGGCCAAAAACTGGCGTGCTTGGCTCACGGTCGTCCACATCGATGCTGAGCATATCCACTTCCTCGAAGCAGTGAGCTCAAGCAAGGGGACCTGATCATGGGCAGAAGAAGCCGCGACGCGGGCTTCTGCACCACTCACAGTAGGCTCGATCCTCAAACGAAGAATGAGAACGCGCCGCAGCAGTCTCATTCTCATCTGCAAAATCCGCTGCGTAACCCCCGCGATTTCAATCGCCACGCTGCCTCAACAGACGCTGGACCAAAACCGTGGGGAACGCGAGCCTGACCGCGCTCATCGAAGCACGCCAACCAGGAGCGCAGCACTCTCATGGGTAGTGCTTCATAACTTTCACAGGCAGATCCCTCGAGAGCTGCCTGCAGGCAGCTGTGCTCCCAAACAGTTCATCACATAAAGCGCGCGTGTCCCTACCCGTAATGAAACGAGGGCAGGGGTGCACGCACTTCTTGAACTGTTCGGTGGCCATAATATTTTTAAATCAGACAAACAACACCAAATAAGACAAACAATTTCAACATAGAGCGCTTGCTGAAGAGCTGAAAGCTAATGTGTATGTGTACCGGCGCCACTTTTATGCATCCGGTTATGCCGCCACATGTTACGCCATGACGCAACACCAATCAAGATTGGAATAGTTTCATTCATAATTCAGAGGCGCACGCTAAGGAGCGTTCCCCAAAGAGTCGTTTTCAACGACGCAGTGCGAGTTCCCTCGGAAGGGAACTGTTATACAGATTGTTCGTAAAAATTTTGAACAAAGATAAGTTAAATGGTAAAATTGACACTCCATGGAGAGCTCGCTTGGGGCTGATAGAGGGTGTTGGACCTGAATGGAGAGCGCTGTATAAACAACCGTTGTTGAAGAAGGTCGCAGATTTGCAATGGAGAATTTTACATACAGCTGTGGCTGTTAATTCTTTTATCTCTGTTTTAAATCCTGATATCAATCATGACTGCCCCTTTTGTACGCTCATGTGAGACAGTTTTTCACTGTTTTACGGACTGTTGTCGCTCTTGTGCCAATGTTCTCTATGTTGGAAGATCTTTTTAAAATGTTTGGTGTAGTTTTTTCCAAGCAGCTGTTTATTCTAGGCTACAGGTATTCCCAAAAAAGAGGGAGCAGTGTCAACTCTTTAATTTTATTTTGGGAAGAGCAAAGATGGCTGTGTATATGAGTAGACGAAATAAGGTTGAAGGATCTACAGATGATGATGCTGTTTTTGTATTTGTTAAAATGTTAAAATCACGTTTAAGAATAGATTTTAATTACTACAGTCTGATGAATGATCTGGGAAAGTTTTCCAATATTTGGTGTCACAAGGACGTGCTCTGCTCTGTTGTAGAGAATAATCTCTTTTTCAAAAGTGTGTTGATTTAATGTGATTTCACTTGGTTGAGTGTTGTTGTTTTTTTTTTTTTTTTTACAATTGTTTTATATAAAGTCTTTGTAAAATCAAAAAAAAAATCTTTCTCTCTGTCTGTCTCTCTCTCTCTCTCACACACACACACACACACACACACACACACACACACACACACACACACACACACACACACACACACACACACACACATATACATCCTTATTTCTCCAATAACATGTTAGAAACAGCCCAAGCCATGATACTAGTAGTTCCAAAGTGATGTTTTTTAGAGGCTTGGTCCGTGGCATAAGAAAGTAGTTACATGCAAAAATTCATTTTTTTATGACCATACTTAGTTTTTTTCGAATTGTTTTTAAAATGTACTTGTTCATTGAACTGTCGTATATAAGCAATTTCATACTCACAATCGTGATATATGCCACTAAATCAGCACTGCTGTGATTGCCTATGGCCCTAGGCCTGCGGCCGAATCACAGCACTATTGACGTAGGGCCATTTCACACTCTTGCTCGTGTGATATTGACTAAATATATATATATATATTTATATATTAGGGCTGTCGTTTTAATGCGTTAATTCTGTGCGATTAATTTTATACAAAATAACGCGTTAAAACAAATTATGCAATTAATCGCAATGCCCCCGGACCGTAATAAGGAAAATTCCTGAGAAATGCAAGCTTGTAGTACCACCTGTTTAATCCAGAGGGCAGTAAGTGAAACTTCAGCTGTATGAGCAATGCACAATTTATATAGTGAAGAAAACAACCATCCAGCAGCAGAGGCGGCGGCAGCCGATTTTGCCGGGGCTTCAGCCCCGAATGTTTTGAGTGTAGCCCCGAATATATTTTGAAAAGTTGACTGACAAATATGAAACCGGACAATAGCCTATGTAAACCTCCGAAATCATAAGTTGCCTTATTGCATTGTGCTTTGGCTTTGCACATACTGAATACAGCCTGTAAAAATAGACATAGGCATAATCTAGCCTATAGAATAAGTTCCTTTGCTGTCGGTAGCCTATGGGCGACTCCGTTTCTTCCTCTCTGTTGAATATGCAGCAGGTAGGGGAGGAGCTGACATCAACTTACTTTACTTAGTGGCGAGTTAACAGCAGTTAGCAGGAAAGACAGCAAAAATGAAGCAAATGAGGCTTCTAAAATTTCCGAAAGCAGTCAGTGGGTAAGAATTCGCATTTGTTTTTGTCCTTAAAGTCTAAAGATCATCATCTGGCTGGCTTTCACCCACAGTAGGCTAAACCTCAAGACGTCTGCTACTGACTGATATCACCTCTAGCCTTGTGGTTAGCGCATCTGCTTCTCACGCTGGAGACCGCGGTTCGAGTCAAGTTTGGAGCATAATTTTCTTGTTTATCAGGTGTTATTTTCTCTAAGGATAACCAATAAGCATTAGCATAAAATGTATGTGTGACTTGTTTTGTGATATTAGTTTGTTGTAAATATACACTTTGAGGGTAGCAAAGATGTGCCAGAATCAGGCATGGAAACTGGTAACAATTAATCAGTCACTTTACTTTAGAGAAAGTTAAAAGTGAAACATTTCTTATCCCAATGATCCTAATGAAAGGATTTTGACAGATGAACATGGAGAATTATATACAATTCAATGCCATGGTGTGTCAATGAACTTAGACTAAAGTCATTCATGTATTGCTTTAACTTAGGATCTTATACATCATTTTGACTATTTATGTAAAAAAATGTAAATTATTTATATAAAAATTTTTTTTTACTTCACTTTACTCACTATAATATAACTCTTTTGTGATGACTTTATTGTAATGTACATGAAAATTCAAGAATCATGATAGATCTAAGGGCAATCCCACTGATCTGCTCTTCCCAATACATTTTCTTCAATGGTATTGGTCTACACTTTGAAATATGTAGCACTTGATGAATTAGTTGTTTGAAGCTGATTTGCAATAAGTTATGTGCTGTATCTGTTCTTTTGCATCACAGATGATTCAGGGAGGAGAGAGCATGTTGAGGATAGAACTAGAGTGGAAGATTTAGGAACTGTAGAAACAGACCCAGCCAGAGCAAAACTCAAAGAATACCCTCTCACCAGCTTTGAACTACAGAGAAGTGGTTGCTAGTGTGAAAATAAAATTGTCTGGGCTAAGCCCCGGATGTCCTTCAATGCTGGAAACGCCTCTGTCCAGCAGTAGAACAACACAAACATGAATTACGTTCTTGCATTCAAAACACTTGATGTAGTGCAAATTCGTAATAAGTGATCTCAAAATGTGTTCAAAGTATTAGATATTTAACTTTACAAACTGACCTAAAAATGTATGTTTATGACGCAACGTACCGAGACGCTACACAAGCATATCTGACGCAGGTGTGACGGAATTGAGCATGGACAAAACATTGAGAATGATCTCTAACTAAATTTAATGGCATCTATGCTAATATTATTTTATTTGTTTCCATGTTTCAACCTCGGAACTCCTATCCTGAGGTCACCAGAACCGGCTGGATCCAGCTCCATTCCTGTTTCGTGTTGGACTCCACTGCTACATGTCGCTGAATGATGATGACTAAATGCAGGTGCCAGCCTAACATCACTTCAGTCTATTATGATGGACTTCAGAGGATGAACTGGTGCCAACTCCAACCTGAATGACCTTGGTCTATTGATGGACTACAATCTTGAAATGGAATGCATAGACTAATTATTGCCAACAAAAGCCTTCATCAGCCAATTAACAAGGACAATTGCATCTATGTGAACTTCTGCAATTAATCAAGGATGGACTTCAAACACATTGGTCATTTATCTTACAGTTCAAACACAATTGATGTTTAAAAACTGACCCTTAACACTTACTTAGTTTAATCATTTTAAACCATGACTTTTTCAACCATGATGATTCATCGACTTTATAGACATTACAGTTTTATCATCTGTTAATGCTGATCTTCTGTAAAGCTGCTTTGAAACGATGTGTGTTGTGAAAGGCTCTATACAAACAAAATTGACTTGACTTGACTTGACGGGTCCTTAAACAAGCCCTCATAATAAATCTCAAACTGATTGACAAATTCACTTGCAAAATGGATTGCTGTGAACTGTTTGCCAATGATTGACTTATGTTCAATAATATGGTAGTAAACAATACATTGTTTCTAAAACTTCTTTTTGTATTGTCTTATCAATGATTAACTCTTCTGCCACAAGAATGTAATGCATTTTACTTATCTGAACATTTTCTATTTTATATATAATACTTAAAGATAACTATGTATAATTATTTCATCATATATTGAATTACTGTTATATGAGGGGCTTTCTCAGCAAATACTTGTAAACACGATTAAATGTGATTATTTGTGATTAATTAATCGGGACACCATGTATTTAATTCGATTAAAAACGTTAATCAATTGACAGTATAAATATACTGTATAAATATACACAAAACACACACACTGTATATAGACCGTAAAAACGTTTGCAAGATTTGCACTGCTAAATAAGGGGGAATGGTCATCGTAGTCAGTGAAAAGGCTCCATTGTGATTCAATGGCTGAAAACATATGCTAATGCTAAGTTCAAAGGTGGTGTCAGAGTACTGAGTGAGAACACATTTAAGCATCTGTTAGCATTATCATTAACATTGTCCATGTTCCAGTATCTTGTTTCAGACTGGGTTCCAATGGTTGAGTGATCAGGCAATACAAGGCCCAGAAACAGATGGCTGCAGCTCTATTAATAAAACAGGTGACCTGCACGATCGAGCCAAAGATGCAGGTCTGCCAGTTGCTGATGGCTGTCCACCTGAAAGGCAGCAGGGGTTCATTTGGCTTATTTATCAATACTCAATGCACAATGTCTATCAATAAGGAAGTGAGGCCTGGAGAGGTTACACTGTTTTAATGTAGCTGAGCATATGTAAGCTGACTTTGCATCTTAGCCTTTGGAAAGAGACAGTTGGGGGCAGCAGGAGATAAAAGGGTCAGCAATTACCTTTCATATCCTTTTATTAATGAGAGGTGGAAGAGTATATTGCTTTAATAAATCACCAACAATTTGTACATTTCAATAACACTAAAACATGTTTATTGACACTTCAACTTAAACAAGCCAATTGAAAAATACAAGCTAATACACAAAAAGAAGGGCAAATTGATAAAAAAATTATTTTACATGCATGTACTGTGTTTAGAGCATCTAATCTTGCAATCGCACAAACTGGTACTAGCTATCTGATAATCCTTTCATCTGGTCATTTAAAGATGCTCTATACATGTTTTATGGAATAGTGTGTCCTTAGATATCACACTTGTCTCTGCTTGCTGACATGTCTTTGGAGGGTGAGATTTTGGAGAGAGAAGGGGGCACTACTTCAGTGAGTGGAGGAAGATAATGAAATGGCATCTTTAACTTATTTAGCTACTATGGCTATGAATTATGTAAATTTAAATGACAAGTTACAGTTAAAGTTGGCACCTATTACTTATCTCTTTTTTTTTTTTTGCTTGATTTACAGTTAAAGTTGGCACCTATTCCTCATCTTTTTTTTTTTTTGCTTGATTTGCTTCATAATTAAGAACAAAATTTTTAATGAAAGTAACAATCTTTGTGTGTATTTTTTTCTCAGTGCAGCATGCTAACACACAGTATGCTCACACACAGAGGCATATATATATATATATATATATATATATATATATATATATATATATATATATATATATATATGATGCCAAGGACTTCTTACATTTCAAGACTGCCAAGACATTTACCATTATTGCTTTGCCGAAACGTCAGCATTAACATTGACTCAAACTCCAAAAATATGTCTGCAGTCTGCACCTCTGGTTTTATTGTTTATACAGCAAATTGTAAGCATGACAAATCCATTAGCTAATGGTAAATATTTCTTTCTCTAGTCTAGGCTAAGTGATGTAAACTTCTGTTCTACATCCTTTTGTTTTATTCACTGGTCGACAGACTAGATAACTGCTAAAAAAGGAGCTGTGGAAGCATAAGAGTATATCCAGTGAGTGTTAATTAAAGTAATAAGCCATAATAGGCTTTGCATTACAGGGATTTTCCCATCATTAATGGGTGTTTGATGTGTTCTGAATGCCACAAACTCGTTAAATTAAAGAAAGAATGTAATTTGGGTTTGAAACAAAATAATGGTGAGGATGTGACAGATTAATTTATTTTTTGGATGAATTACCACTTTAAACCTGCAATGCTTATGAAACACCACCATTACCTTACTATCCTTAAAAATGATGCTATGTGAGAAACTTAGTGAAGACATGCGGCTGTTAGCTACACTCATTTTTGTGACACAGCTGTCAACGCACACCTATAAAAAAAATGCAGTGTCATATTTTGTTAAACTGCTAATGGACAGAATGAGTTGTCACTGAAGCTTAAGCTTGGTTTTTCTTTTATCACTTACCTCCTAGGTCCGACAAATGCCTTGACTACTGACATACAATAGCAGGGGGAAAAAATTGCAGAGAGCTTTTAATAGAGAGGATATGCTGTATTCTCCAAGCACACAGCTATTTCTCCATAAATTTGGCATTCAATAAAGTTGCACAAGTTGACATAGAATGGGAGCATGCCTGACCAATAAAAATGCCATTGATGCTAAGTGTGAATAAAAGATGATTAGGTTAAGGGATATTCTGAGAGTGAGCTGGTCCACAGCCTCTGTGTGTGTGGTCCTGTAATCGGTGAAGTGAAGGAAAGATGTTGGGTGCGGGGAAGCGGATGGGCTTCAGTGTGCTTGGGCTGAGGCTTAATGAAGCGACAGGCAGCACCTGCGGCCCACTGTCAATCGGGAGCTGTGGCAGGGTTTAGAGCAGCTGAGAACTGTTGGCCCACATAGGGAGTGTAGCAGGAGTCACGGCCTGACCCAAAGCATTCTGGCTAGGCCAAACTGTGTGTTCTGCCTCCTTGCTAGAATGGAGAGATCTGAGCTGCAGTGGGCCACTAGGTTTACCAGGTTGCAATGCCTCACATCAGTTAATGTATAAAATTAGATTTGGTCAGTGATAATGGAACTCGGGATAGTATAGAAAGCCTGGAGGCTAACGGAGCATATGTAGTATGTGTGTCCGGATGTGTAGATGATTATGCATGTGGAATGTGCATAAATACAGTATTTATGGACAAAGGGGGAAACGCCTGTGGTTCTTGCCAGATGATTTTATGAATTTATAGGGCAGAGGTTAAAAATTCTATAGCATAAGATACTGCCAAAGACTAAAGGTAAGAAGGTCATCCCTTATTAATGTTCATGTTGTTCAAAATTGCATATATGTTGGATCACAATGATCATCAGCTAAATCAAAACATCAGCTAAAAAAAACTCTGAAAAACTGAAATTTTCATAGAAGCACCACAGAATTATGTGGTTTCTTCAGCAATTGCATTTTTCATGTCACATTTGCGCCCTCTGACCCTATCGGTAAGGTTTAGGTTTAAGGTTTAGGGTAGGAAGTTTGGTAGGTTTTGTTGATTTAAAATTAGATTTAGCATTAACATTAAAAACCGCATCAGTTTGGAAGAAAATTGAACTCGCTTTAAGTACTACAGAGTGGAAATTGGAACTGCTGTGATACTTGTAATGAACATATAATGTAATTTAAAAAATGTTGCACCAGGCATGTAATTTTCATGAGAGTAGGCTGGCTTTTTTATGTTTTATATGCTGTTCTGTGGTGTGGGATTTTGGACCAATAAGATTATATGGTGGGCCAGGCTACCCTGTGTGATACCACAAAAATAGAATTTAAGCAACCAAGAAAATGTCTTGGTGCTCAATTTGTACACATCTTTTTAGGATAAATTTTTCTCATATGTCTCGTTCAATGGTGTCCCCCTCCTTTTATGAAATGCAAGACTGCTTTGGTGGTAAAGATTGACTATAGCACAAGCTATTAGAATTTGAGTCCAGTCTAAGGAGCACATACTTGGTTTCACCCTCTGAATGAAAACGCCCCTCACTGAACCGGTCGTTTGAGTCTGAACGAGGTAAGATGTCTCTTACACGAATGACCTGAATGTACTGATTCTCGTTCATGAACGAAGATCTGCTGACTGACTGAAGGATGTGAGGCATGTTGTTCATTCAGTTCGGTGTGTGAGTCAATGGTGTTCTCCCAAAGGAGAGAAAGGGGTGAAAGGCACTTAAGGCAAGTTTATAGGTAGCATAATCATAAGCATAATCCCCAATTTATGAATGTGTATAAATGTATTAAGACCATACGAATTAGGAATGGACATATTCTGCTTTGGTACACATTGTAAGATATTATTAGGCTTTTCTTTAACTTTTCTATGTCTTGGTAAAAGTCAAGCTCAGAGTTTGACAAAATATAGGAAACAAAAGGCATGCCATTTGTAGTGAAAACGATTATGGTGTAGTCTTTGTACGTTTGCAGACATGCAAATTCAATTTGTGTTGATTTGTCCTGCTTTTAAAAATTGATCCATGAGTGAGCCAACAGAATTCAAAAGCGGGATGTGAAAGAGTATATCATTGGTTTGATCCACTGAATAAATACACCCTTAACTGAACCACTCAAATCAATCATCTTGTTCGTGAATGAGGATCTGCAGGTCAGCTGATCAAGAGGAGGAGGCATGTCGTTCGTCCTGTTCACCAATCTCATTCAGCATGAAAAGGGGCCAGATGAATAATGAATAAAAGTGAGTGATTACCATACATTACAATGAAATATGGATGTTATTGAAACTGATAATTGTTTTTTAGCCATTTATTTTTTGGAATAGCTTGATAAAAGTTGTGCTCAGCAGTTCACAATATGATAGATATGCTTTGTTGTAATTTGTGGGAAAAGGATTATGATGCTTAAAAACTCTGCAGTGCTGAATTGTAGATGGAAATTTTAATTAAGTATAATTAGACTTGTTTTGGTTTTGAATGGCTGATACGATTTTGATTCCATGCAGTTTACTCATTCAAAACTTAAAAGACGGTCATTTGGTACCATCTACTGGTGCAAAAGTGTAATATTCAAAAATACTCAATAAACAAATTAATGAACGAATCTGAATTCATAGGACTCGAGTCACTTCGGTGAATCAAAACCACCACCACTAGAGTAGGACAAAAACAGTGGTTCAATTTGAATCTAATCTTTAAATATTTTAAAGTATGGACAGTCTCATGGGACCACTATAAATAAGATACAGTAGCAAAAAACAAAAAAAAAACGTTATAAGAACATCCATCCATCCATCCATCCATCGTCAACCGCTTATCCTGTGTACAGGGTCGCGGGGGGCTGGAGCCTATCCCAGCTAACATTGGGCGAAAGGCGGGGGACACCCTGGACAGGTCGCCAGTGTTATAAGAACATAAAAAACAAAAGTTATTTTGTGATTTAACGAACATGTGATTTTTGTCTGTGGTAATTCTCCTGTCTTCAAGTTAACTGTTGATCTACTTTTGTAAGCTAAAATGACAGACACAAATAAGGCGCTTTTGTAACGCTAATACGTTACAAAAGTAGCCAAATACAGTAATTGCTGGTCTAAAACTATGCCCTAAGTTAAAATGACTTAACAAGATGTTCTCCCCTCAGACTTCACATTATACATTAAAGCTATACTATGTAACTTTTTGCCTTCTAGTGGTTAAAAAATAAAACTGCATGCGTCTTGCGGAAGAACATTTTGGTTGTGCTTCGGCTCTGCTCCTCTGCATGGATGAATGTGGTTTGAGGCATTAGTGTACACATGGATACAGGACATCTTATCAGAGCGAATGGACAAATAAATAATGAAAGAAAGGAAAAGAAGGCTATTTGATAACATGTCATCACATACAGACATGTGTGTGATTACACAACTATACATAAACCATATCAATAAAATATCTTATGTATATCTTAACTGTTGAGAAAAGAAAAAGCCGTCTCTGGGTCGCTTTTAAATCCTTTCAGTTGTCGCCACCTTTGAAAAGCCAAGCCGATGTTGATTCGGGTTTTATTACGGACTCTGTCGCTTTCCCTTTTTGCTTGTAGACTCTGCTCTGTTCAGGGTTTCTTTGGTCATTTTGAATGATCCATGGTACATTTTTATCGTTCGTTGTGACAACAAACTTTAACTTTAAGCTACTCCCACACCATACATGCGCTACAAAAGCAAGAGCTTCTTTTCTCTGTGTACAAAAATGATTTCAACACGCATGGGCAAATTACATATGTATGCAATTTCCTGCTAAATCCATCCCGACAGTTCTAAAATATAAATATTATTATTATTATTATAGGTTTATTAAAGTGTTCATGGGTAAAGTAAAGACATGGTGTGGAAGATGGATTTCTGATGCACTCTCTCATTAATTACATTTTATTTTTTAACAAACAAAAAAAAACATTTACATAGTGTAGCTTTAATTTAATACCTCCCGTGATGCTCTGTACTATTAAGTATGGATCATATTTAAATACCTAGTCTTCATGCTCAATTGAGTGACATAGAACTAATGATGTTTAGTAAAAATACCACAGAGGAAACCTAGATTTTCGGTGAAATTGATTATGCATGTCTTTAATGTAACACTCTTTACAACTTCAATAGATGCTCCAACAAGAGTTCCCTCCTGTGTTTTGCAGATTTGGTGTGGCCCCTGACTGACAGCCAGTCTCACAGACTCCACTAGATTGTTATCACATTTAAATACAACACCTTTCAGCATTTTTACATGTCAGAGTGTGTTTTCAGTTAATGCTTTTTCAATGTGAATTATAGAGTTGCCCATGACAGAAACAGAGTTAGTCTGACATTTGGTGTTGTTTTGATTGAAAAATACTCCAGGAAGGAGACAGGCGATGCAAGACCTACATATTTAATTTTGAGAATGTTTCCCATTGTTGAGGGAACTGGAAACAGACAGTATGTCCTAGTGCATGCCAAGTGTAAAGTTTGCAAAACTACTGATATGTTCAGTATGTCCGGAGAGAGAAAAGCTGTCTGAGGGTGATTTGATCAACTGTGACATTGCCATGTGGTTATTGTGTGTATATATGTGTGAGAGTGTGCATGTGTGTGTATGTAACACTCCTCCATCTGTAGTCCCTGTGGGGAACAAAGTGTTCAAGAGTTCAGCCAGGAGTCCACAAGAAACATGTGAATCATTAACAACCTCTTAACCAGCTGAATGTTCTGGGAGGATGCCAATGGCTCTGTGGTCATTAGAGTTGTCTTTCCATTCATGCTTATGTCTTCCCTGTGTCCCTTGCTAATGTTTTTCATTTGTATTCCTTTGCACTCCTGTATTTTCTTTACTAGATAGGACAGTGGAGAGGTGGCAAGAATTAGGGGTGGTGGAGAGAGGGCAATACATTCCACTCTGGAAATTGACATTTACCCTTAAATCAACCCCATACAGTTGAATTACTGACAACCACCATCTCCCATCACACATTCTTGCATCGATTCATTTGTTAATATATTTTCCTCTAGCGCTACTCATGGCACATTGCACGAGCAATCTCTGACACACTGGTTGTAATCCTATGGGAACCAGGAAGATTTCACATAAACAATGTAAGTGAGATTTGGAGGTTGCATTTTCACTCCAAAAATGTAATTCTTACTTTATTGACGTTAACTTTACACTGTAAAAGCTTTTTACACCAAAGGTGATGAGATTATGACAGGAGAATCAAAGACGAATGGCCTTTGCACATAGAAAGTGATGGGAATGACTGCCGTTAGGACTTTCATGCCTTTACTATAGGTGGCGCTAATCGACAAACAATCCCTGAGATAAAGGGAATAGACATTGTATTTGAACGCTATTGGTGAAAATCCCTTTTCCACGACCTAGTTGAAGCCATTGTATCATAATGGCAATCTTGTGATTGACAATGACGTTTCAGCTCTGCCCCTTTAGGCACACATTTGCCCTATATAAGCGGGCACTCAAATATTATTTCTTCAGAATTTCTGACTGAGGGACAAGAACGCGTTGCTCGTTCCTTTAAACTCTGATGTAGTAGTATCCTTCATCTCAGAGAACTGAGGTTACGTGAGTCGACATTGCATTTGAATGCTATGGGGAATGGACACCCATCACGCCGCACTACATATTATCATACCCTAGATGTACCAGGGTAGAAACACATAGACAAATGCATATATGAGGTCAGGGCTCTTGGGGTGTTGACTTATATGCCTTCAAGTGTGTATGAAAATGAATAACCCCCCATAGTGAAAACCAAATGGAAAGTTAATCTTAATCAGATGATCTAAATGAATCATATAATACACACACAATAATTAACCCCTTAATAACCAGAGGTAGGGAGGGAGAGTTTATTCTATTGGAAGTGCTTGTGTATTCTAGTGGTTGTAAATTGGATAGCTGCCTACACAGGTGGCTGTATTAAAAGGGTCCACGTTCATGGGGGCCCGACTGCAAGTGCTCGCTGTCTGATCGCTGTGAGAATGGCGGTTGTGGGCACTGGCTAAGTGAACCAGGGAGTGAGTAAAAGGAAGCAGTCCTTTGTGACAACGTGGGTACCGCAGCCCGTTGGGGGTGCGGCAATCAAAGGAAAGGAAACAAAAGATTCTCTACCTGGCCCTCTACCAGGGAATGGAGTGGTCTGGATACCAGCTCCATAGCAGACGTCTCTCTCAGCTTGGGAGCCTTCTGGGTCCAGGAGGTGGTACGTGAGACGGGGGGCGTCCGCTTCCTGCGGGGAGCCCTACGCTGGGGCTAAGAGATCCAGATCCAGCCACAGATGGCATTCCTGGACCATAAGGGTGACCATCGCCTGTCCGAGTGCATGCGCCATGACCTTCGTGGCCCGGAGGGCGAGGTCGGTCACCAAGTGCAGTTCCTGCAGCACATGAGGATCAGGACTACCTAAGTGCAGATATTTTAGTGTCTTAGCTGGGTGGACTTGCAGAAGGGCCATGGCATGCAGGGCGAAGTTTGCCGGTCCAAGGGCACTGTAGGCATTGGTCGCTAGAGACGACGTCAACCTACAGGCCTTGGAGGGGAGTGACAGTTGATCCCACCAGGCAACTGCCTTATCCAGCTGGGGGTGTTCAATGTACCCATGGACTGCCCCGCCATCAAGGGTAGTGAGAGAGGACAAGCGAGGGAGACATATTCAGAGAGTGAAAGGTAAACTCCACAACTTTGTCAGCACATCATGCGGGAAGAAAAGAAAAGGGGTTAGGCTGTGAGAGGCACCCCAAACCCAGGAACCAATCATCTAGCCGTGAGGGCTGAGGGGAGGACGGAGGGTTCCAGTCCAGCCCGACACTCACTGCGGCCCGGGTAAGCATAGCGGACAGCTCTGTGTTGGCCTCAGACTGAGCAGGCACACACAAAGGCGCTAGCCCAGTCGAGTCCTCAGCGTCGGAGTCCGCCAAGACGCTCTCCAATGCAGCGGCAAAACTCTCATCCAGCTCGGTGGCTCCAAAAGAGACATCAGACTGGCTGTAAGGCGAGCCGGACTCATCTAGTAACCGGACAGGGGCAAACGAGTGTGCTGGGGAATGGGTGGTCCGTGTGGATTTACCCGGAGAAACTGCACCCATTATATTCCCAAAATTGCATCCATCGCCAGCCGCTGTCCTATATCTGTGGGTAGAAGGCGCGACAAGGGGGAAGGAAAGCCACAACCGCAATGTTGCCATGGTCATGTTCTCGCAGTGAGAACAGGAGCTGGCCACAAACACTGTGTGATCTCTGCTCAGACACGAGAGGCAGCGCCCATGGCTGATGTGTTTACTCTTTAAGAGAAAATATATATATGTACTCTTTTACAGGGCTGTCGAAGCACTCAGGGTCATAGTCAGCAATGGCATGTAGAAGAAGAGAAAAGATACTGATATGCACAGTATTTCCAACAGCGTATTCTCTTTAGAGGTGAGTGGAACAGCAGTGGGTTTTACTCAGCTTGCTGAAACACAACCACTCGGAAGTCCAGGATCCAGTTGCAGAGGGAGGTGTCCAGGTCCAGCAGGTTCAGCCATCCAATCAAGTGCTGAGTATTGATTGTGTTGAATGCTGAGCTGAAGTCTATGAACATCATTCAACCGTATGAGTCCTTTTTATCTATGTGGGTGAAGGCCAGATGGAGGGTGGTGGTGATGGCGTCATCTGTTGAACGGTTGTGATGATACGCAAACTTCAGTGGGTCTAGTGAGGGGGACAGCTAGGTCTTAATGTGCCTCATGACGAGCTTCTCAAAGCACTTCATGATGATGGGTGTGAGTGCGACAGGATGGTAGTCATTGAGGCAGGACACTGAAGACTTCTTTGGCATGGGGACGATGGTTGTGGCCTTGAAGCACGTTGGAACGATGGCGCTGCTCAGAGAGATGTTGAAGATGTCAGTAAGAACATCTGCCAGCTGGTCTGCACATCCTCTAAGCACTCTGCCAGGAATGTTGTCTGGTCCAGCAGCCTTCTGTGGGTTGACTCTACGTAGAGTTTTTCTCCCATCGGCCGTGGTAAGACAGAGCACCTGGTCGTTTGGAGGAGGTGTGGTCATCCTCGCCACCACGTCATTCTGTGCCTCAAACTGAGCGTAGAAGTCATTCAGCGCATCTGGAAGGGAGGCATCTTTGTCACAGGCAACTGATGTTGTCCTGTAGTTGGTGATGGCCTGGATGCCCTGTCGCATGCACCGTGTGTTACAGCTGTCCGGGAAGTGACTGGGATGTTTGTGTAAACAAAATCAAGCATGTTCGCCTGTCTAAATGTAATTTAGGGAGCACTGTCTTGAGATTTGCATGGTTTAAATCTCCGGTGACAATAAACAGTCCGTCAGGGTGAGCGTTCTGCAATTTGCTAATAGCCCCATACAGTTCACCGAGCGTGTCCTTAGCATTACAGCTGGGGGGAATATAAACTCTGGTTATTATGACAGTGGTAAATTCCTGTAGGAAAATAAAAAGGTCTGCATCTAACAATCACAAGCTCCAACAGCGATGAGCAGTAGCTAGAGACTAGCACATAGTTCCTGCACCATTCCGTGTTCATGTAAACACACAAGCCACCACCATGTGTCGTACCACACATTGCTGCATTTCATTTCTGCAAGCCCGTCTATCTGAATGGCGGCGTCCAGAACTCTGTCGCTAGGCCACGTCTCCATGAAAACAAAGACGCACCAGTCTCTAAACTCACACTGCGTAGTCTGCTGGAGTTGGATGTAGTCCAGTTTATTGTCCAGGGAGCAAACATTTGAGACCAGGATAGACAGAGAGCCAGCCGTCTTGGGTTTGTTTTTAGCCTAGCATGGACCCCCGCCCTCTTGCTGCGCTTCAGCTTCCTCGCACACCGCTTATGATGTCCTCTCCACCGGCATCAGACGCCGCCAAGGACTGGAGGCTTGGTCTCTGCAGCAAGCTGAGGTCGCATAGCTTCTCCTGCAGAGCATCAGGTGTGGTGTATTTTTATTAAGTTAAGTATACATTAAACAAGTATAATCAATGCCATTTTATTCTACAATTATTTCTGATGGTCAAGCCGGTCTTTTACTATGTGAGTGTGTGTTTTTAGAGGCCTGTACAGGAACAGGAATAGCCTCACAAATGTGCTCTCATGACTGCTGAGAAAATATATGGTGAGGCTCTTCCACATGTGTCTCCTGTCCACTTCTTGGAGTAAAAAAATAGGATGATGGAAAGGTGACAAGTTAGGAATGTATTAGCCCCACCTTGTTAGAGGACATGTATTTAAGTGAACAAAAACCAACTAACAAACTAACAAAACTTAGATTGGGCTTGCTTTTGTGCATTTTAACTGTACTGTTTGAGACTGACCGAGAATGATGAGCCTGTTTAGCTGGGAAGTCTTCAGTATTGCTGGAAGTTGCCTGGTCTTGGAATCAGTCAAACCAAACTAGTGAAGCAAATCAAAATAATCAAACTGGACTCTCATTGTATTCAGAATTTAATTAGGGCAGACCATTCGAATGATAATATTCACTGATACACCACCCGGGTGCACTGTTTTCATCACACAAATAAAAGACTATATGAAAGTTTGGAATATTATGATTCTCAGAAATCGATCTAAATCAACCCTAGTTATACACACAGTGCAGGTGATTATGTTGTGTAAAAAATGTACATGTCTATGCGATTACAAGTGTGTGCATGTTTGTCAGAGAAAGTCAAATGAAAATTTAAAGTTTAAAAGAAAAAGAGAGAGAGTGTATAATACAATGGCTAGGTTTGACAAGAAAAGCATCACATTGAAGGGTTTAGCAAATTACTTGCACTCTCTTTTGGTCTACTTCATGACATGTTTGTCTGTCTGCAGAAAACAGAAAGTGTCAGAGATTCATTAACCTCACAACCATGTTACAGAGGACCACAAATACCCCCTCCCCCTTCAAACACACTCACACAAACAAATAAACTCTCTGAGCTGATCTGCTCTTCAAACATGCTCTCTTTCATCCATATATCTCAACCATTTAATTAGCTGAATGGGCAATACATTCATCACTTTTATTCTCACTCATTTTTGAAGCAGTGCACATTGGCTGACGTTCATTATGAACCCGGGATGTGTCTTCAGTCCACTGCCTACCTGCTGTGACACAAATCACAGTAACAGACAAAACTAAAATCTCAACAGCATCATCGATGTCAGACCAGGATTTTAAAAGATTCACTGATTATGGTATGTATAATATGCCATTTTAGTTTACCGATACCCGTACCTGTACTTTTTTTGTGAAGTGGCAGTTTTGTGAAGTACAACACAGTGAGACTAATGATTTTAGGACAGCTTCTTTATAATTATAAACAACTGTAACTCAAATACATTATGGAAAAAAATATATATCTGCTTGTCACAAAGTTGTCAAAACATAAACAAATTTCAGTGTCCAATAACCTCCTCTACTAAACGAAGGGCATAATAAAAAAATTAAATAAAAACATCAAGTCATTTTTTTTTTCTGTTTGTCACAAAGTTGTCCAAAAGCTCCAAACAAATATCACAGAACAAATGTTTATAACATAACACTTTAACAATGTAATCACAACCAAGAGTTTAGTAAAGTGAAATACAACAGTGTACTGTTTAATCATGGTGAGCAAGTGAGCAACACTATAACTGTAGGAGTAGTGTTCATAAGAATTAAGCTATATAAGCTAAGGATGTTCCTCACAGCATATGTACAGTAGCACCATTAGAATTATTTTTCAAAAGTAAGTGGCAGGTTTTTTTTAAGGAACAGAAGCATCTCTGCATGTTCAGCTGTAAGCCTGCGTCTGCTTTCATTCAGAATGTTTGACACTGAGCTGAACAATCTTTCACTTTCCACACTTCTGCATGGGGCTGAAAGACATTTTTGTGCCATTTGAGCCAGAGCTGTAAATCGAAGATTATGAACTGCCCAGTACTTGAAGAGTTTGTCTGAATGATGCACAGTGGCCTCTCCAAGGTATGTTTCCAGCTGTAAGGCAACACTGTCCAGACTGGTACCTGGCTGGTCACTATGAGACCATTTGACAGCTGGTTCTCCATGCTCCTCAGGTGTGGCTCTCCAAAAGACATTTTTTTGCAGCTCCAGTACCAACATTTCTTTGACCTGCCTGAATGTGTCTGTGTTTGAGAAGAATCGATCCTTATACCTAGAACAAAAAACAAGGATGATACAAGCATTCATTCTGCGCAGTAAGCAAAAATGAATGAGGCTAAAGCATCTGAATAACTCACTTGATGAGTCATTTCTTCAAAGGGAGCCAAGACTTTTACCATCTTCTCCATAAGATTCCATTGGTTTGCTGTTAGAGTGGTTGGGAGCTCGTTTTCAGACAAACATATACTCCAATGGCCCGTTTCTGCTCAGTCAGAGACTGCAGCATGTAGAATGTGCTGTTCCAACGAGTCTGCACGCCTTGTTGGAGTCTTTTAATTGGTTGATCGATCTGTATCTGAATATCCTGTAACCAAGATTATGCCGGGTTTGAATGTTTAAAGTTGCCAACTATTTTGCGCCCGACTCCACAGCCTCCGCAATGCTGTGCTGTGACAGAAGCCCCTCTGCAACAGCCAGCTGCAGCGTATGTGCCACATGGAAGACTAGGAACTTCGGCCTGCTCCATTCCCTTTATCATGTTTCTGGCATTGTCACGGACCACAACATGTACAGAACTTTTGGGAATTGTCCAAGTCGCAAGCATTTCCTTAAAATCGCTCGCTATCGCTTGACCCGTGTGCGAGCCTCTGAATTGCTTTGCATGGAGCATGATTTGTTGTAGAGTGAAATCGCCATATATCCATTGTGCTGTAAAGCTGATGGAAGACACTGGACTTACACCAACTACAACTACTACTACAACTACAAATGTCAGTAGTAAAGCTAATTGCTTTTATGTCATGCAACAAGCTGACGATGTGCTTTTTCACTGCATCATGTATCTGTGGTAATACAACATCTATGACATGGCGTGTTATCCTCTTGAGACCGAAGTGGATGAGCTCGCCGCTGCGTCGGAGAGCGCGGTATCTGACGCCGAGGACTCCCCTGGGCTGCCGCTTTCGGGCCTGCATGCCCAGGCTGATGCAGACACGCAGATGACCGACATGCTTTCCCGGGCCGCCGCTAGCATGGGCTTGGATTGGAACCCTCCATCCTCCCCACAGCCATCACGGCTGGATGACTGGTTCCTGGGGTCCGGGCGCCGCTCACAGCTTCGCCCCCCCGGTCCCGTTTTTCCCGGAGGTGCATGATGAGCTGACATCATCGAGGAGAGCACCCCCCTGAACCTGGTCGAGATGCGTGAAGCTGACAAGACTTGCTTCTTCAACGCCCCTGTCTCCCAGTTTGGCCTGTTCGGCGACACCGTCGAGGACTTCGCCAAGCAGTTCTTCACGGTGAAGAAGCAGACGGAGGCCATCTCTCACATCATGCCCCGCCCTGGGCCATGCCCCGTCAACTTGGGCCTAGCTCACAGCCCCAGTGTCGAGCACTCCGCGGAAAGCGCATTCCCCCTGTCTCACGGACCCCCTCGAGCACCCAGAAGAATCTCTATACGGCGAAAATGCCAAATGCCAGCAGCAGGAAATTGCCTCTGTTTTACTCAAAGACACGATAGAGCCTGTCCCTCCAACTGAAACGAAGAAGGGTTTCTACAGCCCTTTCTTCGTTGTACCCAAGAAAGGTGGCGGCTTACGACCGATCTTGGACCTGCGAGTTTTCAACCGGGCTCTGTCCAAACTCCATTTCAAAATGCTCACCCAGAAATAAATTCTGTCTGGCGTCCGGCATCTAGATTGGTTTGCAGCGGTAGACCTGAAGGACGCGTACTTTCACGTCTCGATCCTGCCACGACACCGACCCTTTCTACGGTTCGCGTTCGACGGTCAGGCGTATCAGTACAAAGTCCTCCCCTTCGCCATGTCTCTGTCCCCTCGCGTCTTCACGAAAGTCGCAGAGGTAGCCCTTGCCCCGCTCCGAGAAGCCAGCATACGCATACTCAATTACCTCGACGATTGGCTCATCCTGGCCCCCTAGCAAGAGTTACTATGGGTACCCCGCCACCTTGTTTGCTCATTATTGGTTCATTTGTACACCTGCTCTGTATTAACCTGTTTGATTTCCTTCCCTATTTTAATCTCCTTGTGTGTGCTGTCCAGTACCAGTTCGCCTTGTGTGCTTGTGTATCTGTTTGGTCTGTTGATTTGTTCCAGTCGGTCTTGTGTGTTTGTCCTTTCTTTGATACTCCCATCCCTCTTTGACCCAGCAGGGGTAGTTTGTGTTTGTTTTTCCCCCTTGTGGGAGTTTTATGTTGGATTTTGTGTTTTATATATTGTATTAAATAAACCTTTATTTTTCACTCTGCGTTTGGGTCCTGAGCCTCATCATTCCATACACCCATGACATTAACATGCATTATGTGTCCTTTTTGAAATTTGAATCACTGTCATAATAGGGGCAGTTTTGAATGGCAAAGAGCAGGAATTAGACCCAATCCACTGGCATCATTTAAGGGCAGTAAAGGTAAAAAGCCCATGGACGAGATCTCATAAAACACTTAAACTTAAACACTTGCTTATATGCCATTACAGTACATCACCAATCACTTTCTCAGCTCTGACACTATTAAGACATCATAAAGTTTTTTAGCAGAGCATGGTCATTTCAGAAGAACATTTCTCTTAAACACATGGGGTTCTCTATTCAGGTCTGCATATGTGTAAATGGCATGACTCTTAGATGAAACATATTTAAGGGGTGAATATAAAGGGCTTATAACGGTATTAAGCTAATGGAGGCTTTACAGGTGTGAAAAAAATGGAAATGCAATGTAATCAGATTTCTATGACCTTTTATTATGACATTGATCCTCTTTTCTTGACATCTGTGATTGTTTGTGATGGAAAGCTACTATAGACTCATTAGTTATGTTCCAATGGTTTGGGAATGACACACAGTTGACTCCTACACCTCAAATTGTACTCCTACCAAACTACATCTTAAGAAAACTTAAGAGGCCATGGATAAAAAAAAAAGGTTTATTTGTTCCACATCTAGTGCAGCACAAATTTCACTCCCGTTTTTAGCATCACCATGGAAGTGAACTCTGCTATATTTGCATTATAGTAAATCAGATGTATATCTGTTCTGCAGAGTCACATTTATGTGGACAAGTGAATAATGAATGTGCATACCCAAACAGATTGTAATCTGTAAATAGGTCCTCAGTTTCTGTTCTTGTTTATTTGTTGCTTTGTGTTGTTTTTCATTTTTGACCTGTTGAACATGCAATCAGATTTGTTAATATTTATAAACTCTCTGCAAATCGAAGGTCAGATCTGTGGTGGTGACAGATTAATTAAACATGGGTGCACACTCACAGCCCAGACAGCAATACGCATTCTGTGAATGAGTGTTACTTAGCAACAGGTTGATTCCAGTAACACACGCAAAAGTGGGAGCAGGGGTACATCTCTATGACCATCCCCAAATGAAATGATTCTGCTGCTCATCTTCCAATCTTTGACACTGCTGGAGTGCTGTCGGAGGTCGAGCTCATCTCCTTCAGCCACTGCTGCAGCTCTCTTGAGAAAAAAAAAGGAAACAAGCTGGGCTGATGTTGTTACACTGATTGAGTCAGAGCTACCATTCTATTTAACAAGTTTGTGGGGAGGAAGAAGATTTTAAATGTATCAGAGATAATAAAAGTAAAAAAAAAACAAGGCCTGCCCTAACTAAAATTAGATTTTAGAGATTAGTATTGCGCGCGCATAATTTCTGCGCGCGCAATACAAGATCACGCACGCGAGGATATGCCTGACATCACGACAGGACAATTCCACAAAGTCTCCCGCTCTATTTAATCTCATCTGCTGCTTTTGCTCGCTCAAACACTTTTATGTTTGGCAGTTGTGGGGTGGGCTTTGCTCTTTTGATTGTAAACTAAAATGTCATTGGTTACTTACCCTTTTCCAGAAGTCTTTTTTATTATTCTAGTATGAACATCAACAGAAAGGGAATCATACCTGAAAGACTTACAAACAAAGACTGAGATTACAATAAAATTTTCACATCATATTCTCCTCAACATACCAAACAATAAATTACAAAAAATAAGTAAAATAATCAAAAATAAAAGTAAAGTAGGGGAATAAGAGATTTTTACATTTCAAAACCAATCCTTCAACAAAGAATACACATATTTTGTTTTGGGACTTTTCATCCCACTCAATGTCTCTAAATGTCTCTGTATTTCAATGTTCAGTTCTTCCTTTATCCTTGCGCGGCTTTACGCTATCGCTCGTACGAGCATCAATAACGCGTGCGGATTAATGGCATTGAAATACCTTCATAATGATGACCATAATGATGAATAAATTTATGAAACAGTAAAAAGGCTTTTACATTTTCACATTGTTATTATTATTAACAATAATAAACATTACCCAAAATCGAACCTTTTTAAGCTGCTTGTTTAAACTTAGTTTGCAACTTTGAAGATTTATGACAAGAGCACGTGAAATGTTCCGTTTAAAATGATTAACTAACTAAAAATAAATAAATTGACTAAACATCAATAGGGATGTGCACGTGTAAGAATGACAGTCATACTGTGTTTGTAACGTTTGTTAGAATTACATTCATTATTGAGTTATATGTGATGCTTTCTCTTACGCATACTAATCACTTTCATACTAAACATACTTTATACTAAAACAAATACCAGAGACCGCTTAGACAAATGTCTCATGTGCTGAGAATGTGCTAACGTGCTAACCATAAAAATATAAATCATAAAAGTTTAAGAACCACTTCATGGTCAGAATGGCGACCTTTTGAATCAAGCTTGTGCCATAGAATTATTGCACCTCGACCTGTAATTGGCCAAAATGCTCCGTTCGACTTTTCTGAGACCCTCTACTCTTCCCTGTAGAACACGGAAGCTTGATCTCTGACCCACTTTCTGTAGTTCTGAATTTCTGCGGTTTGAGTTTTAGAATATTGAATTTGGTGAAGCTGTATTTTTTTAAATGGGATATTTACAGTGTAAGTGTACAGTGTAACATTTTCTGGTTGAAAATACTTGATAAAAAATTGTAATAAAAAAAAAAAAAAAAAATTCAATTTGGTTAAATATGAAATGTCCAGGATTGGAGTTTTAAAAAATTCAAATTCAAAACTATTTAAAATACAATGTAATATTTCATTTGGCAAAATCACACTTATAATACAAATTCAAAAGTCTATAATTCAAAAGTACACAATTCTAATTCAAATTGTTTTGTCATATTTCTGGCTCCATATCTTTACAGCAGTATATCCTGAATGATTCCAAAAAAAGTTCAATGTGTTTCTGCCTTCATGAGTATGTGACAGGTTGATGAGCAGATGGCAGCACCCTCATGTGTTGAATTGAATAAATATTCTTTGGAAGGACACAGGAACAGAACACTTTACAATTATGCTGAAGTAGAACAGGTAATAAAGCTCAAAGCAGCACAACTTCTGTTCATTCCAATAAATGGCATCAGAATACAAATGAGTTTGTCTATTTGGAGTGTCAGTCATCAGCACTCTCTAAACTAAGCTTGTCCTTGGACACCCTTTATAATATAAGCAGTGAATCATGATTGCTGTTCTGCCAGACAACTGCCAAACAACCTTTCAGTGGTTTCATATTTAAAACATACTCAATTGTACAAATGGAAAACAAGTTTAGAATAAGCTAGAGTGCTCTGTTTCCACAAAGTAGCACTTATACTAAGTGATGTCCATATGGGGGGAATTCAACAAGAATGAATTGCACCTACTCACAGCATTATTTGCACAAACTGAAAATTTGGTTTAGTGCCTGATTCATTAAAGTAATTATGAAAATCAGGTAATTGCACAAAAAGTACCAAAAATAACTTATAAACCTTTAAAGACAGATCTACAATGAGCTCAGAGGTTAATAATCATCTCAGTGACTGTCGATTGTGGGTACCTGATAGAGGGAACGAGAAGTTGTGTCAATGTAGTGACACTAGGGTTTTTCTTTTGGGAGCCCAAAAATCTCTGAGAAAAGGCCAATGAGAATTGGCGAGTAGAATTTGCATGCAACTCCCCCGGGCACACAGGTATAAAAGGCTGCTGGAATGCAGAATTCATTCAGGTTTTGTGCTGAGGATCCGAGACAAGGTCCCGGACATTACAGGGTGTAGTACAGCCTGTGGCAGTATGGACACAACGTCTCATTCCCTCCATCAGGGAGCAGAGCTTACAATAGTAACCGACGTTGTGTTGTTAAATGTCAACGTTGTGTCAGTGTAGTGACACTAGTGGTCCCTATACGAAACACCACAGTGGCTGAACTGTGTTACGTGAACTGCCGATGCAGGTGAAAGCAAGCTACTGCGAGCATAAGAACAGAAGCACTCGGACTGCACGTAGCCTCCCCAGACACATTTTTTTGAATTCTTTCAGGGTGAAAAGACCCCACGGAGACCACACCCTGCCCCGAAGGGGGGTAAACATGTGGCAAATACGTCAAGACCGCACTTAAGTCTTATTCCTCCCGTCCAGGGACCAGATGTAGAAATTACAGCGGTCTGGGTGTGGGTGCCAGATTATGTCCTGTCCCTGAGAAAGAAGATCCTTTCTCAGGAGAATTTGCCAGGGAGGTGCATGGGCTGCAGCAACCTGAGTTGCCGCTGACTCCAGAGGAGGAGGTGACAGGCGAGTTGTGACATGCAATGAGAGTGTAAACCGCCATGGCAATTTATATAAGCCACTGTTGCCATGTTGGCCATCCGGACCAGCACATGCTTGCCCTGGATAAATGGCAATAGCCTCCCCAGGGCGAGCTGTACTGCCAGCAACTCAAGGCAGTTGACAGGCCAGCACAGTCGTGGTCCTGTCCAGGAACCGGTGGCTGCATGCCCATTGCACACAGCACCTCAGCCTGACTTGGATGCTTCTGTCGTAACCACAGCTTGCCTGAACACTTGCTGTAGGTGGACTCAAGCCCACAGGAATGCTAGGTCTGTCCAAGGGCTGAAGAGGCAGCGGCAGGCGGGAGTGATAGCCATGATATACCTCAGGACTCAAGTCTGAAGCCAGTGCTGTAGCAGTCTCATATGCATCAACATAATATGCCATATGCCCCAGGAGACTCTGAATTTCAGTAGGACAGCCATTCTCTGCCTGGATAAGTTCAGGCAGTTCAGCACCAACTGTGCATGCTGGCTTGTTAGGCGTGCTATAATTAAGACTGAGTCTAACCTCAAATCAGCCAATCGTCGAGGTAATTGAGTATGTGAATGGTCACTTCCCTTAATGGGGCAAGGGCTGCCTCTGTGAACTTCGTGAAGACACGAGGGGACAGGCCGAAGGGGAGAACCTTGTACTGATACGCCTGATCGTCGAATGTGCACCATAAGAAGGGTCTGTGTCGAGGTCAAATCAAGATGTGAAAGTATCCGTCCTTCAGGTCTACCGCTGCAAAGCAATCTTGATGAAGGATGCAAGTCAAAATGTGCTTCTGCGTCAGCATCTTGTACGGGAGTCTGTGCGAGGCCCGCTTCAGAACTCATAGGTCCAGGATTAGCTGCAACCCACCGCCCTTCTTTGGAAGGATGAAATAAGATTGGCAAGGGGATGGCGTTCTTGCACTTCACTGATGTGAAGTGAATGCTGTGGAACCGGGGCGGTTGCCTGACAAAATTAATTGCATAGCCGAGTCGGATGGTTCTGGTCAACCAACGCGACAGGTTGGAAAGCAATAGCCATGCGTCCAAGCTCTGGGCAAAGGGCACTAACGGAAGGATCACATCCGACGTGCCTGAAGGTGGGACCTCATGGTGGGGGAGCAGGGAATGTCACGTCAGGGAGCGATGCTCCGACCCAAGGTGGCCGCGCTGACGGAGCCTTCAAAGCTCTTACCTTGCTCTGCATGTCTGGTGTAAGGCAGACCGGCGACTGAGGGGGAGAGCCTCTTGGGCCGTCCTCGAAACTCGTCACCACCGGCTGTGTGGGTTATGTGGTGCAGCGGGGCAGGTGAAGGTGAACAGCCGTGTTCTTGAGGTCCTGGCTGCATATGCTTGATATGCAGCCTGAGTTGCTGCTGAGGTGATGGCAACCATAGGCACAGGCGGTGTGACCTGAAGAGAGAGGAAACAACTCTTTTTTTGACAATGTGGGTATGGCAGCCCGTGCGGGGTTCTACTGGGGGATGGAGTGGTCTGTTTACCAGCTCCAGATTTCTGGCAGTCATCTCCTTCCTCTGATCTCCCATGTCAGGGGCGCCTAGGACCCTCTCAGGGGTTTCAGCAGTCATTAAGCTGCGAGTGCTCAGGGGCGGGTGCAGGGTTCCACTCTAGCCTGACACACGTGTCAACCCAGGCATGCATGGCGGTCAGCTCCACGTCGGCCTCAGACTGAGCTGGCACACCCAAAGGTGCCAGCCCAGTTGAATCTTCGGTGTCTGACATCATCAAGGTGCTCTCTGATGAAGCGATCGACATATACAGATTTTATACAGATATTATAATTCTATAGTAACTGAGATTAAAAAGATTTATAGGGATAATTGAATCTGTATAAAAAGTAGTGAACATTTACTCCCAAAAACAAGCCCTGTGCTATATGAAGAATAATATTCTGAGTGTTTTGCAGCTGATTTCCTGTCAGTTTAATGGAATTAGAATATTACAAACATTTACACTTTTTTATTTGAAAACATATAGAAAGTAAATTCCACAAACAGAGCCTTGTGTCATGGAAGGGATATTTTTAAGAACATTTCATATTTGTTGTGATGTCATAATATCAAATGGTTAAATCGTTCAATTGATTTATAGGGCTAATAAATGTAGAAAATTTTAAGTTTTTATTTATTTTCCCTACACTGTTGGTAGGTCCGGTCTGGTGGTAGCCATGTGTGGACAACAGCTGAGAAACTTCCTGAAAGACTTTTCCATTTCACATCGTTTTGGTCGTCACTAACGAGAGGAACATTTGCACCTCGTTTATTGACCACGGCGTGGTTTTGTGCACAGCCATTACTTTTTACAATTTGAAAGTTGCATGAACAAATGATACTGCTATCGTGGTTGCTATCTTTAAAACTAGTTGTTTGATGTCCCGTGTCAGAAATCTTTGATGCTGGTAGTGACGATTCTCTCTGACCAATCAGTGATCTGCAGGATTTTGACATCAGATTTAGTATCGGCTCAGCTCGCTTGGAACCTCGAACTAGGTGGTACTAAAAAAGTACCAGGTACTATCCACAGTGGAAAACCCCCAAAAAGCGAGCAGTCTCGAGTTGTACCGTGCAGTGGAAAAGCCCCATAAGCATGAGTTGGAGTTGTGGAGCACATAACCGTTCTGAAAACACCGTAACAATGGTGTAACTTAATCTAGACTGGACAGAGCAGCGCAAATAAACTTTGAAGCAAGCAGACTATTTATATAATTAAAACGCAGCCCTTTGCAATTTAATAATTGCACAAGGTCATATCGCGATTTGGATTTTATTTAGATTAATTGTGCCGCCCTTCTTACCACCGCCTTATGTGAGGAAGGATACTGGTACACCAGTCCCACATTCTCCCAGAAACATTACAGGGCCTGTGGTACAGGGGGGAAAATAGGATGAGAATGACCAAGATCAACTGCAAAATGAGCAAAGAGGAAGCAGAGTAGTAAAGTAGTAAGAGACTCGCAGAGTACATGAGAGCTGTGCAACACTCCCTTTTGTGTTAGCCCATGTTTTGAGTACCACACACTGAAGCATTACTGAGAACTGTGAAATAAAATAAACAAATGTTAGTTATGGTTACAGTTCCATTGTTATGTATTGTAAATTGTGTATTTTCTTCCTTGACATTGGTTTATAATCTATTAAATATGTGCATTGTGGGCTTTGGTTTACCACAAATGCAATTTAATTGAATGTTATGAATGCTGTTTAGTAGCTGTTATGTTATGTTGCTTGTATTTGTTAAAATATTTATATTGTTAATCATTATATTGATATTTATAAAAAAAGTTGTATTATCTATAAACAAATGCATATAAAAAGCATAGATCAATAAATAAAATAAAATAAAATAAAAAAAAAATTACTCTCACAGAGCAAAGATACATGTTTTTTATACTGTATACACATGACAGATCATAATCATAGAGACTTTCAGTCATAACTCAATTTTGTAAAATGTGTATTTTGCCTTAGCATTAGAGTATATTGCTGATGAATTACATAGCATGCTACTTTCAATTGCAACCCATTCCTAATATTAGCATTAGAATAGACTATAGACTATACATCGCACAACAGCTTTTAATCAAAGTGAACACGATAAAACATTAGACATGTGGAATAAGCAGTGAACAGCACGAGCTATTACGTAAATTACATGAAACTACAATAAATACAAATTAGAAACATATTATTAAATAATTTATCATGGTCTACACATGTTTGCAAATAATTTTCAACAATTCTCAAATGAAAAAGTCTAAAAATGTACTCACCAGTAGCAATCCTGTAATGTGTTGGCAGAAAAGATGCATGTGGGAGTGAAATTCAAAGCCCGAGAAAATAAATAAATAAAGGTCAATATAAACCATTGGTTAAAACATTTATTATAGTTTGTACATGTTTTAAACCAACGAGGAAGGGTTTAAAGTGAAGAAAAACGCTAAACGCTTCCTATACTCTGTCCACCAGCTCCAAGCGTGACAAGACAGCGGTGAACCCTCATATGACTGCCCAGAGTATCACGTGACAAGCTTGGTGCGTCACACTTTTTTTGCCAAAAAAAAATCACGCTGGGGGATCAGTTCAATAATTTAGAATTTAGGTGCGAAATGGTTAAAAAGTTGCATCTTTAAAATGTCAGTTGAGGTGGTTTGGGCATCTGGTAAGGATGCCCCCTGGGCGCCTTCCTTGGGAGGTGTTTCAGACACGTCCAGCTAGGAGGAGACCTCAGGGAAGACCCAGGACTAGCTGGAGAGATTACGTCTCCACACTGGCCTGGGAACACCTCGGGTCCCCCAGTCAGAGCTGGTTAATGTGGCTCGGGATAGGGAAGTTTGGGGCCCCCTGCTGGAGCTGCTGCCACGCGACCCGACTTCAGATAAGCGGTTGAAGATGGATGGATTGATGGCTGGATCTTTAAAAAGACAATCAACGTCAGTGTGTATAATCTAATATAGGAAATATTACTCTTTAGAGGAGAAATACACTCTTTTATCACTGTCAAAGTGCCCAGGGGAGTTGCTCAGAACTAAGCGTGCAGATGGAGAGAAAGCTTCTGGAATGCGCCGTATATGACAAACAGCAAATACTTCTTTAGAGGTGATTTGTGCTCGGCATTCCAGCTCCCTTTTATACCCGTATGTCCGGGGGAATGGCATGCAAATTCTACTTGCCAATTCTCATTGGCCTTTTCTCAAAGATTTGAAGGTGTTTTTGGGCTCCCAAGGGCGACCCTTATTGTCACCACATCGAGTAAGTGACAGAAGGGGAACTATAGTATTAGCTAACCACTTTTCATAGCCGGAAATAGCACAGGTTTAATTTTCCCTGACAAATAGCGCTGACTTTTGTGAATAAGGTGCATTTCAAAATAAGCTTAATGTAAATAGAAAGGTGGCATCTTCATGCTGAAAAGAATGACAATGAATTATTAATTTTAATATTTTTTTTATTTAATATTTATTTATTTAATATTTAAATACTAGGTCCTTGTTAACAAGACAGTTTCTGGTTAAACTGGGTTCATGTGCAGTTGGTGAATAAGATGCAGGGATTGCACTGAAATACCATGCATTGAAGTGAATTCACACCTATGTGTTTTCTGATGCTGATGTTTGCATGCATGTGTGATTGTGCAGCGGCTGTATGAGCGTGCTCTGCTGGGCTGCCCTGTGAACTGGCTACAGAACAGTCTTAATTATAGTTTGGGATCTTGAGCACCCAGGTGGGAGCAGCATGCAGCATCTGAACCTAAGCAAATTAAAGTCATCAATATTATGAGGATGCACCGCATCCAACAGTCACTAAACATTAGCCTACACACATGTGAAAATCTGTGTGGGCTGTACATGAGTGTGTTTGTTTGAAGTTTGGTAGAAATAGCAAATCATGTTATATGATTAACACCCACATGTCCTGGTTAAGCACACGTCTGTGATCACAGAAAGACATGGGAATAGTTGCTGTATTGCCGGCAGACTGATTTTAAGAATATTAATATGATAAAACTTTGCAAGACAGACAAAGAGTGCACACGCAGGGTCAAAGTTAGAGACTCTTTTCCCTGGTTCTAGTTCAAGTTCAGCTTGTGTCCCAGCCTGGCTAAGCTGATGTTTATATAGTCTAGCTGGTCTCCAACCTGGTAAAGCTGGTGTTTAGATGGTCTAGCTGGTCTTCAGCTTGGTAAAGCTGGGGTTTAGATGGTCTAGCTAGTCTTCAGCCTAGACAAGCTGGTGCTAAGATGGTCAAGCTGGTCTTCAGCCTGGCCAAGCTGATGCTAAGAATGTCTAGCTGGTCTCCATCTCAACTAAGCTGGTGTTTAGATGGTCTAGCTGGTCTTCCAGCCTGGCCAAAACGGTGTTTAGCTGGCCTGTCAGCCTGGTGAAGCTGGTGTTAAGCTGGCCTTGCTGGTTTTCCACCTTGGGGAAGCTGGTGTTAGGTTGGTCTAGCTGGTATGATGCTTGGCAAAGAAGGTGTTCAAAAGGTTTAGCTGGTCTCCAGCTCAGCAAAGTATTTAAATGGTCAAGCAAGTCTCTGACCCCGTTTACACCTGGTATTTCTATTTTAGCGTTTTTTTGTGATCCGATCACAAGGTCTAAAACGTTTTGTGATCAGATCACAAAAACCACATACAAATGTGGTCAAAAATATCATCCCAGCAACGAAGTGCCACACATCCAAATCCGATCACAAGTGGTCAAAGGAGACGCATTTAAGCCACCAATTGCAAACAGCAATGTGGCAATGTGGTATGAGCCTAATACGGGACCGGGTGCGTAGGATCACAACCCAGCCCCGCCCTCCGCCCTGCCACAATTATAAAACTGAGACATTTTCAAATGTATTGACATGTAATGTTAACAGCACTAACGTGCGTCACTGGAGCAAAGAGCGTTTTTATTACAGTATCTTTTTGTCTTTTGGCATCCGTTTTTTGGCTGTTGGCTGGAAGTTGTCAGTGATTGCTGTCATAACGGTGATATTATCAACTAGTGAATAAGTTAATATCAAATAAGTTAGCTGAAGAAACCCTTAGTTAAACAGAGAAACACAACTTTTGTGTGTTCCTCTGCCGCTTTAATGTTGGCTAATCAGGAGGAGTGGTTAACTTAACGTTAATAGCTAATGTGAAATACTAAAGGGTGTTAGGCAACACCGATGTTAAAAAAATATTTTGATGTGACAGTTTTGCATCTTTTTTATTTTCAAATTTGTGATCTGGATCGTGTTCGATTCCCACATTGGAGGTGTCTTTTGTCTTTTCTGGTGTTTGCAGTCGTAACGGTAAGTTAAGCAGACAAATGTGACGTGGCGTTAAAGGGGAAGCAGGGCAAAACTATTATAGCTGATTACGCCACCCTGTTAAACAGGGAAATATTAATATTTAAGTAGATAACCCATAAAGGGCACACAGGTTCACTTGTTTCACAAAAAGACCAAGACGTGGATACCAAAAATACAAAATCTTTATTTGCTACAATTATCAAGCAGAAACTTTAAAACATGTAATAATTAAAACTGTATGATCCAGGCAGCAATTGCACACATAAACACAAACACTACAAAACAAGAAACCAAGGGTTATCAGTGGCAGGTAGGCTAGCTGACAAGCACAAGGCTCCTATCATTAAAACTTACCACCCAGTGGACGAATCTTACCACGCACACATCAGCACACCAACCAACAGTGAGCATTACACAAACCTAATATAAAGAAACTGACGATTAAACCAATGTTTTTTTTACTTAAATATTCAAACGTTAAAATAATTAAAACGTGTTAAATCAGCAGCCTCTCATAATATTATGTTTTGTTGATGACATTTATCGAGTAACTAGTTAGTGGTTACTGTCAAGATGACTGTGCGATTTGTGTGCAAACAATGAAATGTATCTGTGTGAATGCTTTCCAGGTTTTACCACCATATCAAAATACACAGGAACCTGGCTAATTCTTGGTGTGGCTGTGGTTTGCCGACTTGTCCTTGAAGTTTTCAGATTACCACAACAACGTACTTCAGAGAGAGGGAGGATTCAATCTTTCTTCTGGCTGATGTAAGTATTAATGTTCTTTTGAACAGCTGTTGATAGAGAATATTGATTACAATTAGGATCATAATTTGACATTTCAAAGACTATTCCTGTTTTTTATACACGTATCATGCATTTGAGTGTCCATTTTATTTGCATAGTTCAAAAGTCAAACTTTTACAGGTAATAAGCCTGTTATAGAATTTAACTGTAAATTGCAAGATAGACAGACATACTTGAGCTGGTCAAGGGGTTGTATCACAAGATATAACACATAGTGACATATAAGCATAACCTTTATAGTGGAGCCTATTAGAAAGTATTGTAAAGAAAGTCACAAGTATGTTCTCTATATATTTAATGAATGTCTTCCTACTTTTTGTTAATTGCTGCACTTAGGTCACTGCAACTCCAGCAGATGTAGAGAGAAGCTTCTCTGTTCCTAGCACCCCAAAACTGATCACACTTGGTAAGGCTATGAAAATGGTTTGATTAATTGATACTATGGCTGAGATTATGATCAGATGGTGGGTCTGTACAACAGCAGCTTTAAGCTCTTACACATAGGCTGAACTTAGCCTGTAACAATACTAAAAAGCTGCTGTGATGATGTTTGTTACAGGAGATTCTGTTCTCCAAGCAAAAACATGGATGCTAACTATGGAGGGCAGAGTCATCATCCAGCTGCAAGATTAGCTGTCCTGTGTGGCTGTTACTATGTATTCAATGTGCAGTACCAGGAAGAGGCAGCCAGTACACTGGAGTTTATTCAGAGGTTCGTACATCATTAAATAATTCAAAAGCAGCATAACACCAATTGTTATATGACAGTGTGACTACAAATTGTGCAGCCTTTATATTACTAATTTGGGTTAGGGTTGGGGTCAATCCACTTTGATATACATTTTATTGATTAAATATAATATAAATCCTGTGTAAGCACATTGAGAGCAATGAAAAAAAAAACTGGGATCAAATAAATGTATGTGTACAAATACTTGGCCATTAAAGTTGATTCTGAATCTCATTTTGATATTAACCATCAATGTAGTAGATGATGAATGGAAAGGATGTGGTGTATTGGTGGGAAAATGGACAGTGATTTTTTTGTAATGCCAACCTGTCTAGGCTGAAAAACGGCAGCTTAGTGTTAAGCATTGTTGCCCTGAAGTAAGAGCATCCTGGGTATGCATCTGCTGGCCAGCTAGGGCCTGTCTTTGAGTTTCCTCCCATTCCTATACTTTTTTCCCCACATGTATGTTAGGCTAACTAGTGAGTCTATAAATCTTTTTTTATATTTTTTAAAATGTGGGTTGCAGCATAAGGTAAACCAAAATATACTGTATTTTGTTGTAATGGATGGAGCTTCAGTGATTTGAATGTCATGGATTATCAAATAATTATGTACTTTACCTGTAGGAATTCAGTACATATTGCTTTTATTTGCACCAAAGTGCATACATTACAGAGTTATGACAGTTGGGGGAACACTGGTTTGAGAAATTCTTGTACTTGCAGGTTCATTCTGAGAATCCACCCGATGGCACCAAATGCCAATCAAAGTGAAACATCAGCCAAAAATCTGGAAAAAGGGTGCAAAGAAAAGCATCTGTCTGAAACTCCCTGTGGCATCTCTCATCAGAGATAGAGATTGTTGACTTTGATTGGCAAAATTACTAAAGTAACAACAAACTGATTTTTAATTGCATTTTATTATGGCTTGGTTCACTTTCAAAATGTGTACATTACAGATACCCAGGAGAGGAATTTTAATAACTTGTTTTACTCAGTAAATGTTCAGCAAGACAATAAATGTACAATTATGTGTATGAGTAATTGGGGGGGGGGGGGTTCTACAATGACATTTTCTTACAAATGAAAATACAGTAAAATATGATGTAAACAAAAATACGGTAAATATACTGTAAATGAAAATGCAGTATTATTACTGTAAATGTAAATACAATAATCATACTGTAAATAATTTTACAGTAACATTTTTACAGTGTAGTCTTATCTCTTAGCCTGATTAGTGTTTAAAATCAAATCCCTTTATTGTCACACTACCATGTACACAAGTGCAACAGTAGGTGAAAGTCTTGTGTGCAGTTCCGAGCAACATAGCAGTCATGACAGTGACGAGACATATACCAATTTACAATAAACAACATATTTACACAACACAATTTAGATATCAAATGTACACATAATTACACAACACAATAATAATATACAATAAACAATACACACAATATAGAATGCACATACAATAGAAATTAAAAATAAAAAGTATATAAAAAATATATATATATGCTGTAGTTGTATTGTGGAGAATATAATTATGACAGTCCAGTGTGAGATAATAGATTAATAAAGTGCAGTGCTGATGTATATTGATCATGAGAGATCAAGTGTTCAGAAGTCTGATTGCTTGGGGGAAGAAGCTGTCATGTAGTCGGCTGGTGCGGGTCCTGATGCTGCGATACCGCCTGCCTGATGATAGCAGTGAGAGCAGCCCATGACTCGGGTGGCTGGAGTCTCTGATGATCCTCCAAGCTTTTTTCACACACCGCCTGTTATATATGTCCTGGAGGGAGGGAAGCTCACCTCTGATGATGTTTCTGGCAGTTTGCACCACCCTTTGCAGGTCTTTGCGGTTGTGGGCGGTGCTATTGCCGTACCAGGCGGTGATGCAGCCAGTCAGGATGCTCTCTACAGTGCTGGTGTAGAACCGTATGAGGATGTGGTGGTTCATTCTAAACTTCCTCAGCCGTCTCAGGAAGAAGAGGCGCTGGTGAGCCTTCTTCACAACGACCTCAGTGTTGACGGACCATGCGAGTTCCTCAGTAATGTGGACACCGAGGAACTTGAAGCTGCTGACTCTCTCCACCGGTGCTCCACTAATGGTGATTGGGCTGTGTTCTCTGTCTATCCTCCTGAAGTCTACTACAAGCTCCTTGGTCTTACTGACGTTGAGAGAGAAGTTGTGCTCCTGACACCAGCGTCTCAGAGTGTGCACCTCCTCTCTGTAGGCTGTTTCATAATTGTCAGTGATCAGACCTACCACTGTCGTATCGTCAGCAAACTTAATGATGGCATTGGAGCTATGTGTAGCCACACTGTTATATGTATAGGGAATACAGGAGTGGGCTGAGAACACAGCCCTGCGGGGCTCCAGTATTGAGGGTCAGTGATGAGGAGATGTTGCTGCCCATTCTAACCACCTGACGTCTGCCTGACAGGAAGTCCAGGATCCAGCTGCACAGCAAGCTGTTTAAGCCCAGAGCCTGGAGTTTCACATCAAGCTTGGAGGGCACTATGGTGTTGAATGCAGAGCTGTAGGCTACAAACAGCATTCTCACATTTGTGTTCCTTTTTTCCAGATGGGAGAGAGCAGTGTGTATTGTAGATGCAATGACATCATCGGTGGAGCGGTTGGCAAACTGCAATGGGTCCAAAGAGGTGGGGAGCACAGAGCAGATGTGATCTCTGATTAGCCTCTCAAAGCATTTGCTGATGATTGGGGTCAGAGCAACAGATGCCAGTCATTTAAACAAGTGCTTTTTGAGTGCTTTTGTACAGGTGGGGACTACAGACAGGGAGAGGGACAGGTTGAAAATGTCCGTAAAACACCAGCCAGTTGGTTCGCGCACGTTCTGATGACGCGGCCCGGAATGCCATCTGGACCCGCGGCTTTACGGATGTTCACCCGTCGGAAGGATCATGTTACATCGGCAACAGAGACTGAACCATCCTCTGTAGCGTCAGCCGCGAGTGATCTCTCTGCAAGGGCGGTGTTATTTTCCTTGAAACGAGGCAGCAGTGTTCACGGCAGAGTTTTTATTCCCTTTGTAGTCTGTGATGATGTTAATTCCCTACCACATACTTCTAGAGTCAGTGGTGTTGAACTGTCCTTCAACTTTGTGCCTGTACTTGCATTTGGCTGCTCTGATAGTGTTATGGAGGGCATAACCGGCTTGTGCCCGGTCTGTGTCAGCTTGTGGGGGAGGGTGTACACAGCAGTGATAATGACCGCTGTGAATTCCCTCTGGAGCCAGAATGGTCGACACAGAAGCATGAGAAATTCCAGATCAGGAGAGCAAAAAGCCTTTTTTTTTTACTGCGGTATCATTACAAATTGAACACTTTGTACTCTGTAATTTCTTATATTTCAAGGCAAAAAATTTTGGAAAACAACTGTTGCTGTCTGTAGCTTTTCTTTTTTAAATTTGCAGGTGTTACATGAGATACATGACATGAGATATTCACAGTGAAATTTGTGATTTGTTTCTCGAGTTAAAGCGTTGCAGCTATCAGTTGAATGTTTTGAGGTTAATTGTTGTCTAACCTCCAATCAGCACAACATCCATAGAGTCACATGCTTTGCTGAGCACTAATCTTCTTACTGTGCTTGTAAATTGTGTTGTTCTTGAATTTTTGCCAAAAATGTCATCTTTATAATTTTATAAAGAAAATAAGCACAGTAATATTTGTTTTGTAAATGTGACATAAATGATGGAAGCTTCTATTTAGAAGGACTCTAATTAAGTTAAAATATGTTTGATTTGAAAAATGGTCTCATCTTACTATTTTCACCTTAAAGAAAAGGAAAAATCTGAAAATAAAAATATGACAACAGAGCAGGAATGATAAAGAAAATATAAATATATTTTTCAGTGGTTGAAAAAAATAACATTAAAGTAATATATTCAATTCCCTAATGTTGTCAGTTAGCAGGGTAAACACGTTGGAGCAGGATGGACCAGTTCTGAGCTAAACCTATTTTAAGCTAACCAAACATGACTTGTACAATAACAGTAAGGTAAGCACCTCATTTACACTCTCATTCTGTCTCTCGATCACATTCTTATCTCATTCTGTCTCTCTATCACACACACATATATAGCCTACCAACTCGTGTGGACACACACCAATGCACCTGTCGGCCTGCAGGTACATTTGACAGGGGGTTAAAATAATTGAACTTCCCTGAACGTGTTTATGGGGGATGACAGTCTATTGGTTCTCTCTGGGCATTCTGGCCTAATTAAAGAAGACACCGCAGTGAAAGGGCAGCGGTGTGGCAGCCCTGACTCCAAACAGATGCTGCAATGAGATGTGAAGGTGAGCCTCCCTCAGATGCCTTCCTAAACCTGTAGCAGTGTAAGCCTCAGTGTGTACCACTTGCCATGAACCTGCAAATAAACATCCAGTTCAGTGGGTTTTCTCTGACATGCAATTTATATACAAACCAATGTATAACACAACTATATCTGTTCTCTTACAAATATAAAGGACCACATCATAGGAACCTAGAATGCCGTCCCGGGCTAAGTAATGATGAGGGGCCTCTGTAGTAAAGCTTACTCATTGGGCTCAAGAGAGGAGCGGGCACAACCATAATAATATATATATACAGTTCTGTGAAAAAATATTTGCCCCCTTCCTGATTTCTATGCTAGATGTAACGGGACCCCTGTCTTCCAAACAGTTACACTTTTGTCTCATCAGTCCACAGAATAATGTCGTCGCTGTGCTCTTGGAGGAATTTCGGCCACTTCTGAGAAAGTTCACTACTCGGCCAAGTTTTCTACATTTGGAGATAACTCACTGTGGTTCTTTGGAGTCCCAGAGCCTTTGAAATAGCTTTGTAACCCTTCACAGACATATGTTTTTCAATTACCTTTCGCCTCATCATCTTTTAAGAATTTTTTTCAACCTTGGTATGGTGTGCTACTAGGTGAGACCTTTAGCCAACTTCATTCTGCTGAAAAAGTAAAATTTAGGTGTTGATTTAATTGAAAAGGGCTGGCAGTAATCAGGCCTGGGTCTATCTAGTCCAGCTGAACCCCATTATGAATAGATTTTCATAAATTCATGGATTTAGTATTTAAGGGGGCAAAAACTTTTTCAAACAGGCCTGGTTTGTGTTGGATAACTTTTTTTGATTCAATAAATATTATTATCATTTAAAACAGAATTTTTTGTTTACTCATATTGCCTTTGTTTTATGTTAGATTTTGTATGAATTATATATATATATATATATATATATATATATATATATATATATATATATATATATATATATATATATATATATATATTGTAGAGTATGGACGGAGAATCATGAAGTCATTGATTCTGAATGCAATGCACACATTCTTGCTGAAGGGTCATAAAACCCCCACTCATGTGACTCGCCCGCACCCCCTCCTTAGATGAGTAAGGAATGTGAAAAGTTGAGAGACACACACGTTTCTCACATTTAAAGCCCAGAAGGGCTTATGTTTAAGGAAATATATTTTTATCCCCGTAGGCTTTGGTATTTCTGCTGTATATCAAACTAGTAAGACTGTTTAGTTGTGTAGTAAAACTCTGAGGATATATATATAGAGTCTAAGAGTGTATATTCACTTTTAAGTGTACCAAATACACGTTTCTTGGTATCAAATTAAACCTTACGACTTGCCCTAGCTGAATATAAATATATGGTTACGTTAAAAATGTATTCTGCTATGTTTTTACTGTCTTTTGAGTGATTAAACCCAAAATCCTGACCCGGTAATAAATTATGCAAATGACATGTAAATGAGCCTTGACAGGACAAAGAAACAATCTCGCGCCCAAAAGCGGAGGAGTCTCATTGGGCCAGTCCTCCCAGAGGAGGTGTGACCTCCCTGCCTTAAAAGTTAGGCTCCGGCATTGAATCTCTCTCTTGGCTTCTTCCTCAGTATCTCTTCAAGCTCTTCAAGCTTTCTTTACTTTTCTTTTGTGTTACTTTCAGTCAGACATGTCTTTTATTTTATTTGCCGTTTATCTCAGTCTTTTATTTGTCTTCGGACAAAGCTCAACACTTTACATTTCTAGAGCAATCCGATAACCTCCGGGTGAAAGGACTCTCTCTCAGCAACAACAACCGTTCCTCCTAAGATGCTTTGAACTCCCATGAGCGACCCACGCTCGGGGAACACCTAACAGAAATCCTCCATCTCACGGACGCTAACGAGGGCACAATAAACACGCAGTCTTGTTCAGCCACAGAAAGGTCCATTGTGCAAGTATTATTTCATCTAAATTCAAATGCGTTAAAGTGTGTAACTTCCGTAATGGCTCTTAAGGTTTAACTGTTGTAAAAAGTTTGCTACCCCTCTCTTTACTTTCCTTACCGTTTTTACTTTGTTTATTTTATGTTTGTTCTATGTTAAATGTTTGTTTGTTAAGTGTAGTGATATATCCTAGTTCCTTGTATTAAACTCAATTATACGCGTGATTGCCTGTGTGTGTTGGTTACAAAACAAAGCCTCTTTAATGTGCGATTTTAAGCTACGAGCTGATATTATCAAAGTAAGTTAACGTGCTTTTGATGAGTGAGCTTATAACTAGGAATAACCCCTCTGGAGAATTGATCAAAAGTACCAAATAAAGTGGTTCGGCGGACGAACTGACTGGTTGCGGTAGCCTACGGGTCAATTTCATTGAGGTGTTATTAAAATTAATATAGCCTGTCTGCATATGATGTATATTCCTAATTAATCATAATTCGTTGTGTTTAATTATCTGTATATATTTGAAGCAGACTCTTGGACTATATAAGCCTTCCTTTTAAGGTTTAAGGCGTTTTTAATATGTAGTGGTGTCCGGGTCACCCGTACGATTAATCATTGATTTCGATCAGTAATGTGCACACGCTACAATATATATATATATATATATATATATATATATATATATATATATATATATATATATATATATATATATAATGCTAATATAATGCTTTACATTTCTGTAGCAGAAGAGTTAATAATTGATAAGGCCATACAAAAAGCGGCTTTAGAATACAATGTATTGTTTACTACCATATTATTGATCATAGGTCAATCATTGGCATACAGTTCAAAGCAATCCATTTCACAAGTGAATCTGTCAATCAGTTTGAGATTTATCATGAGGGCTTGTTTAAGGGCCCGTCAATTTACAACTACGTCAGACGTCTTGGGTGTGTTGCATCATAAACATAAACTGTGGTCACTGTGTCAAATTAAATATAGTTTAATACTTGCACTCCTTCGAGTGTTCTGTAAAGCATGTTTGTGTTGTTCTGCCTACTGAAGTGTTTTCTTCACTGTATAAACAGTGCGTTGCTCATACAGTTGAAATTTCACTTACTGCCCTCTGGAGTAAACAGGTGGTACTACAAGCTTGCATTTCTCAGGAATATTCCTTATTATGGTGCGTGGGCATGCGATTAATTGCTTCATTTTTTTTAATGCGTTATTTTTTGTAAAATTAATCGCACTGAATTAACGCGTTAAATCGACAGCACTAATTTATATATATATATATATATATATATATATATATATATATATATATATATATATATATATATATATATACACATATATATACCAATATATATACATACAAATACACATATACACACACAACGAATCTGATTGGACGAAAGACATTCCATGAGCAGTGATGGTCTGACACCATCAGTACTCGGACACTTCACTGTGTGTGTATCACTCCGCTTGTGTTCATGTTGTTCTAAACAAAAGTGTAAGAGCAGTGCAGATCTGTAAAGATAAACACTAAACAGTAAAGTAAGACAGTAAAGATGCTGTCAGCTTTCTGAAGGTCAGCTTTCTCAGCGGAAAATAGATGTCGAAGCAGGGGTATTTCTCCCTATTTCGCGGTAGCCGGTGCGCAAGAGTCACTATAGAACCATATTCACTATAGAAACAGCGATGTCTTCCTTCATTTTAAACAGTATATATCCAATGTGGAAACTCTGATTAAAGGTAAGCACCTTGAATTCTGTAATAAATCAGTGGTGTATCTCTCAGCTGTGATGAGCCTTAATCCTGAAGTTGTCCGTTTAAATCTGTTTAAAGCTATTTCCTAGCTTTGGTAATGTATTAGTAATACCAGCAATCACGGAGCGCTGTTCTATGTAAACAATGACTAACGGATTCACTTTACATCACCAACTGGCTCATATTTCACACAACAATGATCTTTTGTCACCATCTGATGGCTAACATATGTAATTTCAAAAATAAAGACAGTAACTCCTAACAGATCTGCACTGCTCTTACACTTTAGTTTAGAACAGCATGAACACAAGCGGAGTGATACTGTCACGATTCCCTTGTTGTCTGCCCTGGGTTTCACTTGTCATTGTTAAATGTACTACACTTCCCAGAATCCACCTGCCATCACCACTGCCATTTTGTTCATTGTTCTCACCTGTGTCTAATTCAGTCATCACTCCCTGGTTATTTAAGCCCTGCTTTTTGTTCACTCCTTGTCGTTCGTTGAATGTAGTTCAAGCCTGGTCTGTGTTCCTTGCCCTAATTCTCTGTTTATGTTTATTTCCCCATTGAGGGTTTTTCCTTTGTTTATTTGTTTGTTCATTTAATAAAGAAGTCCTGCATTTAGATCCTCTCTCCTCGCTGCCTCATTCGTAACAGATACACACACACACACAGTGAAGCGTCCGAGTGCTGATGGTGTCAGACCATCAGTACTCATGGAATGTCTCTTGTCCAATCAGATTCAAGGACTGGAACTAACTGTGGTATATATCTATATATATATATATATATATATATATATATATATATATATATATATTAGGGCTGGGCAAGTTAACGCGTTATTATCGCATTAACGCATTAATTAATTAACGCCGACAATTAATTTATCTCGCATTAACGCAGTGTTACACACCGTTGATGCAAGCAAATCACCCTCCCAAACAAACAGTGGAGGGAGGCTTCGGCAGACTACATTGGATGCAGCGTGTGGGAGAAGTATAGATAAACAAAAGCAAGACAAGCTAACAAATGCCATAGCGAAGTGGATGGCTACAAACTGCAGGCCGATTAGTATTGTGGAAGATGTCGGTCTGAGGATCGCAACGAATGACAGCATGATCCTCCCTCAAGACGCACCATCACAAGAAGAATACACCAGTTGTATGAAAAGGAGAGGACTGCAAAAGCGACGGCGTTACAACCAACTGTTGCTCTCACTGGAGAATTCTGGACATCGCTGGGTAACCATAATTACCTCGGAGTTACAGTGCATTATATTGATGAACAGTGGGAGCTGCATTCACATGCTCTGACTTTAATGAAAACAGAAGAGAGGTGTTTTGCTGAAATGTGCGCGCAACTTTTTATTCATGTTGCACAGCAGTGGAACGTTTCAAATAAAGTCAGCGCACACAGCACAGATAGTGCAAGAAATATGATCGCTACTGTGAGACATCTACCTTTTGAACACGTCTCTTGCGTTGCGCACAGTCTCCAACGTTGTCACAGTATCTCTGCAGAACAGTGTGTTTGACAATGTCCTGGCCAAATGCAGAAAAGTTGTGGGCCACTTTAAACACGTTAATTAAACGTTAATGCCCTGGCAGTGGCAAATAGCTTTGTTTTTTTATATTTGATTTGATTACATTAAGTTGAGATTTACAAGAAATATTTGTGTAAAGGGAATACTGCTGTTAAAAAGCACCTTAATTGTTTAAACGAAATGTTATTGCACTTTTGTTCATATAGCAGTACTTTTAAAATAAAACCGCGCAATACACTACTTTTCAATTCATTATTGAATTTTGTGCATAATGCAATTAATCTCAGAAAACCATGCGATTAATCGCGATTAATCCCATGGTTTTCTGCGATTAATCGCGAATAAACAATTTGATCGTTGCACAAAACTATATATATATATATATATATATATATATATATATATATATATATATATATATATATATATATGTTTATGCAATTTTGTGACCTCATGTAATATGAGAAACTGGATAGATTTTTGTACTTAAAATTTATTTATTTTTATTTATTATTTTGTCACGCAGGACCATTTAAAATAAACTAGTGAAGTCTAAAATTGTAAAAATATACATTTTATTTAATGTCTGATATTAATGGGTTGAGCTTATTATACTGTAAAAAGTGAGAAATTCCCTTCAAATATGTTTTCCAAAAATATAATTTAAATATAATTCTTTCCATACTGACATCTGATGTTTGGATTGATATTCTGAATATTAAATGGATTAAATGCAGCTGAAATAATGTTTACTTCTGAAGATTATGTTGAATTAATTAGAATTGTGTTATTTATAAAAAAGGGGTTCAAATGTACCTTTTCCCTTTTAGTTGAATGAAAACATAAAATGATATATATAAATATATATATATATATATATATATATATATATATGTGTGTGTGTGTGTGTGTGTGTGTGTGTGTGAAATGAATGAGTAATTAGTAATCAACACAAGGCAGCTTGACTCTGTTGAAGTCATTGTAACGTTTGTATTTATTTATTTATTTTTATCAGCCTTTGACTTCAAAACAGAGCTATTTGTATTTCAATGGAATGTTCCAATTAAAGAGCATGCTTTCTCCTTGAGCAGACCGCCCACAGCTGCTCAGAGTAATCATGCCACTTTTAATTAAATATTCATTTGAACAGTCAGAACTGTAAAGGTTGTGTCGATGGGTGGGATAAGGCCTGGTATAGTCTCTGTCATCAAAGGAGAGACCTTTTCAGAATCAGAATGAGCTTTATTGCCAAGTATGCTTACACATACAAGGAATTTGTCTTGGTGACAGAAGCTTAGAGTGCACAAACAATACAACAACATCAACACAGAGATAATAATAATAATAATAATAATAATAATAATAAAGTGAATAGAAACTATAAGTATATATAGAAAAACACAATAAGACAATATACAGTACTGTGCAAACGTTTTAGGCACTTGTTAAACATGTTGCATAGTGAGGATGTCTTCAAAATTAATTCCATAAATGATTTTCATTTATAAATTAATGTCATACAAAGTCCAGTAAACATAACCAAATCGAAACCAATATTTAGTGTGACAACATTTGCCTTCAAAACAGTACCAATTCTCCTATGTACACCTAGACACAGTTTTTCTTGGTTGGTGGCAGATAGGATGTTCCAAGTGTAGCATAACGTGGCTCGCCTTGTAGTAACTACGCCACCCCGAATTACCGGGGAAATAATCCAATAAACGGGACACAAGTCCGTTTGCTCAGGAGAGGCAGGAGGCATGAGTTCACGTTTAAACAAACAATTTTTATTAAAGAAAACAATTAAACAAAATAACTCACAATAAATTGTCTTGATCCACAAATGAAAACAAAACCAAAAGAATAAAGAATGTAGATCACTGCCGGATCTGAGACCCCTGAAAAAGCAGGCTAGCTATAGCTGTATACAGCAAACAACACACAAGTTGAAAATCACACTCCACTACAAATAGTGATCAAAGATAACACAATACTACTAACCCCTAATTAAAGTGAAGCCTGTGCAGCTACAACCACCAGCCCACTTCCAGGGACACTCAGCTCCTGTGAAATACAGAAAAAGAGAACAAAAAAAAGAACAAAACCAAACAATAACGACAGAATCAATTTATAAAATAACAATCATCAATTGGAACCAAGACAAAGAAAATAACCATTAATACCAAAGAAATTACACATTCAAGACAACGTTGTCACATCACAAAAGTCACACAATCGGTCATAGAACTACACCGATGACCGAACCATTTGGCGGCGATCAAACCATGCATTATATCACCGTCATAAAACAGTGACGGTCATGCCGCTAAGGACTAGTGACAAAACCAACCAAATTCATACAAAGACACATAAACAAAAACCAAATCATAAAACAGAGTGACCTTTTAAACCCACTCGAGCCTAAAACCAATCGCCGAACAGCAGACGAAATGGGATCACTACAGTGGTTAAGGGTCTAATTCCCTTAAAGCAGCAGACGTGGCTCAAAGAGCGAGGGATGCGGACAGCAAGTTGTTAAGGTAGCTGCTCGACCTTGCTTTAATGCAAGCAAAGAGAACTCCTAAACGCAAATATTTATTAACAATCTAATTAAAAACGTTTAATTAAAAGTTACAAAAAAACAATAGACAATGTACTCACCCTGATTTAGTATCGGCGCACACACGTAACCACAGGCACACAGAAGTCATACGATGCGTCCTTTAGTGAGTCAAATCACAACAGCTGGTACCCCGACGCAGCTATTAGGAGGTGCCCCACCGATGGAAGCCCCGCCAGACTAAAACGTATTGCAGATCACTCAAACAAACTTCCCAAAAGGTTACAACGGTACCACATTAAAACTTACCTAAATGTGGGTATCACTCCAAAAACACACACAGCCTCAATGGCCTAGTGTCACACTAAACACAAAGAAATAATGCAACATCACTTAATGCTACAATCAAAACAACCAGCTGCATAGCTGAAACACATACCTCTGTGGTCTCTTGGAATGAAGAAAACAAGGGGCGGGCTTTTGACAATGACGCATCCCAGGAGGCACAAACAACGAGTCTATATACGCTAAGGGTGGTACCCCATTGGCCCTATACGTGATTAGGATGAAGTCACTCACTTCACCACACAAGCTTCCTGGAGAATTCGCCACAGTTCTATCTATTTATGCTGTCTCAATTGCTTCTGTCTATTCATGTAATCCTAGACTGACTCAATGTTCAGTGGGGTATTCTGTGGGAGCCATGTCATCTGTTGCTGGACTCCTTGTTCTTCTATTCTATTCTATTAGCAAAATTAATGTTTGGGAGTCTAAAATGTATATTGACACACTAAAGCTGAAGATATAAATAACCATCTTAAGATAAATGTTTTTGTTAAACATCTTATGTGCCTAAGACTTTTGCACAGTATATATATATATATATATATATATATATATATATATATATATATATGTAAAAGCAATATTACACAAGCAAGAGTGCGATATGGCCTTACATCAGCACTGCTGTGATTACCTACGGCACTCGGCCTGCGGCCGAATCACAGCAGTGCTGATTGACAATGACTAAGTAGATAAAAAAATTAGGATAAACTGAGTACGGTCATATAAACTCATTTGTGCATAGAACTACTTTATTACGTAGCGGATTGGAATCTGCCAATGCTGGTTCAAACCAAATAATGCGTCCAAGCATCAGAAATAGTATCACAGCTGCTGTTTCTAAAAAGTTATTGGATAAACAAGGATGGATGGATGTGTGTGTGTGTGTGTGTGTGTGTGTGTGTGTGTGTGTGTGTGTGTGAGCGTCTATTTATCACTTTGTGTGGACCAAATGTCCCCATAAGGATAGTAAAACCCAAAATTTTTGACCTTGTGGGGACATTTTGTTGGTCCCCATGAGGAAAACAGCTTATAAATCATACTAAATTATGTTTTTTGAAAATGTAAAAATGCAGAAAGTTTTCTGTGCGGGTTAGGTTTAGGGGATAGAATATAAAGTTTGTACAGTATAAAAACCATTATGTTTATGGAAAGTTCCCATAAAACATGGAAACCAAACATGTTTTTCTATTTACAATAGAAAACACAATGTCCTTCACCATTTTAAACAGTCTGTCCACTCCAATGTGTAATTAATCAGTCTGTTGTGTCTCTCAGCTGTGATAAGCCGTAATGCTGAAGTTGTTCATTTAAAGCCATTTAAAGCTATCCAGTAGTGTCTTAGTAATAGGAGCGATTACAGAGTGCTGTATGTAAGCACTGGCTGATGCAAATTCACTTCACATCAACTAACTGGCTAATATTACACAAAAAAAAATTATCTTTTGCCACCACATGCTGGCTAACATATATAATGTAAAACAAATACATGTAAAAAAGACAAAGAGAAGCTCTTAACACATCTACACTGCTCTTACACTTTAGTTTAGAATGGCATGAACACACGCAGAATGGTGAGCAGGGTCAATGTTGGGGTGTTCCACCTAAAGTCTTCTATCATCTTCACTGTTTTGAGCGTGTTCAGCTACAAGTTGTTTTGACTGCACCAGTGTGCTAGCAGTTCAAACTCCTTTATGTATACAGACTCATCGTCATCTTGGATGAAGCCGATGTCAGTAGTGTTGTCTGCAAACTTCGGGAACTTGACAAAGGAGTCCTTGGCAGTGCAGTCATTGGTCTACAGGGAGAAATGGAGAGTACACATCACTGGGGGGCACAGTGCTGATCGTACATGTGCTGGAAATGTAAGTGCAGCATAGTTCTAGAAGGAAGACTAGAAGCCGTTCATAATCGCACCATCAGCTAGGTAACTCCTAGCCAATCACATGTAAGCCAATGCTTTATAGGTCTGCTCACAATCTTTCACATTGCTGTTTCAGTGTGCTAACACGTCAACATCCACCACCCCACCACCACCAATTGAGTCCCGTTTCGCACGGGGGTAGGCTCCTCGCCCCTGCCTCCTATCTCCGGCAGGGCATGATGGTTCAGAGTACAATTCTTCGGACCACCAGACGTAGTTTACACCAAAGAGAGACCTTATATTTCTGTTTTATATTCATAAAATAAATTTCATCTTAAATTTCACTCCAGTCTGCAAGTCTTCCTGATAGAAGTGCATTTCCCCTGTCTCACTAGCTGCTGCCTGTCTCACTAGCTGCAGAGAACTGGTGGTCCACTGACAGACAGACGTGGGAACAGAGACTTGGTGTAATTTAGTCCGGAGAATAGGTGGGATGATGGCGTTGAAAGCCGAACTGAAGTTCTCAAAAAGGATCCTTGCATATGTCCCTTGTCTGTCCAGATGTTGCAGGATATGATGCAATCCCATGTTGACCGCATCATCCACAGACCTTTTAGAAGAGGATCTAGAAAGGGTAGAGTGATGACCTTCAGGTGGGTGAACACCAGTCTCTCAAATTAATTCATGACCACAGAAGTTAGAGAGATGGATCTGTAGGCATTAAGTCATGAGATTTTGTGTTTCTTTAGGACAAGAATGATGGTGGAGCATTTAAAGCAGCAGGGAACTTCACACTGCTCCAGTGATCTGAAGATCTGTGTGAAGATGGTGGCCAGCTGATAAGCACAGGATTTTAGACAAATGGGTGAAACACAGTCTGGGCACTGTGATTTCCTTGTCTTTTGTTTCCAGAAGTCATGGCAACCTCCTTTTCACAGATCTTAAGTGCAGGTTGAGTACTAGGAGGGGGGTGAGGGGGGTTGCAGGAGGTGTGATGTGAAGGTCAGAGCGGGTCTGGGGTGTGAGACTGTGCCTTTCAAATCTACAGTAAAACACATTTCAGTAGTCAGCCAGTTATTGGTTCTTTACAGTTTTGGGGGATGGTGTCTTGAAGTTAGTGAAGTCTTTTAGGGCTCTCCACATCGATGCAGGGTCGTTAGCTGAAAACTTGTTTGCAGCGTATCAGAGTAGCTTCTTTTAGCCACTCTGATTTCTTATTCAGTGTGTTCCTGGCCTGATTGTACAACATTTTATCCCCACTTATGTAAGCATCCGCTTTGGCCTGAAGAAGCTGCCAGAGTTTTTCTGTAAACTATGGTTTGTCATTGTTGTATATTAAATAAGTCCTAGTAGGAATTGACATATCCTCTCAGAAAATGATAAATAATGTAAAATTATCTGTGAGCTTGCATGTTGAAATTATTTTCACTATCCTACCCCCAATCCCCTTCCCACCCCAAATATATCTATCTTTTACTTTCTCTTTAATTTTCTTGCTGAGTCCTCAATAATTTTCCTGCCCATATTCAAACATCTAGTGGAACTCTGACAAATAGGCATCAACTTTGAACAATTACCAAACTCATTATGTTTAAATATTGCCAGAACAGAGACAGTGGCCCAGCATGGCAAAATCTATCCTAAAGAAATAGAAAATTTTCACTGTTACCTTGACAACTTCAGGTAAGCTGAGCTTCAGAGGACCTAAGAGTTTTGTTAAGGGAATTTTTTCAAATGTATTAATTTCCCAGCAGGCCTAATTCGCAGGAAATCAAAGCCCTGAAGCATGATGACAGGTGTTCATTTCAACAGAAAATAATTCAAATCTTTTTCCTGCCTGCAAGAGAATAATAAATGATCAAGAAAAGCAGTAGGGCAAATGCCAGTGTCACTTGGTAAACATGAACATTAAGAGAAACAAAGTAAATTGCAGGAATCTTGTTGTGATCGCTGGAAAACACTACAAACCGCAGCTCATAAATTTGCAGAGATACAGAGTGGATTGAGTTTGCACCTGACGCTAAGCCCAGTTCACTCTCATGATCACTGTTGCAGTTTTATCCTGCACCACCTAAACGTCACTTTGATGTCATATGAAATTGGCTTTTGGAAGATACAATTTCTCATTAAGTCTAAACACCAAGGGCCCCAGTTTAAGAGTGATAGCGCTATGATATAAGGCATAAGCACAAAGTCAATGGGCATAGCCATTAAGTTTTGGTATTTTTGTGCAAGCATGTGCTAAGTCTTGGCGCAAGTGGATCTGGCAAAATCGTGTGCACAATGCGCACATGGGTTGGGTCAAGTGCAATTTATTTAACAGGTTTTTCTCCTTATGCGTCCTATTATATGTTTAATTTCCTGTATAGCCCCAGCGATATAAACCAAGACAGCACATTCATAAGAATCATCATGGCTAGTATTAACAGTCATTGTATTGGTATGCACTTCACTGATACCAGTCGATTTTGAAAAATGTAATTAATTTATTGAAACATGACATTTTTTTATCAAAAATATTTCTAAATTTGAATTACACTTCACTACATTATGGGCATTTTTCGGGTGATTTACCAAGAAAAAATGCACAATAAGCTAATATGCTGGACACAACCTCCAAAAGAGGCTTCTGCGTGTGGTAATCACATGCTGTACAGTTCTCATTAAATAATACAATTTTATTTTTATTCAATATCATTTGGCATTTATTCACAAGTATATTTATTTATAGATTATACTATTCAATCACAAAATTCCTGCCATTCAGTAAATGTAAGAGTAGTTACTGAAAATACCCATTTATGACATGTTTCAGACTGATTACGGAGCAGAGGATGAAATTGTCTGAATACATAATTGATAAAGAAGAAAATTACAATATTATGTACACGTTACGGGTGCTATATGTAAGATTGACAACAATTGTTTGAAATGGGTACTGCAATCCAAATGTAAAATATTGGAGAATTGTTTGCCCCGCCCCAGACTCGAAGCTCATGCAGGTTGCCAGAATGTTGACATGCAAATTAGCCAACTTAGCATCCGTTTTAAAGGATTTCTGGGCTTTAAGCTGTCTCCAACTTCCAAAGGCATCTCCAATATTTATCCTTGTTTTACTATGCCTCTGATCATTGTGGTTTTTAGATGGATGGCGAGGCTTTTTTGGTCAATCCGGAATGAATCTGTTATTTCTGATCCAGTTTGTTTGCTGGCTTCCATGGCTGCAGCATGCAGTGTAGTTTGCTACACGGTAACTTGTTCAAAATCTTGCAACCCGGCAGTGTCAAAGTACTATTGTTGAGTGGGCAGTGGGCAGGATCACACAGGCCAAAACATAAACAGAAATTCTGCCCGGAATGGAAACTTCAAAGTAGAATAAACTGACTGTAGCATTGTTATCAGATAAGCCAGTATTTCAACTTAGCATGTTTCCTAATTCTCTAATGACATATTATGGACATTTTATGATTTAGTACAGTAAAAATATTACATATAGTACCTTTAAGCCATTGCACCACTGATGTATACTAAAACAAAATCTGAATTGCAAATTGCAAATACTTCAACCATGGTAAAGTTGCACTCAAGAGAGACACAGGAGGCTGCATGGGAGATAAAAATGTGCCGCTGCTCATTTCACAGGAGTAAGACACACTAATTCGGCATACTGGTGCAAACCGTTTGGCCCACTTCGATCGAGCACTGGAGCAGCAGCGGCTTTTCACAAAAACCTTAGGTATAGCCAAAAACCAACACCCCCATGCTTGCTGCATATCTTCACAAATTATAAATGTAATTTACCTAGATGGGAAAGGTTTCAAGTAATTCTCTTCAACAAACTTATTAACTACACATATTTATTGTTATTATTACTGTATGATCAGTACAGTACAATTTATAACTTTTTCACAATGAATGCATTGTTCATCATAAGTAGCCTATGTTTTCAGTGTTTAGTTTCCACAAATATGTTAACCGTGTTGGCAGTGGACCGCAAGAGTATAATATAATAAATCAAATATCTTAATTCCCTCTGAATTGAATTTGTAATTCAATCATTTGGCCACTTTGGTCTTGCACACAAATATGTGTATGTAATTTATTGATTTATGCTATTTAATTATTTTATCAAACATTCTTTTTTTTCTTAATTTTTATTTCATTTATCTATTTTATACCTTAATGTTAAACTATATTGTGGAAGGGCGGAGGGCAGGGCAGGGCAGGGTCGTGATTCTACACACCCGGTCTCTTATCAGGCTAATCAAGCCTCCGAGAGGGATAAAGGCCGACTGTGGAGTATTGTGAGGGAGAGAGAGATAGTTTACGGACATGTCCGTCATGTGTGTTTGTTGTTTTTAAGTTTATGATTAAAACTATTATTTATATTGTTAAGCCGGTTCTCGCCTCCTCCTTTCCATTGACTTCTTTACACTGGTGCCAAAACCTGGGAAGGAGGAAGATACGCCATAGTAGAGTTCTCGTCACTACCGTCCACCCCAGCGGCTGCCGACCGCGAGGGGAGAAGGGGCTAGTAACCGACCGCCTGGAGCGGTCAGGGCCGCTGCCAGGAGCGGAGGAGTCACCCACCAGCCGCTGAAACGCAGCGGGGTCTGACACTGCCGACCGCGAGCGGGGAGGGGCTTGCTGCCGACTGCCTGGAGTGGGAGAACCGCTGCCAGGGGCGGGGGAGACCCCTTCTGTTCCCCAAGAACGCGGCGGGGTGTTCCGTCCACCAGGGGCTGGAGATCTGCCCGGAGAGGCATGGCTGTCGTCCGTTAGAGGGTGGAGGAGTGGCCGAGGAACAAGCTACGGCGTATCGGAGAACTGGCGAGTACGTTTTTTTTCCATCTCTCTCTCCTCTCTCTCTCTCACTGCCGCTCCGCGTTGGCCTTTTCCCTCTCGTTTAAATGTTAGTGTTTTTTGGGGGGGGTACTACACTGTTACAGGAAGTATCCCCCTATTTAATTATTTCTGTTTCCCTCCCCTTGTCCCCTCCCTCATCCAGGTGGACGGGGATGACCTGCGGCAGACGGGGCTTCGGGCACGCCCTCCCCCAGGGAAAGTCATGCAGAGGCATCCCCTGCCTGAGAGAAGGAGGGAGGAATGTGGCAAGGCGGAGGGTGGGGCCGGGTCGTGATTCTACACACCCGGTTCCTTATCAGGCTAATCAAGCCTCCGAGAGGGATAAAGGCCCACTGAGGAGGATTGTGAGGGAGAGAGAGATAGTTTACGGACATGTCCGTCATGTGTGTTTGTTGTCTTTTAAGTTTATATTATTTATATTGTCAAGCCGGTTCTCGCCTCCTCCTTTCCATTGACTTCTTTACATACATATTATTATATATTAGATAAAAAAATAGAACTATGTAGGTTAACTAATATAAGTAAACCTTTATAATTATATTCTATTTAAATATAAATAAAATTAAAAATTGAAGTATCATGGTCACATTGTATACGTCTGCATAAAGTGCATCAAACTGTATTAAATTGTATGAGGTATAATTTTTGTGATTGTCCTACAAGAGTCTGCATAATTCAGATACCTTTTACTCCAGAACACTAGATCTACGACCATTTTCAGTACTTAAATTATGATGCCTTTGGGAAACAGCCCATAATTCTAAGATGATTTGTATGGTCGTTTCTATGCGTTTCAATGTGGCATGCGTCATCGCTTTCCAGTTGTGATATTGTGTGTTATACTGCCATGTGGTACATCAAACATCCATGCTGCTCATCATTCTAGTCCTTTTCTGTGAAACCTTTAAAGGTGTTTGATCATTCAGTTCATTGCAGAGTGGCAGTAAGAGTTCTGTTTGAGCTTTGTCAGGGTGACAAGTCTATAGCTAAGTATTCTATTTACTTCCGTACCATCACTGCTTCCTGTGAATGGAACGAACAAGCACTATGAGACCGGTTTAGGCATGGGTTTCCCTACATTACTGGACGATTTAGTGTATTTGTAGTTGTCATCCTGCTTCTTCAGTGAATCACCTGTACAATCTCCATTCTCTTGTTATGTCACTTTTCCTGAATACACTTTGGAGGTCAAGCCCATGTAGACTGGGAGAAATCGGCTATCTCCTGAGGATAAACATCAACACCTTACCTGAGATATGTGCCTGTTCAGCTTACAACCCGGACACACTGCTGCTTCCTGCCTGTTAATGGAAACACTCAACAGTAATTGAGGGGTTACTATTTGAAAAAATATTCTGGATTGTACTCTCTTCTGCCATCCATGTTTTATTGGACTCAGGAGCTAAGGAAACTTCATGGACATTGAGTTAGCCGCTCAGTGTGGATACTTACTGTTTGTCTTGAAGATCCCATCTCGGCTAGCACCCTCAGTGGCACCCCTTTGGCTTGCATAACTGATGCAACAGCTTTAATCACCTTCATCATCTTAGGCAATCCCAAAGAAGAAATTGGCCACAAGGTTGACTGTTTTCACTCTCAGCCCATTTGTTACCAGTTTACCCCATCCCATGGCAACTATGTTGACTCTGGTGAACTGGTTTTGAAGGTTACTCATTTCATTCCCCCAACTAAATTACTTTCACCTAGGGAGACAGCAGTTGCTGTTGTTGATCACGTCTTTTTTATTCATAGCTGAGTGGTTGAATCAGGACCTGGAATGAGCCCTGCGCTTTGCACGCTTTACAATTCCATGGCAGTGTCATCTTTGGGATTGTCGCCCTTCCAGTGCTGCCTTGGGTATCAACCACCTTAGTTCTGTGTGTCTTTGTATTTCCTTCACCCTTGTGTGTTAAATGGGAATGTTGTTCGTGCTGCTAATTATGCTTGTTGTTTCCTCATGCCTGCGGTTTGTCGCCAGATTGAACATTATATACAGAAAGGAGAAAAAAGTTAAGCTAATATTAATGCTAATAATATTTGAGTAGATCTCCTATCAACTGAAAATATAATTATGAATCTATTACAATAGAGTATGCTCCCTCCTTGTAGTTTCCCCAACTTCTGGATGCCAAGCTTACTACCACTGTAGTTCAGTTGCCACTGGTGTTGCTTACCCCAAAGCATCTGATGCATATTCTTATCACTTTTCTTATATGCTCCTCTAAATCACAGGCAGGACTCTTTCTAAATCTACAGTCATATTATGAAAATTGTGCACAGCTTCTTAGATTAAGGCAGTGACACATCTTACACCACTCTGCCCTATAGGTAAAACATTTAAGACTAGACTTTAACATTTATATGGTTCCATCTCATGAGTTTGTAGAGAGAGAGAGAGAGAGAGAGAGAGAGAGAGAGAGAGAGAGAGAGAGACCACAAACATGCTGTGTTTTGATTGAATTAGGAGGATGTCGGAGAGAGATAACATTGCTATGACTGCAGCCCCTTTCAGCTCCTTTCCTAGAGTAAAAAGCAGTTACTGACTGTCTACACCCCACAATGAAAGCCTATAGAGACCGAGTCACCTTAAAGAAAGGAGGAACACGATACATCTTTCAAGCACTGTGCAGACATTTGGAGAAGGGCGACACTGCATGAAGTGTCCTGACACAAAGCGAGTTATGTGTCTATTAGACTTGCCAACATATCAGAATATTCACACTGGTGCGGTTCACGTTGAACCCGACTAACACCGTTATTACTGCTGGTTGGACGCTAAGTGATACTATGATGTAATGTTCATTAAGCAATAGCCTATACACTAATGCAAGGCAGCTTGATTTCAAACTTTTAACTTTATTTTTAATTTATTTTAACAAAAAACATACCTACTTCATCCATGCATTCTCTCCATAATGGGCTACCGGTCGGGTATTTTGTTGTCCGGGCAAATACATCACTTATTGTGGGTTGTTGCGGGTTTAATATTGGTGTTATATTATCTTTCATCCCTGGACACAGTTTAGCTGCTTCGGAAGAGTAATGACTTTAAATGTGTGTGAATAAATCACAATATCCAATCACATCATCAACACCCTGGCTGAGGGCACATTCTTGTTTTAGTGATTTTATATTGGAAATTAAATTAATACATTTAAAAAACAAAAACACTTAAAAAAAAGACATTTCTAAATTCAAATTGCACTTCAAACTAAACAAAAAAGCAATTAAAATAACAAAGTGATAAAAAATAATAATTTGTATCTGTCTATGACAGGGGAGTCAAACTCAATTCCTGGAGGGCCGAAGCCATCCAGAGTTTAGTTCCAGCCCTGCTCCAAAATGCCGAGTTTTTCCACCCCTGGTCTATGACAACAGGCGGAAAATTAATAACACAAATTAAGAACAATTATAAATGTAAACAATATAGCCGCAAGTGGCAACCATCGGGGTCCAATTACATCATCACATGTGAAGAAATAAACAAAACAATCTGAATTGACAGAAATGATCCAGTGAATGCCAAATAATACAAATTAACAGAATAAATCCTGCTTAAACTAAATTTTTTGAAAATTGGGTACTGAAATTTTAAAGCTTAAAATGCATAAAAAAGGAGCATAAGATTAAACCATATGACTCCAGTGGTTGAATCCATATCTTTCGAAGCAAAGAAATTAGCCTGCCCCTATGTCTCTATGACATTCTGATTGGGAGATATGATCCCACAAAATGAATTGTCTTGTCATAGTAGGAAAAAAACTACTATGCGTATCCCTCCTCCCCAGGTTTTGGCACCAGTGTAAAGAAGTCAATGGAAAGGAGGAGGCGAGAACCGGCTTAACAATATAAATAATAGTTTTAATCATAAACTTAAAAACAACAAACACACACATGACGGACATGTCCGTAAACTATCTCTCTCTCCCTCACCATCACATTTGGTGTCAATATCTGATTCTGTTCAAGAATTATAAAAAAATTTGAAAAGTGGCCACGCCCTTTATGAACGTTCTGGCGTACTGTTTGACGATAAATCAAAATCAATATAAAAATTTTGGGACTCCAGAGAATCTTTCTGGTTTGGTTCCGATCAGGCGAAAGGACTAGGACTAGTAGAAAAAGTCATCTTTTTAAATAATCTAAAGTATTTATTGAACATTTTGTTTCACACCAATGGTCCTTAAAGGAGACCTATTTTTCCCCTTTTTAAAATATGTAATATTAGTCTCAGGTGTCTCCACAATATGTCTGAGAAGTTTCAGCTCAAATTACCCCACGGATCATTTATTATACTATGTTGTAAATGCCTCTGTTTTCGTTTGTGTCTCTTTAAATGTAAATGAGCTGCTGCTCCCCACTCCCTTTCTGGAAGAGGGCTGAGCCTTTACAGCTCGTGCTTTGGAAAATACAGCAACAACAAATCAGAACCAATATGACTGACACCGTAAATACCGTAGTTCAGCCATATATGTATGAACCAGAGTCGGACACTGATAAGGTGACAATAACCTTATTGTTATTGAACGAACAATGTTATTGTGTATAACAAAGTTGCGGTTATGAAACAGACAGTAAGCGTAAAAATAGCGACATAGCTCTGGCCTCCGTGAATACAATCAGAGACAATGGTAACTTTAGCTGCATTAGCAGTGGAATCAGCTAACAAGCACATTCAGAAAGGCGATTTGCAAACATTCACAAAATATAAAGTGTGATACTTACATCTTCAGGATATAAAGCTGGAAAACGAACAGTTGGTACTGATCCATGCTTGAGAATAAAAAAAAATTAAAATCCTGCTTTATATTGACCCTTAATCACAAAGCATTCTGGTGTAAAATGATTTTCACAAACATACACAAATGTTGGTATGTTTTGGGGCACATTTGTTTCAAAAACAAAACTTGTCCACTGCGTCTTCAGTGGCTCTGATGCCGGGAGTACATGAAGACTCTTATGTTAAATTTTACAGCTGACAACAGAACACTTATGACGCTTACGAAGCGGATACATTATTCTTCTCACTGTAGCTGCTTCAGCGCGGAAAAAAATGCCGGACTGTGTGTAGATCACTCCGGGGAGGATATATGATAACAGGGTGGAGTCCATCACCTGTCATGGGTGAGACCTGCTCTAACATGATGTCACGTTTGAGCGGAAATGAAAACCAATCACTTTGAGACACTTTTTGATTAATAGAAATATAAGAAAGAGGAGTGAGTGGACTTTTAACATTGTACTTGGTTGTGTACACACACTGCTTACTCACATTTATGTTCAAACACCAAGTAAAAGTGAATTTTGGATAATAGGTCCCCTTTAAGGTAAAGTTGTTTAGAATGAGGAGATCCACAATATGGCATGAATAACGTGTTTCTTTGTGCAACACAGTAGTATATACAATGATTTACACACAAGTAAAACACCATAGTGCCTTCCGTTGGCCAATTTTTGTCAAAGTTTGCACAGACCTCTTGGGACAAGAGACAAATAGGCGTACCAAGTTTAGTTCTGATCGGCCTTATTTAACCCTATATAAAACCTGCTGAAATCTGATTGGTCGATGGTGGCCACATTTTTAAAGATATGTTACTGTCATCATATAGCTTGTTGGCACCTTTGATAAAGACAGTGCATGCAAAATATCAAGTCGATTAGACCAACGGTTCCATAGTTAGAGCTATTTTCATTTTTTAATAATTATAGCACCACTAAGAGGCAATGCTGTGCAATATTATGTGTGTCCTCACAATGAGCCCATACATACATTGACCAAATTCGGTGATACTATCTTAATCCGTTCAAAAGTTAGATTAATTTTAGTAAAATGGACACACCCACTATGAAAGTTTTGGCATACCGTTTCATGATAAATCAGAATTAAAAAAAATATATTTTATACATTTTCATAATGGGACACTGCTGAGTCTTCCTGAACTGGTTTGGTTCCGATCAGGCAAATGGCCTAGGACGAGTTTGTTTCGAATTTTTTTCAAACAATCAAGAATTGACAGAGGGCACTCTTTAGCATTACGCAAGGAAACAGAGGAAAGAGTTTTGTTTCTAGACTTTACAGTTCAAGAGTTATGGCCCAAAATATATATATTTTTAATTTTATTAGCAAAATGTCCGACAGATATGTGTCTGTACGCTTGAGTAGTGGGGGGATTTGGAACCATCCTGCCAGAAGCAAAATGTGCTTTTATCATATCTCGTTACCACTAGTTGGCACTGTTCCGAAACTGAGCAGGCACCCTAGATTAATGATGCCTATGACAAATAATACGTTTGGTATGAATACGCTAAAGCATTATGGAGATATACCCTCACATCCATTTTGACATGCTCTTCATCCAATTCGTTGAAGCACCATTCGAAAACGGTAAGGTTTATCAAAATTCTGAGAATACAATTTTGTCAAGAGTGTTTCTAGATGATGCAGGCCAATTTTGGTTCAAATTGGACAAACTTGGACAAGTTAGAAAAAGTAGGTTTTTCAGAAAATTCTAAATTCCAGGAAGAATTTTGTGATGCCATGAAAATTACAACATATGGTGCAATCGAATCGGCTTGAGCCAAGGAATCAGAGTAAAATAAGAATTTTGTTTTTAGGACTCACGGTTCAAAAGTTATTACCATAAACATGAGTGCAAATTTGGGCAGTTGATCGCACTAGAGGGTTTGAGGTAGAAAGATCAGATTTGCTGTGGTAACGCATTAGACTGTCCTCTATCTGTGTGCCAAATTTATAACTTTCCTGCAAACGATTCTATGGGCTGCCATAGACTCAAAATCGGAAGAAGCCGATGAATAATAAATATAGCTGCAAGCAGCGGTACCAGGGTCAAGTCAATTTTCGGCACAATGAGCAGCAAAAGGAGCCAATTATCGGCACCATGAGCAGCAAACTTAGCTTTATGACATGTTTTTGGTTAGAGTCCAATGAATAGTGTACAAGGAGTTAAAAAATAACTAAAAATAGCTAGTTCTTATCATTTTTGTCCAGTATGTGGCACTGTTCTGAAACTGCTGAGGTACTATCTGGGAATGATGTTTATCATGCAGGAAAGCGTTCAAGAGTTATAAGACAAAATATAAATTTTCCTATCTCCTGGACAGAAGGGGAGAGTGCGCCAGAACGCTGCAGGTAACCTCAGGGCCTAATGGTGATGACACGTACCAAGTTTCGTCCCAATCCCTCAAAGCGTTGCAGAGGTACAGCCTCAAGTTAAAAAATTTTGTGTTATTCGTCAAATTAATTGAAGCACAATTCGAAAACGGTATGGTTTATCAAAATTCTGTTAATATATTTTTGTCGTGAGTGCCTCTACATGATGCAGGCTAATTTACATGCAAATCAGACAAACAGTCTAGGAGGCGTTCGAAAAAGTAGGGCCTAATGGTGATGACACATACCAAGTTTTGTCCCAATCCCTCAAAGCGTTGTGGAGATACAGCCTCAAGTTAAATTTTGCGCATATTCGTGAAAGCACCATTCGAAAACGGTATGGTTTATCAAAATTCTGTGAATATCTTTTTGTCGTAAGTGCCTTTAGATGATGCAGTCCAATATTTGTGGAAATCGGACAAACGGCCTAGGACAAGTTAGAAAAAGTAGATTTTTCAGAAAATTCTAAACGGCGGAAAACTTTTCGTGACGGAAAATTATGTCATATGATGCAATCAAATAGTCTTTAGTCAAGGAATTTCAAAGAATTTCGTTTCTAGGACTCATGGTTCAAACGATATTAAAATATAAGTGAGTGCAAATTTGGGCAGTTGGTGGAGCAAGAAGGTTTGAGGTAGAGACGTCAAATTTGCTATGGTAACAGATTAGACTTTCCTCTATCTTTGTGCCAAATTTGATAACTTTTATAACTTTATACATTTTATAACCGTAAGCGCTTCTATGGGCTGCCAAAGACTCAAGAGCGGAATAATAATAATAGGAACAATAATGAAAACAATTGGGGTCTTCACCCCTTCGGAGCTTGACCCCTAATAAGAAGAATAAGAAATGGGAAATAAGAAAACGCCACTCATTGACGCCCCCCACCACCACCCATATGTATTTCCTCACTCCTTGAGACATACAGCCGGTGTTTATGACCGGCATTATCAAGCCAACTGCACACTGAGCAACTGCGGTCTGGACGCCACGAACTTGGGCCCCCCGCTTTGCATGCCCGGCCGCACAACACTCACACACATAGGCGGTTGTGACGAGCTACAAGGATGGTCAAAAAGCCTGGATCATGAACGGCATCATGCTGGCACCCTTTGGGAATACGAGCACACTCTACAATTCTGGCATCCTTGTGGGCACTGGCTGGTGGCACCTATCTATCAGACATCTGCAGGTCAGTGGGCTGGGCAACACTCAATACCTTCTAGACTTTTTGGTCTCTGGGTTAAGCCAGTTTCATCCCATGCATTTTCAGGTAAGAATAGGTAAGGTTGTGGGACAGCTGGCAGGGTATACTACTTGTGTACAGCGCCTTTCCCCTCAGTGAGGCGAAGACATGCGCTTCTTTTTCCAAACCTGTGAACCCTGGATGCCTTCCTCCCTAGCCCTGTGGCTCATGAATTCACCGGAGGAATTTGCAGCCAGACCCACTACAGGTACTAATATGCCCTGTACTGGGATTTGGTGCTCCACAGGTGCTGACTACTCTGGTAACCTCTGTGATGTATTTTCCGCAGTATGGAATTCCTGTTTGCAGAGCTTTCTCTGCCCCGGTCATTGTGTTTATAGAGCTCCTTCCCTTCAAGGCAGAACCTACCACTGCGCCTCTTCCATGTGTGCCGGATGAGCGCATGTGTCGTATTGCCATGTTACCTCCCCTTCAGGCAGGATGTGGTCTCCGTGGGGTCTTTTTCCCCCTGAAAGTATAGGAAAGGAAAAGAACACCTTCTCTGATGTGTATAATAGTGTTAGATGGCCCCAGCTGAATCTAATACTCTAGAGAGAAAAGGCAGCCTGCTCCCATGCTAGTTACGTCATATATATATATATATATATATATATATATATATATATATGCTAACAGCCTTTGAACTGGCAAAGTTTGGCCACTTTAAAGTATCAAGTTGAGCTTTTATTACCACGGTGCATTGTTATTGGGGACTTTGAATATTTTGCAGGTAAATTAGATGACACTGAATGTAAGGTACTGTAACTGAATAAACCAAAAATAACATATTTAGCTTCCTCATTTTACCTGTTTTGATTTTACACTTCTGAAATCTAAGTAAAAATTCAAAACTTCAATAGGAGTCTGTCAAAGCAAGGGGAAGAACTTGATATTGATAATAGTTAAATAAGAAAACAGAATGATCTCTTTCAGGCAAAATATGAAGTGTTTTCTACATTTATTTCACTCTCTCGCTCTCTCTCAGTCTTTCTACTTCTGTTATTTTCCTTGTCGCTATTGCTTTCTAATTCCTCTCATTTCTCCACTCTCAACATATTCTATCCCTCTGCTGACTGGCATACATTTTCCTCTCGGTAGTCAAACAGTCACATGACACTAACAAAAACAAGTAACACAATCATTACCTGAAGCAAATCCACTGTATGTGTTTGTGTAATTGTACACAGAAAACCTGACAGATATGTCCCTTGCCTAAGGAGACACTACTACGTGTATATGTGTGCATACCGCATACACAAGAATTTCATTTATATGCTTTAGGAAGTGTACTGTAGGTAATATGCATATACCTGCCCTTCAAATCAATGAGGGTCAGTTATTAACAGATAACCTACACATAAAGTTCTTAAATGCTTAAATCAGTGAAAAGCTCTGTTTGACCACTGTGCTCCTGAGATACAGGTTTAATAATTGCTTTGCACGGCCATAGCAAAAGTCGGATGGTTTATTCCAAAAACCTGGCTGGACAACAACATGTCCTTCTGTACAAACTAGGTGAGCATTTCCTAGACAATGACATAACTCACTGCTTAATCACTATAGTTTGATACATCATTTAAAAATTAAGTAGTCAAGAGTAACTGTGTCGCACATCCATCATTCGAACCACGTTGATTCAACAACAAAGAGCTGTCATTGATGACTTAACAAAGTGGTGGTGAAATAACTTCTGCTAAATATTAACACATTTAAATGCACTCTACAATATGGAAAAACCTTTCTTCTCAGGTGAATGCATCTTTTTTTAAAGGATTTTTAGATATTTAAAAATATTTGTATTTTTAATGTTATGTTCTGCATACAGCATAGTTGCTAAAAAAATGTAGGTTGTTTTAAAAGAGTTTTACATATTTATATTGGATAACAAGCCAAAACAAATCAAAAGCATATTTTGTTGCAGTGTATAATGGGGCAAAGACTACATCTCTCACATTTCTGTTCACTTCAATCCATCTTTAACTCACAAAAAACCAACTCTCTCCTATTAACAAAGCTGCGTATTGCCAATTTTCTTCATGATAAATAATGCACGGTGACATATATTTTGATTCAATAAGGGCCAAAACATTATAATCTAGCTGCATTAAGCCTGCATTCTCGAAGCACTCCTGAAAAGGAAGACCCAGGGAGTCAGACCTTTGCTCCGGAGCTGGTACCAAGACCACTCTGTTGCCCGTTGGAGGTCTGGCAGGAAAATCCTTGTTTTCCCACATTATTAATAAAAGAGTGATTTCCCCACTTCCTGGGTCATCCAGCCGGTGTGCGCCGTTCTCAAGGCATCCCGGCACCAAAAACCACAGTCCCGGCTCCCCGAACTCAGTTACTTATCCTACGGACCCGCAACTGCCCATCCCTGGCAGGCTGGCTCTGACGAGTTACGAGGACGCCTTCACAGGACCTTCACAGTCTTCATTTGACACAACGTTGAGTGAGTGACAGAAGGGGAACCTATGTTACATTAAATTAGATCAAACATCTATTCGGCAACGAGCATTTTTGTAGACAATTTTTTTTATTGTTGATGCTGTCGACTAATCGTTTCAGATCTAGTTCCAACCACACAAATTTGCAGTGCTGTTTGCGAATGTTCGTTGGAACTATGGTTTCGCGAAACACCAAATCTTTGAACTATGCTGGTAGCAATGCAACCTGCGACCAAAGTTGGCTAGCGATGCTTTTGAGAAACGCACTCCAGGACTTTTAATCTGAATAAGTGACATCACTCACTGTGACATTTATGATTGCCATTCGAACCTGGAGTTGTCTGGTTCTCTTAATAGAATTGTAATCCAGTTTCTATTCCAGATCCTCCACTAAAATCATCACTCAAGTGTCATTATAGGAAGCGGTTACACAATAACTCTCTTTTAAACACATTATTTATAGTCCTTATTTAATCCTTTATGAATCTTTTATCAGTCTTGGATAATGCCCAGAGGCAAACTGATTGCATTTTCTCTTTTGCTGTCATCAGCTATTGTCATTGAAAGCTGCCTGAACTTGATTGTTCAAAAAAAAATCATGTTAAAGGAAAACATTCTTGTGCAGGATCAGATTATTCAAGATAAGAATGTTGCCTTCATACAATACAAGTATAAATTCTTGAACATAGGTTGAGTCTTTTCGTGGCATTTTTTCATTGACAGGGATCAAGGAGGTCTTAATATCTGGATAAAGTTACCTGTTCAATTAATCTAATTGCCAGTTGTTTTGCTGGCACAAGAACCCATGAAAGTGCACAAATTAAATATATATATGTGAAGGGATTACTTGAAAGGAGGAGGCAATAACCGGCTTGACAATATAAATAATATTTTAATGAAAAATTTAAACAAAAGACACAAACACACACATTATTCGTCTGCTGCCCGTAAACTATCTCTCTCTCTCGCACCACCATTCGCAGTTGGCCTTTATCCCTCTCGGAGGCTTCATTAGCCTGATAAGGGACCGGGTGTGTATAATCACGACCCGGCCCCACCCTCCACCATGTCACAATATAAAAATAAATACATACACCGGGCAACCAAATGTTTGGAATAATGTACAGATTTTGCTCTTATGGAAAGAAATTTGTACTTTTATTCACCAAAGTGGCATTCTACTGATCACAATGTATAGTCAGGACATAAATAACATGAAAAATTACTATTTCAATTTGAAAATAAAATTCTTAAACTACTTCAAAGTGTTCTTGTTGAAAAATCCTCCACATACAGCAATGAGAGCTTTGCGGAACCTTGTCATTCTAGCTGTCAGTTTGTCCAGATTCTTAGATTACATTTCACCCCACGCTTCCTGTACCATTTGGCATAGATGTCTTTTCAGGCACTTCTCATGCACCTTACAGTCTAGCCGATCCCACAAAAGCTCAATGGGGTTAAGATCCATAACACTCTTTTCCAATTATCTGTTGTCTAATATCTGTGTTTCTTTGTCCACTCTAACCGTGGCTTTTTCTTTGTAATTCTCCCCATAAGGCCTGCACCCCTGAGTCTTCTCTTTACTGTTTTACTTGAAACTGGTGTTGAGCGAGTAGACTTCAATAAAGCTGTCAGCTGAGGACATGTGAGTTGACTATTTCTCAAACTAGAGACTCTGATATACTTATCCTATTGTTTAGTTGTACATCTGGGCCTTCCACATCTCTTTCTGCCCTTGTTAGTGCCTGTTGTCCTTTTTCTTTGAAGACTGTAGTGTACACCTTTGAATGAAATCATCATTCAAATATTTTTTTGGCATTTTCAAGCATTGTATAGCCTTCATTCCTCAAAACAATGATTGACTGCCAAGTTTGTATACAAAGCTGTTTGACCTTAAGACATGCCAGTCTATTACATACTGTGGAAACTCAAACACAAACAAACACAAAGACAACGTCAAGCTTAATTTAATGAACGAAATAGCTTTCAACTGTGTTTGATGTAATGGTGAGTGATTTTTACCAAAATAATAATTTAACATGATTACTCAAGGATAAGATGTTGTAGTGATGGCTGCTGGAAATGGGGCCTGTCTAGATTTGATCAAACCTTTTTCAAATAGTGATGGTTCTGTTTTTTACATCAGTAATGTCCTGACTATACTTTAAGATCAGTTGAATGCCACTTTGGTTAATGAAATTACCAATTTCCTGTAAAAAATCTGTACATAATTCCAAACTTTTGGCTCCCAGTATATATATTTACATTTAGTCAGAATACACAGGTTTAGTTACAACATTTACCAGAAAGTGCTAACTGCTCCAACAGGTTCAGTGTTTCAATGACAGATACAACTAAATTTTGACTAAGTACAAACAAATCACACTGTCAAAATCTGTCATATGCAAATAAATCATTAGAATGTATCTACTTTTACATAAAGTTTTAAATGTTCTAGAGAATGACATGCACTTTTCTTTAAAGTCAGGCATACAAACGTAGAAGAGTAATTCGATTTGTAGGTATCTACAGTATGTTTTCTCTTGCCTCACTCTCCCTCTATGTGTGATAATGATGATGCACCTCTGATTCTCAGGAGTGCCTTCTCTTTTCCTGTGCTTTTGATCTGCGGTTTCACAGGTCAAAAGGCATGCTAAGAAATCTCACTTGCAGTCAGGTTCATTTGTCAGACACCAGAGTACATGGGCTCATTACCACAGAACTTCAAAGGGACGTGACCCCTGGTGCCTTTAAAGTTTGCCAGAGAGTATTCTGGACATCTCCCGAAAGCAAGTACTCCACAATTACATTAACTCCAATGTCTGAGATCAGCTCAGTGGCAGTAAGAGGCAGATTTTAGAAACATTTAGCAATGTGACATGCTGCAACACACTCTACGTGCCTTTGAATGGTTCTAAATGACTACGACTAAAGTGTGCTATGTGCATACACTATATCTGCAGAAATTAGAAAGTGATTTTATTAGAATTCAAAATTTGTTGTTGCAGTTGTGGTTTACTTTTACACATCTCGTAGCTGAGTAATTTAAGTGACATACATTCATGTTGGTGCACATATTAACAAGTTGCAGTATTAACATTGCAAATATAAATAGCGTAGAAACAGCATTGCAAGTATAGAATTTGAGCGCTTAGCCCAAAGGCGAAAATCGCATGGGGGGGGGGGGTCAGGACCCCCCCCAATCTGAGGGTTGTCCCCCCCTAAAATATCATTAAAATATGTGTATTGTAAATAATATAATGATATATTCTTAAGATAATTGTTTAAGAAATAAAATAATACAAATGCAAACGGGGCAACAACAAAAAACCCCTTGGTGTCCCCTGCAAAAATTGCTCTTGAGAATTGTTATGTTTATTGTCCCCCCCAACATTTTGATGACATTTTCGCACCTGGCTTAGCCTATTTTTGCTTTGCAGCACACAATGTAATCAGAAAACTTGGTAACAATGGACTGTAAAACTATTTATCAACTCAATCCTTATGCATTATGACTGAATCCAGATGATTTAAGCAGTTTACAGCTTACAATCTGGGGTTTGTGTTCAATCAAAATTATTACCATTTAGATGTAAATGGGCCACATTTACATTCAAATGATAATTAATTTACCTCTCCTTATGTAAACTAGATTTCATGATGATCGAGTTTGGAATAGTTCTCAACCGTCCACTCCTAATAACTATTTTATGATTTATAGTCGTTATCAAAGCAAATATTCAATGTGTGAACTCAGAAATAATTGTTGTTGTTTTTTTTTTGGTATAGAGCTGCAGTTATATTATGCAGCAGAAATGTTGTCAGTGTGATAGCTCAAGGCGTGCCTGTTATTGCAGTTGTACTGCTACTATACTGACGTGCTGCAGATGCATGATTTGTGAAACAGGCTGTATTGGAGCATGTGTCCCAGGCACACATAGAGCTGTGGTGCTCACACAAACCATACTGGCTTAATTTACGTCCTGACCTCAACAATCTCCAAATATGGCACTTACTTTTTGCACAGATTTGCTGTTGTGATATTTGGTTTTGAGACACAGGAGAACCAAAGAGGCATGTCGCTATTTATGTCCAAATTATACCGATACCGGCTTATGCACTTGTACTAAAAATTGCTACCATCTGACGTAGGAATGTGATTAAATAAATATTAATGTCCTAGTCAGAATATTTAAACAAAAATGCTGTGATTTAATGTGGTAATATATAGTTTGCATGTGCAGCGTTTTAAATGTGAGTGTTTGTGTATGTATGGAGCCTGTGTTGTGCAGGCATAAAGACACAAATTGCTCATACATTTTAGAGAACCTTGACTCGGACATGGAAAATATAATCATGAGCATTGCATGCTCTGTTTGTAGCAGATGACAGCAGGCAGATCGCTAATTCACTTTTTAGCATGAGGCACATACAGACTACATATTTATTTATTTAAATAGCAGCCTTTTGCATCACTTTGAGACACTTAGTGACTGGCTTTTCCAGAGTAGAAAGCTACCGTCATAACATCAGAGCTCCTTGGACATAACAACACAGAAACTCTTCAAAATAAAAGCTCTGCCTAAATAAAAGCTCAAATTAAATGAAAAAAGGAAGACAGAAATATATCACTACAGTATAGTTATGCAATATTCACTGTTATACTACAGCTAATAATAACAATAAATCAATAATAATTGTATTATATTTAAGCAACATCTCACATCTTTCATACTTTGTCATGCAGCACTTTATTTGACAAAAATAACTCCAATGTTGGATTGTGTTGTAAGGTTCTATATAAAATAATAATAATAATAACAACTTGTATTTATAGGCGCCTTTCAAGATTCTCAAGGACATCTTACAGACATAATCAAGTTTACAGGAAGAAAAGATAAAAACCTAAAATCACATATAAAAATTTGCATTATCATAGGAATATGTACAGTCATAAATAAGAGTTATTTGTAGAAACCTTATGTAGGTGGGTTTTGAGGAGGGACTTGAAAGTGGAAAGGCGATCACAATTACGGATATCTGGCGGTAAAGAGTTCAGAGTCGTGGAGCAGCACTGCTAAAGGATCTGGAACCCCATAGAAGTCAGAAGAACAGAAGGTATCACAAGAGAGAGAGAGAAACAGGATCTAAGAGTGCGGGTAGGAGAATATATATGAATAAGATCTAGAAGATAGGAAGGTGCTAGGCTATGAAGAGCCTTGAAGGTCAATAACAGAATCTTGTAATCAATACGAAGTTTAACAGAGAGCCTGTGAAGTTGTTGAAGAATAGGAGTTATATGGGCAGAGTTAGAAGTTTGTGAAATAATCTGTGCAGCCGAGTTTTGTACCAGCTGTAATTTATACAGAAGTTTTTGGGGTAGACCAAATAAAAGGGAATTGCAATAATCCAAGCGGGACGTGACCAGAGCATGTACGAGAGTGGTAGAGCTGTGAATTGAGAAGACGATTTATGTTGCGCAAGTGGAAATAAGCAGACCGGGTAATATTATTTACATGTGCTTCAAAAGAAAGAGTGCTATCCAGAATGACACCCAGACGCTTAACTTTCAAACAGGGAAGTACAGTGGAATTGTCAATGGTCAGAGAAAAACTTTTTGATTTGGCAAGATTCGACTTAGTACCTACAAGAAGAACCTCAGTTTTATTACTATTGAGTTTGAGAGAGTTACAAGAAAACCATGATGCATTTCAAGTAAATAGTTATGAAGGGAAGATGGTGGGAGAGAATAATTTGGTTTGTTGGAAATATAGAGATGGGTGTCATCAGCAAAGCGAGTGAATTCCAAATTTCCTAAAACTATTGCCAAGAGGTAGAAGATATATTATAAATAATAAAGGTCCCAAGATAGATCCCTGTGGAACACTAGTAGTAACTGGAGAGCACTGTGAAAGAAAAATGTTCAATTTAACAAACTGAGTGCGACCAGAGAGATAAGATTTAAACCAAGCAAGAGACGTTCCGCTAATACTAATGGATGCTAATCTCTCTAAAATTATGTTGTGTGAGATAGTGTCAAAGGCTGTGCTTAAATCAAGAAGAATGAGTATTGACAGAAGTCCTGCATCAGCTGAGATTAACAGATCATTAGTGATTTTGACCATAGCAGTTTCAGTGCTGTGATGTGAGCGGAAACCTGACTGGAACTGTTCATAAAGGTTATTAGTTTGAAGATGTGTGTGGACCTGAGAAGCAACTATCCTTTCTAAAATTTTTGAAAGAAATGGTAAATTGGAGATAGGTCGGTAATAAAAGCACTTAATTTGATAATAATAATACAATATCATGTTGAAAATTAATTGTTATACATTCATTTGATTAACGTTTTAATGAATTTATTTATTTAAACACCATTTTGATGATAAAATTAAAAATAAACTGTTAATATGGAGAGAAAAAAAAACAGGTATCGGACTAGGTATCAGCGAGTACCATAAGAAAAAAAGAAAATTATAAATAAATAAATAAATATTGGCACTCATACTGGTTCTCAAAAAAAGGTATCAGGATATCCCTAGCCCAAATACTGCTCAGTAGAGGGCATATTTCATTTGAGAGGTAGTACAGAGTGAAAAATAACAAAAATGTGGGTTTCCTGTAATTAAAAAAAGAATAATAATTTTGCCTCTTTTAAGAACTTGACAATCATTTTATGGAAAACATACATAAACCGTATACAGTATATATACTGTATATAATAAAAAAAATCAATAGTTCAGTTAAAATGAAAACCAGTTGAACCGTAACCAGAGGTGTGAATTACAAATACTCACATTACTGTAATTAAGTAGTTTTTCCCAGGATTTTTCTTTTTAAGTAGTTTAAGAATTTTATACTTTTACCTTTACTTGAGTACATTTAAAGTGCTGTAATTGTACTTTTAATGTGTTATTTTCCCACCGTCTGAGTTCGCTACTTCCCTGTCCTGATTTTATTTTTATCTATCAACATGATTTGCTAGGGTGAGTCTGGTGACTCCCATCAAATTAATTCACAGATAAAAAACTTGAACAGCGGCTGTAGATCAGGCACCAACTGTTATGGATGTGGAGGATGTCTCAAACATATTTCAACACCTGAACATCACGGAAAGTTGCCGCACCTGAAAGGGATTTTCACAGTGAAAAAGGCCAATTGCTTGATTGTGTCATGTGAGTTTAACTTGCTCTAGGCAGATATCATCATTAATCCTGCCTCTAATTTTAAGAAACATATCGAGGTAAATTTAATATTTCTGCTTACTATACTCTATAATGTAGCCTGTAAATTAGCTATCTATCACTGAAATTATTTGGTGGATGTGTGAGATTATGTCTTGATGTTTATCTGAAAGAAATAAGAGAGAGACGTAGCACCTGGACCAATCAGACACAATTATTCATTATTTTATGAATAATCCAACAGACGTCTTAAGACTGTAACAAGCAAAGGTCCAAGTAGGCCCAAGCAGACTCCGAGATGTCTACTCTCCCACTGATCATTATCAGCTTTTAATCTCTGACACTGGTCCAGCAACTACTGGACATCAGAGACATTCCAGGTGGGGGAGGGTAGACACATGCAAAGCAAAGGAGAGTAATTCACTCCATTTCCCTATAGGAAAGACACATAATGTCCATAAAACAGACTTTTATTCATTAATTGATAGACAAACTGTTCTATAAATGAACATGCATAACCCCAGGACATTGTGTGTATGATTATTACTGTCTTGTATAGTGTATGTTGTACTGTATACTGCATGCTTTATGACAGAACCACTAGATAATGTAAAATTATTGGTATTATGCTTCCTATCAAATTAATCCTTGTGCAATGCCCTGCACATTGGTGTATAACACATCCTTATACCATGTGTAGCGTGTGCACAGGTCAGGTTTGGGGAATGTACAATTAATATTACTGATCGAAATCAATGATTAATCGTACGGGTGACCCGGACACCACTACATATTAAAAACGCCTTAAACCTTAAAAGGAAGGCTCATATAGTCCAAGAGTCTGCTTCAAAAATATATAGATAATTAAACACAACGAATTATATTTAATTAGGAATATATATTCTATGCAGACAGGCTATATTAATTTTAATAACCCGTAATGGAATTGACCCGTAGGCTACACGCAACCAGTCAGTTCGATCCGCCGAACCACTTTATTCGGTACTTTGATCAATTCTCCAGAGGGGTTATTCCTAGTTATAAGCCTACTCATCAAAAGCACGTTAACTTACTTTGATAATATCAGCTCAGTAGCTTAAAATCGCACATTAAAGAGGCTTTGTTTTGTAACCAACACACACAGACAATTACGCATATAATTGAGTTTAATACAAGGCACTATGATATATCAGTGCAATTGACAAACATACATATAACACAGAATAAGCATAAAATAAACGAAATAAATGCAGTAAGGGAAAGTGAAGAATTATTGGAGGTATGGCAAACTTATTACAACAATTAACCCTTTAAGAGCCAGCAACTGGAATTACACACTTTAACGCGTTGGAATTTCAGGTGAAATCATACTTGCACACTAGACCTTTTTGTGTTGCTTGAGCGAGACTGCGTGTCCTCGTGGCGTTCTTGAGACAGAGGACTTCGGTGCGGTGTTTCCAGAGCGTGGAGTTGAATAGTTGACGAGTGTTCCAAGGAGTTCCAAGGAGAAGATCGGGAGAAGAAGTGAAGTTGGGAGTTGGGTTGAAGAGCGCGGCAAGAGAGTTCGAAGAAGAGATGAGCAAGAAGAGAGAGCGAGTCAATGCTGGATCTGACCTTTAAAGTAGGGAGGTCACGCCTCCTGTGTGAGAAGTGACCCAATGAGGCCCCTCCGTTTTGGGCGCGAATTTGCTCCCTTTGTCTGGTCAAAGCTCATTTGCATACTTCATGATTTAGTCAGACCTTCTCTTTGAACAACTCAAAAGATGATAAAAACTAACAGAACACAGTTCTAAGGTTATCTTATATGTATATTCCGTTAGGACACATCGTAAGGTTTAATTTGATACCAAGAAAAATGTGTTTGGTATCACTTAAAAGGAATATACACCCTTGGGCTGTTAAATATGAAACCTCAGGGTTTAAAACTACACACATGTTAAACCATTCTACTAGTTTTGATCTAACACCAAAATGCACAGCACACAGGGATTAAAACACTTTTCATTAAAAATAAGCCCTTTTAGGCTTTATGGGAAAGGCACACACATTTCTAATTCAAAGTTCCACATGGTTTTTCCTCACATGGTAACACGAGGATGTCACATGTGTGTGGGGGGGGGCATCACGAGGATCCTCTGTCAATAGTTGGATTGTCTCTCTGACAACAGTTCCTCGTACTAACACAGACCATTTCCGTGATCTTACAGAGGTCCTTTTGTCTCCAAAATAGCCGAGTCCATGATTCTCCATTCATTGATTCCTCCAGACGCTACACATGCATTGTATGCTTGTTATATTAATCAGAGCATAAAGGGTTACAAACTGCCAGCTTGCGTCAATCATGCAAATGATTTAGCTTCCAAACAAAGGAACTTTTCCCGCTGGAAAATTGCACCTTTCTCATTGGTCAAGCCAAACTCCAGAGGAGTGACATCCCTCAGGATTTAAAGGGCACTGTTGAAGTGACCTCATTCTCTCTCTCTCACGCTCTCTCTTCCCTCTTCCTTCTTTTCGTGGTTACTGGTCATGTGGGACCGGAAACACCCGGTTCGACCGCAAAGTCGCGGGCCGGCAGGCCTCAACACATCGAGCCATGCGTAACTTCCTCGACCATAACAGAGTCAAACTAACACAGCAAATTCATCATCATTTCTTTATTCAATGCGGAAGAAGTTGATTGCAACTTCAACACCATCGACTCAAGGAACAATCAAGACTTTCTCCTGAGGCTGCATCCGGCGCTCTCTCATCAGCCAAGGCATTGCAATTATCATACAATTAACTAACAAACAGAGGTTTAGTATAAGCAGTGAACCCCTTTGATAACAAAGGTGCCATGAAGTAATAAATTGATGGTTCTTTCAGATTGTTAAATTACTCTTTTCTTAGCTTCATTCCCCAGTTCTGTTCTGGTTTCATTCACTTTCACTTTTCCATTTCTCATGTATATGGGGTTTGTGTGTATGTGTTTATTTAGATTAGTCATGTGTTCGTGATTTTGTTAAATAAAGCTTTTGTGTACATTATTGCAAATTGATTCTGGTCTGCGTGTAAATCAACATCAATTTAACAATTTGATCACAGGTACATGCTAAGAAAGTGTTATTTTTCTGTGGCCACAAAAAAATATTGTTTCCGAGAGTTGATAGACAATCAATACTGAGTGTTCTCTGGATGAACCGATTAATAGATTGTAATATTAATTCAGCTACATCAAGTTAATTCTATTAACTGATCCAAATATTGATAATTAATTATAACAAGTTGTGATTATGTCTTCATATTTCCCTTTTTAAAGATAATTTGACTTTGGAATATTTTGATAAATAATCTCATCCCTGTTTTTAAAATAGTTAGTTTCAAAGCTACACCTAAACATGTGTAATATTATTTTCAATAAGCCATGAGAATACTATTACTCCAATAAGTGAATTAATCATAATTCCCATATTAAAGCTTATTACTTACAATAGAAATTGTGAGCTGATACAACAAGATGTTGTATTATGATTTTAATGGTGGATTAATTAATTTTAATGATTTTAATAATCTAGTTATTTGTTAATACATTTATCTGATTTATAATGGTTGTCGAACGCAATTAATTCCATTATAAATTTCCTCACATGATAATGTAGAGTAAGGACAGTTTATTTAATTTCTAGCTCACACATACTGTTTCTCTACATATAATGGTGGAGGTAAGCGGGCACTTTAACCCAGTGTTTCCCAACTTTTTTCTGCCACGGCACACTTTTTATGACTAAAAAATTATACGGCACACCACTATCCCACATTGGCTAACAATCGTCAATATTTTTCCTTTTCAAGAACTTGTCCATGTTTCCTGTCCATCTTAGTAGCGTAATGTTTGGAATTTGGCTACACAAAAAAATAAAACACACAAGTCACATACAGTGCTTGCGTTAGTCTTTCTTATCATCTGTCATTTAGACGTACAGGGTCGTAAAAATTCCGTCATAATCCATTACTACCCATCATTTAAATTTTCTTATTTTAATGAAAATAAGACATTTAATAGCTTTTATTTTCATATGTTCATGTTGTTCATTTTTAATCATGAACTCACAGGATGAGCATATAGCAGAATATGCATTTATTTATTTATGGAAAGAACAGATGAACAACAGAGACACCTCACAAAGCAGATGAAAGTTTTTTCCCCACAGTGACAATGGAGGCCACTAAAATATGAACAGCGCAATATTACAAAAATCAAATATGATTAAAATATGAACAAAACACGTAAAAAAATATCTGAACAGAACTCAGTCGACAACTCAAACCTTCCTCCTTTTCCACATCGACTTAAACTGGGTGCTCGCCTGTGTGCAATCAACTGCATCAAGGGAGACTGATGCTGAGGCAATTGTCATTAGATTTTGCGTCTTTGCCTCAGACAGACAACTTCTATTGGTAGTTTTAATTTGGTTCTGGAGGCTGAACCCAGCGTCTAGCGGTGCATTGCCCTCCACGTGACTTGCAGAAACCGTCACAGAGGGGCGATTTTACGAGTTTCCACTTAAAAAAGCAGGAGGTTTGCAGAATAAACATTGAAAACGTGTATTTGGAAGAGAGAAAAAAGCTTGCAGTTGCTTTTATAGCAGGAAGTAATAAAAGGACATAATAAAAGAATTTGCATGTTCTTCCCCCGGACATATGGTTATAAAAGTAGGGAATCATGCATCTGTCCATTCAGGTTTTGCACTGAGGAGCCGAGAGTAAGGTTCGGCCATAGCAGTGGCTCGGTTCAGTGTTGTGGCCAGGGGGACACAACGTCTCATTCCCTCCATCAGGGAACGGAGGTTACAACAGTAACCTAGACGTACCCCGTCTGTTGATCACTTCGACATTGTGTCGGTTTTGGCTGCGTCAGGCAGCACGTACCCTTCCCCAACGCCCCATAAAATCATCATAAACTTTTTAGGTTCCCGGCACCCCGAAGGCGGGAACAAAGCGACGTGCCAAGCATGGAAGCAGGTCGCACCAGCCGTGCCTTTTTTCTCTATGTCTCTAGCATAGAGTTAAAGTGGCTGGGACCATCTTAACGCTATCACACACATTGGGGAAGGCATTATTTTCAAACTTCTATTGTTTCAGGGGGAAAAGACCCCACAGAGACCACCACCTGCCCAGGCTGGGGGGAGGTAAAGAGTGGCGAAATACGTCATATGGGTTTTCAGGCCACAAGTGGGAATGGTGCAGTGATAGATCCTACCTACTGCGAGGGAGGAGTTGCTACAAACACAGTGACTGGGGGGCAGCAGGGACTGCCCAAGGGAGACATGGGTCCACCCGCAGGACTGTACAGCGGAAAATACACACAGGGGGATTAATCCACAAGACCCAACCTGTGGAGCACCTATTCTGGTACAGAGTAATTTTAGTACCCGTTGTGGGTCTGGTTGGGGAATTCCTCTGCTGAAGACCAGAGGGCTATGGAGGAAGAACATCCAGGGTGCGTGAATCTAGTGGACTCTCCTGGGGAAAAGTGCGCACATGATCACCTCAGTGGAGGGTAAAGGTGCTATGTGCTCCGCATTTCCAAGTTCTACGCGCTTGAGATTGCAGAATTTCGTAAAGGTATTGGGTGTTGCCCAGCCCGCTGCTCTGCATGTGTCTATGCATATGAGGTGCCGTTGGCCAGTGCCCATGAGGATGCCACACTTCTTGTCGAGTGTGCACGAACCTGCAAGGGGGCGGCCATGGCCTGGGAGTGATTGGCCAATGCGATGGCATCAATGACCAAGTGGGAAAGCCTCTGTTTGGAGACAGCGTTCCCTTTCTGCTGTCTACCAAAGCAGACAAAGAGCTGCTCAGAACATCTAAAGCTCTGTGTGCATTCCACATAGGTACGCAAAGCATGCACCAGACACAGCCATAACAAGGCTGGGTCTGCCTCCTCCCGGGGCAGTGCTTGCAGGTTCACTACCTGGTCCCTGAAGGGAGTCGTAGGAACCTTGGGCACGTAACCCGTTTGCGGTCTTAGGACGACATTGGTGTCTTCAAGGAGAGGGCTTTGAGCTCGACTGATTCTAGCGGCTTGAAGGGGGGTCTCTGAAGGCCTGAAAGGACCATGGAGAGATTCCATGAGGGGAACAGGCATGGCCTTGGAGGGTTCAGCCTCCGGGCGCCTCTAAGGAACCTGATAATCAGATTGTGCTTTCCTAGGGGCTTACCGTCCACTGCGTTGTGGTGAGCTGATACCGATACCTACATAAACCTTTAAGGTGGAGGGGGACAGCCTCTCCTCCAACATCTCTTACAGAAACGAGAGCACTGACCCGACTGCGCATCTCTGCAGGTCTTCAGATCGGGAAGAACACCAATTTGCGAACAAGCGCCACTTTAGAGCATAAAGTTGCCTGGTAGAGGGAGCTCTGGGTTGGTTGATCGTGTCTACAACAGCAGGTGGTAGGCCACTTAGATCTTCCGCATCCCATCCAGGGGCCAGACGTCATTACATCGATCGTGATAGCAAGACAACCACTTGTTGGTTGTTCTAGATAAAATATAAAAGATTGACTCTTTATTTCCAGGCGTCTGTAGCTGCGTGCTGTTTGATTGACAGGCGGCAAATGTTTGTGCGCTAATGCGGTTACGTGCCTAAACGATCAAATACACTTTATAAATCCACCAATGGCCGTCTTGGTGAGGCATTAATGTAAACGCAGTCGGTTTTGGTCTAAAGTGAGCTTAAACAGTGGGACAAAATGCGTATTTACATCAAAATGTTGGACATGAAGTGTACATTTAACAGAATTGAGCACTGTCTAGTAGGCTATGTCATATAAAGGCTATTAATCAAACAACAATAACAAGGAAATAAGAAAACAACTCACTAGTTTTGGCTGAATAACCTGAGTAGCTTTGCAGGCTGAATAACCTGAGTAGCTTTAAAAGTATTAATGTAATAGACTAAAACAGTGACATTTTTAATAACAATATTTTTTAATAATATTGTTAGTTTTTTTTAATTTTTTATAATACCAACCCCTGATATAGAGATTGTGTTCATTTGTGTAGTAAATTACTAGGAAAGTAGAGATGATAAAATAATTGTAATTATATATATATATATATATATATATATATATATATATATATATATATATATATATATATATATATATATATATATATATAGTTTTTTCTAATGCCTGATAGATAAGTGTCAACCTTTGTAGAGAAATATATCAGGCAGAACGTTCCACCAGTCACAAACTTCAGAAAATTGTGCATCATACATTAGAAAGCGAACACAACTATTTCTGGGCTTAACAGATACAAGAACTAAATCAATGTGGAACATTGTGTCAGGATGCCGGTTTGATCAACCTCGTTGTGTTTGTGTCTGTGTCGTTGTTCGTCCATAGCGCTTCGCTGTCTTGTTTGTCCACCCGCGCGCTTCGGCGCATGGTGTTTGTGTTCGTTCACCATGTGTGTGTCGGCACGTGTTGTTTTCCATGCGCGCAACTGTCAGCTGTCGCCCCTCCCTCTTGTTACCTTGTTAGCTCAACATTACACTCACGTGTCACTCCTCATTAGCCTCTCTTTATATTCCCCTTGTGTTTTTTGTCTCTTGCCAGATCGTGTTTTTGCACGTGTTATTCACGTCGAGCTAATCTTGCTCTTTCTTGCTATTTTTGGTAATCTAGTTTCGTCAAGTTTTATTTTTTCTTCTATTTAGATTTGCTTTGGATTCCTAGGGTTTTCCTATTTTGCTTTTCTTTTGCTGTGTCTTTATCCAGTGTAGAGTATGAGGGATAATCATTAACTCATTGATTCTGAATACAATGAACCCACTGTTAAACTCCTGTAAGATCACTGAAATGGCACCCACTAGTCTGTGGAGTACAATGCGCTATTGACAAACCCCCTTGCCCATGTGACTCAAATCTACACTCCAAATCCTCGTGTTGTACCATGTGAGCAAGGCACGTGAAAGTTGGCAACAGAATGTGTGTCTTTCATTTTAAAACCTAGAAGGGTTTATTTTTAAGGAAATACGTTTAATCCCTGTATGTTGTGTATTTCTGATGTTAGATTAAACTAGTAAAAATTTGTTTAGTTGTGTTAGTTAAACTCTGGAGCTTTAAATAAGGGTCTTAAAATGTATATCCACTTTTAAGTGTACTAAATACACGTTTCTTGGTATCAAATTAAACCTTACGACTTGTCCTAGCTGAATATATATATATATGGTCACATTAAAACATATTCTGCTATGTGTTACCATCGTTTGAGTAATTCAAACCACATCCAGGACTCTGTCGTAAAGTATGCAAATGAAGAGCCTTGGCAGAACAAAGAAACAAACTCGTGCCCAAAATGGAGGTGTCTCATTTGGTCACTTCTCCCAAAGGAGGTGTGACCTCCCTGCCTTAAAAGTCAAGCTCCAACTTTGACCCTCTCTCTTCTGCTGAACATTTCAACTCTTTTGCATCTTCGCTTCCCCGGCATCTCTTCTCTTCTGCACTCTTCCCCCGTTCTTCTGGACCTCTTCGGACTCTCTCTCTCTCTCTCTCCCCGGGTCCCTTCGCTCCCCCGGACTCTCCAACTCTTCAATTCCTCTTCAAGTGAGCTTCAACTCCACGCTCTGGGAACACCAAACCGAAATCCTCCATCTCACAGACGCCCCGAGGATACGACCCACACGCAGTCTTGCTCAGCAACACACAAAGGTCCATTGTGCAAGTATTATTTCATGGAAATTCAAATGCGTTACAGTGTGTAATTTCCGTGCTGGCTCCAAAGGGTTAATTGTTGAAATAAGTTTGCCATACTTCTAATAATTCTTTATTTTCCCTTACTGTGTCTACTTTGTTTATTTTATGTTTATTCTATGTTAAATGATTGTTTGTTAAGTGTAGTGATATATCCTAGCTCCTTGTATTAAACCCAATTATACGCGTGATTGTCTGTGTTTGTTGGTCATAAAACAAAGCCTCTTTAATGTGCGATCTAAAGCTACGAGCTGATATTATCAAAGTAAGTTAACTTGCTCTGATGAGTAAGCTTATAACTAAGAATAAACCTTCAAGAGAATTGATCAGGAGTATTTAGCAAAGCGGTTCGCTGGACGAACTGACTGATTGCGGTAGCCTACGGGTCAATTCCATTAAGGTGTTGTTAAAATTAATATAGCCTGTCTGCATATAATGTATATTCCTAATTAATTATAATTCGTTGTGTTTAATTATCTATATATATTTGAAGCAGACTCTTGGACTATATAAGCCCTTTTTGAGGCGTTTTTGTATGTATTGTTATCTAGTTCAAACCGTATGATTAATCATTGATTACGATCATTTAAAATTAATTGTACATTCCCCAAACCTGACCTGGATACCCTACAATAAACAATTGTCAATAAACTAGGTGCAGACATTCCACTCGTTAGCGACGAACGGAATGACGCAAAATGAAAAAGTCTTTCAGAACGTGTCTCAGCAGTTGGCCACACACAGCTACCACCGGATTTACCAACAGTGTAGGGAAAAGTAAAAAAAAAAAAAAACTTAAAAATGACTACAGAACCATCAAGGAAAAGTGGAAGTGGTTCGACGCTATCTGGACCGGTGAGCAATGGGAGGGAGAGTGCCCTGGACTAAGACACAGCTTTGTTGGAGTACACGATGGAGGATGGTAGATTAACTCTTGAAAGCTTCAATTTATTTAGTTGACCAGCTACTGGAAAGCTTGCTTCTAAAACAGCCAGGCCAATTTAACTGTTAAACTTGTGTAAAATCACCATGCAACTGCTTTATGCAGCACAATGAGCTAGTAGCTAACAGCTTGTGGTCGTGTTATTGTTTATGGTCAGTAAAGTTTGTGTCGCGTTTAAGATGATGTCACGGCAGTAGAGGTGGTGCAACTATGACGATCAGCCTATAATCACACACACGTTAAGGCAGGACTAATCTGCAGTGGAAAAGCAAGCTCTGAAAAGTAAAGCGAGCAGAGTCGAGTCAAACTGTAATGTGCAGTGGTAAAGTGCCATAAATCAACAGCCAACTTTACCTGTTTTGTTAGTGTGTTGCATGTCTTCGCTGTTTGATAAAATGTATTATATTTATTATAATTATATTTCACTTTCTCTCGCACATTTGTACTAGTGCTGAATTAAAAAATAGTGAACTTTGAATGTACAATACACATTCTTTTCCTAATTGTTTACATCAGTCTGGATTGCTTGAGTCACTATGCCATCTAGTTTTTAAATTTTTTATCAACATTTTGGATAGTCTAACCTCATATATATTTCATATGTAGACTACTGATGATTTGTCAGTGTCTTATGTATTATGATTATTTTCAGGCAGACCATGCACCTTCATGATAATACAAATCTGGGCTCCATATAATTTATAGAAGTGTTCTATAATATGTGCATTTGCATTGTACCCCTTACTAAAATTAGATAGCAGTATTACGTTAAAGTTTCTTTTATGAAAGTGAGAGGCTTTGCCGTGACCGCAACGTTGCCATGGTCATGTTCTCGCAGTGAGAACATGAACCGTCCACAAACGCTGCCACTGTGTGATCTCTGCCTAGATATGAGAGGCAGTGCCCGCGGCCATCAGAAGTGGAGAGGTATGACCGCATCCAGGAATGACACAAAGACGGAAGGGCATCTTGAAAAAGACGTGTTCAACAAAAGATGTTCAACGTCAATGAGGGCAAAGCGCTCAGGGATGTAGTCTGCACTGGCGTGCAGAAGAAGAGAAAAGCCGCTGAAACGCTCCATATTTCCAACAGCGTATGTTCTTTAGAGGTGATTGGAACAGCAGTGGGTTTTACTCAGTTCGCTAAAACACAACCACTCTGCTCCGAAGAAAAAATCTGTCCGCACACTTCCCTCCTTTTATACCCGTATGTCCGGAGGAGGGGCATGCATATTCTGTTTGCCAATTCTCATTGGCCTTTTCTCAAAGATAAGAGGTAATCGAGGCTCTCAAGAGAGACCCCTAGTGTCACTACATTGACACAATGTCAAGTGAGTGACAGAAGGGGAACAGCTGTTTACTTACCAGAGCCAACATTTCTTTTTTTTTCCCCCATTAAAAGTTTTATCTTTCAGATGACATGGCTTCATTTCACCCAAGTCAAGTAGCAATGAAGGGAGAGAACAGAGATTTAACACTTGCTTTGTTTAGACATTTCAGTCTCTGTATGTATCAATAGAGCACATATGTTTTTATGTTCATTCATGTATATAAGTTCATTACACCCAGACTATGGTATGTCATGATTGTAACACATGATTGTAACACATGATTGTTTTTATTATAATAATAATAAAAAAAAAACTATAATGTCAATTTACAGTATATTTTTTACGTGTGCAATATATACTAATGTTGGTCAATAAACAGCACATAAGATTATGAAGCACAGACTTTATTCATAAACACTGCCTCGGTTGCTTTGCTTTTCGTGTTCTTCATGAGTTAAAAGCAGCTCTTACACTCATACAGATGTGATCTTCACAGATGTCTTGTAATTAATCAGACCACAAAACAACACAAAAACATTTGAAACTTCTGAATGAGAGATGTTTAAGGTGATGTACCGCTGAGATTGGCCGGTGTTATGGATCAGTTGGGGATCATATTATCTGGGCATGTACATGTTCACGTGAATTATTTTAATGGCCTTTTCAGCACATTTGTTCAATGTGAAGTGCCAAGGAGCAAATTATTACAAATATATTTTATATGGCTATATATTTACTACTATATAATGAATGTATAATAAACTGTATATATTCATTAATTCATTTAAAATATATTTTTAGCTGTTTCCATTACGTGTGAAAGGGTTAAGTAAATAAACACAGAATTTTAACATTGCATGAGCAATGGTATTCCGTGGTTTCTAAGGTGCAAGAAAAAATAGCAATATGCAATGTTCTCCTATACCTAGGATGACCAGATGTCTCAGTTTTCCGAGCTGTCTCCAGAAACCTCCTGTCCCTGTTTTTGCATGTTCAAAACAGTCTGCTAAGTGAAAATAATGGCAAGAAAACACCTATTGAAGCCTATCGGCAACAAGGTTAATTGTGTGTTGTTTATTTTGACCAACAGAGGGGGTTTCTCAAAAAAGCAGCTTTAAGTCATTTGTCTTCCTTTACTGATTACTTGTTCACACCAGTTTTGCCATTAAGAACAGGACCAGGAAGTTAACGTTTGCAAGGTAAACTTTGACAGCAGTGAATGGGAGTGAATGGGAAATCACAGCACATATTATTTTAATTTACCCATTTGCTCCAAGTCCAAAAGAAAAAAATAGTTTGAATGAGTTTCCAGAAGAGTTAAAAATAGAGAGCGGTGGATTAAGACAGTCAGATGGGAGAAGATGCCAAATTTCTGTCACTCTGTCAGCAGCTGTAATTGAAACCCCATCGCAGCTGTGGTAATTATTTTTGGAAAACGAATTCCATGGTAATATAACACAAAGCATAATATAATAAATTTACACTCAAAATTTTAAACATTTATAATATTAAAAAAAACTAGAGATTTACACTGATAAATAAGGTGGATACGTGTCATCACAGTCTGTGAAAAAGGTCTATTGAAAAGAAACATCATCATCGTTAACAGCTTCGTGGTGAGGCACATATTATTTATGTTATAAAGAAGTTATATTGTTGTGTATTACATAAATTTAATTCATTTAAATTCAGAATAAAACATTATTTGTGAGGACTTATCAATATGGCTTAAGTGTAATATACCTACTTGCCCAAAACTATGTATATTAGGGGATTTAAATGATATCAATATGGAGATCGACAAAGCATACATGGTCCTCACCACACTATCTGTTGCAAAGAAAACTATCCTTTTGAATTGGAAAACTAAAAATAATCTTAGCATTAACCACTATAGAAATCTCCTGTCTGATCATATCAGTTTGCAGTCCATGCTTGCTTTTAACAAACTTCGATCGGCTGACTTCGACTCTCTCTGGGCCCCGCTGATTAATTATGTCACTTAGTGGGAGGGAAGGGATATGTGTTCTGCCCTACTGGGGAACACGGGGATCTGCGGTACGATCAGCGCAAGCCCGTAACCAGTCTGTGCCCCTGCCCAGTAGTCCGAAGTTAGCACAAGTCCGTTACCAGGCTGTGGACCAGTCCAGTGGCCTACATTCAAGACAAGCTAGATCTCAGTCTGGGTCCCAGTTCAGCGGCCTGTAGTAAGCATAATCCCATTATCAGTCTGTGTCCCAGCTTAGCGGCATGCAGTTAGCCCAATCTAGTTGCCAGGCTGCAAAGCACACATGGCCATCACCACACTATTTGTCGCAAAGAAAACTATTCTCTTACCAGCTCATAGTATGTGGAAAAGTCTGGCATTCAACAACTAGCCTAAGCCAGCTCACAGTCTGGCATTCAACAACCCAGCCAAGCCGGTTCACAGTCTGTGGACTAGTCTGGCATTCAACAACCAGCCTAAGCCAGCTCACAATCTGTGGGCCAGTATGGTATCCAACAACCAGCCCAAGCCAGCTCACAGTCTGTGGACCAATCTGGCATCCAACAACTAGCCTAAGCTAGCTCAAAGTCTGTGGACCAGTTCGACATCCAACATCCAGCCTAAGCCAGCTCACAATCTGTGGGCCAGTCTGGCATCCAAAAACCAGCCCAAGTCAGCCCACAGTTTGTTGAACTGTCAGACAGCCTGCTGTCAGCCCAAGCCAGATCACAGTCTGTGGACCAGTCTGGCATCCAACAACCAGCCTAAGTCAATTCATAGCTTGTAGACCAGTCTGGCATCCAACAACCAGCCCAAGTCAGTTCACATTCGGTGGACCAGTCTGGTATCCAACAATTAGCCCAATTCAGCTTACAATCTATGGACCGGCTTGGCATCCAACAACCAGCCCAAGTCAGCACACAACCTGTGGATCTGTCTGGCATTCAACAACCAGCCCAAACCAGCTCACAGTCTGTGGACCAGTCGAGCATTCAACAACCAGGCTAAGCCAGCTCAAAATCTGTGGACCAGTCTGGCATCCAACAACCAACCTAAGTCAGCACACGGTCTGTGGACCAGTCTTGCATTCAATAACCAGCCCATGACAGCTCACAATCGGTAGACCAGTCTGGCATCTAATAACCAGCACAAGTCAGCTTACAGCCTGTGGACTAGTCTGGCATCCAATAACCATCTCAAGCCAGCTTACAGTCTGTGGACTAGTCTGGCATCCAACAACCAGCCTAAGTCAGCTCATAACCTGTAGACCAGTCTGGTATCCAATAACCAGCCCAAGTCAGCTCACAGTCTGTGGACCAGTCTGGCATCCAACAACAAGCCTAAATCAGCTCACAATTTGTGGACCAGCCTGGTATCCAACAGCCAGCCAAAGTCAGCTCATAGCTTACGGACCAGTCTGGCACCCAACAACCAGCCCAAGTCAGCTCGCAACCTGTGGACCAGTCTGGCATTCAACAACCAGCTTAAGCCAGCTCACAGTATGTGGATTAGTCTGGCATCCAACAACCAGCCTAAGCCAGCTCATAATCTGTGGACTAGTTCGGAATCCAACAACGTTTGCAGTCAGCACATTCCCGTTACCAGTCTGTGGACCAGCCCAGTGGTCTGCAGTCAGCACAAACTCGTTACTAGTCTGTGTCCCGGCCTATCAGTCTGCAACTAACACAAGTCCGTTATCAGCCTGTGGACCAGTCCAGCAGTCTGCAGTCAGCATAATCCAGTTACCAGTCTGTGTTCCGGCCCAGCAGTCTGCAGTCAGCACAATCCTGTTATCAGTCTGTGGACTAGCCCAGTGGTCTGCAGTTAGCACAAGCCTGTTACCAGTCTATGTCTAGGCAATCCCGATTCCAGGTCATTTCTAAGCCAGAGCAGCATCGTAGGAAAAGAAGAAAAAGAAGTGTTATGTGTATCAATTTGTATATGGTACTTTAATCCCCCATGCCCTTATAAGGATCTAGGATCTTACTAAAACATGGTGAAAGGGTATGGTAGGACAACAGTTAAAGGTACTGACTATAAATGTAATCCGAATATAACATATTGTGTATGTACTTAAAAAAAAGATATTACAGTTTCTGTAATAAAAAAAATAAAAAAATAAAAATAAAAATAATAATAATAATAATAATAATAATAATAAAGTTGTCCTCCGAAGAGGGGGGGTGGAGGTGGGGGAAAAAAAAAATGAAAAAAAAAAATAAAACATTAATCACATGGAAAAATTAATTAAATGTATAATAAAGCATCTACAAAGAACAACAATACATTTAAGTCATCACATTGCAGCATAGATTACATTGCACCTTGCTGGGAAAAAGTGACTGAAAAGAAGCATCAAAATGCTGAAGAGTTGATTAAAATAAAAGGTATAATTAAGAAAATACAGGTCCATATGAGATAAATGATAGAGACAGTTAGGTGAAATAGTGTAATCAAAAAATATGATGTTAAATCAATTGCATGGGTATGTGTGTCAATATGTAGAACACATGCTAAAACCCGGTACTGTCTCTTAGGATAGGGTCTTAAATGCAAATGCAGTCGAATGTCCGATTATAATTATATATATATATTATTATTTTTTATTTTTTTTTATCAAATAAAGAGACATTATCAATGACAAATGCATTATGTGGATCTCGTCTTCGGACACACATTACAAGGCAAACCAAACTTTTACTTTCAACATGCAGTGAAAGTATGCTGAACTCTGTGCTGAACTGGTGAGTGAAATATGAAATATTACCATGCAGTGGCTAGTTACAGACATTTTAAGTCACGGATGTGAGCGATATACTCTAATTGTAAAGTGCTGCGAATAGAGTAAAAAATCGGTTTGGGAATTTTAAGAACCAATATCGATATAATCAAAAGAAGATTTAGTTGGAAATTCAAGATTTTGGCAAGGCCCTTGTGTGAGGACCAGCGTATACACGAGAGAAATAGACTCAGAGAGTTCAGTCACTCTTACCCCTCACTGAAGCCTCTCTGACTGCACTACGAAATGCCACTCTGAGTATGCACTTATTTAGACAACCTGCTTCTTTATTTAAATGTTCGACATGATGTGAATACACAAATAGTTGAATACAAATATTGATACAGGGATCTAAAATATTGATACAATATCATGAGGAAAAGAAATTGCAATATATCGTTATTCGATAGCAAAATAGTAGCCTACCATCTTACTTTTAGGAAAGTGTCAGGTAAAGGTGAAGGAAAAGAGAAGAAGAAGAGAAGGAATTTTAGAAGAGAGTAAGATGTAAAGAGTTTGACCAAGGGCAGGTGTCCCTGTGCTGTGGAGTCAGCTGCAATAGTTCCTATATTCAATCATTGTTTATATATTTTTGTTAAGTTCACTTTTATGCCACAGTGTCATCTACTGTATACAGTGCAGAAAATAATGAACTCATGTAACAGAAGACAATTAAAAACTGTACCTCCATATCAGAATTCCACTAAGACATATTCAACAGAGTATAATACACTATAGTTCATCACATTACTACAGTCACTGTGGTCAAAATATGTAACATCCGAATTGTCCCCCTTTTTTACATCATAGATAAGTAACATGTGAAATTTAGAAATTTCCCCATTTTTAATTTCAGAAATCTGGTCACCTTATCCTATACCCCACACACATATGTAATCATATTTTTGATGCAAGGCTAGGAACTATCATGTTCCTTTTATACCTCTTGTCAGAAAGTGTAGTGTTTGGTGCTTGCACATTTCTCGGATCTGTGCAATGCTCCCAAGGGAATGGGAATCCCACTACATAGTATTAGTGCTTTGATGCTCTGGGCAAATTAAGCTCTACCATTACAAAGCAGGACATGGGCTGGATTCAAAACTGCAGTGTGCACTCTGGCATGCCACATGTAACATACCACTCAAAATAATTTTCTGCATCACTTCAAAGCCCTGGGAACTGAACCTTAAATTACTCTCTTGTAGTGACTTGGTCTGGTCTGAGAGTTGTTACCAAGGAGGTTCAAAATACCCATTCATCTCAATGACTGTTGCTTGGCTGGCACATGCAACCTTGGAAGCTGCAATCTTTTTAAAGCTATTTTAAAAGAATAGTTAACACAAAAATGGTAAATCTCTCTTAATTTTCTCACTCTTATGACATCTCAGACTAGACTTTATTTCTTCCGCAGAACACAAGCAAAGATATTTTAATGGAGATAAGATGTCTGTTTGTCCCTACACTACAAGTGTATGGTGACCAAATTTTAAAGCTCCAAAAAAGGACATAAAGGCAAATTAAAGGTAATCTACCAGACTCCAGTGGTTTAATCCATCTCCTCTGAAGTGATCTAATCGATTTTGGATGAGAACAGACCAAAACATAACTCTATAATAAATCTTTACATCATCTCCTTCGCAACTATTATTTCAAACTCAATTACACTTCCTAGTGACTCTGTGCATCTGTCAAGTGCTAGGAAGCATAATCTAACTTAAAATCATGATTGTGCCTAGAGGCTGCAATGGTATTATATACAGTGAGAAAAAGAGATAAATTTTGGTCTGTTCTCACCAGTTGCCAGCCTTTATGTTAATGAATTAATTAGTTTTTGCCAAAACCACGTTATCTGTGATTTATGAAGCTTCACTCGCTGAAAACTCTGTGACTGCTCCGGTATCTGGTTCAAAAGAAGCACAAACCCCAATACAAGATTGAACCTAATGCATCTATAATTAAGGGTATATGTTATGTCCATGGGTGGTATTTATAATCTTTACTGAATATTCAGTTCAAGCAATGATCAGTTTTATATTGGGGCACATTACTCTTTCATTTCATGCAGAAAAGTCAAACAGTTCCATAATATATTTAGGAGAAAATGCATATACTGTACTGGAATTAGCTATTTTTGTGCTGTCCGATATGCTAAATGTAAAGTTTTGCCTTTCAAATTAACACTAGAATACATGTTTTTGTTTATTATTTTTACCATTATTTGTTCAAAATAATCAATAAAACAAGAGAAAGGTGTTTCAAAAACAATTCGGCTCATTAATATCCATTAAAATATTAACTTTGTGTATGTCCGAGAAATCTTTGTCAACTGTGTTATCCTTTGACAAAACCCCTATAAATCAGTAATGGTTTGCTCCAAAGTCACATGTGATGTCACTTCATTCAGTGGTGGCCATTTTAAATACAGTGTTGTAAGTTTTTACTCATCCTCTTCAATATTTAATCAATATTGTTGTCTGCACATACAGTAGAGTAGATTAATTGCTCATCAACCATGTTATCAACATGCTCTTGTGTACTTGCTTTAGATATTATATTTACAAAAATGTAGAGAACATTTATAAAAACATGAGTTGATCAAGGTCATGTGGTGGCATGTTCAGGGTCTGCAGTTAGTAGGGCTGCCCCCGACCAAGGAGTTTCCTAATCGACCAGTAGTCGTTAATTTAAGCCATTAGCCGACTAGTCGCACGTTTATGATATTAATTTAATTAGGCCTACATATATATATATATATATATATATATATATATATATATATATATATATATATATATATATATATATATATATATATATATATTTAGTTGGAACGTCAGAAAATTCCAGGGCTGAGAAAGAATGTTATAAGTAACTTTGCTAACACTGTTCTACATAATTGTAATTATAATTACCATAATAATGAGCCTTTAAAATATACATTTTACAAGTGAATCATATTTTTTTCCCAATCTACATGTTCAGTTATTTTATTTTAATGCATGTATTAATTATTAATTTAATCTCATACGCATATGTTTTAAAATAACATAGTAACGTTACAACTTGGAAATGAAGCCCTTGCTTGAACCTTGAATTACTGTGTTATTTATAAACTTATAAGTGTAAACAAAACACTAAAATGATATACTGGATAGGGTTGAAAAACATCATCAGCCACAGAGGTACAATGTGCTTAATTTTTTTTGACCACCAGCTGGCAGTTTATTGAACTGTGTTCAAGTAAGCCTCAAGTAATGAACCCATTTTAAATGCATTTGCATTTAAAGCCCCATTGTAAGGTGTTATATGTGTGCCTCAATTCTGCATGCACAAAATTATATTTTGAGAGCACAAAAATGTTCAGAGTGTGCAAAATTATATTTCGAGCATGCTAGATTTTATTTTTAGTTCACACAAAAATGTTCTGCGCTCACAAGATGATATTTTGCACATACAAAAATCTATTTTGCACTTGAATAATATTTATTTGAATGGGAATTTGAACAGAATTCTGAAATGTATGTAACTCCACTGTTTTTTACATGTGGGAGATCTCACTCGCTCTCCCCTCCTACCCACTCTGCATGTGCTTATAGATTTGACTGCTTGTTTGCTCAAGAAGGTCATAGCCACATAGGGACATGTTTTAACATTATGTTATAAAATTATGTTTTATTGTTGTCATTGTGTTTTAATAATATGTTTAACATGTTCTCATTTGTCCATTTTACATCTCTTTTAAAGTTACATGGTGTGTGTGTGTGTGTGTGTGTGTGTGTGTGTGTGTGAGCGTGTATTTATCACTTTGTGGGGACCAAATGTCCCCATAAGGATAGTAAAACCCGAAATTTTTGACCTTGTGGGGACATTTTGTCGGTCCCCATGAGGAAAACAGCTTATAAATCATACTAAATTATGTTTTTTGAAAATGTAAAAATGCAGAAAGTTTTCTGTGAGGGTTAGGTTTAGGGGTAGGGTTAGGTTTAGGGGATAGAATATAAAGTTTGTACAGTATAAAAACCATTATGTCTATGGAAAGTCCCCATAAAACATGGAAACACAACATGTGTGTGTGTGTGTGTGTGTGTGTGTTTATATATATATTTGAGAAAGCTATGAATTAAAGAGTTGACATCACAAAATCAGTCAATCTGTGCAGAAAAGTAAAATGATTGCACATGCCCTTTTCCTTGATGGACTATAAATTTGATAAAACTGTCTAATTGAAAACAGTTTGCCTAAAGAGGTTTACATTGACAGCACATTCTTAATCTGTTCTTCTTCACCTTTTTTCCCTCCTGACCTTTTCACAGTCTACGGGTATGTAATCCAAATATGTCTCTTTTAATATATAAATATATCTAAAGCTTTTTAATCCCCTCTAGCTGAACCCATTCGGGCAGACGCCTTGTGTACATCATAAAGCTTTAGCTCGGCACAGTCTGAGAGAGCAGAAACATATCTGTCACCAAAGCCCCTTGAGTAGATCAAAGGATTTGGTCAAGTCGCTCAGTTTGATCTTGTCATAATTTTTATTTGCCCTTATATTAACCATGTTCCATTTTTGTATCAATGTTTGCTTTAGGGAAACAGTCTGGAAATAATTTGATATAGGTTTCAAAAATCATGGTCAGGGATAATTGTTCTAATTCTCTCTGGTCTATAAAAATGTATTCTTTTCTCGTATGCTTAAAAACACATAATTATTATAATTATTTTTTTAAATGTCAGAGATTCTACATTAAGTCTTCTGAGCTGTAAAATCCAGCTTGAGAGTTTCCCAGTAGATCCAACTCTAAAATATTGGAAGCTTCTTTAGACGGAAATACGCCCACACTGGGGAGTAACTGTATAAATAGTGCCACAACTCACAAATTGCACTTTAAATTCTCCAGAGAAATACAATGGTAATCATGTTGAAGAATGAAAAGGGAACTTCTTTACAATAAAATAGGTATGTCAGGTCACAACTGGCATCAAATAGCCCATGTTACAGTGAATATACCTTAGTACTTGTCTGTTTCATTTCTGTGCCATTAGCATCACTGAATGAAATTGGAAAAATAATGACAGTCAGTTAGTCCTGCCCCAAACTCACACTATTTATTCAGCCAATATTGCTATCGGTAATATGGATTTTACATATGTATATGTAATTATGCTGTGGAACTGCCTATAATTACGTAAAGCATTTCAAAATGAAGCATATAATGTTTTGAACTGAGCTTAACATTACACATCACAAAATTATCGACATGAGCATGCCAATCTCATTTTGGAAGCTAAGCAGGGTAGAGCTTGGTTAATACTTGGAAGAGAGACTGTCTGGGGTTGCGTTAATCATGAATTCTCCAACATTTAATGATTTTTTGAAAGATTGATGACAAATGATGTCCATCATTTTGACCTATAATTAATAAGAAAAACATTTTCACCTAGTGCATCAGTTTTGACTTCACTGTCTCTCTCACACACACTTCCGCTGCATGTGTGTGTGCCCTGTTTATTGCCTGGTATTAAGATGTGTATTAACAGGCTTCGTTACCATTAACACATGGTAGTATGCATTTCTTTTGACCAAATTTGTTCAGATTTTGAGGAGAGGTCTGAATAATTGTCTGCATATGTCAGCCATTGACTGCACTTATCAGAGTTAAAAATGACTTGCTCTTATCATCTAATCGCAGCTGCATTTCACTTCTAGTGCTTTTAGATCTTAGTGCTGCATTCAACACAATAGATCACAACATTCTCTTGAACAGGCTAGAGAGTTATGTTGGCATTTGTGGAGTTGAATTAGCATGGCTTAGTTCCTATTTAGCAGACCGCTACCACTTTGTCTATGTAAATGAGGAATTGTCAAACCAAACAAAAATATGGAGTGCCACAGGGATCAGTTTTAGGGCCTCTGCTTTTCTCGTTGTATATGCTTCCCCTCTGAGATATTATCAGGAATCATGGAATAAGTTTACACTGCTATGCCGACAATACTTAACTTTATATTTCTTCAAAACCTGATCAGATTTCACAATTCTCAAAATTAGCAGAGTATAGCAATGAATATTGATCATCATTTGCTGGGTCGGCTTGTCTCGCCGGCGGGGCTTGTGTGCATCTGTGATGTTAAGAGCTATGCCGTTGGCAGTGTATCTTACAGTTCATACAAAATCTTTGTTTAAACACTGGCCCTTAACACTTAGTTTATTAATTTTAAATCATGACTTGCACTGCACATAAATAACTAATATTGGCATAACTGGCCCCCACAGTGAGCCTAGTTTCTTCCAATGTTATTTTTCTCCATTAACCAACACTTTTGTATTCTTTGCCACATTTACCTTCGGCTTGCTCACTGGGGTTTTAAATACAATTATTATTTAATGACATATTTTTAAACACAATTCACAATCGTATTTTATCTATTTACACAATGATGACTCATCGACATTATAGACATTTCAGTTTTATCTTATGTTAATGCCTGATCTTCTGTAAAGCTGCTTTGAATCGATGTGTGTTGTGAAAGGAGCTATACAAATAAAAATGACTTGACTTGACTTAATCTCAGTAACCACCCTGCTATTGATAATGTCCACTCATGAATTAAATGAATCAAGGCTGACTGTGAAAAGTGAATATCCACATCGCTAACTGAAAACTATACATTTTGAATTATGCTGCATCCACGATCCTATCAAGACATACATAACAATCACAGATTGCACCTTTAAATGAGTCACTATCTACTGCCACATAAAATAGAAAGACATCGAAGATTGGGACGACATGAGGGTAAGTAAATTATGACAGAATTTGAATTCTGTCTAACTATTCTTCTGACAAAAGAATAGTTCACATTCTACCGATGACTGACAGGAGATGGGTAGGAATTCACACATCAAACTTAAATGGCCATTAGACTTAAATTGTCATCCTCTAATTTCAAAATTCCTAACACAACCTCTTTATGCATCGAAATGGGCAAATCTGCGCACAACTCTCTAAGAGCATTTCTTTGTACTATGTTAGCTTCTTCAGTCTTAGGGGGTATACGAAATGTTTGTTATGTTATTCAACCAAAAAAAGACTCCAATGAAAACAGAGACAAGACACAAAAGTTTATTTTTGCTCTCATGCGGCTTTTAAAATGGCCTGCATTGCACACATGCTGCCTTTAAGCTAACAAGGACATGGAATTTTGGGCTGGAGTCCTGAGTTCGAATCCAGGGCATGCTGAGTGACTCCAGCCAGGTCTCCTAAGTAACCAAATTGGCGCGGTTGCTAGGGAGGGCAGAGTCATATGGGGTAACCTCCTCGTGGTCGCAATTAGTGGTTCTCGCTCTAAATGGGGTGTGTGGTAAGTTGTGCATGGCTCGTTGAGAGTAGCATGGGCCTACACATAATGTGAGTCTCTGTGGTGTCATGCACAGCAAGCCATGTGATATGATTCGGGGATGGACTGTCTCAGAAGTGGAGGCAACTGAGACTTGTCCTCCGCCACCCAGATTGAGGTGAGTAACCATGTCATCATGAGGACCTACTTTTTGCTTTTTTTAAAGAAAAGGAGGGATAAGTCAGATTTATTTTTTGCATGTGATAATCAACATTATGACACATATGCTGTCAATTGAGCTTAGCATAAACCAGGAATATTCTTTTAAATGTATTAGCTGCACATGCACAGTCAACAATCTTGCAAGATGATGCTAGAACAGTGTTTCCCAACCTTTTTTTCTGCCACGGCACACTTTTTACTATTAAAAAAGTCTACGGCACACCACTATCCCACATTTAAAGATCTGCACCTGGGTAGTCCCGATCCCGATGTGCTGCAGGAACTGCGCCCTGCCTCCAACCTCACTCTCAGAGCTACAAGGGTCACAGCGCAAGCACTCAGGCGGGCGATGGCCACCCTCATGGTCCAGGAATGCCATTTGTGGCTGAATTAGGTACAATATGCATAACATATTTAAAAGTGTTAGTGAATGTCATCTCAAACTTAATTACTGTTGCTCTCTACAGAAAAAAAAGCACGTCAGCACAGCAGGCTAATACTTAAACATTGCTGGGGGGGTGGAGGGCATGGTCTTGCAAAAAGAACATTGCAGATTCACTATGGGTGATTAAACCACATTATGAAGAGATGTCACTGTGTTTTATTTTTCAAACTATCACCAAGCTTTTCTCATTGATGCATCTGCTGCTTGGAATTGCAGACAATGAGATTGTCATGCTAGCCAACATAATCTGCTAAGGACACCTCAGGCTGCCCTCTGTACTTACTGTATAACACCTGGAGGTAGCCATGGGGCAACTGTGTCTTCTGGCTTTACTCTTTTTTTGTAAAGTAAATTCACTGAAGGACTATTAAAGTCAAATGAAATAATTGAATATGTTGCTTTAAAATATACATATACTGTATACATATACAGTGTTTCCCCTCGTCAGAGCTTTCTCTGCCTCGGCCACTGTGCTGCGTACCCTCACTGTACATAGGGTCCTCCTGTGGTATCATTCCATATGTGTACTTCATGTTCAAGTTCATGTGAGGTATCTCCACATGTTAACCTCCCTCTGGCAGGATGTGGTCTCCGTAGTGCTCACCTTCCTGGAGAGGGAAGAGCACTTCCCAGCGCTATTCTAAAGTGCTCGCTGGTAGATTACTTAACAAGCAAATTTAGAAAGGCACCGCCGGTAGCCTACTATGTTAAGTGCCCCCCACCCCTCCCCCTTAACGGGACTAGGGAGATGTCTTACCTAACTCGCTTGAAGGTCACGATGATGTTGAGCACTTGCTGCGAGGCATGCAGCAGCTTGCCCGTGTCCACTCTTCCGTACCTCGTGACAAGGTTCAGCACCTGCAGCCTTTCCTATAGGAACCCCTTGTGTCACTACATCGACACAACGTTGAGTGAGTGACAGACAGGAAACATCTTTGTTTCTGATGTAACCTCTGTTCCCTGATGGAGGGAATGAGACATTGTGTCCCTCCTGCTGTGGCGCTGAACTGGCCACTGACATGGCCGGGACTCTCTATCGGCACCTCAGCATAAATCTGAATGAGTGACCCGAATGTCCGGGGTGGAGAGTGACATGCAAATTCCACTCTGCGATTCTCATTGGCCTTTTCTATTTTAAGCAAAGGTGATTGGGGCTTTCAAGATCGAACCCCTAGTGTCACTACTTCGACACAACGTCTCATTCCCTCCATCAAAAGATGTTTGCAGTCTTATATCCCAGAAGAGACTTAGCATTTTCAAGCCATGTGCTTTTTAAGTCATATTTTGCTCATACAGTATATTTGAATCCGACTATTCTAAAAAGTCAGAACAAAACCATTTGTGGCGAATTAGTCTTTAGGATTGTCCTGCAAATTGATGTGATGACTGAATAGCTCTATTAAATTAAACAGCTCTATAAAATCCTCTGCATTCAAAAGACTTGAAAATGACAGACAAGCCACATGGACTACTTTTGGGTACTTTTTAAGCCTTAATGTTGCACAATTTATTTCCTAATTAACATACTTTTACTCCAAAAGATATTAATTGTATTTCATTTGTATGAAATGATGAGCACTCACATATGAAAAAACGCCATTCATATTAGTAACCTTCTAAAAGGGTCCACTCATGGTGGCTGCCATGTTAGAATCACATGACTAGCTGAATACAACTCACTTAATCTCAATAACCACCCTGCTATTGGTCATTTCCGCTCACGTATAAATGAATCATGGCTGACTGTGAAAAGTGAATTTCCACAATGGCATCTGTATCTGAAAAGTATTCATTTTGAATTACAATGCCTCCATGTTCCTATGTGTCAATGTAAGTTCAAGGTGACATACATAACAATCACTTATTGCACCTTTAAAGTGAGTCACTATCTGCTACCATTGCATTGAGAAGATGAACTGGGATTTTTCCATATAAGATAGAAAGACATCTAAGTTTGGAATGGCATGAGGGTAAGTAAATTATGACAGAATTTTAATTCTGTCTAACTATTCTTCTGACAAAAAAACATGACATAGAAGGATTCGAATTATACTGATGACTGACAGGAGATGGGGAGGAATTCCCACATCAAAATTAAATGGTCATTAGACTTTAATTGTCATGCTATAATCTCGAAGGTGCCTCACACAACCTCTTTACGCATCAAAATGGGAAAATCTACGCACTCGCTCTAATTTCTGGGTTCTATGGTAGTGTCTTAATTCTTAGGGGTGTTCATACCGTATGTAAAGCACATTTCCCATGCCAGCTTAGCTGTGAGGACAAAGCTGTTCTACATTTTCGACGTTCACGCTGTTAGGCGAGAATAAATGTTAAAAAGTGGTTCCATTGTGCTGATGAGGTTCTTAATGCAGATGGGGCATGACACTTAACTCTGGCCTCTGGATGTTTTCCAGTGCATAATAAGCCTTATTCACTGATCCAAACATTTTGTCTACATTAACCTTGGAATGGAAGGAGTCATCCAGAAGCAGCAGTGGGCAGGAGTAGATAGTACAGTGAGAGTAATGGCTTCTACTTTTAGAAATCAATGCAAATCAAACTTTTATTGAGGGATGAAACTGAGTTTAACATTTTTACTAAATGTAATGACTTGTGTATTATTTCAGCTGTAAAGTTTACAGTCTGTTTAGGGTTTTAGGATTCATTGTGTTACGTCATCATAGCAACAAAGTTGTTATTTTGAATATAACTTTAAACAGAAAAGGTAAGTGATTTCATCACACTAAAACCATGTTAACACATTTTTGTTTACATCTGGTGGCTTTCCTTTTTAAAATGTATTTCAAGATTAATGGATTGCCCCATTTACATCCATTACAAGTGGATTGCCCTTTTTCCAACCCAGATTTGCTTTTTTTAAAGAAAAGGAGGGATAAGTCAGATTTATTTTTGAGTGTGTGTTAATCAACATTATGACACAGATGCTGTTGATTGAGCTTATAGCATAAACCAGGAATATTCCTTTAAATGTGTTGGCTGCACATGCACAGTCAACAGTCTTGCAAGATGACGCTATAAGTTAGTTTCTTGAAAAATATTCCACCTGATTTGTTTAGTTTAATTGGGACCTCTAGTTTTAATAAATAAGCCTCATTCAGTAAAATGACATAGCCAAGCTCTAAGAAAGAATATGGTTTCACTTGACTGCATCTAGGATAGAGTTTTCTCATACAGATAAGTAGTCCTTGGAGTCGATGGTGATGCTAACCATTTCTGATTATGATTTTAATAAATTCATAAACTATAACTTTTGAAAGACACAGATCAAGGACAAGGCATTACAGCAACGATAAACTACATAAACCACAAGACTCTGTGTGTTCGCAGGGGTGCTAAATGCATTTTCATGTGGTGCTAGTTGTCTTGTTTCTCATTCTGAAGGGTTTTGTTGTTCATATAGACCGTGATCCTAAAGAAGACCCCAAGCTGTTTTAATATTGCTCTCACCTAACAGAATATCTAGGGGCTTGGAAGAACTATAATTTGTTATTGATTCAGGGGTACTGTATTCACTGGAGATGCACACAGCAATCATAGAGACTAAACTAACACATTTCTACAGCAAAGAAAGAAATGAAAACTACCTATGCTTTCCTGAAAAACAGGTACATGGTAAATGTGTCACAGTGACAACATGTCACGTCGAATGAGCCACATCTGGATGAACTGTGATTTATTTGTATATTGGTAAACTACTGAATATTAGAGCTTTGACAGACTAAGCATGGTTGTAACCACAGAGAGTACTAGACTTTCACAATCAAGCCTTGGAGTGGTCTCTAGAGTAACTGCATAAAAAAACACCCACCCACACTCAGACAAAAGCTAGAGTATAAAACAAGTAAGGAGACAAAATTGGTTTCTGGTTCCTCATCAGTAAACAAGCCAGACAAAAGCTATATATACTTGAACTATTGATATAATGTGTATTCACGTTTCTCTCTCTGCTTATAATGTCAGATTGTTGTGTAACACTGTCAGTGTGGAAGACAAAAAATCTAGTCTCTTTTTCTGTCTAATTTTCACTGGTGCATGTGTCTATGTGTAAACATTAGGGAATCCTATATAAAGTATAATAAAACAACTGTAGATAAAATTGTATGTCTATTTTGTTATAATGCATTCTACTCTTTATAATGCATTCTAAAATACAATTATGGATAGTTTGAGTATTACATTGTATTATAACCTTAGTTACAATTATTTATGATAAGTTGTAACATATTTTAAGGCACATAATTTGAGGCATAACGAATGCATAAAAATGGAAACATGATGCTTAAACAATGCGTCATAAAATGTGTTACCGAAGTTATCATTTTTGGTCATTGATTCCCGCATATTCCCATGAAACAGTAAGCTAGTCTGGCTATGAATAGAGACATATTGATGCATCACTGCACCATACAGGACTATGGGGAAATGGTGAGCTGAAACAATAGTGCTCAATAGTGTCCTAGCAAAAGATCTATAGGTGCTGAAATTCGATTGTATTCAAATCAAATGCTTCTTGAATGATATGTTTTAAGTTTTCATAGACATACAATTCATATTCTTAATTAATTGCAATTTGACTGTAAAAGTATTTTGCTTTTTTTCTTCTTCTGAATCATTTGATTAATTTTAAGTGGTTCTACTACACAAATTAGCATTAATTCAATATTTGGCGATATTAATAGCCTTTGGCAATCATTAGGTTTTTGTCAGAAATGTTTAATTAGTTGTACAATTTATGTGAAAGTGGAAATTGTAAAGGACTCTGATTCTAATCAAGTTTTAATCTTTCTGTGCATAAATCACAGCGGTCAAAGAGCTTTTGCATATTTTTCTACCACTCTAGAGCGACCATGATAAATGTACAAATTATTAGAAATCACTTGCTGAGCTTTGTCCCTTTTAATGTCCTTAAATAATCTCACAACCCTTTCAAAATAAAATAAAATAAAAATGATTACAACCCTATTCTGTTTAGAACACAGAGACTCTTCCAACAAAGATTAGGAATATTTCTCTATTGTGTTTGCAATGACCGTATCCAACACCTCAATACATAATGAACAATCAGACAAACAAAGTCTTAGAAAGATCACAACTGCCCTGCAAATCTGAGGGACCTCCGTGTACCCGTGGACCGCCCTGCCATCCAGGATAGCGAGAGCAGATGAGCGAGGAGGTCAGTTCCAGGTAGTAAAAGGTGCCCTCCAGGAACTCGACAGCTCGGCATGCACTTCCGGGAGGGGTCTGGGAGTGGCGCCCGGAGCAGAGGTACCAATCATCAAGCCGTGAGGGTTGGGGAGGACGGATGATTCCAGTCCAACCCAATACTCACAGCGGACTGGGAAAGGCCTTCAGCATCAGATGCCTGAAAGCTCTCCGATGCAGCGGCGATGTCCAGGCTCCAGGAATGAGGCAAACTGGCCGTAAAGTGAGCCGCCATTGTCCTGAGCGCAGATGCAAGCAAACGAGCATGCCGGGGGGCCGGTGGTTCGTGGGGCTTTGCCTGCCATACCCAAATCACCTCCATCGCCAGCCGGGTCATCCTCAATCATGTTGGAAGAAGGAGCGACTCGAGGGGGCGGCTGGAGTGGCGTTTGTTTTGAGAAACGTTGCATGGTCATGTCCTCGCAGTAAGAAAATTAACCGTTCATAGACACTGCCTCAGTGTTATTGCTACCCTGGCACACAAGGCAGCATCTATTACTGTCAGATCTGGAGAGATACTGGCCACATCCAGGAACTACAAAGCGGCGGAAGGGCATCTTTATAAAGATGAGTCCTGAAAAGGATGTTCAACGCCCTACACGCTTGTGTATGTTGCTCTTTTACCAGAAAACAAACTCTTTTAGAGGAAAATAAACTCTTTCAGAGAAGTCAACTCTTTTATGAGAGAAGTGCTGTTGAAGCGCCCAGGGGCAGAGCCTGCACAGCATGTAGAGAGGAGAAAGCCGCTGGAATGTGCTGTCAGATCCAACAGAAGTTCTCTTGCATAGGTGTGTGATGCAGTCGTGACACACAGCTTGCTGATCACACAACCGTTCGGCTCCGAAGAAAAAATCTGTCTGACATTCGCGCCCACTCCCCTTTATACCCGTATATCCGGGGGCGGGGCATGCAAACTCTGTCTGCCATCTTGACATTGGCCTTTTCTCAAGTTCAGAGGTACACAAGGCTCTCCGAAGAGACCCCTTGTCTCACTACAATCGACACAACGTCGAGTGAGTGACAGAAGGGGAACTGTTATTTTCAGATCATTCAAACCTCCGGTTTCATAAAGCCTTGGATCAATAACCAACACCGTGGAATGTTGTGGATTATCATTCTTTACCTACCTCTCTCTGCCTCTCTCTTTCTTTTTCTTTCTTTTATTTTGTTGGAAATGCTGTGTACCCAAGAGCACAGGAAGGGTCTGCTGTACCTGGCATTTGGAATAATGCCTCACTTTTTGAAATTCAGCCTGAGTGTGTCTGAGGTGTACCTGTCAGTCACACACCTAAGCGCAGTTGTGCAATCTCCTGCGCTCTCTTTCTCGCTCCTTCACTCGTGTGCCCCCATTGTTTGTCATCTCGTATAGATAAAAAGGACAGAAGTGAAGTAAAGTGAAGACACTTGAAATGGTGACAGAAGAACTGCTCATCAGTCAGGCACATTCCATCGTCTTATTTGCCCAAGTGTTCACTGATTAACCATGTTCGTATTCAACGCAATGTCTTTTGCAATAATCGAGACCATAATCACAATTTCAAAATTGCACAGTTCCCAGGTAAAAAGACATGCAGACAAAAATAAATAAATAGACCACACTGATTAAAGTGTTTGTAACCACTTTCAGTTATTTCCCAGACAGCAAGAACCTTTGGGCCAAATGTGAAAGTTAGCTGTCAAATCTGGCCTAGATCTGGCATGACTAAACACATGTGGGACAAAATTTCACCATATATGTTTTGCCAAAGCTTTAGAATTGGAGGGAATTTTCTATTGGGTCACAACTGGCATTGAGGTATATGGCCCAGATGACAACACATAGCTGAGAGCCATGTGTGGCTTGGCTATGGCAAGCCATGGAAAACGTTAACTTGTGGTTGACATTTGGTTTATACTTGGACAAAAAACATGCAGGCAGGTGTGGTAGTCCACACCTCAGCCTGTTCAACAATGCCATTGGTTGGTCTTATTGCTGAAGCATCTTTTTACAATTCCTATCGGTGGAGGAGTGAAACTGTCACTGCAGCAGCAACTTAAATACTGGAAAGTGGCCATTTTTCCCACTCTTTTCTCTCCTCACAGCTGCTGTAACCTGACACACCCTTAAGTAGCTCCAAGTTAGTGAAGTAAAGGGAAAAATTTTAAAATAAAATGAAACATAAAAAAATAAGTAAGCTCACATCATGCATTAGACAATTCTAACCACTTACAATGTTACTAACAACATCAACACACTTTGTTCATGTTTGATATGTTATTTTTACTTCAAATAAATAGATTGTGATTTAATTTTGCAGTTTATGTTTGATTTATTGTGCAGTAAATTAAATTATTGAGTAGGTTTGGTGTTCTTTTGGTTAAATTCTGGGAGAATACTGGCATTTAGTCTATAAGCCACATATGGGCCACATAAGGGCTGTTAGGCCATAAAATAACTCAGCCAAACAAGAGTAGCATGTATGGGCTACACAAGCTTTACTTTTGGCTTTCTACAGGTGGAGTTATGGCACACTTTTGTTTCAGTTCTCACAAACAATATTTGTATTTGGGCATCATTCACTTACTGGGCAGGGCCACATTTCAGCTATATATCTGGGCCAAAGCTGTGCCAAAGGAAAGTTGCTGACTGGGTTGTAATGTGGTGAATATTGGGTGTGTAAAGTGTTGACATCCATGCGTTTTATGGTTTGTTCAGGCAATTTTGAGAGGGCTGTGTTGAAGCCCTAAGCAATTTCCATTTGTCTTTGGAGTAACATAAGGGTAAATGTAGAGTAAATAATGAGTAAAGTAAATTATGACAAAATCAAATTTTTGGGGTAAACTATCCCACTACAAGCTATATTATATTGGGAGTATAAGCTAAATCTAGGGTGGATAAGGAGACCCATCTCAGGAAGTGTGTATAAATTCCCCAACATCCTTAGAAACGTGAGGTTTCTCATACCATCAGGCACAGCAGGATGTTCTGGATGGAGTAATTGACGCCAAAGAGGCGAATGATACAAATCTAATGAGGAAGAAGAAACAAACATATTGTGCACTGTGTGTTTGTGCGTGGGTAGCTGCCATTTCAGTAATGGATGTGTTTATTTGTGGCATAAGCAGGGGAATGCATTATGCAACTGCACATAAAATGTGGTGCAGATGTCGAGTCTTGTGGTTCAATTAAGAGAGAAATCTGATGACAGATATAGGACTGCAGAAAATATGGAAGAACAGACATGTTGTGTTTATTATTACAATTATTAACAGTCGTGTCAATTCTGACATGACAACAGCACCAAATTGATGTCTGGTGTGTGTGTGGCACAGTGGCTCATCACAGTGCCTCAGTTGTGCATTTTTTAAACAAAAGCAGTGGAGATCAAAACAAGAACAAGAAGGAGAAAAATTGTAAATAATAAGGGAAAATTAGACTCCTCCCTGTGTGCATTTATCTGTAATCAGAGAGTGCTGCAGTGTAGCTGTCGCTCTGGATGCGAGAGTCTGTGTTGATTGCAAAGACCAGGGCTGCTTAAATGAGAAGTATTGTTTTGCTTGCACAGGGGTGCGTTTCCCAAAAGCATTATTAACTCTGGTCACAAGTTCCATGTTTACCAACTTAGTTCAACGATATGGTGTTTCCCGAAACAATTTCAACAAACATTCACAAACAGTATCACAGAGTTGTGTGGTTGGACCTGTGGTTAAAAGCATAATTTCTTGTTTGTTCACTTGGCGTCACTAAGGCTTCTATATTGTTATATATTTCATATATAGCTTTCAATCTCTCAACAGTTTGACCACGTTTACATGCATTTAAGAAAACTGCTTATTCTAGGGTATTGAAGAAATCGGCATTCTTAAATATAATTAAAACATAAATGCAGCCGTTGAAGGGGTTAAATGATGTTAAGAGCAAATGCTTTATCACATGCATTTTCTGTCAGAGAACACAGCTTTTATGTGTTTAAGTTAATGCATGAGTGACGTGTATATGTTTTTGAAGAGTGTGCATGTGTGTATACTGTATGCATGAGGAAACCCGAAGTCTGATGTATACTGTATGCATGAGGAAACCCGAAGTCTGATGTAGAGTCGAAACTCCAATTTTGCAGCACAATGCATCTGTCACATGTAGCGTCTGGAGGAATCAATGAAGGATAATCATGGACTCAGCTATTTTGGGACAAAGGACCCCTGTAAGATCACGGAAATGGTCTGTGATAGTACAAAAGAACTGTAGAACCCTCGTGGTGCTCCCTCGTGGTGCCCCCCTCCCCCGACGGTGACACACGCGTGCTTACCATGAGAAAAACCATGTGGAACTTTGAACGTAAAAATGTGTGTGCCTTTCCCATAAAGCCTAAAAGGGCTTATTTTTAATGAAAAATGTTTTAATCCCTGTGTGCTGTGTATGTTTGGTGTTAGATCAAAATTAGTAGAATTGTTTCATTTGTGTAGAAAACTCTGAGGCTTTATATGTAATAGCCTGAGAGTGTTTAACCATTTTTTAAGTGTCACAAATACATTTTTCTTGATATCAAATTAAACCTTACAACTTGCCCTAGCCGAATATAAATATGAGGTCACCTTAGAATTGTATCCTGCTAGGTTTTCACCATCTTTTGAGTCATTCAGCCCAAAATCTCTTACCGTCATAAACCCAGCCAGAAACATGCAAATAAGCCGTGACGGAACAAAGGAATCATTCTCCTGCCCAAAGAAAGGGGACTTTTACGACCCCCCAAAGGAATGCTCAGACTGCTGAAGCTCACTCAATCCTTACTGAGAAGGAGAAATGAACCCCTTTTAATCCTATATATCCTATATATATCCCTGTGATAAATGTATTAACATGTATCTAATGTTCCATCTCATAATTTTCCTAAATGTTGTTTGGTCTATGTTCTCTTGCAAACTCTAATGGGTTAATGTTTCAGACTTTGCATACTATGGTTAACCGAAATCATATGTGTGGCATATTTGGTCTCTATAACTTGGTATTTTGAAGATCAAAATGACTGTGTACATGATATGTCGATAACAACAACATATTAGTATTACAAGAATATTTCCTAGTTTCTTCATTGGCTACCACCCCTCTTAGAACAAAGAGCCATAAACCAAATTCCCACCTGGAACTCAAACCCTTCTTATTGGTCGAGCCAATGAGAGGTGGGACATGTTTCCTAAGGTTATAAATTGCTTCTCTCTCTCTTGGTTCACTCCCTTCTTGCTCTCTTAGCCTCTCTTGCTTCCTGCCTCTCTTGCTTTCTGGTTTTCTGAGCCTTGTGCTCTCTTACTCTCTTGGGCCTTCCTGAGAAGTCCTAATGAAGATGATGCTGAACTAGAAGGCCCCCAAGGACTCCCAAGCGTGCGCCAGGCTACGGCCTTGTCTTTCCATTCACCAAAGATCCTCTGACTCCCACTGGTTCTCTCTCATCAAGACAACATCATCAAAGATCAACTGGAGCCTCAACAAATTGCATCAGGACAGTTTAATTCAAGTGGGACATGCAAGTATCAAACTTAGTCTCATTATTTGATACATTAAGTATCCTCACCCCTTTCTAAAAAGGGTGTGTCAGAACTAATATGATGATTTGCTCAGGCTGTTGATCTGCTGAATTTCAAACAATGCTATAACTTCTTGCCTTCCTGTATTCTGCTTCAGCCCTCTTTCCCTTGGTAAACTGTATGCATGTATGTATATGTATGTTAGAGTAGTTTAAATGTTTAGTCTAGTTAATAAAGTCTTGTTCATGTCACATGTAAAGTTGTCTGTGTCTCAAGCTCATATCTAAAGTCACTAATCATAGATTTTGAATACTTGCTCTTAATACTTAGTAAGAAAGACATTTCCCATGCCCCGGAAATGTACCTTTCTATTAATTAATTAATTAATAACCAATATTGAGCGTTCACGGGATGAACCGAGTATTTGGTTGTAATGTTAATGTAGCTACATCAAGTTAACCCGATTAACTGATCCAAATATTCATAATTGATTATAACAAGTTATGATTGATTATTAATATTTCATAGAGCTGATTCGCTACATACATTACAAAGTGTACGCCGCTTTTGTGTCTTCAGCAGCTTTCGTGCATTAAACGGCTTCCTAGTGCTTTTTTTCCAACGTCATTGACAACAGCTCTATTTTGTTGAACCGTGGTTCAAACGATGGCTGTTACCATGTTTCGGGACTAGCTGTGTCACAGTTGTGGCTAGCTAGTTAATTTCTTCAAAGATGCACCATGCTTTGGTGGTTGAGTTACATACGTCATTGTACGGGAAACTCACCCCACCATCTGCCTTAATATGTATCACAATTAGGGCTGAAATGATTAGTAAATGTTATACAAAAAAAAGGACAAAAAAAATTTGTCTAAAAAAATTTTCTTTGTCGAATAGTCGTTTGATCTCATTTAACATTACATGAGATCACATTAAACTCTAATGATGACACGCGAGAGGAGCTCTGCAGGTCACACCTGACTGAGGAGAGGAAGAATTACACAGCTGACAGTCCAGATGCACTCTGAACTTTCCAAACAGCTTCAAGTGTTGTAGATCGCAAACTAAGATAATTATGATGCAAAAATACAAAATAAGTAAATAAAGAAGCACTCTTGTTGTGGAATAAGTGGAGCTGGATCTGCGCTCCTCTGAAGCAAAACTTGCATGTCAAGCATCTTTAAATGAAACCCCCGATATTACATCTTAAATGCAGTTATATTTAATGCGTTATAGCTTTATTAAAGTTTAAATATTAGGGAAGCAGATCATGTAAATAACTACAAACTCCAAAACTGTCATTGCTCTGTGCAATAAGCCTCTTCTATGAGTTGCGCGAATGTCCCAATCTAAGGGGGGGGAGATTGAAACTGCACCCGGATGATGCGCACTCTGTCGCAGGGACGCTCATCCCTCGGACATGTGCCCACTTGCTGCTGCTAGATTATAAAGTGATGGCTCGCGACTTATTGAATCATAATATATGTCACTGTGCATTTCTTACCGTGAAGAAAATTGGCAATATGCAGCTTTATTAATAAGAGAGAGTTTGTTGTTTTTGTGAGCTAAAGATGGATTGAAGTGAACAGAAAGGTGAGAAAAGTCTTTGCTCCATTAAACATTGCAACAAAATAGGTTTTTTATTATTTAATTTTTTTTTGGCTTGGCTTGTTTTCCAATACAAATATCTAAAGATTCTTTAAAACAACATTTACTTTAACTGCAGAAGAATTTTTTTTTATCTGAGAATGTTAAATATAAAATTTCAAAATGCAAATATTTAAAAATATTAAAAAATCCTTAAATAAAATGCATTCACCTGAGAATCAGCATATAATATATTTAGACTTGCTTTTAGAGAATAGATCTTGAATATAAGTATATTTTGTCTTTACTGCACTTGCAGAAGTTTAACCAAGTGAGAAAAAAAAAACACTTATAAACAAAATACACTTATATTTAAGATACATTCTCTTAAAGCTAGTCTAAATATCTTATATGCTGCTTCTTTAGTAAATGCATCTTGTTTTAAGGATTTTTAGACAATTTTAAATGGAAAACAAGACAAAAACACTTGATAACAAAAGGTTTTTTTTTTTTTTGCAGTGAATTTCTTTACTGAATTAAACTTAAAAAGTAGTTTTTTGTTCCTTTAATTCAGTGCATGTCATTTATAGGTATTTTTAAAAGATTATTTTGTCCCCAATATTGTTAGTCTGCATGTTAAATACAACCTTTTAAGTCGGGGCACAAGCTGAATAATCAGTTAAGAGCTAATGATTAATTGTTGCAATAATTGCAGAATAGTGGAATAATCGTTCTAATAATCATTTGATTATCAAAATAATCGTTATTTGCAGCTCTAATCACAATCAGTCAGCCCAGCATACATAGCATGCATGCAAAGGAAAGGGCAATAGAGAATGAAATAGAAAGAAAACGTTTCGGTTACTGATGTAACCTCCGTTCCCTATCAAAAATCTACACTTTGATGCTGCGCTGATTTAGCACTTTGGAAACATCTTTAGGAGTGACCAGCTGTGAATATGTGTGCAGAAACCTTTATCTTTCTCTTTTCTTAAAAAAAAAAAAGAAGAAAAAGAATGACTGATAAACAAAGCAAGCGGTTTACGCTCTATGGCTGAAATGGAAACACCCCAGTTTTGTTTTGTGTATTTGGGGGAAGAGCATGCTGCTCTTGCGTTGGGACGGGGCAGGTGCGAGCATTGCGATCTGTTTACAGTCAAAACGCTTCGCACTCGTCTCGCTTACTTCCAAGAGCAAGCGCCCACTATTCATTTCGAGGCTTGAATCACTCAATCAGGTCATTCAAGTTCAAGATGCTAACTGTCAAGATGATCGTGTCTCAAATCCAACATCACGATTAGTTGGTCACGATCGATCTCATGGATGCATATTTTAATATAGAAATTCTGCCACAACACAGGAAGTTCCTGAGGTTCGCTTTCAGGGGCGAAGCTTTCCAATATCGGGTTCTTCCACACCGCAAATTCACAAAATGCATGGATGCAGCACTGGCTCCTTTGTGACTCTGGGGCATCTGCATTCTGAATTACATAGACGACTGGCTGATACTAGCACAGTCACAAGAACTGGCAGTTCAGCACAGGGATATCGTCTTAGATCATCTGGTTTCACTGGGTCTGAGACTCAACGTCAAAAGAGCGTTCTCTTTCCCACTCAGGAAATTACCTATCTGGGCATTGTATGGAATTCGATCAAAATGTGGGCACAATTGTCTTCCGCTCGAATCAAGTCTATTCAGAACAACCTGGGCACTAGGTCTTATGGCATCTGCATCCTCGGTGATCCCTTTGGGCCTTCTGCACATGAGACCGTTTCTGTTGTGGATCAAAGCCAGGGGATTTCATCCAAGGGCCAGTCACCTAAGGCAGATAAGGGTTACGCACCACAAGTTTTGTACCCTTTCTACGTGTTTCAGACCCCGGTTCCTTAATTTGTGTCCCACTCTAGATGCATCTTGCTGTCGCAAATTGATAACGACAGACGCCTCCCTGATGGGCTGGGGTGCGGTCTTAAGTGGTCATCCAGCTCAAGGGGAATGGAAGGGTCATCAGCTCGATTGGCAAATCAACTGCCTCGAGTTGATGGCGGTATTTCTGGCTCTGAAATACTTCCTCCAGTATTTGAGAGGCCCAGAATGCGCCTGTTTGTGTTTCCTCCGGTTTCTCTGCTCCCGGGAGTCTTGGCCAGAGTTCGCCAGCAAGGATCTTGCCTCTTACTGATAGCGCCATGTTGGCCAAACAGGGTATGGTTCTTGGAGATAATTTCTCTCCTCGACGGCTTGCCTTGGGCGATTCCGGACAGGAGGGACCTTCTGTCCCAGATGCAGGGGACAATATTTAATCACCGGCCCGAGCTTTGGAACTTCAGGTTTGGCCCCTGAAGGGTACCAACTGAGGGACACTGGTCTTGATAACTTCAGGTGAAAGGCCAATCTAAGTGCTAAGGCCCCCTCTATTAGAAGAAGTTACGCCAATAAATGGGTTGTCTTTGAAAGATGGTGCAGTGCACATAATGCGGATCCAGTTATCTGCCAGATTGCTTCAGTTCTGGATTCTCTGCAGGAAAAGTTTTCAGCAGGCACATTCCCCGCCACTCTCAGGCTTTACGTGGCCACTCTATTGGCTTGCCACACCCTGATTAACGGGATGCCGTTGGGGAAACTCTAGAGTCAGCGTCTGATAAATTTCTGACTCTCAACTTGGGATCTACAGGCTCTGTTTGTCTTGCCAGCCTGCTTAGATTTTGCCCCAGGAATGGCAAAAGCAATTTTGCACCCTCATCCTGACTATCTGCCTAAGGTTCCTTTCTTGACCGTGCATCCGGTCACCCTCGAAGTCTTCTGCTCCCTGCCATTTACAACGCCGGAGCATGAAAATTGTTGCACACATATTCACTCCTAAAGACATTCTCAAAACGCGAAATCAGCGCAGCATCTCGTTCTACAGGTTACATCTGAGTAACCCGAAACGTTCCCAGATGGAGGGAACGAGATGTTGTGTCGATGAGTTGACACTAGGGGGTCACACTTGGGAGCCCAGACATCTCTGATCTTTGAGAAAAGGCCAATGGGAAATGGCGTGTGGGATTTCCATGTCACCCCCCCCCCCCCCCGACATACGGGTATAAAAGGAGTGTCGCTTACAAACACACATTCAGGTTTTGCACTGAGGAGCCGAGCCAAAGACCTGGCCATTTAAGCGGTTGGTTCAGTGTTGTGGAAAGAGGGACACAACGTCTCATTCCCTCCATCAGGGCACGGAGGTTACATCAGTAACCGAGACATTCCGTATCTGTCACTCATTCGACGTTGTGTAGATGAGTTGACAATATGGGTCCCAATGGAAAACGTCACGATAGCTAGAACGGGTTACGCAGACTGGCTGTGCGAGACAGGCAGAACTCTGTGTGCCTCATAGCCAGCGCAGCAAGCCATCGCATAACTACCCTCAACACACTGGCAGGCATGAAGTGGTCCCCTACACCCCGGGGAGTGGCTAACTGCTCAGAAGTTTAAGGACTGGCAGGCCCAGCCGTAGCCTACTCTCTTTTATTCTCCCCAAGAAAAAGGATTTGTTCAGCTGGGGGCCATACAAGGTCCACGTTGGGGTATGTCCCTCCAAAGAGGAGGACACCGTGGAGACCACACCCGGCCCAAAACGGGGGGCGTCTAATTGGAATACAACACATGGTCTTACCTGGTCGGAGTGGAAGCACATCGTGCAGAGTGGCACCGAGGTAGGTCCTACACAAGGAAGGGAGGAGTTACTACAAACACGGTGACCAAAGACAGAGGGCCCTCTGCCCAAGGAAGATGTGGTTTACCAGCGGGAAAACCATTTTGCATAATATACACCACACGGGGTTACCTAAGGAGACAACCAGCACATGTGGAGCACTTACCACAGTACAGGGACCTAAGTGACTCATGTACTGGGGCTGCAGCGAGCCTCTTCGAAGACTCGTTGGCCACTGGGCTAAGGAGGAAGAACGTCCAGGGTTCACACTTTTTTCTTGGGAAAAAAGCGCACGTTTTCATCTCAAGGGAGGGGAAAGGCACTATGTGCAAGTGGTACACCCGGCCAGCTGACCCGAACTTACCTGTTTTTGTCACCTGATAACACACAGGATGAAACTGGCAAACTGAGGTTATAAAACCTTGCAACGGTATTAGGTGTTGCCCAGCCCGCAGCTCTACAGATGTCTGCTAGAGAGGTGCCACGGGACAACTCAACACCCCTGGTAGAGTGGGCTCATAGGCCAGCAGGGGGCAGCACATGCTGGGCATGGTATGCCATAGTGATGGCATCGATAACCCAGGGAGCAATCCTCTGTTTGGAGACAGCGCTTCCTTTCCGCTGTCCACCGAAGCAGACAAAGAGCTACTCAGAGCTTCTAAAGCTCTGCTTGTGATCCAAGTAGATGCAAAGAGCAAACACCAGACACAGCACATGCTGGGCATGGTATGCCATAGTGATGGCATTGATAACCCAGTGAACGATCCTCTGTTTGGAGACAGCGCTTCCTTTCCGCTGTCCACAGAAGCAGACAAAGAGCTACTTGGAGCTTCTAAAGCTCTGCTTGCGATCCAAGTAGCTGCAAAGAGAAAACCCTGGACACAGCAATGCCAAGGCAGGGTCTGCCTCCTGCAGAGGCAGCGCTTGCAGGTTCACCACCTGATCCCTGAAAGGGGTTGTGGGAACCTTGGGCACGTAGCCCGGTCGGGGTCTCTGGATAACGTGAGAGTAGTCTGGAGTGAACTCTAGGCACAGTTCGCTGACAGAGAACGACTTCAGGTCCCCTACCCTCTTGATGGAGGTGAGCACCGCCAGGAGGGCGGTCTTCATTGAGAGCGCCTTTAGCTCAGCTGACTCAAGTGGCTCGAAGGGAGCTCCCCGAAGGACCAAGGAGAGGTCCCATGAGGGAACAATGTGCGGCCTGGGGGGATTTAACCTCCTCGCACTTCTCAGGAACCTGATGATCAAATCGTGCATCCCCAAATAGTTACCGTCAACTGTGCCGTGATGCGCCACGTACACCTTCAAGGTGGAGGGTTACAGCCATCCCTCCAACTTGTCTTGCAGGAAGGAGAGCACTGATCCTACTGCGCATTTCTGGCGGTCTTCGCCTCGGGAAGAGCACCACTTAGCTACAGATACCACTTCCGGTCATAGAGACGCCTGTCGAGTGATTGCGTCTAACACTGCAGGTGGTAGGCCACTTAAGTCTTCTGCGTCCCATCCAGGGGAAATACATGGAGATTCCAGAGGTCTGGTCACAGGTTTCTGATGGTGCCCATCCCTGAGAAAGAAGGCCCTTCCTCAGGGGAATTTGCCGGGGTGGGGGGTGCTGTTGCGAGGAGCATGAGGCCCAAGAACCAAGTCTGGGAGGGCCAGTAAGGGGCCATTAAGATGATCTGCTCTTCGTCCCCCCTGACCTTGCACAACATCTGTGCAAGTAGGCTCACTGGGGGAACACATATTTGCGTAGCCCCAAGGGCCAGCTGTGTGCTAGGGCATCTGTGCCAAGGTAGCCTCAGTCAGAGAGTACCAAAGCGGGCAGTGGGAGGATTCTGGGGAAGCAAACAGGTCTACCTGTGCTTGGCTGAATAAACACCAGATCAGCTGGATCACCTGAGGATGGATTCTCCACTTTCCCCTGAGTGTAAACCTGTCATAAAAGTGTGTCTGCTGTGCTGTTGAGGTGGCCCGGTATGTGAATGGCCCGCAGCGAATTGAGCCGCTGCTGACTCCAAAGGAGGAGACGATGGGCGAGTTGTGACATTGGAAGAGAGCGTAAACCACCTTGGCGGTTGATGTATGCAATCGTCACTGTGTTGTCCGTCTGGACCAACACATGTTGGCCCCGGATCAATGCAATAGCCTCCTCAGGGCAAGTAGTACTGCCAGCAACACGAGGCAGTGAATATGTGGGCCGGTCCAAGGGCCGGCGACCGAGTGCCTTTGCACACGGCACCCCAGCCACACTGGGAGGCATCTGTCGCAACCACTATGTGCCTGGAGACCTGGCCTAGGGGAACTCCTGCCTGTAGGAACGCTAGGTCTGACCAGTGGCTGAATAGACGGCAACAAGCCTGCTTGGTGAGAATGCGGTATATGCCGTGGCGCCATGCTCGTTTCTCATCTGTAGTCAGTGGTGAAGTGGTCTCATATGCATCAACCCAAGCAGTTTGACCATCGCTGAGGATGCCATATGCCCTAGGAGCCTCTGAAAGGATTTCAGAGGGACCAGCCTATTCTGTCTGAACGCATGCAGGCGCATGGTTCAGTGTTGTGGCAAGAGGGACACAACGTCTCGTTCCCTCCATCAGGCACGCTGTTATCGAGTCTAACTCCATACTGAGAAAAGAGATACTCTGAACCGGGGTGAGCTTGCTCTTTTCCCAGTTGACCGGAAGCCCCAAATGGCTGAGGTGCCTGAGCACCAGGTCCCTGTGTGCACACATAATGTCCCACGAGTTAGCTAGGATTAGCCAGTAATCAAGATAGTGGAGGATGCTGACGCCCACTTCCCTTAGTGGTGACATTCTCTGCGACTTTCGTGAAGGCGTGGTGAGACAAGGACTGGTTTTTAGTATCAGTCAATAGCTGACCATTAAAATAAAGAATAAATAAAAATCAAATAAATAGCTAAATAAATATCAGTACTGTTTACTCTCAGTCAAATGCTGACTATTGTAATTCTGCCAGTCAATAAGGGGCAGGTTGTAAAACAAGAAGCATTTACACCTGCCGAGTCAAAAGATAAATGGCGGCAGTGGTGTTACACTGTATTCTGCTATACAAGTTCAGGGGAAACTTTCAACGGTGGAAAACCAGACTTTTTTATTCCATTTTGTAAATGCAATGACTGGAATTGTTCGGTTGAAGGTGGTACCAAACTGCGAATCCTTAACAAAACAGATGGTGAATATTACACATGAGCTTCCACTCAGCTGACAAGCTATGAAAGTAGCTATGTGGTTAGCTAGTTAGCTATATGTTTGTGTCTCACCAACTAGGTAAAAACGTAGCATGAAATCAAAACTTAACAGACACAATCCAGCACCACACCATTATCATTATCACTGACAGATAATTCCAAATTATGTCCTTCATTTTGATAGATAAAACATAAGAAAACCATTTTTACCATAGCTCCACATATTTCATCTTTACTGTCCTTGAAATGTAAATCTTCTATATCTCCTTGTGTGCGCTTGGGAGAGAGCGCTCAAGTGGCGTAACTGAGGTTATGTGGTTGACGAAACATGCATACCCCATTGACAGATTTATTTGGGTGCATCAGTAAACAGTCTTGTCCCTACAGTTTCTTGATTAGTTTATTTGCTCTTCGTAAGAATTCTGGCTTGCTCCGTATGTGAAAATGTACACTGGAAATGTACGTGGCAGTTCCCTCATGCTTTCATTTTTTTTTCACTTTAGCATAATTCAAAACACATTTAAATGCAAAAACAGAGGACACAGTTTGTGTATTGATGAATTTTCCATGTAACAAGTGCAACTGCAATCATGTGATAGACAAAAAGTCTCGTTCATCTCCCATGATTTAATTGTCATCCGAACGCATGAGTTTTATCACAGAGGAGCCATGAAAATTTACTATTACAGATGTCACCCTGAGAAACCTTTGTCATCTGAATAGGACTATGGACAAATGTAAATAGTGACCACATATGATTAGTTATTAGTTAAACATTTTTTTATGTATATATATATATAATTTTTTTTAAACTAATATACCTCAAAATAACTCAACACACAGCCATTAATGTCTTAAGCGCTGGCAACAAAAGTGAGTAGACCCCTAAGTGAAAATGTCCAAATTGGGCCCAATTAGCCATTTTCCCTCCCGGGTGTCATGTGATTTATTAGTGTTACAAGGTCTCAGGTGTGAATGGGGAACAGGTGTGTTAAATTTGGTGTCATCACTCTACACACTTTACTTATATATAAATGTTATACTTATATGTTTACTTATTTATGTATTTCTTCAATTACATAATTTGTGTAACTTGAAACTTGCATATTTATTTATTTAATTGGACAACTTTTCCTTTATAGTGAAGAACAAGCAGTCAACAAGTGGCTTGAATACATGGAAACTCATCTCAGATGAATACCTCATGAAATTTGTTGAGAGGAGTGGCCAGAGCTGTTCTACAGACAATGTGTTGCTACATTTCCATACTTACATTTATATTATTTCATAGTTTTGATATCTTTGCTATTATTCTAAAATGTTGAATAGTAATAATACAAATTTGATGAAAATGATTTTTTTTTTGTCATTACAGCGGAAACAATATAAAATGTTGGGGCATACAGATAAGTGTAAGACATCATTAGAGACTATAAAGGGTCTACTTTTATTTGTACACTCACAATAACAACAAAACCTTTTGCTTTTGTAAAATAAATAAAATAATAAGGTTGAGCTTACAGCTGTCTAATGAAATCTTCTCTTTGGAAAATCGCATGATACATCTTTGGAAGATTGCATGATACACAGGCAAGAAAGCTCCTGTATAGTTGTCACGATCCCTGTTGTCTGCCCTGTGTTTCACTTGTCAACTGTTTTAAATTACACTTCCCATAGTTCCCTGCCCTCATCACTGCCAGCAGTCACTCATTGTTCTCACCTGTGTCTCATTTAGTCATTATTGTGTTTGTGTATTTAAACCTTGTTTGTTCCCCAGTCATTGTCAATGTCTGAATGTAGATGTCTGAATGTAGATGTTTGTTAACGTTACCTTTGCCCTCCGTGGATGTTTCCTCAACCTGTGTATCCCTTGGATGTCTTTCGTGTTTTTGTTTTATTTTCCCATTATGGATGTTTTATTTGTTCCAGTGTTTGTCTACTTATTTTGAAAATAAACCGCATTTAGATACTCGCCCCCCGTCTGCCTTCTCCTGCCTTCATAACAATAGTGAGGAAGAGTTAACATTTTCCTCAGAAGAAGAGCAGGACTCCGATGAACATTTGCATTTTGAAGAGAGACTTGATCAGCCGATGATACAATTTTGGATGAGTAAGTAATTTAGTGTTACTTACATTAGTCGACATACTATTTTATATAAACATATACATATTTTACTAGTGGGACTGTTTCCAGACTTGCCAGCCACGATTCAGAGTATTGAAATTTTGAAATATGACTAAGCAAGTTTTAGTTACAATTAAATGTTGTTTCGGCTAAAGCAGGCATTCAAATTGTATGCTGTATGATATAAATATGATATGTAATATGATATAAAATAATATGAATGTTTAGATTATATTGTAACTAGTGTTTATGCTGCCTCATTATCATCAACAAAGCTTGTGCTTGCAAATATGTATTCGGGTGTAAATGAGTAAAATGCACTTTAAATATGCCCATTTTAGAAAATCAGCATATTATAAAGATTTCTGAAGGATCATGTGACACTGAAAACTGCAGTAATGATGCTGAAAATAGAAAACTTTTTTAAACTTTTAAATTGTAAAAAGAATTCACAAAATCAATGTTTTTACTGTATTTTTGATCAAATTAATGCAGCCTTGGTAAGCAGAAGAGACTTCTAAAACTTTTAAATGGTAGTGTAGGTCTAACATTTTTAAATAAAGTCTTTATGTAAAGAAAATGTATAGTCAGACTTCTTTTAACTTAAAACTTAATTTTGATCATTAAGTCTCCTCACATTCATTCTCTTTCTGTCACATTCCTCATTGATAGGCCCAGGGGAGGGGTCTAGGTCGTCTTAGGTGTGAAATACATAAATATTCATATTAATTCACGCCTCCTTGCATATGACCTTTCTAACTCTAAAAGTGTCTTACAAAAATTAAATGACTATATTTGTTTGTATAAATGAGTCATTTCACATAACTTTGTAGTAAAAATTGTTGGCTACAAGATCCAGTTCTCAAAAGTCTTGTGGACAAATATTTAGTGTGTGTTATATGGCCTTTTTTTCAATGACTTAACATTTTTGTTTTTTCTAAAACCATGCATAAACGTTATTTTCTCAAAAATACAAACATGTACATGCATGTTGCTCACATATTATTGTAGCCCAGTTTGTCCTGAATACAGTGTTATCATACATTAGCAATTAGTATGTTTTTAAGCAACTGAAAAAAACACAAATGTCAAGGCATGTCAAAGATTCTCCAGGGCCCAAAACACCTCAGACCCCAGAGGGTTAAGGAACAATATCTGCACTTTCTGGTACAAGTCTTAAGTCTTAAACCTCAATCCCCTCCATTCTGTGTCTGGTCTCAACTTCGTGTACAGACTCACTTACCTGTATCTCCAGTGTTAAACACCATCACGATTCCTCTCCAGCGACTCTTATACTCCAAACGTTTAATCTCCAGCGACTCCAGTGCCCATCTCCTCAATGCAATCTCCGTTGTTGCAAACCCTCCACCTCAAGGAAAGTCACTATCTCTATCAACATCAGTCTTTATCATTTAAACTATCACCACTTCAACCCAGTACTGTCCCGTCATCACTTACCTGCTGTCTCTGTTTGTGTGTCAGTAAATACCTGCTTGGGTTCAAACATCATCCTTGAGTCTGAGTATACATTACAACCTTAATGTAAAGTGGACAACTGTGAACCATTTTTAATGAGCTACTAACATTAGCAACCTATAAAGTGTACCATAAAGTAAACAATTATGAAACATTAATGTGACGAGGAGGAGGGTGTGGCAGGGCAGTGATGGTGCACGGCCAGCGCTGAATCAGCTGATCAGTGGGAGAGTGAGATAAAGGGGAGCCAGAGATGCCAGTTCAAGAGAGATAGAGACTCATGCGGTCGTGTTGCATGTGTGTCTGTGTTTGTTTATCTGCCTGGGGACGGAGGGGTCACTGCCGGCCAGCGAGAGCCGAAGTAACTGCTGCCATCTGCCGAAGAAGGGAAGGAGTGATTTCGTCCACCGGGGACTGGAGGATTTACAGATGTCCATCAGGGGAGGAGCGAGCTGGGGTCCGGCAGAGGGCAAAGGAGTGGTTGAGGCAAAGTTTTTTTTTCTCTCTCTCTGTGACTCTGCTCACCCTTACCCTCTCCCCACGCCTCCCCTCATCTCTTCCCCAGGTTCACAGGAGGCGGGGTTGACCACCAGCTGACAGAACGGCCGGAAGGGCAGCATATCCCCTCAAGAGATGGGGGCTGGCGAATTATTCAGACCGGTAGTACCCCTTGAACTGTTACAATTTATTAAATAGTTTCCAACAGCGCCTAATGCTTCAGTATTACATCATATATCATGTACATAAATGAACAAACATCATGTAATATTGTCTGATGACTATTTACTGAACTTTGTGTACAGTAAACAAACATTACCTTCATAAAACATTACGAGTTATGAACATTATTACAAGTATTTTTCTAACACTTTAATGTACTTAATATAAAATGTACATGTGCAATTTATTAATCATTTTACTTAAAAAAATATAGTCCAATAGACTTTTCCAAAAAAATAAAGCCTGGTTAATAAACCCGTAGTGAACTTTATGTAAAGCAAATAAACAATACAGTTGGTTTTAAACATTTATAAAATCATCAGTTTTACACTATCACTAGGGGAAAAAGAGCACATAAACATTATATATACTAACATACAAACTCAAGCTAGCTTAATCTATTTTAGCAACACATACCAAACACTTCTGACATGCACCAAAAATGCTCCAGTAAAGTCTCTTACTGAGACAATGAGAGCACTGACATCAAAATATATATTTTTTAAAGTATTATAGTACATCTAGTTCATGGACATTGTCTTACGCAGAAAAAAATATTTTCTCCCCTATCTCACTCCATCCATTCCAAGAATATCTGCTCTAATCTTCTGGATATCCAGGTGTCCAGCCTCCCAATCAATCACTGCTTTGAAATTAAGAGGACGTCTAACCAATCAGCTCCACATTTTAAACAACACGCAACTTAAACAAAATAGAATATCAATCCATTATTGAAATCATAACAAAATAAAATATATATTTTATAAAAAAAAAAACGCTTATACATATTTTTAAAATGTCTAAATCTAGTATATATACACTCACCTAAAGGATTATTAGGAACACCTGTTCAATTTCTCATTAATGCAATTATCTAATCAACCAATCACATGGCAGTTGCTTCAATGCATTTAGGGGTGTGGTCCTGGTCAAGACAATCTCCTGAACTCCAAACTGAATGTCAGAATGGGAAAGAAAGGTGATTTAAGCAATTTTGAGCGTGGCATGGTTGTTGGTGCCAGACGGGCCGGTCTGAGTATTTCACAATCTGCTCAGTTACTGGGATTTTTCACGCACAACCATTTCTAGGTTTTACAAAGAATGGTGTGAAAAGGTAAAAACATCCAGTATGCGGCAGTCCTGTGGGCGAAAATGCCTTGTTGATGCTAGAGGTCAGAGGAGAATGGGCCGACTGATTCAAGCTGATAGAAGAGCAACTTTGCCTGAAATAACCACTTGTTACAACCGAGTTATGCAGCAAAGCATTTGTGAAGCCACAACATGCACAACCTTGAGGCGGATGGGCTACAACAGCAGAAGACCCCACCGGGTGCCACTCATCTCCACTACAAATAGGAAAATGAGGCTACAATTTGCAAGAGCTCACCAAAATTGGACAGTTGAAGACTGGAAAATTTTTGCCTGGTCTGATGAGTCTCGATTTCTGTTGAGACATTCATATGGTAGAGTCAGAATTTGGCGTAAACCGAATGAGAACATGGATCCATCATGCCACTGTGCAGGCTGGTGGTGGTGGTGTAATGGTGTGGGGGATGTTTTCTTGGCACACTTTAGGCCCCTTAGTGCCAATTGGGCATCGTTTAAATGCCACGGCCTACCTGAGCATTGTTTCTGACCATGTCCATCCCTTTATGGCCACCATGTACCCATCCTCTGATGGCTACTTCCAGCAGGATAATGCACCATGTCACAAAGCTCGAATCATTTCAAATTGGTTTCTTGAACATGACAATGAGTTCACTGTACTAAAATGGCCCCCATAGTCACCAGATCTCAACCCAATAGAGCATCTTTGGGATGTGGTGGAATGGGAGCTTTGTGCCCTGGATGTGCATCCCACAAATCTCCATCAACTGCAAGATGCTATCCTATCAATATGGGCCAACATTTCTAAAGAATTCTTTCAGCACCTTGTTGAATCAATGCCACGTAGAATTAAGGCAGTTCTGAAGGCGAAAGGGGGTCAAACACAGTATTAGTATGGTGTTCCTAATAATCCTTTAGGTGAGTGTACATATTTGTTACGCTACAAGGAATGGATGGATGGATGGGAAGGGAAGCAGGGCCAAGCAGACCAGGAAGGATCCAGAGGATGATTCTGAGGCCTAGGAGGAGTTTGCGGACAATCAGGAGGCCAGGGAGGAGCCTGCGGACGATCAGGAGGCCAGGAAGGAGCCTGCGGACGATCAGGAAGTTAGGGAGGAGCCTGTGGACGATCAGGGGGCCTGTGAGGTGGACACAGGGACAGGACAGTGTCAGGAGGTCTGGGAGGCAGCCACAGGGCAGGAACTGGGTCAAGAGGCCTGTGAGGTGGCCACAGGGACAGAAATTGGTCAGGATGCCTGGGAGTCGGCCACAGGGCCAGGATGGGGTCATAAGGCAGATCCGCTTGAGGAGGAGTTGGCAGTACCGCTGTAAGAGGAGTATTGACATAACCGCTGGAGGACTCGTCTCTGGGAGACCGGATGGAACCACTGGAGTAGTCGTCTCTGGGAGACCGGACGAAACTGATGGAGGAGTAGTCTCTGGTGAAGTGGATGGAACCGCTGGAGGAGGAGTCTCTGTGACAGCGGACGGGACCGCTGGAGGAGGAGTCTCTGGGAGAGAGGACAGAACCGCTGGAGGAGGAGTCTCTGGGAGGGCGGATGGAACCGCTGGAGGAGGAGTCTGTGGGAGGGCGGATGGAACCACTGAAGACTCTGAGGACGGAGTCACTGTAGTCAGGAGCACTGGCAGCGACTGGGAAATTGCCTCCTTAGCCGGGAGTGCTGGCAGTGATGGGGAAACGACCTCCATGGTCGAGAACACTTGCAGTGAGAGAGGCATGAACACTGGCAGTGACTGAGCAGTAGGAGCTCTTCTTCTCCTCCTCCGGTTCCGGACGGCCGTGAGCAGAGCTGTGGGAGGCTCAAGGAGTGGAGCCATGGGAGGCTCGAGTAAGGAAGTCTCCAGGACCACTGAGGCTGGGGAAAAAGTGGTCTCTGCTGAAGGGTGCTCAGAGACTACTGGAGCCATAGTGCCCCCCCCCCAAAAAAAAACTTTTTGTCTAGGGCATGAAAGCTGGCTCTGGGAGGCTTGCAACACTGGTTCTGTGACAGAAGAGACTTTAAGATCTAGCTCATTGGCTGTGGCAGGCGTGGACGTTGACTCGTTGGATGTGGCAGGTGTGGGAGTGTAAGGCCTGAAGGGCATGGCTGTGGAAGGCTGGGAGGGTGAGGCCGTAGAAGGCATGGATGGTGAGGCCATGGAAGGACTGGAGGAAGGGGCGTGGAAAGCTTAGAGGAGGGGCCGTGGGAGGCTTGGAGGAAGGAGCCGAGAGCAGAAGGTCTGTCCTTACGATTTTGCAGATAAAATCCTGAGGAGACAAACAACTACAGTCCAAAGGGTCCAATCTCCTTACCTGGTCATTAAGTCCCAACCAGAACATAGTTCTGAGGGATCACTCACACCAGATCAACTGGGTGGCCAGACTCCAGAATTTAAGGCAGTACTCAGCTGCAGAAGTGGACCCTTGGGACGATCTCTCAATTATTGCTGCTGGATCCATAACGAGATCGGTTCTTCAAGTTAAGCTGCTAGGAAGGACGAGACGAGAGAGTGTGGTTCCAAATACAGAATATTTATTAAGGAACTCGATGAAGAAGGAGGAACAATGATGAACATAAAACACTGGAGCAAAAGGGAAATCAAACTTAACAGCAGTTTGCTGACTAACTTCTGTGACAGGGTGGAGGGCGGGGCCGGGTCGTGATTATACATACCAGGACCCTTATCAGGCTAATTAAGCCTCCGAGAGGGATAAAGGCCGATTGCGGATGGTGGTGCGAGGAGAGAGAGATCGATAACGGACATGTCCGTCGTGTGTGTGTTTGTCTTTTGTTTATGTTTCTCATTAAAATTATTATTTATATCACCAGGCCGGTTCTCGCCCCCTCCTTTCCTTTGAACTGCTTTACACATTCATCCACTAATGTGTTAACAAACAAACAGACACGAACCAACCATGAGTGAACGAAATAAGAGGGTATTTATACAAGAATAAAGAGGGATGTGGAAGATGGAGGTCAGGTGAGAGAAATAAAACAGGTGCATACTGGGAAATAAAGTCCATGAACAAGGGGAAAACGAAACAGTCACTGACACAGAATTGAAAGTTAGGGAAAAAACACATTAACAATATTAATGTGTTTCTTTTTTTTTCTTCTAATGATAGTGTAAGTATGTATATTTTTCTATGTTGAATGTTAATGTTAAAGCTGGTGTGTGTAAATTCTGTGACATTAGCACCACCGAACGGAATTGCAAAAAAAAAAGTTTTTAAAACAGCTTTCTGAATATGCCCCTTCCCTCCATTTGTTCAAACAGTCAGATAGTCCCGCCCCCAACTCACACCTTTGAGTGCATGGGCAGAGGTCATGGAGGTAGTCAGGTACATAGTTAGACAGGCAGGTAGGCCATCCAATCATTGCATTTGGCCCGAATGCAATGATTGGACGGGCCTTTTACAGACCTGTGACTGCCACAGATAATGCTTTTTTTTTAATGTTTTTTTTTTTCTGTGAGCTTGATTTAGTGATTGCTGTCAGGATGCAAAGAGACTTTAAACCAGTATAACAAAAAATGCTTCTGGTATAAATTGCATACCTCAGCTTTAATGAATGTGTGATACAGTTTATTTGCTTATGCAAACTTTAGAATGGTTTAATGTTCATCAGACTATATTACATGATATATGTTATGATATGTATTATAAATTATGTAATCGTAAAGCATTAAAAGTCACTCAATAATAAATGAAGTGCAGAACTCTTTTAATAAATGTTTTTAACTGTCCTCTTTACATTGAGGTACATTTCTAAACCCTTTACAAAGGGAACCTTAGTTTAAAGTGTTACCAAAATTTACTTGATTTAGAGAGTCAATAAGGAATCTGGGAATGGCTTGTGGAATGACTCTTTCACAGTCACAGTGATTTGAGACATAATAAAACAAATACTGTTGAAACAAATCATACAAGTATTACTTTCATTATGACCTATTTTGAGTTGACCCTATAAATATATTGAGTATGGTTGAGTTATAATGAATGCTATGCTTTGTTCTACAGCACTTAAAATGACTTGCATTTTAAGTGCAAGTGTCGTTTCAGTCTATCAATTCAGATTCCAGTTTTCTTTCCTGAATTGACATATTTCCTGTTGAAACTCTTGAATTCTGGGTGTGATATCAAAGCTTTGTCCTTTTTTTCCCTATTTATTTTTTTATGGAAGTATTTTGTCAACTTTTAGGAATATGGTACAATATAGATGCTTCAAAGCTAATAGACATGGACTTAAAGCCAAATAACTCATTTTTGTATTGTTTTATTTTCATTTTGTATTTATTTATTTATTAATTTATTTTGTGAGATAAGCAATAGAATATTGCACGTAAAATATTCCTCTCTTCTGAGTTCTGCTCTTTCTGAGTTATTGAGCGTCAGGACGTCATGTAAATGATACAACTTTTTGTCATAACACTTCCCCATCTAACCCTACTTACTCCCTTTGTTTTCATCTCTGACTTTTTGGTTTTTGAAATATGCCTGTTGTAAATTAAAATAAGTGAGTGAACTTTGAGAACTCAATATGGATTCAAGGAGGGGAAAACTTAGACACGGACTGCTCACTCATCTTTAGTGAACTCTGAAGAAAGCACCTCAATGATGCAGTGGAAGGCAAAGAAAATGTCATTGAGGTGCCAACTGTGCCGTTACCCTTACTGTTTTTAGGTGAAACACGACATATCCATAAAACACATAACGGGCTCCCGTGGAGTTTGTCTTGAGGCATCCGAGCATTCTGCTGATAAATTTAGCACAATGACAATCATTCAATTCTTCTCTAACAACATCAGAAAACTTCTGTGTGAGTTTGCTTTGTTGCACTGGTTTCTGTGCTGCATGAACTTTTTTAAAGGCTTCATAAATAAAGATTAATTATTCATTCAGCCATGAATCTCAAATCATAGAGAAGTCCAGTTTACTGTAAATGAGAGTGTTGCAATTTTGCAATAACATAATTTTCATGTGTGTGGGTTTTTCAGTATCTATACCAAATGTTATTTGGATAAAGGGTTTATTCGTTTAGTATACTGACTTGAAACACCATCAATCAGCAGCTTCATTAAGCAGTTAATTCTTGGAAGTGCTATTGATTTTGTATGCCATAGTCTACAAGGCATAATGTGAGCAAATGCAGCTCCAAATGTCCCTCTCACATCCATGCCAGGAGAACAGATTTAAACCTCTAATACATTTTCCGGGGAAATCAAACGCAAAAATGCCAAGCTAACTAAGGCAAATGAGCTCAGCACAGGTTACGCGCAATGTTTTTGATCAATGTTTCTTGTGACTAGTAAGAGGTGGTCCAACTCTTGACTGCTGATCTCCTATATTATAGTCTACAACTTCATAACATTGTTTAGACATAGGCACTTGTTTAGACATTTCTGATGAAAATGAACCTGCATCATGCTAAATATTGAAAAGTTGCAAAAGAAAATTATTTATAAAACCCTTTAAACAAAACAAAGTAGGTTTTTGAGATTTTGGCAACTACATAATGAGGCATTTGATACCACACCTGCTTCATTGACACAATCTCATCACAAATCACCCAAAACACATTTGCAAGATTTTAACAGATTTTCATAGAATAACATTCAAAGCATTTGAGCACATGAAACTGGCAAACTTTCTTTGTACAACATTGTTGCTAATCACATCTCCATCCATAACACAAGTGAATAAGTCAGATATTGCATCACGATTTAAACTCCAAAAAATAAATAAAAATAAAACAAAAATCAATGTAGCAATTACAAAGTTCCTCTCAGTCCTCAGCTTGTGATTCATGTGATGGCAGCCTTTCATCTTAGGAACTGTTAACTGGAGCCAAATAACTCCATGTACACACCACATGCCCACATTTGTCAGGAACAGCAAGAATCATGTACCTGGTGAAGCCGTGTATGGCTCGGCTTTGGCTCATCAAAACCTGATGGCACAGATAGAGCATGAACCCACAGGTCTACATTATGTCCCTTAATTAATCATCTACTATAGTACGGTATCTCCAATGAAAGTTTTTAGAATTCCTTGCATATAATCAATAATAGTTCGTGATCATTACCATGGCAGCCTCTTTGAGGTATGTGCTTTAAACATTATTGACAGAAATTGAAAAACCAGTGTTGTCATACTTAAGTAAAAGTAAAGATGCATACATGAAAATTGACTAAAGTAAAAGTTAAAGTAGCTCATGATAAAAATACTTATGTAAAAGTATTAAAGTATCTGATTTTAATTTTACTTAAGTATCAAATTTTCAAAAAAGGGTATTTCTTCAAAAAGGACACTCATCAGAGACTGCCCTCTTGTCAGTAGCTGAAATCCTGCGACTGGTGAGAGCTAAATTCAAATCATCCATTCTCATCCTCCTTGACTTGTCTGCTGCCTTCACACAGTGAAACACAAGATCCATCTGTCCACCCTCTCTGACCTGGGCATCAAAGAATCTGCACTTGGATGGTTTGATATTTCACTGGCAGATCGTTCAAGGTCTACTGGAGAGGAGAGGTGTACAAGACACACCAGCTGACCACTGGCGTTTCTCAAAGATCATTGCGTGGACCCCTCCTCTTCTAAATGTACACAACATGAGTGAACTATCCTTTTAATGAAGTATTCAAGTCACGTCAGAATGATCAGAATAGAGACTTGTGGAGTGGGCTCTTCATTTGGGCCAATAAGCAACCACCAGAACACCCTGGCCACTGCATAGCAATGTGCTACAAAAACAGAAAACAACTTAACAACAGCATAGCAACAACCTGACAACCACCTAGACAACCTAGCAACTGCACAGCAATTTGCTACAAAGACAGAAAACAACAGAGCAACAGCATACTGTAGCAATGTGCTAAAACACAAAGCAGATCACCTTGGCAACTGCATTGCCTGTCCCAGAATCCATCCATAACACCCTAGTAACTAGGGATGTGCACGAATAGTTGAATACTTGAGTATTCGTTCTGCAATAATTATTGTAAAAGTAAAAATACTATTAGAATTTTGCAAAGTTTTTAACAGAATGCACTGGGTGGCACTGTTGAGTTTGGACACAAGTTGATCACATTTGATGAGAAAACCATTCTGTCAGTACGTTTAGATGGACACCAAAAAGCGGGTTATTGCGATGTAATAAACTAATAACAGGCAAACAAGGAGCCTAAGGGACGTAAGACAGAGAGACACGTGGCGATACAGAAACAAAACAAAGCCATGTGCTCTCACAAGACAACAAAACTTTCGAACAGCATGAGTGCACATCGCAAAGTAAAAAAGGCCTTATACGCTCATGCCAACCGACAAACAAGATGAGAGAATGCGTAGCAACATCAAACAAAGCGATGCCATGCATTCTCACACTAAATGAAACCTGAGCGCACATCGCAAGGCAAATGCTCGCGATGCACGCAACAGGCAACAAAAACAAGACAGGACACCTGTGCGAGAGTTCAGCCACACACACACCCCCGACACCTTAGACCGAAGTGACCGAACCTCAGCACAACATGAAGACAGCTCGTGACCAGGGCGTGCAGTGCAAGGTCAGGCACACCCATTTTTGTGAGAGACAGACATAAACTACAGACATGAGTGCATGCTCCCAAGATGACATAAGTGCGATGCTCCCACTCAATAACAGACAGACATGGAGCATGGGTGTCTGGATCCCGAAAGACCAAAACCAAACCAGAAAGGAAGTCAGGACCCAGACATCATACTCCAGACATGAAACAAGACAGACCGAAAAGTGCACGGCAGGCAATACAACCGAAACCATGCAATAAATTGTATTAATATATTTTCATCATTGGAAAGACATTGTAAACTATTTCAGAGGATAAAAAAATCGCTATAAAATCAATAGGCAGTAGGCTAAATTTACAAGACACATAATACAGGATAATGTTATATTCACCTACTTTGATGAGCATAATTGTAATGGCAATACAATATGTACTTATTAAATCAATTATTTAGGAAGACATGTGAATAATGTGACCATGCAGTTTAAAACTTAAAGGGTTAGTTCACCCAAAAATGAAAATGATCCCCTAATTTACTCACCCTCAAGCCATCCTAGGTGTATGTGACTTTCTTATTTCAGCCAAACACAATCAGAGTAATTAAAAAAAAATATCCTGACTATTCCAAGCTTTATAATGGGAGCGAATAGTACCTTCGATTTTGAAGCCCAAAAAAGTGCATCCATCCATCAAAAACATAACCTATATGGCTCCAGGGGGTTAATAAAGGCGTTCTGATGTGATTGTTGTAATAAACATATCCATATTTATAACTTTCTAAACTATAATCACTGGCTTCCTCTATCCTCTGCGCTTCCGGGTTTGTCACTTCTCACTGGAGCTTACTCTATGCAAACATCATACGCCGGAACTCGATTCTTTCGTGAACGTGCACATCCGTTACCGGAAGCCAGTGCACAGGGCGGGCCCGACCCAATAAACAACCTAAACATTTGTTTAGGGCCCCGTGATTGGTTCGGGGCCCCACCCACCACCCCATTTATTTTATTTTTTGCCCATCAATTACTCTAATCAACAAAACACACAACTGTACGTAGTATGTTTCATTTCGTATATTTTTTATCTAAATTAACTAGAATTTTCTAGAAACCTGTAGGGCCCCATACACTATTTTTGTTTAGGGCCCCCAAAACCCTAGGTCCGGCCCTGCCGGTGCAGTAAAAAAATGTGTATAAATTATTCTTATTACAGTACATTAAAACTGGAATCACACTAGCCGGTTCACAACAACTTGATCTTGGCCGAAGGGTGTCACACACCAACCAAATGTTGAGCTTGAGGTCTCACACTCAACCGAATCTCTGTCACACATACACACTGGTTCAGAATGGCAGTGGGGAGGCATACTGGCTCATCCCTGTTTCCCTGTCATATGGAGATTGGCGAAATAACTGGAGTACCGTGTTAACAAAAACAGTCGTAACAGACTGAATAAGGATGTGATTCATGAAGTAACTTTTCCCTGTGTGTGTGTGGGTGGGCAGGTTTAAGTGGTTTACGAGGATTTTGTTTAGGTAACAAACTGGTAATTACAATGGTATTATGCTATAAATGTGGTTTATGAGGACATTTCTAGTGTCCCCATAACTTAAACCACTTAAAAAACATACTTAAAAAAGAAAGAATGTTTTTTGTGAGGATTAGGTTTAGGGGTAGGTTTAGGGATAGGGATAGAATCATTAGTTTGTACAGTATAAAAATTATTATGTCTATGGAGAGTCCTCATATTGATAGCTTCACCTATGTGTGTATGTATGTGTGTGTCTGTGATTGATTGCGTATTTATGCCCTCTGGGTTTGCCGTATAATTTATACGGCAATTTATCTTCATTTTAGTGAATTAATATCGCGGTGTCATGTCGCGCCTGGTGTGAACAGACAGATTGCTTGTGACTGGAACCTTATCTCTTCGCTACTGGTTAACACAATGAGTCAGGCCGTTCTCATTAATATTTACCAATAAAATGATCTTACTATAAACAGTGTCTCTTTTAAATTATATACACAAAGCAAATATCGCAAGATTACACGTACATTCCCACAAAGACAATATTCAATTCCAATCTGAATTCCATCATTTGATTATATAGTGGTAATATATTTGTTAAACATTGACATACCTGCTGTATAAAGAACAGGACAGGAAATAAACACACACACACACACACACAGTTCTGTGGTGTGAAGGGTGTGAGAGAAAAGAAAAAAGAATCCCTGCTCCCATTAGCATAGTAACTGCAATCTAATCAAGTATTTCAAATACACATATGGCTACAAACTAGGCTTGCCACCAGTGGTGGGCCATGCATTTTAAGTCTAGGCCTTCAATGTGATTCATGCCATTAAGAAAACACTTTGAATAAGTTTGCTCAAACTTCATGTCCATGCTCAAAAGCCAGAACTTAAAATGGCACGTAATGCTCAAGCAAGACAAAAATGTACTGTTTTGTGAAATCTCTCCTGAAATGTGTCGGATATGCTGCTTTCCATTCAAGTTGGATGTGGGATATTCCTACTTGATATCTCCGACCATAAATGCATTCCATTCACCGATATTCAGAAGATGACATTTAAGGAAACATCAGGGAACGGAGGTTACAATAGTAACCTAGATGTTCCCCATCTGTCGCTCACTTCGACTTTGTGTCGAAGAAGCGACACAAGTTGTCAATATTTAATCACGCCATGTGCTGAACCATGTACAAGCGCTGCTGACGCAGGTGCATGCCAAAGCAACAGGCCACGTCAGACTGCACGTACCCTTCCCCAACGCCCCATAAAATGGTGCACCCAGTCAGTTGTTTCCGCATTACCGAGTTCTACTGGCTCGGATCTGAGAGAACACGGGATGAAACCGACTCAACCCTTAGGTTGAAAAATGTCATAAAGGTATTGGGTGTTACCCAACCCACTGCTCTGCATATGTCTGCAAGGGAGGTGACATTGGCCAGTGCCCACGAGGATGCCACACTTCTCATTGTGTGTGCTCGAACCCGCATGGGGGCATCAACAACCCAGTGGGAAAGCCTCTGTTTGGAGACAGCTTTCCCTTTCCGCTGTCCACCAAAGCAGACAAAGAGCTGTTCAGAACGCCTAAAGCTCTGCGTGCGGTCCACATAAGTACGCAGGGCATGTACTGGACACAGCGACGAAAGGGCTGGGTCTGCCTCTTGCTGGGGCAGCTTGCTTGCAGGTTCACTAGCTGGTCTCTGAAGGGAGTCATAGGAACCTTGGGCGCGTATCCCTGTCGCGGTATTAGGACGATGTGAGTGTCTGCCGGACCGAACTCCATGCAGGTGTCGCTGACAGTGAACGCTTGCATGTCCTCAACCCTCTTGATGGAAGCGAGCACTATCAGGAGGGCTGTCTTCAGGGAGAGGGCCTTGAGCTCGACTGATTTCTAACGGCTCTAAGGGGGGTCTCTGGAGGCCCAATAGGACCACTGAGATATCCCAGGAGAGGAACAGCCTTGGCCGGGGAGGGCTCAACCTCTGGGCGCCTTTAAGGAACCAGATAATCAAGTCGTGCTTACCCAACGACTTGCCGTCCACTGCGTCGTGGTGGGCCACAATAGCAGCTACATACACCTTCAAGGTGGAGGGGGACAGCCTCCCCTACAACCTCTCCTGCAGAAATGAGAGCACTGAACCGACTGCACACCTCTGCGGGTCTTCAGACCGGGAAGAGCACCAATTTGCGAACAAGCGCCACTTCAGGGCATAAAGTTGCCTGGTAGAGGGAGCTCTGGCTTGGCTGATCGTGTCTATGACGGCAGGTGTTAGGCCACTTAGATCTTCCACATCCCGTCCAGGGGCCAGACGTGAAGGTTCCAGAGGTCTTCCAAATTCTACTGATATGCGCCATAGATCCAACAGCATACGCTCTTGCAGAAATTAAGTGAACAGTTTCGTGAATGCAGCTTGCTGATCACACACCCGCTTTGCTCTGAAGGAAAAATCTGAATGGACAGACTAATTTCCCTCCCTTTATACCCGTATGTCCGTGGCGCGACATGCCAATTCTGTCTGCCAATATCTCATTGGCCTTTTCTCAAGTTCAGAGATGCACGAGGCTCTCAAGAGAGACACCTAGTGTCATTTCTTCGACACAGACGGGGAATTGCAATGCTCCCGTTAGCTTAGCAGGGGTTTGACTCTCATTAGAGATGTCTCCTAGCAAACCAACTGATAAACAATGCTGCAGCGCTAGCATTTGTGCTTCAGTTGTGCAATTATCAAAAGAGATTATATTTTATATACCTGTTTCTGCAGTCATTTGTTAAACAAGCTTTAATATCATGTGGAAATGAACTAATTTATCAATATTACTTAGTAAAGTGAATGTTTATGACTTACTTTGTATATCTCCCTGAGTGTCGACATGTTTGTGTGACATCATCTCAGTGAAATTGGAGTTGAGAATTTCTGCATGAGCCTACAAATTGTAATTCTGACTTTGATGCATTCCATTGCACTTTTCCTTGTAGGAAGTTTTAAAATCCGACTTTCCAAGTTGAATGTAATGCAGCACTACTTTTCAAAACTTGATCAGACACTGAATGCTCAAGCAGCCTAAGAAACTCCTGATGTTCCTATAACAATGCAAAAATCACTTAACAATTTGCTTGAAGAAAATATCATGATAAATAAATCAGTTGCACGATCATGCAGAACATCTGGTGTTTTTAAATCCACAAGGATCTCTTTCTCTTTGGCAATACCAGCAGTGATGACAGCTGACTCGTCAGCATCTTGTGTTCTTTGCTTTGAAATGAAATCACTTAAAGCATGATTGCATCACTCAACGCCAGCTAGAAGGCCTCAACTGGGACATATCTTAAAGACCACACCCACAAAAAACAAATAAATCAATCTGATTGGCTGATTAATCTGACAATCTGACTTTAGATGCCTATTAATTTGCACTGTTGAGGGATTCTGCAGAAATTCTGCGGAGCTCAGACTCATGCACTGTTTCGGGCATATGATTTGTGAAACAGTTGTCACAATTTGCTTGTATGCATCAAGGAATAAATTCTGACTGGATAAACTTAAAATTTTTCTCTATTTGTTTGTAGATTAATTAACAGTGTAAAGCGATTAAAAATACATACAAAAGGTGATTGAGAATGAAAGGATGAAAAATATGTTAGGCCAGCAGAGAAGGCTTTGCTGGCCCTGAGAAATCAACACTGCTTGACATGGAATACGGTGTTACCTGTTATACACTGTACATAGGACAACATGGTGCAAAATTTGACACCAGTAAAATGGGTAAACATTCTGAAAGAAATGTACCTAATGACAAAATAATAAACATTTGTGCTAAATCAACTGCTTGACATTTTCTGGAACATAATCCACCATTGCTTTTTTTATATGTATTATTATGTATTTTTTTTTTTTTAAATTTAAACCATTTGAATAATGCAAGCCCATTTTTAAAATGGTGCATGGGTGGCAATGTAAAAAGAACTCCGTAAACAGTTTTCAAAAATTCAAATATACTTAAAACTAATGGCACTAAATCACTAATGGCACTAAAACTCTTAATCCATATGTTTTGACTGAAGACTTGACATAATTTGTTACATTTTAACACTTTTAAGCAGAGCTCGGTGACAACATACCTGTCTTGCTCACAATATCGGTTAACCACCACGCAAACCATGCAATTCCGTGGGGCCACAGACGTCGAGAGGGCCCCCACCCCATAAGGAAATCTCAGCAAGAGCTGTTTGAAGTTGATGTTGTTCTGGGTACACACACGAACACACCGTTGTCAGTGCTTTCAGAGCGGTTCATGTTAGAAGCTGCCAGGTTCAGGTCAGTAGGACTTTGGGTTCAAAATGGGGCCCCGGTTTGGTCGGTTGCTTGGGGCCTCAGAAAGCCATAAGAGGGTTTTGAACCAGATGTTTGAAAACAATATACAAAACCTGCTAGAGAAAACACACGTTTGCACATTTGGACTTTTCACTCCAAATCTTATCGTTACTGAGACATTGTGACAACTTCCAATTGTGACAACTAGCCCCAGCCTCTGCTATGTAAATATAAAAGCTTTTATATTGTTTGAACACTGCCTGTATCTGTGAGCCACTGTAATTTAAGGAAGAACACTATGACAGGGTGGGGAACTGAGTACAATAATCACTCACTCGCACAGAGTTCCAACCCTTTGTCTGTACCTGATGCAAAACCCTATCTTTACATCTGTGCCCCAGCTCCTGGGGTCAGCACTGAAGAAAATTACTTTTGCTGGGGCAGAGGCCAAGCACTCCAAATACAGGAAAGCTTTTAGTGGAGTTTTGTGTTTGATATTAAAATCTATTTTGTGAGAAGTATTTCAACATGGTGCCTGGTGGTTTGCATGCTGTTTGGCACATCCGGCCGTGAGGTCAAGAGGGAATTCAGCACTGTTGTTTTCTATATCATTCACTCACATGGCTACCATTTCAACTGATTTGTTTTTATTCAGCATTTTACATGAGTGTTTTGGTTGCAGGTGACACATCACTTCTCTCATCCTGATCCTGACTGGACAGCCTCTGCAGTAGTTTTATCCACCTACATTTTTTTAGTGAGACATTAGGTACTGTTGAAAGGACCAGCTAAAACCAGCATATGTTTCCATAATGGTCAGGTCTGGTTTATGCTGGTTAGGTGCTGGTCTAGCTGGTAGTCCAGTATAGCCACACTATTCACTTAATGAATGAATTACTTCACTTAATTCACATTAATTTGCTAATAGTTAATTATTTAAGAAGCCTGGCGGGAATAATATTTAATATTCTACTGTTTACAACAGTAGAAGAATAGCCCAATTTCACAACACACATGTGTAAATAAACAGAGCTCCGTACAAATAGATGGTGCGTACAAATAGATGGTGAGTAAAATACAGCAGAAGGGAAGTTTGCTGATTGACAGGAGCTGAAGAGAGGGGTGAATGAGCAGAGATGTGAGATTGAGACTGACATGTCAGTTGGTAATACAGCACTCAAACTCTGCAGCACCTGTTATCTGTGTGACTCTGGACTCAGATCAGTGGTGCTTTGGATAGACATCATGTGTTGGCCATCAGGTTAAACTATGTGCCAAGCACAGTGCAATCAGCTGAAGCACAATGAGGTGTAGACTACAAGAGGTAACTGATCTATGACTGTTGATGTAAATTCAGATGTAACGTACAACCATCAAAGACGTTTGGACTACATATTCAGGTGCCTTAACATTTTACTAAAACATGTGCAGACAAACCGTTCCATCAATAAATTCAGCAACATCTGCTGAAAACAACAGATGAGACCAGTTTGGACCATCTTAAAATTAAGTGGGAAAAGGGGGTTTGTTTTAAATCTGTTTTAAAATAGAGCTTGTTTCCCCGATAATGTTACATCTTAAGTATTTATGATCATCTTAACTAACATTCTCATTATTGTACGATGGTGTAACACCTGTTTCCCAAACCAGCACATAGATCGCTCATTATAAAGTTGAACTTAAGTGCTTCGACATATAATAATATGGACATACTCATTAACATGAAGTTGTTTGTAACCTTGTCGAGGCACAGAAATGTATTAACTATTACAGAATTTAAAGAAATATGATGACTTTAGTAAGACGGAGTATCAGATGTATTTATGCTAAATCATACAGATTAATGAAAGTAGCTCAATAAATGCATGTAACATGAATGTACATGATGTGAATCATAAGGGCTCTCATGTAGCCTAATTTTACTTTTCCTGGAAACTGAACAAATGCACACAGAACAGGATTAAAATGACAGGCATCAGTACTAAACTATAGAACTATCTACATATGAATAGATCATCTGCTTAGAGTTCAAGGCACTGTGTACTTGTAGCCTTACTTCCATAATGCGTCATGCAATTTGTTACTGCCTTCTAAAAAGACTATAGGAGGATCTTTGTTGACATCTTTGTACGCATGCGCGAGTGGTTGTGTGGCAACAAAACAAACAGTATGGCGGGCTGTAAAGACGCGACGAGCACTTTCAAGAGAGTTAGCGGGCGAAATCCACAATATATAAGCACTTTAACATCTGAAGACCGGAGGAGGTTTGGAGAGAAGCTCAAAATTTATATTGGTGACAAAATCGAAGTTATTCAAAGCCCATATGAGATCTGGGATCACAAAAAACGTTGGTCCGACTCGCCCGTGTCTTGGCCACCAATCTGCTGGGGAGACATTTATTCTTATTTAATAGAAACCCCTGGACCCTTCACTCATGAAAGATTAAAGGCTTTCAAAAGTCTGGAGGCCTATGATTATTTTGTTTCTCGAAAAGTTGGGCCGATCTTTTCTGCCAAACAGAAAGCAGTGATCGTTAGACCTGGCCAAGCAGAGTCACAGCGTGATTCGCATCTCCCGTGGGTGATCGCCAAAGAGAACGGCGAAATAATCACTGCTCACTGCGACTGCAAAGAAGGGGAAGTCTTCATTGATCAGTGTTCTTATTTATTTATTGAAAATGTAGTGACTGTTGTACCAATTCAATTGTGTTCAGTGTGAGACTTTCAATGGCGTCTGTACTATGGTGAAAAATTGTATATCACAGCTTACACATTTCTCCTTCTTTCAAATCCAGTCTTGGAGAAACATGCAGTCATGTAGCAGCTTTAATGTTTAAAGTAGAAGCAGCTGTCAGGATAGGACTTACAAATGCTGCATGTACTAGTGAGGCTTGCAGGTATCAAAGCACAGCTACAGAATGTAATTGCACACAACCATTTCTTTCGTTTTTCGCGATCCTTTTCGGAGGGAATTCGAAAAAACTTTTTATCAGGCCCCCAACGAGCCGTACAATCGACCACACAGCAAGAGTGAACCATCCTCTTCTCTAAATCCTCCTCCAAACATGCAAAACAATCAAATTACAGGTATCTAGCGGTGTTTCCTGCCACACGATTCCCATGATGCAACGCGACAAACATAAACAATGACGTCACAAAAGATCCGCCTATAGGCGAGCCGATTTGAAACATACATTGGAGGAAGAGGATGATGAAGAAAAAGAGAGGTATTTTCTTATTGCACACTCTGACTCTAATCTCCTTTGTTAACCATATTTTCATTATTTATTTAGTCATATTTTTTTAAAGGGATAGTTCACCCAAACATTATCCTATAAGTTACTCATCCTCAAGCCATCCTAGGTGTATATGACTTTCTTCTTTCAGCCAAACACAATCAGAGTTATAATAAAAAAATATCTTGGCTCTTCCAAGCTTAATAATGGGAGTGAATGATACCCAAAAAAGTGCATCCATCCATCCATCAAAAAAAGTAACCCAATAAAGGCCTTCTGAAGCGAAGCGATGCATTTTTTAAAGAAAAATATACATATTTATAACTTTATAAACTATAATCACTGGCTTCCGGTAACAGCCGTCACAGCATTCACAAAAGTGGTATGACGTAGCATAAGCTCCGGTGAGAAGTGACAAACGTGGAAGGGCAGAGGATAGAGCAAAACAAAATGATGGTCACGAATTAGAAAACAACAACAAGGATTTCTAAAGAAAAATGTCGGAGGCTTTCCATATAAGAGAAGAGGAGATTGAGTTTTTTGGCCAGCCCTATTTTGAACCGGAGTACACAACCAGGAACTCTGGGCGATGGAGGCTGCAGCAGCGGCACAAACAAAAGAATCTTGTAGATGGAGAGTACAGGAGACGTGGTGGTGCCCATGCAGGAAATGCGAAGTAATACCAACAGAGGCAGAGAGTGTTTGCTGCCATGAATGGATGATTGGAATGACTGGATAGATGCTTAAATGCAACATTTTAAGACTAATACAAATCTACAGTATAGCTAAAACAACTCACTGCTTTTTGCCATTGTCCTTTGCTGTAAACAATGCGTGCTTCCATGTTCGTCACTTCTCACCAGAGCTTAAGCAACACCTACGTCATACTCCACTATATTCGCCTGGAGCTACATTATTTTAATGGGGTGCATTGCGAGCGCACTCCGCCTCACTCTTCCTGCTACTTCTGTTGCAGTTAGATCACAAATTCATATGCAACCAGTGCTCCAAGTGGGAAAAAAATCTGTGGAGGTACTCCCTTTTGCCGCCTGACAGCCACCTGTCAGCATTGAGCACTGTGATGTAATTAATCAGTATAATATTTGTGTATTTAATTTTTTTGTTTAATCATCTACTTGCTCTCTAAAAAATGCATGGATTGCAGTCAGAGTCCACTAATAAAAATGCTTCTTTAAAAACACACCCTCACTCTTTTATCATTTTTATAATTTAAAATATATTATCATCATAACAATATATGTATGTTTTCAGGATTTCAGAATGCTTCAATGGAAGAAAACATTTTGAAAGATTTTGTTAAAAGAATTTAAAACTGCCAATGTTTAAAAATGTACTTATTTGATTGTTTATCATGAATATGGCTTTCTTCTTCAATTAACAGAACTTTTTTTAAATCCAATATTTCTGCTGCAGTCTAAGCAATAAGTACATTTCATAACCTTTTTTTTTTGTTTTTTTTTTCTTGTCAGCATAGATAATTGTGTTTTGTGTGTGTGGTTTTTAAATTATTGAATAATAGGCTGTTTAAAGCAGGCATAAGTGAGGCATAGATTTTGTTTTGGTGGTTATGATGGTGGGGACACATTCCTTCATGTATGTATATATGTATATATGGGCATGAACATTGGGGCTGATTTTAGAGTAGAAGCATATCTCTGCCCTCTTTAGCCCATTCATAATTGGAACACAGTAATTTACTTTTGTAAAGTTAGTCTCCATCACCCCTGCAAGAAATGTAAGCGCAGTGTAGTTCTAGCGGGAATCACATGTAAGCCGTTGCTTTTTAAGTCTGCTCACAATCTATCACATTGCTGTTTCAGTATGCTAAGACAGCAACCTCCACCACCCCACCACCACTACTTGAGTCCCGTCCTGCATGGGGGTAGGCTCCTCGCCCCTGCCTCCTATCTCCAGCAGGATATGACAGATCCTAGTACGACTTCTTCGGACTGCCAGACGGGGCCTACGCCAAAGAGAGACAATACTTTTCTATTTTATATTCATCAATTAAATTTCATCTTAAATTTCACTTATGTCTGCGAATCTTCCTGATAGAAAGACAATAGAGAAGCCCTGACATTGCTCTGTCGCACATCACATCTAAATCAGATTTTCATAAAAGATGTATGCATTAGATTTTGTGTTTTGCAAGGGTGAGCATCTGTATACATTGGTTTTAGAACACACAATGTGCATGAAAAGCCTGTTCTTGCATGAACAAGCACATAAATAAGACTCCCATGGCCTTAGGCCTCAAATACATTTAACTTTTCTCATTAATTTCATACCCCTGCTGCTCTACTTATACCACCTGCCTTGACTGACACACTGTGTCACTTTGATGTGGCACATTTTTAGCACATCTTCATCATGGTAAGAAAGAGGTGGGCGCGTGCTGTCACTTGAAGTCACTGCCATTTCTTGGCGAGAATGTAATTGACAGGCAAATATCAGCATGGCAGAGAGGGGTAGCACCAGAAGCGAGATGGAACAGACTCAAGCTCATCTAGTAAATCCTATTAATTTACATTGTGCACCTCCTGCCTCTTCATCTTGAATCCATTGCTAAAACAGATGCTGGGCATGCAGATTCAGTTATTATTCCACAGCTATATGCGAGTGCACACTGTGGGTGTGTGTGTGCTATTGTTCTAGTGCTAGGTGAGAGAGCCGTTTACCTCATGGTATTTATGGACACATTGGCATCTATTTTATGTTTGTTTTTAATCAACATGTAAGAGGGAATCCAAATTTCCTAATGGGTAGTCAAAGCTCTAACTTTGACCTAAAATTTACTTTACTTACTTCCAACCAGTGTTGCGGATGCAATACTTTGAATTATTATTTTTTTTTTTTGCAGTCAAAATACAGTTACATTACTATTTTTTAAATATTAGCTGCTCTGCGAGCTGCTAAAATGAAAATATCTAACAGATACAACTAGAAACACCATCATTTTTGTAACTGAATCAAAAACTTCGGCAAGGCACAGATAGATCTCTTCGCCTCCCAATACAACTCCCACTGCCCGCTCTGGTACTCCCTGACAGGAGCTCCTCTCGGCACAGATGCGCTGGCACACAGCTGGCCCCGGGGGCTGCGCAAGTACGCATTTCCCCCAGTGAGCCTTCTTGCACCGGTGCTGTGCAAGATCAGGGAGGACGAGGAACAGGTCATCCTGGTGGCACCTTTACTGGAGCGAGAGCTCCCTCCACCAGGAAACTTTATGCCCTAAAGTGGCGCTTGTTCGCGAATTGGTGTTCTTCTTGAGCCGAAAACCCGCAGAGGTGCGCAGTTCGGTCAGTGCTTTCATTCCTGCAGGAGAGGCTAGAGGGGAGGATGTCCCCCTCCACCTTGAAGGTGTATGTAGCTGCTATCGCAGCCCACCACTAATCAGTAGATGGCAAATCTCTAGGTAAGCACGACTTGATTATCAGGTTCCTGAAAGGCGCCTGGAGACTGAACCCTCCCTGGCCTAGCCTGTTCCCCTCCTGGGATCTCTCTGTGGTCCTCTCGGGCCTTCAGAGACCTCCCTTCGAGCCGCTTGATTTAGTGTAGCTCAAGGCCCTCTCCCTGAAGATGGCCCTCCTGATCGCGTTAGCCTCGATCAAGAGGGTTGGGGACCTGCATGTGTTCTCTGTCAGCAACACCTGCCTGGAGTTCGGTCCGGCACATTCTCACGTTATCCTGAGGCCACGACCGGGCTACGTCCCCAAGGTTCCTACGACCCCCTTCAGAGACCTGCAAGCAAGCTGCCCCAGGAGGAGGCAGACCCAGCCTTCTTGCGTTGCTGTGTCCAGTACGTGCTTTACGTATCTATTTAGACCACACGCAGAGCTCTAGATGTTCTGAGCAGCTCTTTGTCTACTTCGGCGGATGGCAGAAAGGGTTTCCAAACAGAGGTTAGCTCACTGGGTCATTGATGCTATTTCCTTAGCTTATCGCACCCAGGCCATGCCCGCCCCCTTGCGGGTTTGAGCACACTCTACGAGAAGTGTGGCATTCTCGTGGGCACTGGCCCATGGCACCTCCTTAGCAGACATCTGTAGAGCAGTGGGCTGGGCAACACCCAATACCTTTGCCAGATTTTACAATCTAAGGGTTAAGTCGGTCTCGTCCCGTATTTTGTCAGGTCCGAGCCGGTAGAACTTGGTCTATCTACAACCAACCGGGTGTTCCGCTTGCACACAGCGTCCTTTACCAAGTTGATCCAGTGCACCTTCTATCCCAGGTTAGCCACTAAGCATCGCTCCCTGGATGTTCTCCTCCCTAGCCTTCTGGCCTGCAAATTCAGCAGAGCAATTCGCGGCCAGACCCACTACGAGTCACAGGTGCTCTGTACTGGGTCGGGCTCCACGGGCTTAGTTCCCTTTACAGGCAAACTCCCTGTGATGTATTTCCCGCAGTACAGTCCCCCTGTCGGTAGATCCGTGTTTCCCTTGGGCAGCCCCGCTGCCCCTGTCGCCATGCTTGTAGAGTCCCCCCTCATTAGGCTGGACCTACCACCGTGCCATTTCCCACGTATGGCTTCACAACCCTGTTGGTGTATTTGTCACGTTACCTACCCCTAGGCTGGGCCGGATGTGGCCTCCGCAGGGTCTTTTCCCCCTGAAAGAATAGAACTGGGAAAGACCGCCTTCACCGATGCATTTCATAGCGTTAAGACCCAGCCGTTTCACGTCCTATGTGAGAGACATAGTGAGAGAAAAGGCGCGGCTAGTCATGTAGCACCTGTTCCCCTCCTCAGGGGTGTGGGGAACCTAAGCTCTGTATGTGACACCTCTTTGGGGGCGTTGGGGAGGGCTACGTGCAGCCGACACAGTTGCCTCTAGCACGCAGTAGCCTGCTTGCGCCTGTCTCGGCAGTTCACGTAACACGGTCAGTGTGTGGCGTTTTATATGGGACACCTTGTGTCACTTCATTCGACACAACATCGAGTGAGTGACAGAAGTGGAACGTCATGGTTACTGTTGTAACCTCCATTCCCCGAGGGAAGGAATGAGACATTGTGTCCCTCCTGCCACAGCACTAGACCTACCACTGTAAACGGCCGTCCTTATTTTCGGCTCCTCAGTGCAAAATCCTGACTGGCACTCGCTGCCCCGCTTCCCTTTATACCCGTATGTCTGGGCGGGGCATGCAAATTCTGTCTGCCAACTTGACATTGGCCTGTTCTCAGGTTCAGAGCTAAGTTTGGCATCCCAGGAAGACCCATTGTGTCACTTAATTCGACACAATGTCTCCTTCCTTCCCTCGGGGAATGGAGATTAACAACAGTAACCATGACGTTACTGTGTTTCAGAAGGAGCAAATTATTGGCCTGCATCAAGAAAAGAAAACAACTAAGGAGATTTCTGAAATCACTGGTATTGGGTTAAGATCTGTCCAACGCATTATTAAAACCTGGATGGATGGGGTGAGTACTGAAACTGACAACCACCCATGGAGTTTAAATTCAGGGCGTGCTGAGTGACTCCAGCCTGGTCTCCTAACCAACTAAATAGGCCTGTTTGCTAGGGTGGGTAGAGTCACATAGGTTAACCTCCTCGTGGTCACGATTATGGGTTATCTCTCGATGAGGCACGTGGTAAGTTGTGGTTGGAGATCATTAAAATGCTTGAAGTTACATTGTAAAAAATCGACAGTAGAGCTTGTGGCTATGTTTAATAGTGAAAGCAAGGGCATTTCCACATGCACAATGTGATGAGAACTTAAAGGATTGAGACTAAACAGCAGAGTGGCCACAAGAAAGCCAATTGTTAGTAAGGCTAATCGGAAAAAAAAACAGCTTCAATTTGCTAGGGAGCATAAAAATTGGACTGTGGACCAATGGAAAAAGGTCATGTGGTCTGATGAGTCCAGATTTACCCTATTCCAAAGCGATGGATGTGTCAGGGTAAGAAGGGAAGCCTCTGGCAGAGTTATGATCTGGAATTTGCTTCAATTGGTCAGGTCTAGGCTCAGCAACACTATGCGGCAATAAAATTAATTCAGCTGATTACCTAAATGTACTGAATGACCAGGTTATCCCATCAATGGATTTTGTCTTCCCTGATGGCACAGGCATATTCCAGGATGACAATGTCAAGATTCATCTGGTTCAAATTGTGAAAGAGTGGTTCAGGGAGCATGAGGAATCATTTTCACACATGAATTGGCCACCACAGAGTCCTGACCTTCACTCCATTGAATGTCTTTGGGATGTGCTGGAAAAGACTTTACGGAGTGGTATGACACTCCCATCATCAATACAAAATCTCCGCCAAATAAATCTTGTGACTTTGCATAAGGCTGTTGAAACAATGACAACAAATGCACACCATAATCAAAGCTAAAGGCAGTCCAACAAAATATTAGAGTATACAGCACTTTTTTTTTTGGCCAGGCAAAGAACTCTGTATTTTAACTGTACCTTCAAGGCACTCGTGATACTTTAAAAGGACAAGCACTCAATCATTGGAGACTAGGACATTTGCACTTAGTAGCTGGAATGATTTAAAGCTTTTTATGAGCAAATGGATATGAAAGGGCAGAGGGCATCAGCTGGACGCATTCACATCTCACATTCCACCTGTCATCTTCCAAAAATAATCTCATAACAGACAAGACTGGAACAAAATGTAAGCAGAGGAACTAGAACTCACTGATTTCTAGATGGATGAATAGGTGAATGGAGGAGTGGACAAAGAGATGGATGAAATGTAAATATGAACATTACATAGGCCTATATGTACACTGGAATTCTAAATCTAAAAATATCTGGAAATGAACAAAGCTTTGTAATTATATTTAAAAAAAACACAGAGACATTATGACAAAATAGATATGCACTGTGTTAGGTTACTTATTGAAAAAGGAAATTTGTGACATTGTTAGACTATTGTTGGAAATTTGGTTGATGTAGATGTACACGGTACGGATTTAAGTCCCCACGTACCTTCACCATTATATGTCGGAAATTTGGTATTAATAATGTACACAGTATGGATTAAAGTGTCGCAATTCTCCACAATTATATATTTGAATATTATGTGTGAGCTAGGAATTAAATCAAACTGTCCTTATTCTCCATTATTTATAAGGAAATTTATAATGGAATTATTCGCGTTCGACGACCATTATAAATTAGATAAATGACAAATAACTAGATTATTTATCTGTATAAAATTCTCCACAATTAAAATCATAATACAAATAATATTACACATATTTAGGTACAGTTTTTAGGCAAAATATTTTTAAAACAGGGATGCGATTATTTATGAAAATATTCCACAGTCAATTATCTTTGAATACAGAGAAACTTTATTGCTATTCTTAATATAAAACTAATCTAACAAATAAAACATGAAACAGGTTGGTAAGTAAAGTGACAGAATGATCAATATAGTGAAAAAAAACTTTATGGGGTCTGTTGACAATGCCTTAAGAACCATTTATTCTTCTTTAAGTCTAAATCAATTTGCAATCGGAGTATTCAAGTATTCAATTAATACACCAGCACTTTCAGCAAAATCTTGGAGGTGTACTTGTGTGTCGTTGCATTTCCTTGCGTTGTGTTCTTTGTGTTGCTTGGTTCTTTGGCGAAAGTTTGCTCCGTTGAAGTTTTGGACACTATTATGATCACGGATGTTTTTTGTTTGATTGAAGCGAGGCCTTCTTCAAGGAGGACTCATGACTCCTGTTGGGTCTGTGAACCATAGAGCAGAGAGTGAGAGGATTCCTCTGAACTTTGTGTGTCCTGAATTTTCCTTGGACTCTACATGGCATGGAGGATCTGGAAGGATTAATCATCGGTTCTGAATAGAGCGTTGCAAGAGCAGAAATTCTTCCTTGGGTAGGAAAGTTTTGAACTGAAATTGGCCGCACACCAAAGATGTCCTGAGACAATCAGAAGTAACTTTCCAGACTTTCCAGAGTCACATGGTCGACTGGGTTGTCATTTTCAAAAGCTGATATATGATCCTTTGTGGAGGATTCTGACAAACTCCTGTTCAAAAATAGTGCACGTTTAATCATGAACATTTATATCTTGAAAACAGTGCAGGAGACATGACATCCGTTGTCATCAACATTCTCTACGTAAACAAGCAAACATTTACATACTAAATATGACATACTTTCATGACTATTATATGTGTAAGTAACAAAACATGAAAATCCATGGTTAAAATCATACTGGTTAATTAATTAGTTTTACAACATTGATAATACATTACATATTATGAGAAACCGGGTATAATATCCAGTTGAACCTTGAAGTTAGCATACAAGTTGAAAGATTATAATCATCAGTTAGTTAGAAGTGATTACAAATCACTACACATATTTTAAAAATGTTCATCAGGCTATAATCATAAATTTTTCAGTAATAAATTTGATCACAGGTCATAGAGTCATTTTCATTATTATCTAGAAAGGCTAGGTATGGTGTATATTTTATAGGGTTATATCACAATTACAGCAATTTAGGCACCAAAGATTTGTTTTTATGACTCTCTAATGGCTCGGTGTATCTGTCTGATCTGTGAAATGTTATGTTTTTTTCATTTGGTGGCTTTGTTCGTGGATAATCCTACACTATAATAATCAAGTTAACATCTTTGTATGAAAGGTCAGATTTCCTCGCTTCCATTGAGGCACACAATATGCTCATTGGAACATCATCAAATCATAATGGAAAAACAAGGATCATCAGGTTTTGCACAAATTTGTGGAGATCATGCTAGCCCAAATACATGCTGTCATTAAAGCACAAGGGGGGACATATCAAATCATAAGAAATTCCAAAACTCATGAAACATAATCAGTCAAATTGTTATGCTCATAATATAATTGATAATGAAAACAAAACTATTAAATTACAAAAATGCAAAAAATAAAAACAGATTTTTAAACTAAAATACAGTATAGACACTCTATCACTTTTTTATTTTACTTTAAAGCAATGTCAAAATGTTAGCACTGAACTCTGAGAGGACAGTCTTCATCACACTTAGACAGCAGGCTGAATATTTATCTCTGTCCTAATGTCTGTTGGGATCAGATGAACTGCCTGTCATCTCAAATGTCCTTACTTTCCTTCCAGTGTGTCTCTGTGTCTCCCTATCAGTATGTGAATGTGTGAGTGTGTGTGTGTTCGTGTATTCGTTTTTGAGTGTGTGTGTGTGTGTGTGTGTGTGTGTGTGTGTGTGTGTGTGTGTGTGCATATCTTTGTTCAGTATGTCTGCTTATTCAAAGACACCATGTTCACCTCTACACTTGGTAACACATCCCATATGAAAGTGGAAAGGTAACTGCCGCAAAGGTAAATTCCTGATTTAATTTTGAGAGATTAATTAAAAGCCATTATGCTGCAATATCTGCCCATGGGTATCAATGCCCAAAGAATACGGTGCTTAATTACCTTTAGAGCGATTAAATGTCATTGTTCCTCCTCAATAAATGTTTACACTCAGAATATGATCACATTGTCTGTCACCGAGAACACTTTACATCCATCATGCACTGTACCTTTCAAATTCATCATTAGCACACTTTGCCTTTCCATTCACTGACACCATTACAGATTTCTTGCAGATTAAAGAATAGTTTGCCCAAAATGAAAATTCTTTCATTATTTAGTCACTTTAAAGTTGTTCCAAACATGCATGTCTTTCTTCTGTGGAACCCAAAAGTGTGGCAGGGCGGAGGGCGGAGCCGGGTCGTAATCCTACACACCCGGTCCCGTATTAGGCTAATCAAGCCTCCTGAGAGGGATAAAGGTCGACTGCAGAGGATCATGCGGGGGAGAGAGAGATCGTTTACGGACATGTCCGTCATATGTGTGTGTTTGTCTTTTGTTTCAGTTTATTATTAAAATATTATTTATGTTGAAAAGCCGGTTCTCGCCTCCTCCTTTCCATTGATCACTTTACACTGGTGCCGAAGCCCGGGAAGGAGGAGGGATACACCGCCGTCAGCCCAGCCGCCTGAAAGAGGACTATGGCCGCTGACCGCGAGGGGAGAAGGGGCTCCTAACCGACCGCCTGGAGCGGTTAGGGCCGCTGCCAGGGACGCAGGAGTCACCTACCGGCCGCTGAAAAGCAGCTGGGTTTAAGACCGGCGACCGCGAGCGGGGAGGGGCTCATTGCCGACCGTCTGGAGCGGGAGAACCGCTTCCAGGGGCGGGGGAGACCCCTTCTGTTCCCCGAGAACGCAGTGGGGCATTCCGTCCGCCAGGGGCTGGAGGTCTGCCTCGGATCCGCCCGGAGAGGCGCGGCTGTCATCCGATAGAGGGTGGAGGAGTGGCTGAGGAACAAGCTACGGCGTATCGGAGAACTGGCGAGTAAGAGGTTTTTTTTTTTTCATCTCTCTCTCTCACTGCTGCTCTGCGTTGGCCTTTTCCCCTCTCTTTTAAATTTGACAGTGTTTTTTGGGGGTGTACTACACAGGAAGTACCCCCCAGTTTAATGATTTCTGTTTCCCTCCCCTTGTCCCCTCCCTCATCCAGGTAGACGGGGATGACCTGCCAGCAGACGGGGCTTAGGGCACGCCCTCCCCCAGGGAAAGGGGGGGGGGGTGTACGTCATGCTGGGGGCTCCCCAGCCTGAGAGAACGAGGGAGGAATGTGGCAGGGCGGAGGGCGGGGCCGGGTCGTGATCCTACACATCCGGTCGTATTAGGCTAATCAAGCCTCCCGAGAGGGATAAAGGTCGACTGATCATTGATCACTTTACAGGAGACATTTTGAAGAATGTTTATGGTACTCTTTTCCATAAAATTAAAGTGAAAGTGAGAGGTTGTCAAGCTCCAAAAAAGGCTCAAAAAGTAAAATTACCAAAAAAGTAGTCTGACTCATGTGCTACAAATCTTCTCAACTCAAATATTCAAAGACCGTAAAATAGCTTTGTGCGAGGAACAGAATGAAATTTATGTCATTATTTACTGAAAATTATCTCCTCTGCTGTAGCTCTTATATTCCATTAGTACATGGGCATATTTTAAGCTTATTGAAATATATCAAATGCACAATGTATTTCTGTTTGTCTTTCCCTCCTCACAAACATAATTTATGGGTAGAATTTTGTCCCTGTAGTTTCATGGCAGGGTCATGGCTGATACTTACCCCTCACAGAAATAAGCAGGCCTGTCAATGTAACATAATGGTGCCTAGAGAAATGAAGTCCATTTGTATTTACTGTCCATTTCTGCATATTGCTGCCCCCGTTCTGCATAATGTTGCAGCTAATTTAATTTTATCGCGGCCCGGTATGCCAGATTACCAATCCAGCCCCTCTGTTATCATGGTGCTTTTGTGATAGTTTGACTGTCTGTTTCAGAAAACAAATGTATTACATGCCTGAAAAGACTGTTTGAGTTGCTGTTTGTGTGAATGAAAACTGCATCTGCACCTAATAAGTAGATGTGGCTGTGTGCATGGGAAGATTGCATTTAGATAAGATAGCTGTGCATATACAAGCTGTGAACTGTTATCGTGGTACTTTGGTGACACTTAGGTTGTTTGTTATATAAAATAAAAATATTATGTGCTTGAAAAGACTCTTTGAGTAGCTGTTTGTTTGATGAATGACAACTGCTACTAATGTAAGCAAATGGCAGCACACTTCGGAGGAAGATCACGTTTGATATATTGACTGTGCAAGTTGAATGTATATAAAATAAACATATTCTGTGTTTTAAAAGAATGTATGAGTAACTGTTTGAGCAAATAAAAACTACAGATGCTTGATCACTGTAGCCTGTGTCGGCACCAAAGCCGATTTGAATCTGGCAGCTTGTAACTTAACTGACAGATGTTGCAGAAACACATATGTGTGATGCTTGTCTGCGGGGCCCAGTACTTATGAAAGGGTTAATAGCCTCCTTTGAAAACAAGAAGTATTATGATTTTAATGAACAAGTTCAATAGTGACAGTGTAGTAATTAATTAGCCCGGTCTTTAAATTCAATCTTTTTGTTGCTTTTTAAATAGAGTTCCCTTAAATAATTGCATTAGCATGACCCAGAGGTTGCTCATTTATTATTTATCTTTTTATAGTGGCTCTCCAAAGTACTCAGTAGACTTTTGGTCTTCAGCAGGCAGCAGATTTCAACTAACTATGAGTATTTTGTGACTGAATTAATTATTGTAGTCATTATTTGGATAGTAGGCAATGATCCCCAGAGTCACAGATTAACAACAGCCCACCAGTCACTTAGAAGACTTAAATGGAAGATCTGAAGTTTGAAAGACTGACTACCCATCCTGGAACATTTCTCACTTTTTAGTGATGATTCTCATTTCATATGCCTTATTTCTTTTATTTGCATAAGTGATAAATGTGAATTCAGAGATTCCTTTATTGTTGTCCAAATCTCTTCCACCCATTCATCCAACGTTGTTAAATGCCTCACTGTTTTTCTTCTTCATTCCTTTTTTCTTTTGCATTTTATTTGAAATAGATTTACACTTTTTGATCAATTTGTGAATATTAATAGAAAAATTAGGATCAATATATATAGAATTAAATTTAGAACAAACTCAAACTACATTTATGCCAAAAAAGTTTTGTGGAAAGCATCCTTAACCAGTGTCAGTTCAATTTGTCAAAATCCATCCCCCAAAAGAAAAACTGCCTTCTAAGCTATCTCCAATAAGTTTCACATACAAACAATTTTATTTAATGAACTTTAGTAAATTTACTTACATAATTTACTACATTTTCAATCTGAGATGAGCATTGAGCTGTGTGCAGGACTGTTAACATATTTGTTTGTTTCTTTGTGCTCCTTACTTTGTAACGTTGCATAAATAATGCAAACCACGTTTATCACCAAAAGCCCTGGAGAGAGTAGTCTTTCCTGGATATAGCAGTACTTAAAAGAGAAGTCACCTGGGAAATAAAACAGTATTTCCAAAGGCTTTATAGATCAAAGGGTATGCAAAAGTGGCAACATAGTTCTAAACCCATGCCCCTAACTTTGGGCTATGTGAAATATGTATGCTTCGGCTTATGTGCATAAAGAAATTCCATATCTTTTTTAAGTCTAAAGGGACTTGGATTCCAGGAGAGTGGATCTGAACAGAAAACGTCTCGGGTTATGACTATAACCCTTGTTCCCTGAGAAGGGAACGAGACACTGCGTCGTTGAAAACGACTCTTTGGGGAACGCTCCTTAGCGTGCGCCTCTGAATTATGAATGAAACTATTCCAATCTTGATTGGTGTTGCGTCATGACGTAACATGTGACGGCATAACCGGATGCATAAAAGTGACGCCGGTACACACACACATTAGCCTAGCGATGAAGCAAGCCGCTCTCAGGCATTGAGGGCGTGGCAGGACGACGCAGTGTCTCGTTCCCTCTCAGGGAACAAGGGTTATAGTCATAACCCGAGACGTTCCCTTCCGAGGGAACTCGCGACTGCGTCGTTGAAAACGACTCTTTGGGGAAGGAATGCCCACTAGGCCACGCACCGAAAAAAGGCCTGCCCTAGAGTGAAACTGAACTCAGGCACTCAACTAGGACGAGAGCACACGTGCGCCAGGTGTACTAGGGAGGTGCAGACTATAAAACCTGATGAAAGTGTGCGGGGTAGCCCAACCGGCTGCCTCACAGATCTCCTGGAGGGGCACTCCCGATAAGAGAGCCCTAGAGGACGCCATGCCTCTAGTTGAATGAGCCCTTATGGCCAAAGGTGAAGGCAAATTGCGCACCTTGTAGGCCGAGATAATAGCCTGAACAATCCAATTACTAATGGTTTGTTTCAAGGCAGGGAGCCCCTTCTTAGGTGACCCAAAACACACTAACAGTTGGTCCGACCTCCTTCAAGAAGAGGACCTCTCGAGGTAAATGCCCAAAGCTCTGACAGGGCAGAGCAAATGGAGCCTCTCTTCTTCTGCCGACACATGAGGTGGAGGATGAAAAGCCTGCAGGACCGTGAGACCATGCCGTGTTAGAAGGCACCTTAGGCACATAGCCAGGTCTCGGGTGCAGAATGGCTTTAACTCCGCCAGGGGCAAACTCCAAGCAAGCTGGTGTTACTGCCAGGGCTTGAAGATCTCCCACCCTCTTTAGAGAGGTAATAGCTAAGAGAAAAGCCATCTTGAACGCCAGGTCCTTGGGCTAAGCCGACTGAAGGGGTCCAAAGGGGGCCAGGGATAACCCTTCGAGAACCACCGCCAGGTCCCAGGCAGGAACCCTGGACCTGGTTGTCGGTCTCATCCTCCATGTACCACGGAGAAAACGAATGACCAGCTGGTGCCTCCCCAGAGGCCCATCACTCAGTGGTGCATGGAAAGCCGAAATGGCAGCCACGTACACCTTAAGTGTGGAAGGGAGAGACCCGCAGAGAAACGATTTTGAAGAAACTCCAGAACTGAAGCCACCGGGCAGTTAACTGGATCTAATTCATGTTCTCTACACCAAGTGGAGAACACATTCCACTTGAGGCCATATAATCTCCTAGTAGGCGGAGCCCTAGAGCTAAGTATGGTTTCAACCACCCCGCTGATAGACCAGCATTTAGGTACTGAACCCCTCAGGGGCCAGACCCACAGTTTCCACAACTCTGGACGAGGGTGGAAAACTGTGCCCCTGCCTGAGACAACAGATCCCTCCTCAGAGGAATCTGCCGTGGCGGAGCTATCAGGAGTGAAATTATGTCTGAGAACCATACTGGGCCGGCCACATCGGGGCAACCAGAAGTAGACTGATGCCCTCTTGGCGGACCCTTTCCAGGACTCCCGGGAGCAGAGCGATCAGGGGAAATGCGTACAGGCGAGGCCTCGGCCAGGCCTGTACCATGGCATCCAACCCCAGTTGGGCTGGATGTGAGAGGGAGAACCAAAGTGGACAGTGGGACATCCCTCGAGACGCGGATAGATCCACTTCCGATGGTCCAAATTTGTCCCCTATCGACTTCACCACCTCTGGATGAAGTCTCCATTCCCCGGGCCTCAGCCCCTGCCTCGACAGGATGTCTGCTCCCTGATTCTGAACCCCCAGAACATACATTGCTCTGATAGACAGTATTTTCCCTTGGGACCAAAGAATTATCTGATGCGCCAGTCTGCACAGAGGGCTGATCTGAGTCCCCTTGTTGGTTCAGATAAGCTACCACTGATGTATTGTCCGAACGTACTAGGACATGGTAACCTTAGATGTCTGGAAGGAAGCTCCTCAGAGCCCTGAACACAGCCAACATCTCTAGACAGTTTATGTGCCAAGAATGATGATGGTCCTGCCACAGACCCCTGGCAAAGCGGCCGTCCATGACCGCGCCCCAGCCAGTGAGGGAGGCGTCTGTCGAAATGGTTTTCCGGTGACATGACGCTCCCAACACTGGCCCTTGGGACAGGAACCAAGGTTTCTTCCATATTAGCAGAGAACAAAGGCACCTGCGCGTTACTCTGATTATACGAAATGGATTCCCCTTGGGGGAAAACCCCTTGGCTTTCAGCCACCACTGGAGGGGCCTCATGTGTAGAAGGCCCAAAGGTATAATGTTGGATGCCGCTGCCATGAGGCCCAGCAGTCTTTGAAACTGCTTTACAGTGATGGCCTGGCCTAGCTTTAACCCGGACACCATCGCCAGAACGGACTTGATACGTGCAGGAGACATGCGTGCCTGCATCGTAACCGAGTCCCACACAACACCCAGAAACGTTGTGCACTGGGATGGTTGTAACACACTCTTTTTTGTGTTGAGTCTCAACCACAAACTTCGAATATGGCCAAGGATGACATCTCGATGCCGAACCGCCATTTCTCGAGACTGGGCCAGAATGAGCCAGTCATCGATATAATTCAGTATGCGGATGCCCTGAAGTCTCAGAGGAGCAGGAGCTGCATCCATACATTTGGTGAATGTGCGGGGAGAAAGTGCAAGGCCGAACGGAAGAACCCGATATTGGTAAGCTTCGCCCCCGAAAGCAAACCTCAGGAACCTCCTGTGACATGGAAGGATGGGTACATGAAAATAGGCGTCTTTTAGATCTATCGTGACAAACCAGTCCTCGGATCTGATCGGACTCACGATGACAGGAATGGTAAGCATTTTGAACCTGAACCTCCTCAAAGGCCGGTTCAAAACTCTGAGATCTAAAATCGGCCTCAACCCCCCATCCTTTTTTTTGGAACTATAAAGTACCGGCTGTAAAGACCGGACTCCCTGTCTGAATGAGGAACACGTTCTATGGCCTCCTTCAGCAGCAGAGATTGCACTTCTTGTTCCATCAACTGAGCCTGCTCCAGAACCACTGTAGTCTGCACCACCCCAGAGAATTTGGGGGCGGTGCCTGAACTGCAGTCTGTACCCTGATTTTATTATATGCAGGACCCATGCAGATATGTTGGGAAGATGATTCCATGCCTCTACAAAATCTACTAAGGGAACCAGCCTCCCGCTTTTCGAGCACTGTTCTCGACTTCCTGAAGCGAGATACCGGCAGGATTTAGTCGATACAGTTCTTGTGACCACAATTGATGTGTGTTTTTTATTTTTTGACGCGAACGGCAGGGTGTGCGTTCGCTGGAAATTGATGTGGCCCGAAGCGTCAGAGACGGCGGGAACCGACACCGATTTCCTGAGGACTACGCTGCGAGAGCAACCGCGGTTGCTCTGCAGCGGGGGGCAGCCCTCCGAGGTTCTACCACCTCAGTAGGACCTCTTTCCCGAAGCTTCAACTAAGGGAACCAGCCTCTCGAGGCTGGTCTCGGGTGTTTTTCGAGCACTGTTCCCGACTTCCTGAAGCGAGAGACTGGCAGGATTTAGTCGATATGGTTTTTGTGACCACAATTGATGCTTGTTGTTTTTTTATATTTTTTTTTTTTTTTTTTTTTGACATGATGTGCGTTCGCTGGAAATTGATGTGGCCCGAAGCGTCAGAGATGGCGGGAAACCAACACCGATTGTGTGCCGCCATGTAAGCCCTACTTATTAAAGCAGATGTATCTCTGCAGGGCTTACTAGGCAGCGCCGGGGTTTTAGCCCATATCCCGTGCCCCCAAAACATCGTCTGTAATCAAACACTGGGGCTGGAGATACGGGACGAATGCGGTTTACCCCACGATCTCGTTTTAGATATCTTAGTGGAGATCGGGGAAAAACGGCAAACCCCGGCGCTGAGGTTGTGATCTGTGCCGCAGGAAACGCACGTCTAATTTGCTTTCAACTTGCGTTCCCTGCTCATTTTGTGGCCAGCTGATATTCAGTCTGGCCACGGCACGCGTCACAACCTCAATCAGCTCCTCATAAGCTTGGCCAAAAACTGCCGTGCTTGGCTCACGGTCGTCCGCGATCGATGCTGAGCATATCCACTTCCTCGGAAGCAGTGAGCTCAAGCATCGGGACCTGATCATGGGCAGAAGAAGCGCGACGCGGGCTTCTGCACCACTCACAGTAGGCTCGGGATCCTCAAACGAAGAATGAGAAAGTGCCGCAGCAGTCTCATTCTCATCTGCAAAATCCGCTGCGAACCCCGCGATCTCAATCGCCGCTGCCTCAACAGACGCGGGATCAAAACCGTGGGGAACGCGAGCCTGACCGTGCTCATCAAAGCACACCAACCGGAGCGCAGCACTCTCATGGGTAGTGCTTCACAACTTTCACAGGAAGATCCCTCGAGAGCTGCCTGCAGCGTGCTGCGCTCCCAAACAGTTCACACATAAAGCGTGCGTGTCCCTACCCGTAATGAAACGAGGGCAGGGGTGCACGCACTTCTTGAACTGTTCGGTGGCCATAATATTTTTAAATCAGACAAACAACACCAAATAAGACAAACAATTTCAACATAGAGCACTTGCTGAAGAGCGAAAGCTAATGTGTGTGTGTACCGGCGTCACTTTTATGCATCCGGTTATGCCGTCACATGTTACGTCATGACGCAACACCAATCAAGATTGGAATAGTTTCATTCATAATTCAGAGGCGCACGCTAAGGAGCGTTCCCCAAAGAGTCGTTTTCAACGACGCAGTGCGAGTTCCCTCGGAAGGGAACATGAACTTTTAATATACTACTACACCAGTGTTGGGAAAGCTACATAGAAAATGTTCAAGTGTGATGAAGGCAGGCAGAGAATGTGGATCTAAGCTCAGCTTTTATTAATAAAACCAGGAAAACTCAGGACAAAGAAAAACATTGGAAACCTAGCACAGAGCATAACACATGCAAGAACTAACAAGGGAAACAAGGCTACTAAAGGGCTTAAATACACAAAAGGAACAAACAAGTGAATGAGGAACACCTGGGGAAACAATCAGGGAAGGAGAAATAATCAGGGGAAAACCAATCATAAAAAGAAACTACAAAGGACTACAAAAACCAAACAGGAAACAGGAACTAAACTAAACTTCAACATAAAAGCACAAAAACAAAAGACAACAGTGAACATGACATCAAGCTAGAGTAGTTCAACTACACTATAGCCACCCGTTAGAAAAAAAACTGTTAGCTACACAGATTATTTAATTTATATATCAGAGTCAGAGTTTGCGCCAGAAAAAATATTTTGCCATCACTCTGACTGACTGAGTTGTAAAACTCCCTACATGGTCCAAATTTATCCATCATACTTGTTTTCACAAGGGCTACTGTTCATTTAGGGGACCATCCATTATAATGGTATATATGTGATATTGTCAAATCAAGTCAATTTTATTTGTATAGCGCCTTTCACGACACACATCGTTTCAAAGCAGCTTTACAGAAGATCAGGCATTAACATAAGATAAAACTGTAATATCTATAATGTCGATGAGTCATCATTGTGTAATTAGATAAAATATGATTGTTAATCATGTTTAAAAATAAGTAATTAAATAATAATTGTATTAATAACCCCAGTGAGCAAGCCGAAGGCGACTGTGGCAAGGAACACAAAACTCCATAAGATGTTGATTAATGGAGAAAAATAACCTTGGGAGAAACCAGAATCACAGTGGGGGCCAGTTCCCCTCTGGCTAACATCATAAATATAATGTCAATATTACCTATGTATAATGCAAGTCATGGTTTAAAATTATTATACTAAGTAAGTGTTGAAGGACAGTGTCTAAACAGATTTTGTTTATGTTTTTGTTAATGCTCTATCAAGCATTCCATCCAAATCTATTTTTTTTTATGTTCGGGCAATTGGTAGGTACGGGTACGTTCCACCACCCCTGGCTCGGTCTCAATGTGGTGTTGGATGAGGTTTGTGTGACCCGGTAGAGGGGAAAACACATCCACAAATTCTTGTTGTAGTTTGGCAACCTCTGCAAGTTGGTACGGTGAGAGGTGGCCTCCGCAAGTGACTGGGGTGATGTGATTGTGTGTTCTGTTTACCTCCGGCCCGAGCGCTGCCCTCTCCGGAACTACCGTAGCCAACATCACCGGGGCTGCCGCCCTCCACAGTTTCAGGAGGTTGTGGTGATAAATTTGACATGTGCCCCCTCTTTCGGTTCGCTTAACCTCATAATTGAGTTCCCCCACTAGTCGTGTGACCTCAAAAGGTCCTTGCCACTTGGCAAGTAATTTGGAACTCGATGTAGGGAGTAATACGAGTACCTTATCTCCCAGTGCAAATTCCCTTAGCTGAGTTCCCCTGTTATACAGTCGGCTCTGTCGTTCTTGAGCTTGGAGCAAATTCTCCTGTGTTATTTGCCCAAGGTGGGGAGTTTTGCTCTAAGATAAAGAATGTATTGAATTTCATTATTACTGTTTGAAGGTCCCTCCTCCCAAGCTTCACATATGACATCAAGCACGCTGCGTGGGCACACCTATACAGCAGCGTGCGAATAACAGGAGATCAAGCCATTTGTACCAATTTCTAGCATCCTCATGCACAAACTTACGAATCATGTTTTAAAGGTTTTATTAAATCATTCCACCAGGCAGGATGGTAAATGCTGGTGCAGATCAATTTAATGCCCAATAATTTGTAAAGCTTGCGTAATGTTCATGACATAAAGTTTGTGTCCTGATCGGTGAGGATTTCTTTCGGAATCTTTTGGAGATTATTTTGAAAAGTCCCTCTGCAACACTACATGCTGAGATGCTACGTAAAGGTACTGCTTCCAGATATTGTGTTTTATAGTCCAATTGGACTAATACAAAGAAATTTCTGAGTGCTGACTGCTCTAATAGCCTGACGAGGTCAATGACAATTCTCTGGAAGGGGACCTCGATCAGCGGAAGAGTGCGCAATAGGCGCTTTTGGGGGAGCCGGGGAATTCACCAGCTGACATTCGCAGCAGGCCACACACCACCTGTGGACATTGCTGCCAATGCCTGGCCAATAAAAACGAGCTATTAGGTGGTTCAGTGTTTTTCTTTCTTTCCTGCAGCACTCTATACAGCATGCTTGAGGGTTTTGTCTCGCGACTGCTCCAAAGGGAAATCCCCTGAAGATGGGAGTGGCTGCAGCCTCTCCCCCCTCATGTCATCCTGATGTGGAGCTGATGAAGACGGCCCAGCTCTGCCTCCACTGCCAGAGCGTCACACATTTCAGATCCATTCGCTTTAGTGCATGACCCATCCGTGCACATTCCCTTTAATACATTTCTGAATTCAGTCCAATTGGTCCCCAAAATCAGCGGATGGGTAAGGCGGCAACTAACCGCGGCCTTCACCTCATTCTTTGTTCCCCTAAATTTAAAAACATGGGTAACATGGTAGTTGTGAATATCCCCATGAACACATTTCACCCTCACCCTTTTAGTTGTGCCCAAAGACTCATGTTGAACCAAGCATTGGTGGATAGTGGTCTGGTTACAACCCATGTCCACCAAGGCTTGGTGTGTACTTCCCTTGATTTGGTCTTCTTCATGTTGCTGTAGACCGGGAGATTAGCCGCCGGCAGTTGTTGTGCCGCAAGCTGGGCTTCCCCAGACAGAGGGATGAACCGGGCCTCCCACTGAGCATACAACCAGCCCTAAATTTCAGCGGTACACTCTAACATGTTCAGGAAGACTTCAGGGTCATCTTACACCCCATCTTCAACAGCATGGGCGGGGGCAGGGGGCTGCTGTTGTCTGGGGTTGCTGCATGGGGCTTTCTCCTGGGTGAGGAGGCTCAGAATTACCTACCGGTCCTCTGCCTGAATTCTAAGGACCTCATGAAAGCGGCGTTCTTGATCCTGGTGGAGTTCAAGCCGAGCCTGTTGGTGGGTGTGATGTAAGTCAGCAAGGAACTTGATGTCGGACAGCGGGAAGGACTCCATGGGGTGTGCAGTCTTCAAATCAGATCCTGGGTTACGGCACCAGTTTAAAAAGGAAGGACACCAGGAGCTGGGTTCTTCAAACACAGGTAGGGAACTTTTAATTGACCACTTTTCTGGTTTACAGCTTCACAATAACTCATCAGCTTCACAATAACTCAACAGCTTCACAATATAACACATTAGCTTCACAGCTCCCGATCTGGCGCTGACATGGTCTTTTTATGTCACTCTAACCAATCTCACTACAATTAGAGACAGGTGTTAGTCACAGGTGTTAGTCAGTTAGTTTTGCTCAGGTGTATGCACCCTTACCGCTCTCTCTCCCGACAGACGTTCAACCACGCCACAGTTAATTTTATTTATTTGCAGATAGAGTTAATTAGACATATTTTTACAGATATTACTCTTTAATGCAAGAATATATATGCATAGTAGTTACACATTTACAGGTGATGCGAAGAGATCCAGCAGACTGCCCGTATCTCTTGCACAACTGGTTTACCGCTTGCAGTTCGTCTTCATTCTAGGTACAGTAAATCCACTCCCGTGTTTATTATACCCCAATCATTTTATGTGCAAGGATATGCATTTGAGTTGAGTGTATACCTCCTAAAAATGTATACATGCCACAGAAAGTGGGAAAAACATTGGTGAAGTTTTGCCCATTGTACAAATATGCCTGGGTTTGTTCCTGGCATGCAGCAAATGCCCTAACCCCACCCCACCCTAAACGGAGCAACTCGAGACACCTTTCTTATATCACATGAGAATTAAAAAAAAGACGTTTCAGGAAGTAAAAAAAGTGGATACTGCATTTTGAGTCAAGTCAAGTGGTTTTTATTGTCGTTCAACCATATACAGTTAGTACAGTACACAGCGAAACGAGACTATGGTCCTCCAGGAAAACAACATAGGACAAACACAGAACCACATGAGACAACACAGACTAAATACAATTTCTACATAAAGTGCACATGCAAACGTGTGCAAAAAATTATGGGACAGTACAATAAATTATTAAAGGAACAGGACAATAAGCACAGTAAGAGACAGTGCAGCGCCGACCAGTATACGTTTGTAATCAATGAGTGCAAAAAGAGGACAGTTTCTAAAAATGCCAAATGTAAACATAACATACTATTAAATAGTGTTCTATGGACATAGCAGTTATTGAGGTAGCAGTTATTCAGGTACGAGCCAGGTATAACTGACAATTAATTAAAGTGCAACTCTGGACCTGTACGAAAGTTGGATGGTGTATAGGTGTGTGTGTGTCAGTCCAGTCTCTGAGTATTGAGGTGTCTGACGGCTTGGGGGAAGAAGCTGTTACACAGTCTGGTCGTGAGGGCCAGAATGCTTCAGTAGAGAGACCCCGATGATCTTCTAAGCTGTCATCAGAAGATCAGCAGGGTCTTTCTTCCCTTAATTTGTTGTTGTTGTTATTATTATTATTTTTATGTGTTGAACAAAAATATTAATACCAGAAATTTATTAGTTTCCCAGCCCTAATATAAATATATCTCCATATAATGTATACATATAGATATATAACTCCACATTTGACCATCGACAGTGTATTTTCTAAAACTGGACTAGTACCTAGTGGCCTCCACAGTCTTCTTTTTTTTTTCCTCAAATGATAATTTTAAAGTAATTTCCACTCAAATCAATATTTAATGCCTCTTTATTTATTTATATGGAAGTATCATTATCACGGTCATTATCACAATATGAACCCTTTAGGGTGATACAAGACCTTTCCTCTTTGCGTTGGATTTCTGGGTTCTGATCACCCTGTCACAGTTTATTTTGTGATGATGACTGTAACAATTCCCTAATGTATTTTTCTTTGGGAGGATTTTGATTTATGGAGTAAAATCATGAAAAACGATAACAAACATTTCTCTGCCTCCGTAAATCACAATTTGAATTGAACTCAATTTGCTATGGGTTACAACGAGGGGCAGACATGGTAAATATAACAATAAAGACCTATTGATCGTCTCTGTCTGATGTATTTTTGGAGCCCAGTGTAATGAGAAGGGCACCTTGCCACTTGGACACTCAAGGACTTGAACATGGTACAATCTTTGATGAGGTTTTATTGCTCATGACGAGAGCAGAATACTCTTAATGGCTCAGACACTCTCAGTCAGCATCACAAAGTGAGGACAGTTTAGCTAGTCAGTTAGCCTATCTGGGTGGTTGAGATTGCATTCTTTCCCTGGTAACCTTTAATAGAGGTAGGCCTAAATCTCTTTGTTCCATTTTTTTTTTTTGTGCTTCCGTTGTCTCTGTCTCTTTGTCTTTCTTGTTCACGCAACATACACACTCAAGTCAATTAGCATCAGATCAATCTGAGCTTTCACACTCACTGGACTGACACAGAAACAGTGATGCATGCTTGCACACAAATATTTACTAAGCTATCTACAGTATGTGGGGACCATAGAAGTCTATTGTTTTTATGCTCTAGATACAATAAAAGTCTATGGTATGTATGAACCTAATTAAAATTACTATAGACTAACCCCTAACCCAAACCTTAACACTAACCCTAAACTAAATCTTTTTGCAGTTTTGTTCTTCCAAATGAGGGCCCCTGAAAATGTCTCCAAAGTAAGGTATAATTTAGCATTTTGGCCTGTCCAGTACCCCTTCCCATCAAATCCTCAATGTAACAGTTTTGCCTCTTTGCGGAATTAAAGATTGGCCACTCTCTTTCCCCCTTTATCCCAAGGGTTTACAAACACCCACATCATCTCAGTGCTGCAAAGTGCTTGTTGACTGAATTTTTCCCATGAGCTCCCCACTACTGTTAGTGTCTTCCTCTGATAAACTCCATTACACTCAGTCTACTGATGGATATTTACAATTCTCTCTGACCGATGGATGGGTGGCAGAGATGGAAGACTTCTATTTTTCTCTTCTATTTGTTATTTTTTTACTAATTTCCTTCTCTTTAGGTTTCAGAACCTGGGTCATAATGCAACAGGGTGAGATAAAGATAGAAACACTGGGTAATCACACAAGCTATGCATTTTTAAACGAGATATTCTATATGTTTTTAAAAGCTTTCTGTGTAGACAATACAGAGACTCTGATGATGTTGCGGCAGCTCCGTGTTTTGAGTCTTTGTTCACCGTTCAATCTCCCCTTACCAGGTATGACATGAATAAATTGTCATGTAAATACACTTTGTATTAGTAAAGGCTGTGAAAAATTGCAAATGTCATTCTGTGAAGTGTATAATTGTTCGTTAAAAATGTCTAAAAGTTTGGTTCAAGTTAACCATGAGTGTATCACGTGTGCAGCTGGTGAACGCTAAACTGATGGCAAAGACCATGCGGTTACAGGAATTGTGAAAGTTGAGTACATTTATACAATAGTATTTGTACTTTTGATAACTAATTTAACAGGTAAGAGTTAGAAGTTAGTGCTTTAAAGAAGGAATGTGTTGGTTCATCAGAATATATGTAGCCTACATAGTATTATTAATGTGCATTGTAATCCTAGTGTTTATTGAAATTATTTGTTTAATTTGTGGAAAAAGTACCTGATGAGAAGCTGTATGTGAGTAAATGTGTATTTTTCTGTATGTTGTGACTTAATCTATTTAGACAATCTGTTGTTATATGTTTATTGATTAATGAGAATGCAGAAATATTTGCATTAAGCTCCGACAATTCAGAGACTCTGATGATGTTGCAGCAGCAGCTCCGTGTTTTGAGTCTTTGTTCACTGTTCAATCTCCACTTACCAGGCAGTGAGGGTACTACATAATGAGTACTCCTAAAAAGGTGCGTACACACTGCCAGCGACATCGCGCGCGACAGGGACTCCATACCATTCATTTTCAATGCGAGCACAGCGACTTCCGGCGACACGAGCTGTTGCGACCGTTGGCGCTAGATGTGGGCATGTCCAGCGACGTGACAAAGTTCAGACAAGTTCAACTTTATTCAAATGAAGAGCGAATAACGGAAGCGACAGCCAATAGGAGAGACGACGGGAGAGCTCACATGATCCTTCTCTCTCTCTCTCTCTCTCTCTCTCTCTCTCTCTCTCTCTCTCTCTCAGCTCCTGCAGTAACTGAAAAATGGATGAAAGGCTAATTCTTGCTGTTAGAAATTTTTCAGTGCTCTATGATATGTCTTTTCCCACGTACAAGGACATTTTTAAGAAAAATACTACGTGGAAAGGTGTATCTGAGATCGCGGGGATTTTATGGACCCAGACAGACCGGCATTTGCATTTTCGCCGCAGATAAACAGCCGCTATGGCAAAAAGCACACCTTGTTTCTCATTCATCTTTGATATAAAGCATTTTATGTACTGATTCCATTTATATTTAGTCTTTTTCCTCCAAAATGTTTGTTTTTAGTGGCAAGAAAAGAGATTCGCTGTCAACAGCAATGGAATGGCATCCGTGAATGTCATGTATAAACATTACTAGGCAACCGGTAGTGGGAACACCCACTAGCGACTTCACCGCCAGCCACTGGTGACCTGCAGCGACAAAGTCGCTGGCAGTGTGTACGCACCTTAATAGATAAAAAGCAGAGGTGGGTAGAGTAGCCAACAACTGTACTCAAGTAAATTTAAAGTAAAAAAAACAAAAAGTACAATTACTTCAAAAACATAATTACTCAAGTGGAAGTAAAAGTAATAAATAATTTCTTGAGTAAGAGTAAGAAAGTATGCAATTAAAAGAGTACTCAAGTAGTGAGTAACTTGTTACTTTCACAAATAACATAATAGACGTTTACTCTCCTATTTTACATTACATAATGCACATTGAACATGTACTACATAATTGTGATTATTATTAATTGAAATTCTGTCATCGTTCACCATCATGTTCCAAACCTGTATGACTTTCTTTCTTCCATGCAACACAATAAGGAGATATTAGACAGAATGTTTTTCTGAGTCACTATATTCAGTGAATGTTATTGAATATATTTATATCTATATATATGTATTGAAAGTGAATGGAGAATGAGACTGTCAGTCCCTAATATTCTGTCTAACATATTTTGTGTTCCACATAATACAAAGTCTCACACTAGTTTGGAGCAACATGAGGGTAGAGAAATGATGACAGAATATTAAATTATGGCTGAGCTATCACTTTAAAGAGATAGTTTACCCAAAAATGAAAATTATCTCATCATTTACTCACCCTCATGACATCCCAGTTGAGTATGACTTCCTTTCTTTTGCAGAACACAAAGGTTTTAAAAGATTAATTTAGCTCTGTAGGCCAAAATTTTAATGCTCCAAAAAGCACATAAAGGCAGTATGAAAGTAATCCATAAAACTCCAGTGGTTTAATCCATGTCTTCAGAAGTGATATTTTAGGTGTGGGTGAGAAACAAATCAATATTTAAATTTTTTTTCTAGACAGCAGGGGGCGATATGCAGAGAAGAATGTGAATCACCAAAAACACAAGAAGAATGTGAAAGTGATCTGTTTCTCTGTTTCTCGTCCACACCTTTCACATCACTTCTGAAGATACTGATTTAACCACTAGAGTCTTCTGGATTATTTTTATGCTGACTTGTGTTTGTTAAGCTTTTAAATGTTGCCTTGCCACCCATTCACTTGCATTGTATGGACCTACAGAGCTGAGAAATTCTTCTAAAAATCTTCATTTAAATTCAGCAAAAGAAAGAAAGTCATACACATCTGGGGTTGCATGAGGGCGAGTAAATAATGAGAATTGTAATTTTTGGGTAAACTAACCCTTTAAGGAATCTTGTTAGATCTGGATGAATTTGTTATTTACACTTTATATAATGCTGAACTATAATGCCTTCTTTTGCTATATCATAGTTTTTAAAGTACTGTGTGGATTATTATTTCAGTGTAGTTACAGTTTTCAGTGTCGTAAGTATTTAGATCAGGGGTGCACACACTTTTGTGTGTGATGATCTACTTTTAAATGACCAACTCAATAAGATCTACCAACTAAAAAAACAGTAAAATACCCACTTTTAAACCTACTCTAAAAGTAAATTTTTTAATATAAATATAAATACAATTACAATAAATGTAACGAGTTACCCACCTCTGATAAAAAGTCATAGGATTTGCAGTAAATGAAAATACCAAATGGCACTGCGGCTCTGGCCAGGAGTTAAAACCACCATGATGTGCAACTTAGTGACTCTGAGCCTCTTTACAAATTTGTTATGAGAACTGCTGAATTAGATTCTTCTTTCTCAAAATGAATAGATCAGCAGTAAAGCTCTGGTTGTTCCTGCATTCATATACAGATTAAGAGATCCCTCATGGCTGAAAAATACTAGTTTACTAAAAGATATTGCTCATCATCTTTGCATCTTCTTCAAAGGAATATTACATCTAACTAGCTGCAAATAGCTGATGAAGAATACTACCCATTCTCGCTCTACAGCTTTGTACGCGGTACATGCAAATGAAATTTTATCTGTTTGATCTATTACCCATATAGCAAGAGTGCTTATATTACTGTGGGTAAAAACTGCTACTCTAATCTTCTCTAAGTCATCTTCTTTGATGGTTGAGAACTGACAAACCATGCTTTCTGAAAGCTTCTTGTTTTCTTATTTGTTGTTTTCATTGCTTTAGCCTAAAGGAACAGTTGACCCAAAAATTAAAAACCTGTTTTAAAATGTACTCGCCCTCTTGTCGTTCAAAACCTGTCTGACTTTCTTTTTTATGTGGAACACAAAAGGAAAATGGTAGTAGTTTATGCAAGAAGTTGCATCGTTTAGCTTTAAAAATATGCGAGCCACTGTGATCTAGCTTCACTCATGCACTCATGAATGTGCAACAGACCTCAAAATTTGGACTGAAAATGTTATGACAAAGTTTGGGCTGCCAACATGATCACACAGGGAGTCAGACTGTTGCTTCCAAATGTTCTAGTACCCTGGCATAGTTCCCATAACAGCCCTGAACAAAGAGAATAAATTTCATGCTTTGTGACTAAAAAAACTATTTTATTAGTCACTGGTGAGTAAATATTCAGATTTTACTCTCCAGAGCTTGAGTTGTGTAGTGGCGAAGAACATGAGTGCAGCAATCCTTTTACTGAATATTAAGCCGCCAATAAAGAAGCTGGATTCAGCCGCCTCATTTACAGCATATTGTGTGTCTCATGAGAGCACACTCAGAAGGAAATTGACCTTATCTGGCTACAGTGGGTCCGGATCTATCATGATCACGATGTCACCATCACTTTAGTTCAGCCGTGAAATGGTATTGACATTGCATTTAACAACGTCAACTCTGACTTTGGTTAAACTTTTCCATTGACTGTTTTCACAACATTCTCCTCTTTAAAGCATGGCTATAGACCAGTAATGTGCCTGTTGGATGAATGTTAGAAAGTAAAAGTGTTGCAAAATTCTAGAGCTTTGTATTTTAAACATGTGCAATAAATACTTGTACAAGCAAATCATACACATTATTCAAGTAAGTTTCCTTTTTGCTTCGTTCCGTGTATTTTGTGCCCAAAGATTAGATCCAGGCACCCAATTTTCCTTTCATGTCTCTTTCAAAATCCTTTCTGTTATTTACAGTCAGTTGATGATCAAAAAGATAAAAAGAAACATTAACAAAGTCAAAGTATTGTCAACAGAGGGAAATTACACTGAACATTAATGGTTACACATAATGTAAAAACATACAAATCACTAAAAACATGTAAACATGTAAACATGGAAGTCAGGCTCAACCAGGGGAGTTATACATAAAACAGGTACAGAGGAAAGTTAGAGCTATAGCTCATTCACAGGATCATCCCCTTAGAACAGAGTTTGAGCTTTTGCCCTCTGAGCGGCGTTATCGAGTTCCTAGATGCAGAACAAAGAGGAGGCACATATCTTTCATTTCGGCAGCTGTGAGGCACCTTAATGGCAATTAGCACTTCATATTAACTTGCACAAGTTGCATTTTTGCACTTGACGGTGTCCTGTATTTTACTTATTTATTTATTATACATTATGTATATTGGGCGCTAATGTGAATTCCTTCTTTGCTGGTTGGTTTTGTTGGTGAGTGTTGTTGTATGTTATGTGTTTTATGTTGAGCATTGCTGCAAATTCAATTTCCCCTTGTGGGACAATAAAGGTACTTTGAACTTTGAACTTTGAACCGCTATTAAAATTAGCTCTGATACAGGCACAAATGGGTTATTGAACCTGTGGAAATCTATATCATCTACCAGATTATGACCATACTGCTACTACCTTAGATCATGTCTAATCATACATTGCACGAATGAGGTAAAAACAACTGCAACTTCTGCAACTGCATTTGTTAATGTGCGCTGTGCTTATTCAACTGTAAACACTTGCTCATGGAGCTGATCTCTTATAGAGACAATACCAGATAGTTGTTAGCCTGGTTGGACGGCCCTCTGTAGAGGTGGGGCGACGATGATCCAAGGGAAGGGCGTGTTGTTCCATCACAACATCTAAAAACAACTCCCTTTAAAACTTGCTTTTGGCTCTCCTCTGTGGGCATTTCACCCTGAAATTGGAGCTCAGATGCACCCTTACATTTAAAAACACTTGCCGGTTCGGCCATTGGGGGCAGTGCCCAGACCGATTTTGCCTCAAGAAAAGTCAACCTACTGTTGCCGAATTCACTGTGAGATCAGTCTGCATGTACCTTCAGAATACTTGCAATATGAGGCACATGCTGCATAGAATACTTTTATAAGACTTTTGTATTAATTTATTTTTCTAAGCTTTAAAGTGAGGTACTATCCACTTCCAGTATATTGAGAAGTTGGACTAGGGATTTTCTTTTTGTTTTCGTTTTTTGCATACAAATGTAAGTCATGTTGGCTATTCCCTTTAGCTTTACTTTTTCTTCAGCAAGACAGACATGCAATACAGGCAATATATACTTAAGGAAGTTAAATTTTCTCTCTTAGTTTTAAGATGCAGGGGAATAAGAAAGAAGAGGAGGGGATGATGTGCACTAATAGGATGACAGGTGATAATAAAACGCATAGCAGGTCTTGTGGGAGGGGCAGCACAGTACACCTATCCCTGCACCTTCAGCTAGTGTTAATGAGAAATGACAGATCACAAGCCCTCTCAGCCCCTTCGTTTCTCACACTTTTCACACTACATTCTGCCTGCCATTCCCACATGCCCGAAACTGTTTCCCTTTTGTGCGTATTTTTAAAAAAATGTACTCTCTCAACAGCTTAAGTGACAAATGTGTAATGCATCTGTAAAGGATAGCTAAATGTCTAATAAGCTAGATTTTACAGGTGCAAGTGTGTAATTTCTGGCACCAAAAATATTTTAATTGAAAAATAACTACTTTTTTTTTGTGTTTTTACATTTTGTGAGTACATGTGCAAAACAACTTTTCCAGTACTTGCTAGTTTATTGCTAAGGATAATTGGGCCAGTGGTACATTGTTGTGCTGCTCAAACAGACAGAGCAAAGTTTTTAAAGTTAATAGGCAACAGGCTTTAGTTTACATTACAGCCCAGCAAAGCCACACACACACACATTCCCCGTTTCCACTAAAAAGGTGATGCTTCTTGTGACTGAGGCGATGTTTAGCCAAAAATATATTTGCACTGATTTCAGAACTGAAAGATAATGCTACTACCCACTTATAATACAAAACATACCAACATAAATATTTTTTTATTATTATTGTTTTAGACAGACAGGGTTAATGTAGAGACTGGTACCATTGTGCAATTTCAATGCAGATTAATGATAAACAAGTGAGTAAAAGATCACTTTATATATCAGTGTTTTGAATGACAAGACACTATGCATAAAGAATAAAGCTGTACATTAGTTTTATAGCTGATGCCCTATTTATTATCCTCCACTGTAAGAGCTTTGGGATGCAGAAGGTGACAATGTTCATTCAGAATGAACTTTTTAAGTAATTCTTATTGGAAATTCTATTTGGAATGACAATACAGCATTGATAGTTCTCCCTCTTAAGTGCCCTGCGAAGGTATCATTGCGCAGATGTAAACACAGACATGAGCACTGAACATATTTAAGGGCGGTTACATTTTCAGTCTAGAAAGCATTTGATTGGACATTTTCTCAGCAGCTTTATGATATCATGAATTTCCTAGGTCTTTTTAGCCCGATGAAAAATACTGCAAATTTGAAATGTGTATGTATACTGAAAGTGAATGCTGTCAATGTTTAGACGTACACAGGCACATAAAGGAAATAGCTAATATTACAAAATACATATGGACAAAAAGCAACAAAGCTTTAATTTTGATGTCATGGGGTCTTTAAAGCACCACTGAACCATACTGTTTACTGTCACAATCCCTTGTTGTCTGCCTTGTGTTTCACTAGTCACCTGTTATGAACTACATTTCCCACAATTCCCGGCCCTCATCACTGCCAGCACTCTATCATTGTTCTCACCTGATTGTCATTTTGTTATCATCATGTCTCTGTATTTAAACCCTGGTTGTTTGTTCAGTCTCTGTCGATCGTTGTTTGGAGATGTCAGGAAGTCGATGTTTAGCCCAGTTTACCCTAGTTTACCCTGTTCATGTACCCTTTTGATGTTTTCATGTTTTTGTTTCATTTTTCCCATCGTGGAGGTTTCCTTTGTTCCTGTCTGTCTTGTTTTCACCTTGATAAATAAAACCCGCACTTAGATCCGCACTCCTCGTCTGCCTCCTACTAATGTTACAGTTTACACTGCTTGCCCAAATGTGACATGCTCCATCATTTTGAGTGAATTTAGGTTTTAAATTATCTAATATATATATATACATATACAGTCAGGTCCATAATTATTGGGACATCAACACAATTCTAATCTTTTTGGCTCTATACACCACCACAATGGATTTGAAATGAAACGAACAAGATGTGCTTTAACTGCAGACTGTCAAGTCAAGTGGTTTTTATTAGCTTTAATTTGAGGGTATTTACATCCAAATCAGGTGAACGGTGTAGGAATTACAACAGTTTGTATATGTGCCTCCCACTTTTTATGGGACCAAAGGTAATGGGACAATTGGCTGCTCAGCTGTTCCATGGCCAGGTGTGTGTTATTCCCTCATTATCCCATTTACAAGGAGCAGATAAAAGGTCCAGAGTTCATTTCAAGTGTGCTATTTGCATTTGGAATCCGTTGCTGTCAACTCTCAATATGAGATCCAAAGAGCTGTCACTATCAGTGAAGCAAGCCATCATTAGGCTGAAAAATCAAAACAAACCCATCAGAGAGATAGCAAAAACATTAGGTGTGGCCAAATCAACTGTTTGGAACATTCTTAAAAAGAAAGAACGCACCGGTGAGCTCAGCAACACCAAAAGACCCGGAAGACCACGGAAAACAACTGTGGTGGATGACCGAAGAATTCTTTCCCTGGTGAAGAAAACACCCTTCACAACAGTTGGCCAGATCAAGAACACTCTCCAGGAGGTAGGTGTATGTGTGTCAAAGTCAACAATCAAGAGAAGACTTCACCAGAGTGAATACAGAGGGTTCACCACAAGATGTAAACCATTGGTGAGCCTCAAAAACAGGAAGGCCAGATTAGAGTTTGCCAAACAACATCTAAAAAAGCCTTCACAGTTCTGGAACAACATCCTATGGACAGATGAGACAAAGATCAACTTGTACCAGAGTGATGGGAAGAGAAGAGTATGAAGAAGGAAAGGAACTGCTCATGATCCAAAGCATACCACCTCATCAGTGAAGCATGGTGGTGGTAGTGTCATGGCGTGGGCATGCATGGCTGCCAATGGAACTGGTTCTCTTGTATTTATTGATGATGTGACTGCTGACAAAAGCAGCAGGGTGAATTCTGAAGTGTTTCGGGCAATATTATCTGCTCATATTCAGTCAAATGCTTCAGAACTCATTGGACGGCGCTTCACATGGACAATGACCCGAAGCATACTGTGAAAGCAACCAAAGAGTTTAAGGGAAAGAAGTGGAGTGTTATGCAATGGCCAAGTCAATCACCTGACCTGAATCCGATTGAGCATGCATTTCACTTGCTGAAGACAAATCTGAAGGGAAAGTGCCCCAAGAACAAGCAGGAACTGAAGACAGTTGCAGTAGAGGCCTGGCAGAGCATCACCAGGGATGAAACCCAGCATCTGGTGATGTCTATGCGTTCCAGACTTCAGGCTGTAATTGACTGCAAAGGATTTGCAACCAAGTATTAAAAAGTGAAAGTCTGATTTATGATTGTTAATCTGTCCAATTACTTTTGGTCCCTTAAAAAGTAATTGGACAGATTAAAAAAGTGGGAGGCACATATACAAACTGTTGTAATTCCTACACCGTTCACCTGATTTGGATGTAAATACCCTCAAATGAATGCTGAAAGTCTGCAGTTAAAGCACATCTTGTTTGTTTCATTTCAAATCCATTGTGGTGGTGTATAGAGACAAAAAGATTAGAATTGTGTCGATGTCCCAATATTTATGGACCTGACTGTATGACTTACAGTTCAGGGCTCAATGCTAAGAATTTTGGGCCAGTGCTTCAGATTTTTAATAGCCCTGCCCAAACTGGCCAACACAAAAATTACAAATAGCGGTTTTTACCATCATGGCTTTTAAAAAATATGTCCGAAGATAAATATTTTTTACATATCTTATGTTTACAATACATTGTTCCCCAGGGGCCTGGGTAGCTCAGCAAGTAAAGATGCAGACTACCACCCCTGTAGTCACGAGTTCGAATCCAGGGTGTTCTGAGTGACTCCAGCCAGGTCTCCTAAGCAACCAAATTGGCCCAGTTGCTAGGGAGTGGAGAATCACATAGGGTAACCTCCTTGTGGTCACCACTGCGTGGAAAGAGCTGTAATCGGGCATGTAAAACTCCTGAGTACTCCTGTGTACTCCACAAATAAAAGGATGTGTACGGGAGTTTGCTGTCCCGTCACACAATCCCGAATACTCCTGGATATGTACCAAGTTTGGGGCACAGCAGGGAGCCACTAGGGCCATCAGTTACCATGGTGAATCCGCCGGTCGGGGTCAATGCCAGGGAATATTAGCATTTCACGCCTTTGGGACACAAGGCAGTGGCCTCCTTCAGTTGGTCAGAGATCTTACATAGGATTGGGTGCTGAATGCTTTCCCCCTCCTCTAAACCCCTCCTCTAAAACCCTAAACTATTGGTCCAGTTTAAGGCCTCATTTGGGTTTATTGTTACTCATTATTAATATTTATTATCATTGGTGTTCATGGTTATAATGTAAAGACAATCAGATAAACAAAGTTGAGTTTGTTATTTTTATTATTTGTAAATGACACTGGGCACATGACATATATATATATATATATATATATATATATATATATATATATACACACAATCAAAATTCTATAAATAAAAAATATGTTAGCATAGAATACACTTTACTATTAGTCATACAATATATAACCCCATCTAATATGTAAGGCCTGTGTATAATATTTAGAAAACAATATAATATACAAATACTTTACAATATATAAATAGTACAATATATAAATAATACAATATATAAATATAGAGATACCAATGTGGAATTGTATAAAATATATAAATGCAGTATATATAGAAAACTAAATAGAATTATATATAATACAATCTATAAATAATACTATATTAAATAAATACTATATAAAAAACAACAACAGAATATTCAAATTATACTATAGAATAATATTTAGATGCGTAATGCTAAAATAATTCACAGGCCAGCTTCTGTGGTCTCCACCGTGACTCGATCTGCACCAACTTGTGGATGATGAGTTCCTAAGTACTTCTGGTCTGCTTACAGTCTTTTTTGTAGCACCCCACACAGCGCAGACAAAGCTTTACTACGGGTTGGAGGCCGAACAACCCACACCGTTTTTCCATCCAAGATGGCATCCTCCTCTTCAGACATTTGGTCAACTGTTGCAGTCTTCCAGATAGCTGCCTCTTCCTCTGTCTGGAGAACACCAGTCCTGCTGCTCAGCAGCTGCAAAATGGGAGGGAAAAAAGAAATTAAACCACTGAAAATATCAAATGGGTTGGGATGGGAGCCTTTTAGACTTTTACTGAGATTTATATTTATTTATACTTACTCTTCTTTTTCTTTGTCTCGTGCGAGCAATGACCCTGCTGTCCTCCATCTTCTCTTTGTTCTCATCTTGGACCATCCTGTAACCCCTTCGAACAGTTTCAAAATATGTCTTGCAGGATGCTAGAGAGAGGGAGATAGTGAGCAGGGAGAATGTGTTTATTTATAACTAACTAGGCTATACAGTTAAATAGTTGTAGTCTTGGTATATTCTCTTGTGACTTACCTTTAACAACAGCAGGATCTACGTCCGGTACAGCCATGGAGACGCCATTAAAGAGATAGGTTGTGACCTCGAGGTTGTGGGGGGAGGATAGACTGTGGAGCAGTAATTAAAGAAGGTTGATTAAAAATATAATTTAGAAGAAAGGACTGTTATGAAACAATAGTTTTAAAGATATACCTTGTCTGTGGGTCATATTTGTGTGTGTTGTTTTCCCCATTGTGCAATCTGCGTACAGCTTCCTGTAAAAATCCAACATAGTATGAGAGCTCAATTCAAATACATTAATAAATAAAGCACACAAAGTTAAGCGGACACCGCAAAATGTTTGTGACTTAAAAACTAAAATAAATAAAATAACTTACCGCAACAGATTTATTCCCAGCTCTCTTTAATTTCTTCGAAGCAGGCTCCTCTCTTGCCTCTTTGAGCTCATCGATGTCCGCCTCCATCTTAACCAATTTCTTGTCCATCGTCTCCAGCTTTTCAAATATCCGCTTCAAACTTGCATTCACCATATTCACCAGTTGGTTTTCGTTCGGACTCGGAGTTTGAAAAGCCACGTTGTCCCGGCGTAAAGGAGTAACATCTCTACTCTGCTCTCCGTAAAACTCCAGCGTTCTTTTGCAAGCCATCTTCGCGTTGTAAATAGGATACGGCGTACCTTTACTAACCTGTATATTTTAGATATCTTTTGTTTTATACATACTGGTAACACCCATCCACAAACAAAATGTGCCGCCTCTAAAGTTTTCAGGTAATGCTATTGGTTACTTTCACTGACACAAAACATAAACTGATTCCGTTGGTTGGAACTGGATGACGTCATTGTATTTCATCCAATTGCACGCTTGGAAAGTAGAAATACGGAAATCAAGCACTGTAGCGAAATAAACACAGCAACCTCAGTCACTCCTATTTATTTTTTCATTGTCAATCTGTATTGTGTTGATGCCTTGCCTGTTTTTGTTGTTGTTGTCTCCACGAGAGTTTGTAATAAACATTTAAAAAAAAAAAAAAAAAAAACCTCAGTCACTCCACAGTTTATCAGAAACATCAAACTACCGGATCGATAAAGGGTTTAAGAGTGTCTGCTCTGACGGAAATTTAAAAGAAGAAGAAGAACGGACCGGATTGCGAATCCTGATTTATTACAGAAGCGAATCGTAAAAAAAAAATCAGTTTGCTTTCAAGCCATGGAGGGAACAAGGAAACGGAAGAGACAGTTTTATGGTCATTGTAACGATTTCGTTTCACATACGCTTTTTTATTCGCACAAGAAAACATATTTTTTAAATGGAGTTTGGATAAAAGACGCTACCGAAAGGCCTATTCTGCGTGTTTCAGAAAGTTTGTTTATCACGCAACCAGAGGACAACGAACATGAACAACAACCGGAAAATGATGTGGACAACACTCTGCAAGGTATGAATAGGTTGTTTTCAGTAATTATAATTATGCCCAGTTCATTTCTATTTGAAATTTGAAAGCTATACTACCCAGCTGTAGTTTCAGTCATTATTTTACTCTGAACTAAGCCATGTGGAGGCGTAAATGCATATGGTAACCAAGCAACGTTAGCAGACTTGGGACCAGCTGACCACCTACCTCTTAACAAATCATGAATGCATACATGATAAATATATCCAAAGTAACATTACAAGTAATTATTTTTCACTAAAAATCTACTCAAGTAAAAGTACAAATATGTTGCATTCAAACTAAGTTACTTGTGGGATACCGCAAACGTTTGACCAAAGTTACTGGAGAACATTCTTTATTTGTTACATTTTGTGAGAAATATTGTGTAAAATGGCTCCTTTTTCTGTTATAGAGAACTTTGATTATGAAGATCTCAAGCTTCCCCTGGGTGCCAGTGACTCTTCAGATACTGCCAGTGCTCCACTGTTGCCATCAACTGTGTTTTGTATGCAGCAAGGGGACAAACAGACTGATATACAAGACCAAGAACTGTACGAGGACTGCACTTTGCAAGGTAAGATTGTGCACCTGTCAATAGTCTCAAAGCCTGTATCTTATAACCTACCATAATTCTTTGGAGACTGTTACTGTGCTAAAGCACCCAGAGAAGTCTGTGCTACTTCTTTTGTATTTACAATAGTTTGAATGTATGATTACTCCTGTCCTCCTTAGTGATGATTTTGTTTGTGTGGTTTTCAGAGGTGTCAAAAGTATACACATTCTTTACTCAAGTAAAAGTATAGATACTAGGGTTTAGAAAAGACTTCTGTAGAAGTTGAAGTATCAACTCAAGCTTTTTTCTAAGTAAAAGTGTAAAAGTACTGGTTTCAAAAACTACTTAAAGTATAAAAGTAAAATCAATGTAAGGAAAAAAAAATCCATTAAGGACAAAAGCTTAGACCATGCCACAGGGGCATATAGTGCACTACCCCACCTCCTAGAAAAAACATTTTTCTAAAGGCCATAATGACTATAAAGTTATATTAAAATGTTTATGTTTAACATTTGGGACTACCTTTTATATATGCCCATAGAAAATAAATTTCAGTTTTATTTAAATTTTAGTACAATGCAAATACATTAAAGAACGTGTACTGAGCATTACCATGTGTTTCATGAAGCGGAAGATAGAATCACCTATCACAGATAATCAGTTTAGCGATGTGTGTTCAGGAGGCGGGACTCAGATCTATTATCCGTGTGTATTATTGGTAATTTTTTTGGACGATGACAAGCCGGAATGACAAAAAGCCGAAATGAAAAAGAAGTAACAAGGCTGTTTTTAAAATGTAAGAGTAGAAAGTACAGATAATTGCGTGAAAATGTAAGTAGAAGTAAAAAGTCAGCTGAAAAATAATTACTCCAATAAAGTGTAGATACCCAAAATTTCTACTTAAGTAAGGTAACAAAGTATTTGTACTTAGTTACTTGACACTTCTGGTGGTTTTAAAATGGGTGTTGTGTTTGGGTTACAGATGACAATGATGATGAAGACTTCGAGCTTTTCCTGAGTGCCAGTGACAGTGAGTCTTCAGATGAAGATGGCTACTATGACCAGGCAGACAGTTTCATGGAAGAGGATCAGCTTGAAGAGACTGACATTTTTGGGGAGGAAAATATGGATGCAGATGGGTTCAGGGTAACAGAAGACAGCCCTGAACATTTGATGTTGAAACTGCTTGCATTTCTGCTTTTGGCATGGCAAGCTGTTTTCAAAATATCAGGCCGTGCAATTTTTGCACTCTTGCAGTGCATAAGACAATTAATTTGGCTCATGGGACATATTCTGTGTGTGAACACACTCTGTGGGCTGGCTGGAAAGATCCCTAAGACTTTATATTCACTCAGGAAATGGACTAACATCTGCAGAGACAGCTTTAGCCAGTTTGTGGTATGCCCAAAGTGTATGGTAACATACACAATTGAGGAATCATACACCACCTCTAGATCCGGTGCAAAAATCATCAACACTTGTTCTTCTAGACCTTTCCACAAACACCCACAAAAGAAATTAAGAAGCAAATGTGGAACTCCTTTGATGAGAAAGCTTATTGGCTCAAGTGGTAAAGAATACCTGTATCCCATCCGTGTCTACTGTTACAAAAAGGTCAGTCAGTCTTTGGAGACTTTGGTGAGAAGGTCTGGATTTTTGGAGAAATGTGAGCAATGGAGACACCGCAGCATGCCTGACTCTGTCATGGGGGATGTATATGATGGGAAAATCTGGCAGGACTTTCAATATGTAAATGGTCAACCATTTCTATCAGAACCTAATAATTTTGCACTGATGATGAATGTTGACTGGTACCAACCCTATAAGCACTCCCCATATTCAGTTGGTGTTATATATCTTGTCGTTTTGAATTTGCCGAGAGAGGAACGCTTCAAAGATGAAAACATGATTTTAGTTGGAGTGATACCAGGACCCAAAGAACCCAAACTCAACATGAATGCATATCTTGAGCCCTTGGTTGATGACCTCCGAGAATTGTGGGAAGGAGTTGTTCTAATGGACTCTTCACCCTTGGGATGCCAGGTTTACAGAGCAGCATTACTCTGCCTCTCATCTCATATTCCAGCTTCCCGCAAGTGTGGTGGTTTTGTTGGCCATGGAGCACTAAGAGGTAAATTCTGATTTATTATGCTATGTTTCACACTATTGCTCAGCTTTTTCCTATTGTGTGCAATACATCCAACATTAAAACAATTATTATCTTTTCAGGATGTAACAAGTGTCTGAAGAAATTCACGAAAACATCTTTTGGGGGAAAAACGGACTTCTCCGGATTTGACAGATCAACCTGGACTCTGCGCACCTCTGAGGAACACAACAGATTTGCAAAGATGACAGAGAAGGCTACTACAAAGGCAGCCCAGAAGAAACTGGAAGCGCAGTATGGTGCCAGGTGGTCTGAACTGTTCTTCCTGCCATACTATGATGCCATCTGGTTTGTTGTCATTGATCCCATGCACAATTTACTCCTCGGAACTGCTAGACATGTTTTCAAACTCTGGATTGAGTGTGGGGTATTAAGTATCCAGAAGCTTGAAGAACTCCAAAAAAGAATGGACTCTCTCAAGGTGCCACAGGATGTTGGAAGGATTCCTCTCAGAATTGCATCAGGGTTTAGCGGGTTTACATCAGACCAGTGGAAAAACTGGACAACCATCTATTCATTGTTTTGTTTAAAAGGCTTCATTGAGGATCCAGATTATGATATGTGGTTTGATTTTGTGCAAGCCTGCATTATTATGTGTTCAAGGGTCATCTCACATGATAGGCTTGAAGTAGCTGACTGTTACTTGCAAACATTTTTGTCGAAGTTTGTTGAACTGTATGGATCTCTTCATTGCACACCTAACATGCACTTACATTTACATTTAAAAGAATGCCTGTTAGATTATGGTCCCGTCTATGCCTTTTGGTGTTTCTCATTTGAGCGGTTAAATGGAATGTTGGGACAGTATCATAACAACAACAGAAATATTGAGGTTCAGGTCATGAGAAATTTCCAACAATGTCAACAGCTCCAGATGCCACTGCAAAGCGCCTATGCAACTGAATTCATCAACATCCTGTCTACAAAAGATGTGGGTTCCTTGTCAATCCATGACACCACTGATGTAATGTACATAAAACAGTATTCATGTATGTCATCTGCAACACTTGTTTTTCCAGATGTGGAGATGGTTAAAGCACTACCCCCATTTAAGAATGTAGCATTAACAGATTCAGAGAGACAAGCTTTGTTGTCAATGTACACACAAGTGTATCCTAACAGCTCCGTCTCAAAGGTTAGTCAATTAGCAAAGACATGCTTTAGAGTAAGAAGCCTTGGGGTGACTTTTTGTGTAAGAGGCAGGGCTGAAAGGTCAGCGTGTGTATCTGCAAAGTGGTGTGTTTACAATTCAAGTTTTGAAGAGCCTGTCCTTGATCCTACTGCAGAGGTGCGTCCTGGAATAGTGAAACAATTCTTTGTAATTTCTGTGAAAACACAAACTTCCATTATTCAGCATGTAGTGGCAAAAATAATGTGGCTGCACCCTCACCCAGACAGGCATTTCTTTGGAAAGCCTGTGGAAGTTTGTGGTATCAAGGGAATAGAGTCTAACATTGCCTCATCATTCCTCCCTGTTGAGCGTATTACAAGCAGATGTGTTCTCAGTACCACAACTGTGCAGTTAAGTCACACTAGGCAGAGAGTGTCTGTGGTCATTCCAATGTGTACAGTGGTAGAGATTTAAAAAAGTTGTATCTCTGAAGTGACCATTTGTGTGTGAAACATTTTTGTTGTTTACATTGTTTTACATTGTTTATTTTGTAGGTTTTGTATTGTTTGAGTGCATTTTACACTAAATAAATTTGCATAATCCTAATGAGTATTTCTCCTTTGTTATGAAGAGCAGTGGACACCCAGATACAAACTTCTTTTCAGGTACTACAGTCTTTGTTGTAGATTGACACAATGTAAAGCACTTATCAGCCAAATCACCTTTCCTGAATAGTAAGGAGGGGGGCAGGGGAATAGGGGCAATCTTGAGCTGCCAGTCCCAAAACAAATTAGCATTTACAAAGCCAAGCCATCAACTAACAGCAGGGGGTCAGACAAGTTCCTGTTTTCGGGCATTTGCAGGCATTTACAGGTACGCATAACAAAGTTCCAAAGATCCATGCTAAAGAGCACATTTAGCGGGCGTATTCATTGCCTGAATTCTCCCGTTTACACCTCTTTTGACGCAGTGCACTATAATGTGTGGTTCTCGCTCTCGGTGGGGTGCATGGTGAGTTGTGTGTGGATGCCGTGGAGAATTGCGTGGGCCTCCACACGTGCTACGTCTCCGCAGTAATGCGCTCAACAAGCTACTTGAAAGATGCGTGGATTATGGTCTCAGACGAGGAGGCAACTGAGATTCGTCCTCCACCAACCAGATTGAGGAGAGTCACTATGCCACCACAAGGACTTAGGGTGTGTTTACACTTGTAGTTCAGTCCTCTTGGTCCGGACCAAAAAAGAAAATGATACAGTTAGTCCTGGTTCGCGTAACGTTCGCACTGGCATTTTTAACACCGAACCTAAAGATGCTAAACAAAAGGCATCAGGAAAATGCCAGGAATTCCTCCAGGAATATGCTGCAAGGACGGTTGATTGCAGTTCCGACCCCTGTACCGAACTATAATGGGCAACATAGCTCCTATGATGAGAAGAACCAGGTATGCTTGAGGTCAGTAAGGCAAATTACTTCATGTTTTTGGGCCGTTTAGACGTCTTTGTTCCATGTTGCATTCATATATCAATCGAACCGCACCAGAGTTCGTTTGGAAGCAGACCGTGATCCACTATTCAGGCGGTCTCGGTCTGCTTTTTTGGTGCACACCAAAATGGTAAATGGTCTGCACTTATATAGCGCCTTTTTAAACTTAACGGTATTCAAAGCTCTTTACTCTGTGACTCATTCACCCATTCACACAGCAATGACGGCAGAGCTGCCATGCAAGGCACTGATCTGCCATGCAAGGCGCTATCCTGCCATTTGGAGCAACTTGGGGTTCAATGTCTTGCCCAATGACACTTTGGCATGTGGAGTCATGTGGGCCGGGAATTGAACCACCAACCCTGTGATTAGTGGAGAAACCGCTCTACCACCTGAGCCACAGCCGCCCCATCATTTTGAGTGACTTTGAAACTTTTTGATTTCATGCTCATAGTTTAAATTATCTTTATATATATATATATATATATATATATATATATATATATATATATATATATATATATATAAAACTTACAGTTCAGGGCTCTAGTTTTTCTACTGACCCAAGGTTCGGATGGCAGCATTCAACTTGTTCAAATGAACCGCACTAACAGAGCAATCCCACCAGAGTTCGTTTTAATCGAACCAAACCTGCCAAGTGTGAACACACCCTTAGAGAGCACTGGGAATTGGGCATTCCAAATTGGGGAGAAAAAGTGGAGAAAAAAATAAAAAATGCAATGTCCCCCAAAATCGAATCACATTTATAATTTGCAAGATATGATTTATGCCTTATGCAATCCCATATATGTGTTTTAAAGATATAAATTCATAAATGCATCATATTTACCTCAGTCGTCCTGCCATTTACACATGTGTTTTTAAGCCAAGAGTTCTGTGGAGGTGATGGGTTTTAAACCGTACAACGGTTTAGTCATGCTGTTATGCAACTTTTGCCCATGTGTAGTTTTTTCACAAGAAGGATCTAAGTTTATTCACAGAGTTAAAGATTTGATTATTGGTTGAGAGAACAGACTTGCTACTAAATCGGTTGTGATGTGTAATATACACATGTGTATATAACATGAAATCAGACAACCCAAACAAGACCAACCCTGACTGATATACAAAAAACAAAAATACCTGTATGGTACTGAAATTAGACTTGTAAAAGTTGTTTTATGAGGATGATATGAAGTAGACTGTTTCAAATATTCATCTTCATACTGAAGCTGAACGGCTCTGATAATAATTACCTAATAGCCATAGTGATGATGGCATTATCATGTTGAATTAATGTTTACTTTTTGAAACACCAAATTAAATGTATTCTTACATTTTGGATATTGAGCAGCTCGTGATTTACAGACAAGTGTATAACTGGAGTTTAACAAAGTTTATTATGTCTCATTTGGCGCTTCATCTCTAAAGTCAAATTAATGAGAGAAAATGTTTCTTTTTTTACAGTGGGAATAAAACTAGTGGTCGGTGCCTTTATGAGAGCACATGCATGTTAAGCAGATTACGCTGCACATAGAGAGGTGATAATGAGAAATATGCATGGAGAGACATGGGTTTTCAGTCCTATAGAAAGAAACTGTTGATTTCTTCCAATGTGTGGATTAATCATTTTCACCATCATGCAAAATAAAAAAATGTGGGGATTTTGTGCACTGTGAACACTGAATGTGCTGGGATACTTAAAATATTGCACAAGACATTAAATTCCACTACGAAATTCATTAAGTGGGGTTTTCTACACATTGCTAATAGCTGCTGCTAAGACACTTGAAAAGAGTGAGGACAGTGCTAGGAGAGTGCCCTCAGTGTGTGCATGATCTTGTGTGTTCACATGACTGTGCCTTGGCTTGTCCAGTATATTATGCATTTGCGCATCTTTGCAAGATAAATATACTTGCGCTTGCTCCTCAGTTTGAAGACGTCATTCGCTCCATGTGATTTTTGTGCTCTCTTGATTGTTGTTTGCTTGCACTAATGTTGTAAATGTGGAATGTTAAGACAGACAGAAGTTGAAATACACATTAGCCAAATACATTTAAACTCAATTTTTCGCAATTCCTGACATTTAATCATAGAAAATATTCCCTGTCTTAGGTCAGTTAGGAATACTACTTCATTATAAGAATGTGAAATGTCAGAATAATAGTAGAGAGAATTATTTATTTCAGCTTTTATTTCTTTCATTACATTCCCAGTGGGTCAGAGGTTTACATAAACTTAGTATTTGGTATCATGGCCTTTAAATTGTTTATCTTAGGTCAAATGTTTTTGGCTCGTTCCTCCAGACAGAACTGGTGTAACGGTGTCAGATTTGCAGGCCTCCATGCTCATACATGCTTTTTCAGTTCTGCCCACCAATTTTCTATTGGCCTGAGGTTAGAGCTTTGTGATGGCCACTCTAATACATTGACTTTGTTGTCCTTAAGCCATTTTGCCACATTTTGGAGGTATTATTGGGACCATTGTCAATTTGGAAGACCCATTTGCGACCAAGATTTAACTTCCTGGTGTTTTGGCAATTTCAAGCATTGTATAGCCTTCATTCTCAAAACAATGATTGACTGACAAGTTTATGAGATTTGTTTCTGTTTTTTGTTGCCATTTTTGACCTAATATTGACATGCCAGTCCAATGCATACTGTGGCAACTCAAAAACAAGCACAAAGACAATGTTAAGCTTCATTTATCAAACCAAATAGCTTTCAACTACAGTATGTTTGATATAATAGCAAGTGATTTTCTGGTACCAAATAAGCAATTTAGCGTGATTACTCAAGAATAATGTGTTGGAGTGATGGCTGCCCTGGAAATGGGGCCTGTCTAGATTTTATCAAAAATGTAATTTTTTCAAATAGTGATGGTGCTGTTTTTTACACCAGTTATGTCCTGACTATATTTTGTGATCAGTTGAATGTCACTTTGGTGAAATAAAGAACCAATTTCCCTCTGAAACATCAAAATTTGTACATTATTCCAAACTTTTGCACTGTAGATACTTGTCTACCTGTTTCTTCCAGCATCTTCACAAGGTCCTTTGCTGTTGTTCTGGGATTGATTTGCATTTTTTGCACCAAACTACATTCATCTCAAGGAGACATAATGTGTCTCCTTCCTGAGCAGTACAATGGCTGTGTGATCTCATGGTGTTTATCCTTGCGTACTGTTGTTTGTACAGATGAACGTGGTACCTTCAGGCATTTGGAAATTGCTCCCAAGTATGAACCAGTATTGTGGAGGTCCAAAATTGTTTTTCTGAGGTCTTGGCTGATTTATTTAGATTTTCCAATGATGTCAAGCAAAGAGGCACTGTGTTTAAAGGTAGGCCATAAAATCCACAGGAACACATCCAATTCAGTCCATCTCCTTTCAGAAGCTAATTGTCTAAAGGCTTGACATAATTTCCTGGAATTGTCCAAGCTGCTTAAAGGCACAGTTAACTTAGTGTATGTAAACCTCTGACCTACTGGAATTCTGATAATAATCAATTAAAAGTGAAACTATCTGTAAACAATTGTTGGAAAAATTACTTGTATCATGCACAAAGTAGATGTCCTAAACGACTTGCCAAAACTATAGTTTGTTAATATTAAATAAGTGAAGTGGTTAACAAATTAGTTTTATTGACTTCAACCTAAGTGTATGTAAACTTCTGACTTTAACTGTAAATCCTTTTTAGCCTTCTCTGAGGCATAAAGTGAGCACTGAATGTCCACTATTACCCAGACTTCCATAGTGTTAATCTGCAGTTTCAGGGGAGAAGACTCATCATACTGTTCACTAAGAGGCCAATTAAATCACTATAAGCCCCCTTACCATTCTATCCCAGCTGAGTCACTGGATGAGCATCTCACCCTTGCAAGAAGGTACCAGAGACCTCTCCATGTGGAACTCAATTAATCCTACCTCATCAAAATGATCCAGCAGTGTTGGGTTTCCACTTTATTGAGGCTTATGGAGATAAGGCAATGACTACACAATGGCTCTCTCATGTCTCTGCCGTAGGCTTTGTAATGGAGCTGTAATGTAATTGCCAAAACCACTTCATCATAGCTGGTCCATAGTCCTTCTTTTATCAGCTCTGTCAACACTGTCTCTGTGTGCTAACATTTTTATGTCTCACCATCCAATGCCTACAAAAACAGGCAATGGATCAAACTGTCAGAGAATGTGTTTGCAACACTACAGATTATTTGATAGAGCCAATGTTATTTTACCTAAAGGAGGACCTCCAATTTCTCAGGTGTGTGTGTGTGTGTGTGTGTGTGTGTGTGTGTGTGTGTGTGTGTGTGGCCGCAGGGGAGTCTCATAAATATATTGTTGAATAAAGGTTCAAATTAGCCTATTGGATAGACCAGCATTGCTCACCTGCAACCAGTATGTTTTTCATCTGTGGAACACACAAGTGGATGTAGGATGTATGGAGAATACCGAACACTCCAAAAGAAAATCCTATTTACTACTGGCATGCCAAGCAACGTGCCACATTGTCTCCAAGAGCACGACATGTTCATTAATATCGTGGGTGATAGTCAGTAGGTGAAATTCAAACTCACCCAGACACCTGGGCTTATTTGTCTTACATGTTGACCACTCTGATCTTAATCATAAAGAAACATTTCTGAGAAAGAACAAGGGAATCAATTTATAAATGAAATGCATATGGAGCATTTAACAAAACCAAAGTCTTTTGCACTGTTTTTGCTGCCATTTATATATCAAAACGATCAACTTGTCTTAAATATCACCCATAAGCAAATATATTGTCATTTGTATTTTAATTTGAAGTTACTTGTAAAACTCATATGTGTCAAAGACTTGCAGGTTTAACCAAGCACAGCCAAAATCTATTCAAATACCCCATGGAACCATTATACAGGTATCCCTGGTTGGGAATCTCTAGAGGCCTGCCCCTCTCTTGTCAGTGGAGCATTCTATTTTATTATAGATCTATATCTCTGCTTCCTCAGCGAGCTACACAGGAAGTGAGTGAGGATCAGAATGTCACTCAAAACACAATTCAGATAGTATCAGGCCATCATAAGGCTCTCCTCTGTAATCTCTCAATAACTCATAGCTAAAAGTTTATATATCTCACTGAATCAGCTCTTCAATTCCATATCACTATGAAAGAGGTCTGACTCTCTCACAACAGCGAATATCACATCACTTATGCATCTCTATTCTTTTTATTTGCATAAAGGAGACGCTAAAATCAAGCAAATAATTTAAAGGGTTCCATAAGGCACTAGGGGTTAAACCTATATCTTCAGAAGCAATATGATAGGTGTGGTTGAGAAACAGATCAATATTTAAGTCCTTTTTAATATAAAATTCTCCTCTTTGCCCAATAGGTGGCAATATGCACGAAAAAGGTGAATCGCCAAAAAGAAAATTAGAATTTGAAAGTGTGATTTGATAGAAAAAAAGACCTAAATATTTTCTCTCTCACACCTATACTTTTTAACCACTGGAGTCTTAAGGATTACTTTTATGCTGCCTTTACAGGTATGTGCTTTTGGAACATCAAAAAGTTGGTACCCATTCACTTGCATTATGAGGACATACAGTGCTGAAATAGCATTCTAAAATCTTTGTGTTCTGCAGAAGAAAAAAGTCATACACATTTTTGATGGCTTGAGGGTAAGTACATGATGTGATTTTGGGTGAACTTTTAGGTGAACTATTTCTTTAATAAATAAATATAGAGGAAATTATGAAAAAAGGGGGAAATTCATAATGAAGGATAAGAAAATACAAGAAAGGTAATAGCTCAGGGGCCTTCAAAATTTTTGAGCCAATCATTTTTGAGCAGGTGCACCTGTTAACTTAAAAGGTACAGTTCACCAAAAATAAGAATTATATCATAATTTACTCACCCTCATGTTGTTCCAAACTCAAATGACTTTCATTTAATTTGACACATGAGGAGTGAGTAAATTAGGAACTTAATCTAATTTTTGGGTGGACTATCCTTTTACTGTTTCAGTTTTGTTTGATTAATTTTTTACTATTATCATTAAATTTTTTTAATGAGCACAATAATTGGCCAACAATTATGGACCCCCCGTTAAAGACACTTGTAAAGTCCAAAACACACTTTCATACATTAAGTTTACAAATGCAAATTGCTACAACTGCAGCATTGAAAATGAAACATGAAGTTTATTCGATCATTTAAGTTTTGCTGCAAATTCTTTAAACATTTCAAATAAAATGAAAAGGATTCCATAAAGGTAAATTTGATGTATTAAGATCTTGACGCACGGCTGTCCTTTGAAGTGCTTCACATGAGTCATGACCTGACACCCTTTCATTTGACTGCACAAAAGCATTTCTGTAAACTGTTCTCTTCTATCTGTGCAAGCTTGAAACGATCACCACTGCTTAAAGAACACAGACACTATCAGCACATGGCCTCCTAATGCTCACAAAAGATTGATGGGAATGGGGAACAAAGACTCCATCTCTCATAACCTAAACACAGGCTGACATTAATCACTATGTGTCTGAGACTGATGAGAGATAAGTTTGAGAAGGATCTGAACAGGGTCTTCTGATACAGTGACTCACAGTGGTTATTTAATGCATTGCATTTAATATATTTAACAAATTACATTTATTGTAACATGTATATATTTAAAAATGTATAATATTTTATAAATTTGAAATGTGTAAATCTTAAAAAATACAAATGTAGACACTTGTTTCACCCCGCCTGATTTTTGTTTTGTTTTTGTATTTTCTGAATTTTTTAGCATTGAAGTACCAGCATTACAGATCAAGTACAAAGGGTGCACTACAAATATCAGAGGAAGGGTTTGTAAAATTTTAATCATGGTCTAGTTAATCCATCCTATTTGTTTTCCCTGATAAGTAGTATATTTCAAAGTCAAATTTTTTTTTCGCAACTTATTTATGATTCTGTTAGAGAAGCAAGCGGTATATATAATATATAAGTATATATATATATATATATATATATATATATATATATATATATATATATATACACTCACCTAAAGGATTACTAGGAACACCATACTAATTCTCAGCTTGTATGGAATGTGTAGCTACATAAATAATACGTCATGCAATACATTTATATTAATCAATATTATTAATTGTGATTATTATTTAGTGAAATAATCTTAATTTTGTATTTTAGTCATAATTGTGCAGCCCTACTCCCTCCAACAACTCATAAGAATACCGACCACTCCTGCTTACAACAAAGTAACAAGCTTATTGGTTCCCGTGGCTACCGTGAGTAAAGTAATAGCCTCTACATGGTAGTTATGACCATAAATCACTTTGTGTTGTTAGACCATAGTTTTTGCACTTACATTCACGTGATAAGTGAGATAATGCTTGTCTAAGAATGCATGATGCCACAGAGGCAGAAGTACGTGCACATTTCCAGTAATGGTGAAGATGCCACGCCAACTAGTGGTTAAAATTATGATCACATTTAGTGCAGCGGTGATTAGTGATGGGAAGATCGGATCATTTTACTGATGTTCAGCAATCATTTCTTTCATTTGAGCAGAATTCAATTAAAATGTTTAATTCAATAGACAAATCCCCCCAACATGTATACTTACGCAAACATTGATTATAGTCCCAATAAGGAAAAATGTATAATGCAGCAAAGGTCAAATTATGAGAAACAGAAATTATTAGTTCACCTCTGGAATTTTCCTGACCAAGTTGTTCGTTATTTTGTCACGTGTCAGCCATATGTGCATAGCGTATACGGCTGTCACATGACAAAAGAAAAATTACTCGGACCAGATGACCCGAGAGGTGATCTGATAATTCTGTTTTCTATGTGAAAAATGCATAGCGTATACGGTTTCATGTGACAAAAGAATGAACGACTCGGACCAAAAGAATTGAAAGGTGAACTAATAATTTCTGTTTCCTGTATAGCGCCTATGCGGTTTTCACGTTACAAATGAATGGATGTTGTGCAATGCACATGAGCTGCCAACACAAAATTAACAAATCACTCTCTGAGACTACTCGTTCTACTCGAGTTTTTTTTATGTGACTACTCGAGTCACATAAAAGATTTGTTCATGAACGACCCATCACACCGGTGATACACTGCAGTCTTGACTAAGACTATAAGGTGAGACTCAGATCCAGACCAAGACACTGAATAAAGAGACCCAGACCAAGACCATGTTTTATGGTCTCAAGAGGTCATGAGACCGAGACCATTAAGTCTCTAACCCTGCTCATTCTTCCTTAACTCTTTCGCACATACATCACACTGGTTTGATAATTCCAGAGTTGTCCCTGGGGAGTACCATCAAACCAGTTTTATTATAAAGTTTGTGTCTGAAGTCATCAACTGGCTTTCCCGCTGTTTAGCTGCTGCTGTTACGGGGGGGAGGAATTGGCTAAGCAATGACATTTACATGCCTAAAAAAGCTGCTTGAAAAATATTTTCAACCACATGTTTGTTATAGGCATTAAAACTAACACAAAACTAAAAATTTACACAATGTATAACCATGCAAAACTAACTGAAACTCACCATATCAGCTGTCGTACTGTTTAGTTGCTACATAGATACTGGCTAAGGACATTATGTCTAAAACAGCTGCATGTCTTTTCAATCAAAGGAAATGTTTATTTTACGTTATATGCATTCCAACAAACATATAACACTGAAAATATAAGTTTACTGTCCATTTCCACACACCGTGTATAACAGCAGCAAAGTAGATGATGAACTCGCCAAATCTGCTTTTGCGTTGCTGTATAGCTGCCATTGCTATAGAAAGAGTGACTGATGAAATGCTTGTCATTTATGTCTGAAACAGCTTCTCAAACAGTCTTTTCGGTTTTATTGTATTCAAATAAACCGAAGTATTGAATAAAATTTTCCGGCGCATATCTACACACTCATGTCTATGACAACAGCGAGAAAAACAATCACATTTCAAACGCAAAGTTTTATTCACATGAAACATAAGTTGCTAATTATTTTTAACTGTGAATCTGTGTAAATATATATATATATATTTCAGACAGGCCTGCACTGCAATTTAATAAACTTAAAAATATAAATTATAAAAACACATCATGGCTATGACCATAGCCTATCACTAGTCTTCCACTAGACATCACGGCATGTCAATTTTACCTCAGACTCGTATCCGAGCTCGTCAAATATTTTACACACACAACTTGAGTTAATTTGGTATATTTACAGTTTTAGTTACACAATTGCCACAGAAAACTATGTCTTTGAAAAGAAAACCAAATACAGATGAGGAGATCAGAGAAATATTTTTTAAATTCTGATGAGGAGGAGGGAAATTTTGACAATGAGGGAAGTGACACAGATGAGGAGATGCCCCCCAACCTCCAAGCCCTTGATGCTGAGAATGAAGATGCCTCAGCCACTGCTCCTACGCCTTAACACACAAAACCAAGGGAGGTGGAGGATGTAACCTCTTCCTGCTGGAGGTCTACCAGTAATTTTACCCCTTCTGGACCTGGGATTGCCTTTGATGACCGGACGTGTGGCGTGCAAAACCCTCCAGTATCACCCAATGAAGTCAAATGTTTTAAGATATTTCTTACTGAGGAACTAATTGAGGAAATTTTTGAGGAAACAAACCTCTATGCCTCAGTGCTGCAGGAGAAAACACCATCTGAAGTGAAAGGCAAGATTGCAAAGTGGGTTTCAACAAATGCTCACGAAATGTACACATTCCTGGTGGTTGTGCTCGTAATGGAAATTGTGGAAAAAAAACTCACTTCGTGATTATTAGAGTAAAGACTCCATGCTCCTGTAACCATTTTTTGGGACTTTGTTTTCCCAGGACCGCTCCAACACTTCTCCAACAATGCGATGGCAAACATCAATGAACTCTTGCAAAAAATCTGAAAATGTTTTACTGCTTCCACGTCATCCTTTCATAACATCTTTGTGCCCTACAGGGATCTGTGTGTCGATGAGTCGTTGATGAAATCCAAGGGTAGGCCGACAATTCGGCAGTTCATACCAACTAAACGCCACAGGTTGTTCACATTTTTTGTGATGTGCTTTCCGGTTACGTGCTGAACATGATCATATACACACCGACATCCAGCACTATGAAGGCCTTGGAATATCTGAGTCAATTGTCATGACATTACTGGCCCAAACATACATACTTGAAAAAAGGGTCACATCCTGTTTGTGGACAACTGGTACAGTAGTCCCACACTGTTCCAGCACCTCCTGTTTTTGGACACAGAAGCTTATGGGACTGTACAAGACAACAGGAAGGGAATGCCAACATTCACTTGCAAAATGACAAAGGACAAGGTTGAATGTAGAGAAAATGGAACACAACTGGCAGTGAAATGGCATGACAAGAGGAATGTTCACCTTCTTACCACGGTCCATCCATCCACCATGTCAGCCACTGGAAAGTTTGATCACATCACCAAAGAAAGAAAGATGAAACCTCTGTGTGCTGGAATATAACAAAAAGATGGGGGCAGTGGTCAAGGCTGACTTGATGAAAAGCTTTTTTGATTATACCAGAAAAACCACCAAATGGTACAAGAAAGTCTTCTTTCACCTCCTTAACACTGCAGTACTGAACAGCCACATTGTCCACCACCAATTTACGGGTGAGAAATTTGTACATCAGATTAAGAACATATAATTTACATATAAATAAACAAATAAATAAAGTTTATTTTAATGTTTTTTTCATATGAACTCAATTAATGCATTTAAACTTTAAAAACTAAAATGAACAAAAAACAATAATGACCATGCTGTCATATTCTACACTCCTCACTTCCTACCCATGTGCTCTGCTATCAATAGGAAAAGTCATCACATCCCTGCAATTCAGGATGAACCTGATGAGAGGACTGCTGGAAGAGCACAGTACACCTCGTGTCCATCCAAAGCAGGCCGCCCTGCCTACACTCCACTGCATCTGACAGCTAGGCATTTCCCCTCCGAAGTACCTCAGACAGCTTCCCAGGGCAGCAGGGCCAGGCGGCACTGCAAGGTCTGCCTATCCAGCACTCGCAAGACAAAGCAGAGGTGCCTCACCAAATTCATGTGTGTGCCATGCATCACTCCCTTGTGTGTTGCCCCATGTTTTGAGGAGTACCACACACTAAAACATTATTGAGTTAATTACTGATTTCTAAATAAAATAAGCTAATTTTAATTAAAAGTTGTTATTGTTGTTATGACATTGTAATGAATGCTATTTAGTAGTTATTATGGTTGCTTGTATTTATTAAAATATTTATATTGTTAATCATTATATTGATATTTCTTTAAAAATATTATCTATAAACAAATGCATAATAAAAGCATAGATCAATAGATAAAATATAATTTTAAGAATAATGCTAATATTGAATTTATCTCTTGTCTCTCACAGAGCAAATATTTCATAATAGTAACACATTTGAGCATCTAATGGTGATGGAATGACACAGTGTGACTACACTGCATTACAAATGTTAAACATAGTAACTATGCCAACACAGGAACACAAATGGCTTCAAAATGTATTTTATTTGTACAGCCAATACTCTGTTTGATGGAATATGAGATAGTTGAGCCAAACCCATCTGACACAAGACAGCTCATTATCCAAGAGACCCAATTTCACTCATAACTCAATTTTGTATGTGTTTTTTGCCTTTGCATTATAGTATATTGCTGATGAATTACATAGCATGCTACTTTCAATTGCAACCCATTGCTAATATTAGCATTAGAATATAGGTTATAGCTCACACAATAGCATTTGATCAAAGTGAACACGATAAAACATTAGATATGTGCAATATGCCCACAACATTACACAAGCAGTGAACAGCACAAGCTATTACGTAAACAATTTTTTTTTTATCTGTTAAATTATTTAGAATTTATGTGCGAAAGGGTTAACACTCTGAGGCTTGCTGGTTGTGATTGACAGGACCAGTAATAATGGATTTTACCCATGTCAGCGTGCTTTAGAGCATTAATTCGGATCTGTAATAGATCAATTGCATCCATGTAAGTTTGATTATTATGAAATGCTTTGTTATGTTGCATGCTTTCTGATGGCAGACTGTGAGCATTAACATATGGGCATATCAGACAAGCTCACCCGGTCTGCATAACCAAACCAGTTACAAAGATAATCAAGCTAATATGGTGCAGGCCGCTCTATTTCAAATGCACAGGAAATGCACCTGCAGCATCCACAAAAAGACATCTGTGGATGGAAGCTAGCTACATCTATGTGATTCAGAGGAAGGATTCTCAGCTTATTTACAGTCAGTGAAACATTCATGTTGACTTTGGAGTTCTGCAAATGCTAAAAAGCAATAATGCAATTAGTTACAGTAATTCTTGTTCATGCGTGGTGGCACTAAGTGCCTCGTCGAAGCTGTTTCTGGTCATTCACTGGAAGATGAGCATGTCTTTTCTTCATTGTCAACATGCATATCTTCACTCCAAAGCCTATTCTCCATGTCCCTGGCTCTCCTGATTTCAAAGTTCTTGGTAACTTCCCAATGTGCTTCCCTATAAAACAGCTTTGCCTAAATTGTGATTTTGGTAAACAAAGCAGAAATGCTTAGCAGTGCATGTGCCCTGTCTTTATTTGTTGTTCGGTTTTGTTTTACCTTTTGATTTCTTCTTTCAAACTGTGCCCTCTGCCCTAAATCTAAAAAAAGTGAGTGAGACTGTTGCGCAGCATTAACCATGAAGTGTTTTTTTTTTTTTGGGACGGTCATTAAATTACAGTGGTTCCGAAAAGGGTTGCATGCAATTAGTTAAATGAAACTACTAAATGTTGTGAGTAAGATGAAGGCAGCTGTTATGGCTCAATTAGACAGTTATAGGGGTCCCCCTTGTGGCCGGAGAGGGAAGGTAGAATGTAACTGCAAGTAGAGAGTTGTAGCTAGATGTGACAGGCATGCTCAAAGGATTTTTCATCATCATAATGCACACCAACAAATCGGGAGTGGAAAATAGAAAAAGGAAGAGGAATAGAAACACAGCCAGACCACTGGTAATAAATTAAATAAGCCAACTACCTGGCTAGATGGTGTTTTTTCGTTGTCATGGATTAAATTGAGACATTGAGTTAGCTTAAATTCTGCAGTTGTGTCTTATTATTTAATTTATATTTATTTTATTTATTTATTTTCGTTTTGTGTAGTTAATATATTCAAATTTTATATATTTTATATTTTGTTTATATATTCACATTCGTTGAAGACTGTGTTGTGGTGTCATTCTTTGGTGGGCCTGGATCCAGAGATGACTATTCATTTTGAATACTGTCAACTTTATCTATATACAACAAATACACCCTGTTTGCTCCAACTATGTCTTTTACACACTGGTAAGTGGTTGTCTCTTCTACTGCTGCACTTAAATCGCAGTCTCAGTGAGAAGCACTCAGCTCATCTGCTGTAGTGCATTGTCAGCTTACCAACTTCTATGTGGAAACATGTCAATGCAGCCAAGAACAAGCCTGGCAAGACACACGGTCCATTTGGAGTAATTCCTAAGCCATAAACAGTGAAGAAATAAATGAAAAACATACAAACGCTACACAAACTTGAAGCAATGCAGCAGATCGTACCATTTCTATCAGTCTGGCTGAAGTGGTACGTCTAAAATTATTCTGTGAAACAACAATAAGTGCAATTTTACGTGTTATACTTGGCCCGTATTGGAATGAGAGGCCAGTAAACATAAAACTGTGAAAGTAGTCATTCATTTTTAACTGAAGTGCAGATTGTTAATCGTGTAAGCACTTAAAGAAGGGGATGTAAGACCATGAATGTGTCAAATAACATTCACTCAGACACAAAATCTCTCACAAACACGCAGCTTTGGCTCAGCCAACAGATTGCGGCTTTTAGGACATTGGTAAGTGCAGGGTGTCCTGGATTTAAGTTTGCCTGGATTAAGGCCTGCAGCTGGATAGAATGTTCTTGTGGAAGAAAGCCCATTGAAAGAAAATAAGTAAAAATAATGTATATAGCAGCACCTTCTTTAAAAGACATATGTGACTACTGTAAATGGGTGAATTTACAAAAATGTACAATGGACCGTAGCAACAGTACGTGTTATTGGTATTTTGACAGAAATTTTTGTATATTGATACTGAAATATGATTATATTATAATATAATTACATAATATTACATATTATATTTTAATGGATTTATGGAATACAATTCATTTTTATTTCTTGTATACTATTATGATGATAGTGAAACTTTGTAATATGGCACTTTTTGTACCACTGTCTCCCTAAGATGATTCGCTGATGTTCTTCCTCTTTTGTAAGTCGCTTTGGATAAAAGCGTCTGCCAAATGAATAAATGTAAATGTATTTCAACAATAGTAGTTACACAGTATGTCTAGCTTCAAATGCTGCCTACTATAATAAATTCCATAGTTCCCCATCTGTCGATCACTTCGACGTTGTGTTGAAGAAGCGACACTAGGGGTCTCTCTTGAGAGCCTTTTGCATCTCTGATCTATGAGAAAAGGCCAATGAGAAATTGGCAGACAGAAATTGCATGTCCCGCCCCCGGACATGCGGGTATAAAGGGAGGGAAATGCATCTGTTTCATTCAGAAATTTTCTTCGTAGCCGACCGGTTGTGTATGCAAAGAGCTGCGAGTCACACACTGTTCCTTCCATCTCTGAGCGATTGCTGTTGGATCTACGGCACATATCAGCAGATTTCTCCTTCTCTGCATGGCAGTGCAGCTTTGCCCCAGGGTGCTTCGACAGCGCAGTTAAAAGAGTTATTTCTCTAAAAGAGTTATTTTCCTGATGGCCACAGGCACTGTCTCGTGTGTCTGGGCAGCTATCCCACCGAGGCAGCGTTTGTGGATGGCAAATGTTCTCATTGCGAGAACATGACCATGGCAACGTTGCGGTCGTTGCTTTCCTTCCTTAGAAGGAATGCCACTCCAGCTGCCCCCTGTGTCGCTCCTTCTTCCCACGGGATTGAGCTGACCCAGCTGGCGATGGAGGCGATTTGGGGATGGAAGCTGGCGCAGATTCGCCAGGTACATCCTCGCGAACCACCCACCCCCCGACACGCTCGTTGACTTCCATCCGGGCTCACGGCCAGCCTGTCTATCCTCTTGAGCCCCCCAAGCCGGATGAGCTCGCCGCTGCATCAGAGAGTGGTTTAGCGTCTGACGCGGATGACTCGACTGGGCTGCCGCCTTCGGCCAGCACGCCCAGTCTTAGGCTGACGTCCAAATGTCCAACATGCTTGCCCGAGCCGCCATTAGCGTGGGGATGGACTGGAACCCTCCGTCCTCCCCACAGCCTTCGCGGCTGGATGATTGGTTCCTCGGGTCTGCGCGTCACTCACAGATGCACCCCCCCCCTTTCTTCCTGGAAGTGCATGATGAGCTGACAATTTTCCACCCGTAACCGTGCCTCTTGCTCAGTACCTACAAGCCATCAGGGAATGCTATTCCAGGCGGCTCATCATAATCTGAGGGCCGGGAAAAATACTAAACCCTGTCTCGGTCCATTTCTATTGGCTGGCCATTTGCAGGGATGTTTACCAGTGGTGTGCAACATGCCGTGAATGTCAGCTGGTGAATCTGCTGGCCACTACAAAAGTGCCATTGAGCCCACTTCCACTGATCAAGGTCCCCTTCAAAAGAATTGGCATGGACCTCATCAGGCCATTAGAACGGATAGCACACGGGCATCGCTTTGTGTTCCCTATTTGAATTGTTACATGAGCAGAAGCCCCATGTTGTGCTAGACGTAATGAAAGTAAATTGGGAGGAAGGACCTTCAGATAGCAAACATTTTATTCAGTACGTTCTTGACATGAGAGAAAAACTCTGCACATTGGGGCGACTATCACAGGAGAATTTTCTCTAGAATGTCTGTCCTGGCTGTATAACAGGGGAGCTCAGCTATGGGAATTTACACCGGGAGATAAAGTCCTTGTATTCCTACATACATAGAGCTCTAAATGACTCACTAAGTGGCAAGGACCCTTTGAAGTCACACGGTGAGTCGGGGAAGTTGACTATGAGATTAGGCGAATGGATAGGGGATATACCATCTCAATCTCCTAAAACCATGGAGAGAGGCGATTCCTGTGATTCTGGCAAAGGTGGTTCCAGAGAGGGAGGACCGTGGACCGGAGGTGAATTTAAAAGCCTCTCACTGTCAAAAGTCATGGAGGTTGCAAAAGGATTTCTCCAATGTGTTCTCGCCTCCTCCTGGCCGCTCTAATCTCTCAGAACACCATATCGAAACAACCCTAGGGGTAGTGGTGCGCAGTCATCCCTACCGTTTAGCCAAACACAAAAAACAATGGTTCAGGAAGAATTAAAGGCCATGCTCGATATGGGGGTAATAGAAGTATCTCACAGTTATTGGGCCAGTCCCATATATATATATAAATACCTATATGTGTGTATATCAATAACAATATATATTAGCCATGTAACTATACACAAATTTCACGATACGATAGGAAGCCTCACCCTACGATACAATACGATTAAAACAGAGAATGTTTAACTTAACGTATTCATGGATTCAACATAAATGTCTTTTAAATCATAAATGACACAACAGTATCTGACATTGGCAACAAAAAGTAGAGCTCTATAATAAGGTAAATTCCATCCATCCATCCATCCATCCATCCATCTTAAACCGCTTATCCGAAGTCGGGTCGTGGGGGCAGCATTTCCAGCAGGGGGCCCCAAACTTCCCTATCCCGAGCCACATTAACCAGCTCTGACTATGGGCCCCCGAGGCGTTCCCAGGCCAGTGTGGAGATGTAATCTCTTCACCTATTCCTGGGTCTTCCCCGAGGCCTCCTCCCAGCTGGATGTGCTGGAAACACCTCCCTAGGGAGGCACCCAGGGGACATCCTTAACAGATGCCCAAACCACCTCAAGTGACTCCTTTCGACGCAAAGAATCAGCGGCTCTACTCCGAGCTCCTCACGGACGACTGAGCTCCTCACCCTATCTCTAAGGGAGAAGCCCGCCACCCTTCTGAGGAAGCCCATTTCGGCCGCTTGTACTCCCGACCTAGTTCTTTCAGTCATGACCCAGCCTTCATGACCATAGGTGAGGGTAGGAACAAAAATTGACCGGTAGATTGAGAGCTTTGCCTTCTGGCTCAGCTCTCTTTTCGTGACAACGGTGCAATACCGCCATCGCTGCCCCGATTCTCTAGCCAGCCTCCCACTCCATTGTCCCCTCACTCGTGAACAAGACCCTGAGGTACTTGAACTCCCAATTTTCATATTTTTCTTGAGAAAAATGTGTTTGTCTAAACTCAAGTACTTTATATTTGTGTATCACTTTTCACAATAAACATAGTTTCAAAGCGGATATTTAGAAAAACATAATTATTATTTTTTTCAATATTTTTATTAAAAGCTATGGCACAATGTTACAGACCTTATTTTGTATGTCTTAGAGAATCAACAAAATGGGAGCCATACTTGTTTTGTGTACAGATTAGTACAAACATTTATACATACTCAATAAAAAATATCAATAGCTAACAAAAATAAATAAATAAATAAAAATTTATAATAACTATAATAATAAAAAGGAATAAATACATACAAATTTAAATAAATGAATAAACTAAATTCAATTTTAATAACTAAAATAATGGGGGGGAGTTCCCTCAATCCGAAGACAAAAATGGCAGAGACTTGAAGAAGGTCTTATGTAAAACTTATCAGAGTTGGCACCCAGAGAGTACCTACTCTTTTCCAATTTTAGAAAAGACATTACATACCTGAGCCACTGAGTGCTGGAAGGAGGCTTTATGGATTTCCAATGGAAAAGAGGGCGCCGTCTTGCTAACAGGGAAGTGAACGCCAAGAGATCTAATTGGTTAGAGTTGCAGCTGTTATAATCCTCCGGATACCCAAATATGGCAATATGGGGAGAGGGTTTAACGGTAATAAACAGTATTTTTGAGATGTTATCAAAATATGTGTGCCAAAAGGAGAATAATAATGGACAGGAATAGAGCATGTGGGTTAGGTTGCAGGGAGAGGCATAACATTTATCACATCTGTCAATGACAGTGGGATAAATCTGTGACAGATGTGTCTTGGAGAAATGAATCCTGTGCACTACCTTGAACTGTATCAAAGAGAGACGAGCACAAAATTAGCTTGTGTGGATCTTGTTAAGGGCAACGTCCCACCAGGCTTCATGTAGGGTCAACCCCAATTTGCCCTCCCAAGCAACTTTGACTTTAGTGATAGGTGAGTTATTGTAAGATAAAAGTTTATTATAAAAGAAAGAGATTTCTGAAGAGGGTCAGAAGAGAGAAAATCATCCCACAGTTGATTTGGGTGTGAGGAGGGAATAGTAGGAAACAATGATTTTGCGCAGTGTCTAACTTGAAAATAGCGAAAAAGATGGGACAGTGGAAGCTGAAATTCACTTGACAGATCTGCGAAACTACGAAAGACACCGTCCCCACTCTTAGAAATTAAATGTTGTATTTAATTAATAAAGTTATGTCAACCGGTCCCACAAAACTTAGTTGCTTAAATGGAAAAGGTAATATACAATTATTTCTAACATAATGTTTTAAGTAAATCGTTCATAACTGTGTTAATTAAATGGTACATTACACAATTATTTTGAATAAATGTAAATTATTGTCTTGAATTTAATGACTAAACTTGAACTAATGCTTGAACTAACATGACCTGATTAAGTTCAATTTATTAAACAGAAATGAGCTTTGCTAATGTAATCCATTTGTGTTGATTGTACTTAATGACTGGAACTTAGTTGCTCTGTTAAAAAAAAAAAACTACTCAAGTCACTTTAACTTTATTCACCTTTGGTTTTGAAATATAATTAGTCAAAAAGTAATTTTGACCTTCAATGTGCATTACTATATCTGGGACTATCATGACTGACACAATTATGAAAAATATGTAAAAAATTACATACAAATACAAAGTGTACAAATAAAATTGAAGACACCAACATAAATCCATGTATAAAATGCAAAAAAATATTAAACTCGTCTGTGAATCTCTTTCACCATCTGACAATGTTCAATCCCATTATAGCTGTAGTCCCAAAAGTGAATCTGAACTTTGACAACGTCAAGAATGTCTAACATGTATTGCCTGCCGAAATAAGAAAATAATTATTTAGCTTAATAAACTGCTTTAACTATAAACTTTTCTCAAGGAAGAAAAACAATTTGACAACTCAGACTAACAAACTAAATGGAAAAATTATTGTTGCACTGCATGTCCACTATGTGCCAGATTTTCTGTCTCATCAAATTTGATCACAAAATACATCATTGGCATTGGAACAATGAGATATACAGTAATTTATCCTTTTTTTTAAACCGTCAGAAACACAATGAGCCTAAATAATCATGTATATGCAGTAGCCTAATATATTTAACCATTCCATTTTAGTGGGAATTTGGAGAGCCAAACTCCTGCCAAGAACAAAATATATTTTTAAACAAATACATTTTTTACCTTGAGGCCTCAGTAAACTTAAGCACTTCACGTTTAAATTCCCATCAAATGGATGAATTCCACACAAAAAAAGAAAAGAAAAAAATGCTAAGAATAGACCAATATAAATAACAATTCTAAAATATAAAACTTGTCTGTGAATCTTTCACCATCTGATAATGTTCAATCCCATTATAGCTTTATAGTCCCAAAAATAAATCTGAACTTTGACATCAAGAATGTCTAACAGGTGAGGAATGATATTCCGGACATTATTCAAAAGGAATTGCAAATTGTATTTGCAATTGCGTTTTCAATTTGTGGACGCATAAAATGTGACATAATCCAAACGCAACTGCAAATCGCGCATTACCGTTTGCATTTTCGTTTAAGCGAACGCACAGTGACTGCCAAATTTCAAATGGAAAAGCAAAGTCCGTTTGCAACTGTGTTTCCCATATCTTACGAGTTTTGGCCCTGTCATATTTAAATAGCAATTTCAATTACCACGTCTGCTTTTTCACTTTCTCAGCGTCGCTATGTAGCCAGCCAAAACTCAAATGGAATACTAATTCCCTTAGTATTTCCATTTCCGATGGCTTACATGGAAACCTGTCAATCAGGGTCAAGGGTGGGATTATGCTATGGGGCGTGTTTGTCTTGGGAAGTGACGTTTAACCTAAAACTTTGCAGGGATTGCTCTGTAAATTAAATTGAGAATATAACTAATGCATATATGCTATTTTAAATACTGTAGTATATGCCAGAGACTTGACGTGTTAGTCTGCGAAAATACCGTGTCAGGCAGGCTACACAAATATCGATCTTGACATTGTTAGCTTCTTGTCTTTTTTTTACATGTCTTACACTGTACATTTAGATTAAAATATTTTATGTTGTAGCCTTTATTAATTAATTATTAGTAGTTGTAGTGTCTCAGAAAATCTTGCTCGTTGTCACATAGCTCTTGTATACACTGAAGCGGCAGTTTAAGATAAACCCAGACCAGAGAACGTCAAATAATTTTTGTCTGGTTAATACTTTTAAAGAAAAATGTCCTTGGCCATAAATCCATAATGTCAAATCAAATGAAAGAAACAAGGTGAATATGAATAACAAACATTTATTAAAACATAGAACAACAAATAAAGAACAAGAAAACGGGTACAACACTCAGACCGAAACTCGGCATTAACATTTCACTTATAATTAGCAGCACAATTAACTTCAGCACAGGCTACAAAATAAATTATGTTATTGAAATATTGTAAAGTGGTCATATGAACTACACAAATGAACGTTTAAAAAATAATATGCAAAATCGAATAGCTCCGCAACAGATGGCGAAAAATGCGTAACGAAGTCTAATATCTTTCACCATAGACCATGTTTAAATTTCGATGTTTCTGGCTAGAAATACCAACATATTCACTTTATCTGGTTTTAATAAGCTGCGGATTGGAGTAAGACACGCTCTGTTGGAGTACTAGTAGCACATATGCACAGATATTTCTGTACTAATCTTGCCATGAACGAAAACCTTTTGTCGTTCGTTTTCCACCAAGTCAGCGGGGTCCTCTTCCCCATCAATGGCCATTTCCTGCAGGAACATGGTCATTTCTGCCTCGACCTTTTGCTCATCAGTGAGTAAAATAACGAAATTATAGTTTTTAAGTGGAAAATAGTATTTATGTAAAGAGATATATTAAAATAAAGTGCACAACTCTTCTTAAGTGACAGCTAAAAAAAAAAAAATGCTTCACATGTCGTGCAACCTACTGATAAAGTGCCGACGAGTCATTAGTTGGGTTAGTAAAATAACGAAATTATAATTTTTCATATCATTTTTGAAAATTATATAATCCCCCGCCCCACCCCACCAACGATATCATCGTCCATCGCGATGTTTTACTGTCAACATCGTCAAATACCAATTTAGGGGACATCGCCCAACCCTAGTGCAGGTGATTTTACTCATGCAGTTTGTTTTTGAGGACCTGCACTTTAGTGGAGAGCTTGTTCCCATCCAATTCCATTAACACTTTCTGAAGAAATTCGAAAGTGTTTCGCAGCTCCTTGGGATAGCTCAAGTTTAAACAGTAGATCAAGCCAAACAGGACTGCACATCCATTTGTAACCTCTCTCAGATCTCGCAGCACTGTGCAGCCTTCAATGACGACGCCAACATCCTCAGGTGGCTCTGTAGCATCTGCTCCATCATGTCGAACAATATAGAGACCCAAAGCCAGTCTCTCCATTTCCGTCATTGCATCAATACCAATATCCTCAATAGCCTATGACAAACAAAGAGACCCATTATTAATTATGCATCTATGACACTAGTAACAAACCATAAAGATTTGAAGAAACACTCCACCGTTTTTTTCATATTAAACTATGATATTTCCTTAACTAAGACGAGTTGATACATACCTCTCTCATCTCCGTGCGTGCGCTCAATCGCTCTGGCGCGTAGCGACACTTTGATAGTCCAGTTCATTCATTAGGATCCAAACAGAGATGAAGTTGGAAGCGACCAAACACCTCCACGTTTTCCCTATTTAGATACAGTTACACGACCAAGTATGGTGGCACAAAATAAAACGTGGCACTTTTCTAAGCGGGTAAAATGTATAACTATAATGTATGGCGGAATAGCACTTGAGAGCACTTCGACTCGGCGCAGTAATATCACCAGTCCTGAATGATCCTGGAGTGAAGATATTACTGCGCCGAGTCGAAATGCTCTCACTCCGCCATACATTACAGTTGTTTAGGCAAACATTTTACCCGCTTAGAAAAGCACCACGTTTTATTTTGTGTCACCATACTTGGTCGTGTAACTACTCGTGTAACTGTATTTAAATAGGGAAAACGTGGAGGTGTTTGGTCGCTTCTAACTTCATCTCTGTTTGGATCCTAATGAATGAACTCGACTATCAATGTGTCGCTGCGTGCCAGAGCGATTGAGCGCACGCACTGAGACGAGAGAGGTATGTATCAACTCGTCTTAGTTAAGGGAAAATAACATAGTTTAATATGAAAAAACGGTGGAGTGTTCCTTGAAGTTTACAATTAGAGAACACAATACTCATTCCCAAGAAGTATATTTGTTTATTATTTAGCCTGTTTGTTTAAATAAGACAGATTTTTATTTCTTTGGCTTAACTTTACAAAATGTTATATACTAATGTAGAAATTGTTGTCCATTATGTTTTTTGGTTGATTAATCCTATTAACCATCATATTACATTTTTTTTGTGAAAATTTGATATATTGCCAACATTGGCAAAAACCAATATAGCATAACATGCATGTTCTTAGCCTACACCATTGGTTCCCAAACCTGTCATAATGAGCTAATGAGTTGAATCAGGTGTGTTTGATTAGGGAGACAAAGAAAACCTGCAGTGTTGGGGGTACTCCAGGACAGGTTTGGGAACCACTGGCCTACACAACACGTCTTTGTCTATGATTGACGAATGCAACTTACACAGTACTCCTTAATAAGGCTGTCAGGCTTTTCATTTAAGTAGACGCACAACGCCTTTAGGATGCATGTCCGTCGTACTTCAACACTGGGATTCTGTGGGAAACCAACAACTGATTTTGAACATTTTGTTTGAGGAAACTGCCATTATCACATTGACAAATCTATTATGACCTTATTCTACCAAGCTTTTAATGAATTGATTTGTGCAATTTTCATTAAATGTCAGTTGTAAATCTGTAGTTCAGCTTGTGTTTAATCTGCATTTGTCAATTGCCTGATATACACACTCATTCCTTTTATGGACATCATTTTGAGAAAATAATTTCACTGTTTAGCGAGCCACAATTAACACACATAGCTCAAGTGTTTCTCAAGCTTATACCATTGACACATTGAAGGAGGCAGTATTGTTCAGTCTGAACTAAAATATACGTAATTGAATGGACGAATGAACAATTGCATCAGGCAATTCAGAAAAGCAGATTCAACATTTCACAAGCAGAATTGCAGATGTACAACTGACATTTCATGATAAATTTGCACAGAATATAAAGCATCCTTTTTATAAATTAAAAACATTTACAGAAATACATCTATTTGTACAAATCATAGAAGTTTGTATTTGTGGATAGCAAGTCATATTTGTAAATAGTGTAGTATTTGTGGATCATGGTATTTGCAAATAATTTATCTTTCCATAGAAAGGTTAAAGACCATAATACAAAAAAAGCATAATTATGTTTAGAGTGAATGTTAAACCCCCAGGGTTCAGAACCCAAAATACACCCAAAACACGTACCTTGTCCATTTCTGTAATGATTACGTCGATATCACGTCTTGAATACCCTCAATAGTTGAATGGAGTAATGATCCAGTTGGGACATAAAGGTTGAGAACAGGGGGACTGTGGTGATGAGGGTGAATTCTGCATTTACCTGAAACGTATTAAAACACAAATTCACTATGAGTCTCTTAAGTTAAAACAAAATATGTCAAACTCAAACTCTGTGGGCTACATCTGGCCGTGGTACAATTATATCCAGTTTGCCTCAATAGTGGAGCTGGCGTGCCCATAATAATAATATTAAGACAGCACTACAGTACCAGTTCTTAATTTTGGCCCTCTCTGTAACTTGAGTTTGACACCCCTGGTGTAGAGGGAACATGAGTTTGCTTTTGGCTAAATGTTTTTAGTTGGTGGTTCAATGTATCTGTAACCATTTTATATGGATGTATGTGTAATGTGCATTGTAATATAGAGTAGAACAACCACATGCATGGATTCTTACCACAATGTCTCCAAACCTTTGTCAATTAAATATTACTCATTTGTTTTATACCCCAATACATTATTTAGACATTAATTCAACGTATTTAAATTAAATACAAATGATGAATAATACTTTACCTGGCTCTCAGAAAACAGGGCTGGCCATCTGTTTTTGAACTCTGCTATGAAGGGCATATCTTTAACGACTTCCTGTCTTCTGTAGGCAAAGGTTCTTTCCAATTTACTTTTGATTAGCTGTTGGTTGTTGTTCTTTTTCACCTCCAATATAAGTGCTTTCCTTTCTTCCTCGAGGCTCTCTTTAGTTTCGCCTGCAGGGTAATCAGGACAATAGTTGATTTCTGCTTTCCGTGGCTGCTTTACCTGGTTAGGTCCATGACTCGTGGCACCTCGCTTTTCTTTTACAGCGTTGATGCTCAACTCGGGGCAGCCAATGCTCCTTAGTCTGGTGCGGTAGTTTGCCATTTTGTACTTCAAACTAATTGTCCATCCATAAAAGCCAGTGACAGATCCTTTCTCCCTTAAAAAGGGATACTTTGTTATCATCAAGCTCTGTACTAGAAGGATAAACTTTGTATTTGATGATTTCTGATGCCAAACCATCTAGTATATCGGACCTAAATTTGTTACTTGTTGTAAGAAGCGTTCCACTGCTGCAGAAGGCTTGTTTTGCCTTTTCTAACTGAATCTGTACCTCATAACTGAACTGAGGTATTTCAAAGTTTGTGAGCCATGGCTGTGACCTAAGGGAAGTACCTGAAGATGTAGATTCAGTGGAGGAAAGTATGTCTGTGTCTGATGCTGAGGACAGCAAAAAATCATCTTCCCCTTGCGGAAACAGTAGTGAGTGTGAGTGTGATTGTCTCATCTGGCAAGTTAATAACTTTAACTGTGCTCTTGTCTTTGATTTCTGAAGTTTCCATTAAGTTCACAAACTCATTGTCGAAATCAATGTCTCTATACTGCAGCCTTAAATTTCCAGAAAGGCCGAAGTGTCTTCCAATCTCTCCTTTAAGGTCCTCTAAGGAATCGGGTATTCCATTGGGCAGAATTAATTTTGATGCATTGTCTACTCCAGATATGATTCTCAGAGTTGCAGACATCTTGTATTCATTCTGCAAAACAAAAGGAAAGTTTCTTTAAGAATAATTCACTTTGTGTCTCAAAAGGCCTATATGCCTCCTTTCTCCCCTCCGATTAACATTTTGTATGATAGCCCTATGTAATAATAAAATGTAATTAGTTTTTGTATTATGAATTTGAGCACACTTTTGCTACACAACATTATCTGATTAACCAATAAATTAGAAAAGTAAAGCCTCCACATAAAAATTTTACCTGTCACATGTACAAATCTTTTTAAAGTCACCATTCGTAGGGATCCAACTTTGTAGTCAGCCAAAGGATACTGGTCAGCAAGCTCCTTCAAACCAACAGCTGCAAGCTCTTTTGTTGGATGCAACTCATACGCTCGATAGTGCTCTCTGTACCATGAGTTAAGTTTTTAACAATGAATCAAATCATCTTTTATAATGCACAGCTGAATTATTTCAGAGAATTCTGGAAGACCCCCACATAATCCATGCACAACTATCATACCTTTTTTGTTGTTTATGCCATTAACAGTGACACTTTGGGCAAGGTTTACATCAGTGATGTCAGGGTATTTTTGGGTAATTGTGTTCAATACATCCTCATTAAGGACATCAATGGGGACTTTTGAAACTTTTGCAACATCCAAGGAAGGCTTTTCATTGTCAGGACAAAGCATATTATAGGAAACCATTAACTGATGCTTGGTAGCTAATGACAGAGTTAAGTTCCTGAAGTTATTTAAATGCCTAGCAACTTGCTTAAAAAAAGCTGTGTTTGGCCTCGAACCGCATATTCCATAATGACACGAGGGGACCAAAACATTTAATCATTTCTGGATAGTGTTCCAGAAAATGATGTTTAGGCAACAACTTCTGTTCAGGAAAGAATTCCTGATAACGTTCTCGATGCTCTGAGATTTTGCACTCCAAATATGCAATCGATTCTAGACATTGAACAGGGGCAACAACCAATTCAGCAATATCCTTTAAATCCAAAATCACCTGCCAAGCAGGTTCATCACTGGGAACAAGTTTAACAATGATACAAGGAATTAATCGAAGAAGACACCAGTTTTCGTGGGCATTGCCACCCACTGTGCTTTTTTTTTTTTTTTTTTTTACGTTTTAGGTAGCAAATGAGGGCGGTTTGTTTTATCCCCCTCTTTGTATGGAAAATAATGGATAAGATTATTAAGGTGTTCAAGAGTGAAGAACTTCTTAGATAAAAGCACATTAATGCACCGTGCTAGTTCTACAGGAACTATGCCCTGAAACAGATCGTGGACAATATCTGGGGGGTAACCACTTGTCACATCAAAGTGAGACAGACTGTCAGTTAAAACACAAGAAGTTTTTACACCAAAGCAGCTTTCCCCTTTTTCTTGAGCCGTATTTACGTGAAGCTGATGAACTTCCTTGGTTCTATGCTCAAATACCCCTGATTTCACTTCTTTCACCTGAATGTCACAATGCTGAGCTGTACAAAACCGACAGAAATATTTTCCCGAAAAACTCTAGACAAATCCAGCTAGCCCATGAGCCCCCAGATTATCTGCAACAACGCATTGTACTGTGCCCTTGATAAATGACCCAAGTTGTGGAATAAACAGCCCTTGCTGCTCCAAAGTCACTATATCATGCAATAGAGGCTCAAATATTTTTTTGTAGCCATACGCGTTAACATGATCACTTTTGCACAACAATGCTAAGTAGATTGAGGACAGGACTGAGCTGCTACCAGGAGGCAAGTTACCTAAAATCCAGTAGACTGCACACAGTTTGTGTTTTTTGCGTGAAGTTCCCAACGGATTACAAACCTCAAAGTCATCAATGTACAAACATAAGCAAATCCTTAAATCCTCACCTGAAAAGAAAGGGTTGTTTTTGTGGTACTCACCGTCCTGAAAAGACGCATACTGGTCTACATTTGCAAAAGAAACTGCATGATTATCAAGAAGCTTATCAACTATATCTTTACGTCCAAGTAGCTGCTGTAGAGAATTCAGTAAGGGAACGTACTGAAAGGTTTTGTTGGACCTTGCCTCTAGTACATACTCAACAGGTTCCACAACCTTAAAGTTTTCCTTATAGTAATGTTTATGTTTGAAGGCTGAGGCTAATGGACCACCCTTAGCTATAGCTATTACCAAAGGATTATTGGTAGAAATGGCTAAGATGAGTTCATTAATTATTAACTGATTAACCTGAAGGTTATGCTTATTGAAAATGTCAAAAGCTGTACTGTGTGATACAGGCTTCCAGTAACTCATCAATTGTAGAGCTTGGTACATGTGACAAAGTCTCTAATTTCAGGACTGATGCCAATTTTTTAGTTATGGTGTCTTGCAAGTTCTCATTTTCGGCTTCAATCAAATTGTCACAATCTAAATCAGAAGCAATTTCAGCAGTTGAATGATTTTCAGATAGTTGAAGCTCATCATTTCTATCACACCCTTTCAATAGTCCAGCTTTAAAGACTTTTATAGTGCAGTGTGCATGCTTCCTATTCTTATGGGATTTGAAAGTAGCATATATATTGGTTTGAAAACAACAATTTTCAAATATACAACTTACTGTTTCATAACTCCTCAGATGGTTGTTTACATGAGAAAAGTACTCTGTACTAGATGCTATTTCACTTCCTGGACACAAAGGGCATGTCAATATTACTAGTTCTGTAGTTCTTAAATGTAAAACATCAACATGAGATCGACTCAAATGAGTTAAGTGCATTCCATGTTTTGAATGAGCATGGGCATTCATAGTATGTGCATGGATATCTGGAGTGTCCTAGACCATAATGGCCATGGATTCATGTATAGTGTTTTAGTAATTGGTACCTTGGAGATTCACTTTCAGAACACTGTTTGCACCTCCACATTCAGAGCCTAAAAAAAAACAAAGACATGAAAGTGTTAATGATACAGAGTCCCTTCCAAATCTATAGCAATTATATTTGAGCCACTGGCTCATCTCATGATGGATGCAGTGTATGCCCACCTTAATGCCTGGTTCAGATTACAAGATTTTAGCACAATGTAGGGTGTCGTGGTAAACGACAATGGGCGTCGGGACGCAAGATTCGATCGTTTCATCTTGTATAGTGTGTCATAGTGGGCGACAACCTACATACTTCATGACATCATGTCAAAAAGACTAGCATGTTTAATTTTTTTTTGGTCCTCCATGACGGTTCCGTCAAGAGTGAGTGAGCGAGAGTATGCAAGTGAGCGAGCGACAGTGATTGTGCGCGAGTGAGCGAATGTGTGAGTGTGTGTGCGAGAGAGTGAGCGAGTAACAGTGAGTGTGTGTGTGCCAGTGTGAGTGTGCGCGAGTGAGTGAGCGCGTGTGTGTGTGTGTGTGCGAGTGAGCGAGCGTGTGTGTGCGTGCGAGTGAGCAACAGTGAGTGTGAGATACTGTTGTGAGATACAGAGTGTGAGATTAAAGACAGTGAGGCAAGATAACTGTCTTTAATTTTTATTTCTTTTTGTTAGGGAATTTAACTGGGTTTAAACTTAAGCCCCTGTTTTGTTTGTTATTTTGGCCTGGCCCTCTCCTGACGATCTTTTGTGCGCGCGAGTTTGTGTGTGTGTGTGTGTGTGCGTGCGTGCGCGAGTGAGCAAGTGTGTGTGTGCGTGCGCGCGCGCCCGCCCCCGCGTGAGTGAGTGAGCGCGCGTGCGTGTGAGTGAGTGAGCAAGTGTGTGTGTGTGCGCGTGCGTGTGTGAGAGCGAGAGTGTGTTTGTGTACGTGTGACGGCACGCGATGACTGGTCGGAAAGCAACGTGTAGACTTAGTCTACACATAAGATTTTAGGAGTCAAAATCGTGTAATCTGACACCGTGACTATCGTAACAGACAAAAAAAATCTTGTAATCTGAACCAGGCATAACACAGACAGCAGCACTAATTTAAAAAAGAGCTAAAAAAAAAACATTAAAAAAGAACAACGCTATGCCATGTGTTATGTTAGGCTAATGTTAAATGTCAATATAAAAAATAAAGTACAATGTTTAAAGCTAAATTACAACTAAACTAAAATAACTACACAGAATTCTCAATATTTCGGTAATTTAATGACCACTTCTAACACTTAATATGACAAGGATACAGGCTAATTCTGTGTAAATTAAGCTAGCAAGAAATCGTTTTAAACTATCAACAAAGTATACGGCTAAGTGCAAAAAAAAACATTATCTGTTGTCACAAATGTACAATTGTAAAATATATTACTAAAACGTTCTACTTACCAAATAATTTATGGATGATAATGGATTCAAAAGTTGCCCAAGGACAGGTGGAAAATGCTATCGTCGTCTCGTGCATCATGTGCGGGATTGCAAGTACGGAAAGCACTTTGGGACAATCTTCAACCGCTAATAGGTGTAAAATGATCTGGTTACGTTGGTTTAAATCTGTGACATTTTGTAGACTTGAAATATTATACTATTAATTTAATGCTATGAAACTTGCTTATTTTTACTCTATAAACATAATACTTTTAGTAATTTTACCATAAAACTAGTATTTAAATTAAACTACACCCATGCTTCATTTCTAAGAGTGTATAGAGATTTTTTAAGGTTTTGAGACCTTTGTCATGCCAGATAGCAAATGTAAGGTCAGATAGTGCAGGTTGGAATGAATGATTTTTCAGTAATGGAGCTAAGGTAGACAAGGAAACAAATTTAAAATTCTTCCTGAACTGGTACCAGATTTTTAGAGATGAACTAACCACTGGGTTATCTGTATAGCCAGAGAAGTTGATGGGAATAGATGAGGTAAGCAGAGCCATTGAAGAGGACGAGCTACATGAATGTACCTCTAACGTACACCATGGGGAATGCGCTGGTCTCGACCAAAATACAATTTTATGAATGTGCGATGCCCAATAATATAGCTTGAAATTTGGGAGCGAAAGGCCTGCATTGAGTATAGATCTCTGAAGTATTGGCTTACTTTTTCTGGGTGCCTTACCACACCGATCAATAGTCCTAAAAAAACGTTTTGATAAGACTAGAGGGAGACATTGGAATAAAAAGAGGAACTTAGGCAGGATATTCATTTTTACCATGTTAATTCTTCCTATAAGCGACAGAGGTAAATACCTCCATCGCTGAAGGTCAGTTTTGATTTTAGACATTAATGGGGAGAAGTTAGCAGAGAAAAGTGAAGTTAGAGTTCTGGTTATATTGATTCCTAAATACTTAAAAAGTCAGAGGGGCTCAGTCTGATATCAGATTTATTTAGTTGTGATGCTAAAGTATTAACCGGATAGCACTCACTCTTGGAAATGTTAACTTTATTACCTGAAAATAAAACAAATCTCTGGAGAAAGGTGAGAATTCCTGGTAAAGAACGACTTGGGCTGGAAACATACAGTAATAAATCATCCGCATAAAGATATAGTTTAAATTCCATTCCCAATCTTGATATCCCGGTGAAAGAGGGGGAGGACCTCAGATAGATTGACAAGGCTTTATAGCTAATGCAAAAAGTAAAGGAGACAAGGGACAACCCTGTTGAGTGCCACAGGATAAAGTAAAATAAGTTGATTGTATACCATTGGTGGAGATACTAGCTTGCGGGGATGTGTACAGAAGGCGTATCCATGCAATAAATGTATCACCTAATACAAATGTATGTAATACAGTAAGCAGGTAGTCCCATTCAACCCTGTAGAATGCTTTTTCAGCGTCGACTGAGATCACTACTTCAGGGGTTGTAGAGGAGGTTTGGAGTAGATAATGTTTAAAAAGGTGCGGACATTGTAAAATAGCTGATGCCCCTTTATAAATCCAATTTGTTCTTCTGAAACTATGATAGGAAGAATTCTCTCCAAGCAACTAGCCAAAGCCTTAGCAAGAATCTTAGCATCCACATTTATCAAGGAGAGGGGTCTATAAGAGCTGCAGAGATTCAGATCTTTGTCTGTCTTTAAAAGCAGATTTATAGAAGCTCTTCGTAAAGTAGGAGGAAGAGAGCCATCCTGCAGAGATTCCTTATACAGAATGCAATAAAGAGGACAGTTTAGATTTAAATCTTTTGAAAATTTCTACTGGGAATCCTTCATGGCCAGGAGCTTTATTGTTTTGCATGCTATTTATGGCTAGGTTGATTTCCTCTAAGGTTAATGGTGAATCAAGATCTTTAGCAACATCCGGGTTAATGGTAGGGAAATTGAGACTGCTTAAAAAATTATTCATTTCAGAAGTCCCAGATGGAAATTCAGCCATATACAGAGAGGAATAGAATGAGCAAAACAGTGAGTTAATGGTATTAGGGTCTGTATGGCGTATGCCAGGTTAATCTTTTATTTGATGGATTGTGCGCGAGTTTGCCTGGCGACGCAGTTGGTGGGCCAAGAGCCATGTTCATAATATGTGGAGCGTGAATGTAGAAGAAGGCGTTCTGCATCATCAGTTGTAATGAGGTCAAATTCAGTCTGTAAGTCAACACGCTCTTTAAGTAAGGCAGAAGAGGGGCCAATGACAAATTGTCGATCTATTTCGTCAATTTTAGTCGATAGCTCTTGAAGTTTGGCTGTGCGCGTTTTGTTTAAATGTGCAGAGTAGTAAATTATTTGGCCCTGTAAGTACTCTTTTAGTGATTCCCACAGCAGAGATCAAGAAATAGGTTCAACCTCATTCTGATTGATTTCAATAAAATCATCAATCGAATCTGCAATAAATGTATTAAATTTGTTGTCTGACAAAGTAGAGTATTAAACCTCCACGGTGTTGAATATCCAAAGAAAGCAGAGCATGATCAGAAATCACAATCGGATGATTTTTAACCATCGACATTTTGGAAATAAGTTTGGTGTCGATGAAAAAAGAATCAATTCTAGAGAAGGGCTTATGCATCTGTGAAAAGAGAGAATATTCCTTGATACTGGGATTATAGAATCTCCAAGGATTAATGCAATCATTCTTGGCCATGAAATCAGAAAGTGTAATTGACATTAGTGAGGGTGTCATGGTCTTGGAAGTAGAGCGGTCCAACCTAGGGTCAACAACGCAATTCATGTCTCCTCCATATATAAGGAGAGTATTTTGTAATGAAGGGAGGCGCTCCAAGAGCTTATTCATTAAGTGTCACAGTCCCACCCCCCTCCCACCCTCACCATAACACTTACATCGCCCCCATCCTAAAACGATGGAGGACCCAGTGCAAACTACACAAGGAGTCAAAACCTAACAGAAAAGCTAACAGCTGTTGACCCAATAGTAATAGTCAACCAAGGTCGGGCTCCTGCAAACTAAACAATGATAAAGAGCAAAGCATGCAAACATATTCACTGCAACATCTTGTGTTGTAGAGTTAATAGTCGTCCAATTCAATTCTGTAGATGTATAAGCCTGTCATGTTATCAGTTTTCATACTTGTTCAGTATCCTAATGAAGGCTCTGGCATCCTCTGGGGATTTAAACTCCCTCTCGGTGCTGTCATGTGTAACACGGAGGCGTGCCGGATAAAGCAGACCAAACCGTATTCCCGGTATCTCACGAAGCTGGCGGCGGATGTCACTGAAGGCGGCACGAGCACGGGCTGTCTTCACGGTATGATCGGGAAAGATAGAGACAACCATGTCACCAACCTTCACCCGTTGTTGGGCTCTGGCCCGCCGCAGGATGTCCACACATAATCGCCCTGTATTTATACTACTATTTATATTACTGGAAAGTTCTAGAAGTTACTCCAAGATTACTCAGCACTGAATATATCTGGAATGTTCTGGAATATAGGTACATTTCAAAATATCACTTTCCTGGTCACAAAAGCAAAGTTTGGGGGGAATAATAGATATTTTCTATACTTTTGAGGCATAAGCAATTAGAAAAAAACACTTACTACCCAGGAACCAAAAAAACAACAACATTTGTTAAATGGTATAATAAGTGTCATGTAATTGCAGAGGCATGTTTGATGAACTGTAGCGCTGGGTCATGACTCCATTGTTTGGCAAAGTCAACAAGATGTCATTCTACAATCTACTTGCTGTTTGCTACGATCTTCTCGCCTATGCACGGTAGATATGTTGTAAAATTTTTCCTGTGAGAGATAAGTGCCCCTCACCACGGAGGCAATTGGTTCACAGCTCTCACTGTTGCAATACTTGGTTTAAATTACACTTTAATGTGTTTCTTTATCTATCTTACAATACATATGGTATTGTATGATACAATAAGATACAATATTTTTTGGCACTGCTGGGACTGTTTTAGTCCAATCTTCTCTGTCTTCCACAGCATGCAGTTCTGCAGAGAGTTTGAGACGATCGAGTTTGGCTCCAGTTAGTGGTGCTGTATTGGCCCTCTCATATATGGTTCTGACAGAACTGTTTTCTCAAGTGCAGGGCAGCATTTGGCACACCCAGCCAGACTTATTGAAGTTAGGAGCCCATCAATGGGGTGCTCTTTTGAATGATGGTTCATCCCCCACTGTGGCTGATACCATTCTGAATGCTAGAGCCCTATCAACGAGAAGGATGTATACCTTTAAGTGGCACGTTTTTGCCTTCTGGTGGCACGAAGTGAGGACCAAGTTCAATGCCCTATAGGGTCATTGCTGGAGTTTTTACAATAGCGTTTTGGTTCCAGAGTTGACCAGGCAATGCAAAGTTTATGTTGCCGCTTGTGAATGGGGCTTCAATCAGAAGACATTCCCTAGTCTCTCTCTTTATGCGCGAAGTGTGAAGGCTTCAACCTCTTCGCCCTGTTTATCTGTGGTGTCAGAGGTGCTATTTGGTGCTCCGTTTGAGCCTTGGCATCAGTTTCTGATAAGTTTCTGACTCTTAAAACTGCCCTGGTATTGGCATTGTTTAAGAGGGTTAGTGATTTACTTTTCCAGTCGATCAATCAATTGCATATGGATTTCATGATGTTGTTTTCAAAGGTGGTGTTGAGACCCCATTTGGGATTTTTACCTAAGTTTGTCTCTACATAGTTTCTTCATCATTACTTTGCAGTCTTTCTCTCCTCCCCCATTTGAGTCAGATAAGAGGGAATTATTGCATACTGTGCAATGTTAGGGCTTTGTGAGTTTTGTTTGACCATACTAGACAGTAGCATATGTCAGAACAGCTTGTATGCTTTGGTGTCTGCAACAGGAGTTCGTAATGCATCAGAGCGATGCAACAACTTGTTCCTACTCAGGGAATCAGGGTTAAATATGTAACAGAGATGTTAATGTGATAAACTAAGGGTATGTTTACACGACAACAATGTATTTTTGTCGTGTACAAAGTTTTTACTTTGCATTTTTGAAAAGTTTTGCGTAAAGACGAGAACGTTGTCAAAAACATCCCCGTTCACAATCCGTGAAAATGACTAAAAACGCTGTATTATGCATGCCAGGCCAGTAGTTGACGATGTCACTTTGTAAAGAAACACTACGTGCCTGTGCACATAAGCATTCTTCCACAGAGCGGTGAATACAAACAATGAAGATGGCAAAAGCATCAAGCAAAAGCATAAAGTTGCTTTATTACTATTACTTTGCTGGAGAAGCGTCAATAAACTCAAAATCTTGAGCAACACATTCCTGTAGTCCGCCACTGTAGTTTTGAATGTCTCGTGCATTGTTTTGAAGTACTCTGAACACCGTGTACTCTGTACTACGATTGCACGTAATACGCATGTGCATGACATCATTGTTTTCACGAATTCATGTTTTTGTATGTTTACACGGAGATGATAACGGCATCGTTTTCAAAAACTTGCACTTTGCGTGAACAGGCCCCAAAACGCCGTTGTGGTGTAAACGAACAGCCAAAATGCATACGTTTTATTTAAAATGTTGTCCTATAAACAGCCCCTAAACCTTTTGTTACTCTGCAAGAACACCTGTGTGAACATAACTGTACAAAGTAAAAGTGAGAAAAGTTCTAGCATCATTCTTTTACAGATGGCACACTTTTTGATATGTTGTTATCTAATGCAATAATATTCAGACATGTTTAAATGGTACTCAAGTCAACAAACTCTGAAAACATAAAATAATACTGCAAACAAATCTGTTTTATTAATTGTAATCACCAGTCCTCTCCAATATCTCCCATTTTCAAGCTGTTGTAAAGTGGTAGCCCCAAAAATGAAATTCAATGATGTTTGTTCAGTTGCCAGACAAGGTTATCCTGTGTGCTTACATCCTGTAACAATGGATGAATTTCACAAAAGTCAGTTTTCATTAAGGGAAAGCAAATTTAAAATGAATTGTCCATACAAGGTCACAATAGACCATATAAACAAAATGAACGAAAAAAGGCAGATGCTATTTTCACCCTGGTGTACATAATTGTACATGCTATTTACACTCCAGTGCACATAGTGGCAGAAATTATTTGCACCCCAACCTTGTTGCAAACAATGGAATTACTAATTGCACCTACTATATGCACCCATATTTAAATACTAACATACAGTATGGGCATCGCTGCAGTGTTTATTGTGTTTATTTAGAGTCCAACAGACACACTAAATTAAGCCCTACCCCTAAACCTAACCTTACCTTATAAAAAAATAACTTTGGTTATTTATATTAGTAATACAGTGATGCTATCTACACACAGGCGATACCAAACCGTGGCAATGATTACGATGAACAGACCTCGCATCTGGATCAGACCCTTCTCTGCACTCCTCGACATTCACAGTGACCAAATAACTGCGATGAAATTGTCCAGGTTTTTAGAGATTGATTATGTGCATAATAATAACATCCAGTTCCTCTTTGCATTAAAACATTTATCTAGACTTGGAGTATATCAGTTGGTTCTCAATTATACCGGTTCATACACATTGGTACTGCTATGTTATTCGGAACTACACACAAGACTTTCTGCTACTGTTGCACTTGTGTGATTTGATTGATTTGATTTGACATTTGCACCGTGATTCATCTGATTTTGAAGTCTAGTGATGCATCTGAAGTTTAGTAGTATCAATTACACAGGCAGAGGCACAACTTCAACTAATGCACTCTTATAGCTCTGTAGATGGACAGACCACCATAAGCGGGCATTCATATAGAAAAGTTTGAGAACAACTGTGTTAGTCTATGCTCATGATGGTGTGGTATTGGAGCTATGGAAATGCTGATGTTCTGACTTAAAAAATAAAATAAAAAAATGCTACTGCGAGGTGTACAAATCTCGCCGTTTTTCTTCTATTCTGCAACGCTCTCGTAACGAGAGTCACGCTCACTGATCGGGATGATTGAGACCTCAGTCGGTTACAATGTGTAAACATTGCACAGTGTCCATGGCGATAAAATTATGTTCTTATTGTACAGTCTGACAATCAACAATCTTAAAGTATTGAAAAAAATCCTACAGTTTATAGCAGGCTTAAGTTGAGATAACATGGAAGTTTTAATTTAAGAAAATTCATTTTAAACATGTTGAACCACTGTCCATGACTGAATCAAGTTCAGTCAAAGAGTAATTTACTTTATTTCTTGGGAAAAAATTGCACAACTGTTTAGTGAATTCACACCTAAATATTTGTATAGACACAGAAGATGCCCTGTGGTTTTTAAGCTATGAATTGGAAGGGGTGGAGGAAGCTTAGTACCCATTTTATGAAGGTTTCTCACACACTTACTATAGAGGTACAAGCATGGCGTCTTTAAAAAAAGGAGGAAGGCTAAGCTGAGGAGGAAGTCACATCTTGGGAATCAGCTCTAATCAGATTCAGTCACGCTGAATGCCACGGTTGTTTTTCATTTCTGTTCCCTTCCTTGCTTTAAATAAGGAGCGTGCCTTCAGGACCCTGTCATGGCTTACAGCCCCACTAGAGAGTGGCCTGTTTCTCCTCCCTCTGCCCTCGATGAACACCATGTCCCGCTGCTGAACCCTGCGCTCTAACAGATGTGGTGTTTGCTCATTGGGGCTTTATTTCCACTCTTGCCCACCCAGGCCTCAGTGGAAAATCCCTTTAAGGGTTTAGTGAAGGTGGAATCTTAAATCCGTCAATAGTGCTGTCTACCAACCCAAGCTTTTGCATGACCTGCAGTGCAGCACACATACAAAAATAAATCATGCAGTCCGCACACAGATGACCTAAGATGCTTTTCAGATATTCATCTAAGATAATACAAATTAATACAAAAGGAGAGCTACAAAAATGTGCACACATACATACACATACACACACAACTGAGGCACTGGGTGACATTTGCTGACAAAACTGAGGCACTGTGGTGACATTTGCTGCAGCGTTTGAAAGGTAAAGATAAGTGTACGTGCTAAACTGGGTTGCGTTGGTTAATCCAGTGCAGTAGCACAAAGTGGCTTTTTCTGCCCCACAAATAATCGTTTTCATCATCAGTGAATGAGAGGATTGAAAGCAGAGAATGATCACTTGACCTCCCAAATGTAAACTCTCATTGAGAGGCAGTGTCTTATACCACCGCTGGATAAATCTGATTAATCCTTTATTGCATCTTGCAGCAGAAGATAACTGTAATTTGAGCTTTGTTTGTTTGTACAAACAGAGCATTGGAAACTGCAAATCACAGGAGCTGGCGGTATGGAAATTAAGGTTTACCTGCTGATATTATTCAACACTGAATGATAGACAGTTTAGCTTGAAAGGCAAATTATCCTTCAATAAAAGAGACACAGTGCTCTAATTTATGCTGAAGACAGAACTCTTAAAATATGAAATACGTCTTACTTTTAGAAATGTGCACAGCAACTACAAAAGTATTTGGACAATTAAACCAAACTTCAAAATATTTGGAAGTCATTGCATTAGAAAACAATATGCCAAAGCAACTGTTATTTATTGTAAATAAAAGCACACTTTTCAAGCAACATTTTTAGCAAAAAGAAGTGTTTTATGTTTAAAATGATGGAACGACATACAGTATATAGTGTATAAAATGGAGACACAAAATATTGAAAACCCTAATAAGTTAATTGCACTCATTTGATTCAGTAAACTCGTTCCCTCAATTCCATTTGAGCAATGGTGTCTCCCAAAACTTGAGTATTTAATTTCAGTTAACTTGGTAAACTGAAGTAGAGTGAACGTAACTATTTAAGTTGAATTAACTACACGCAAGTAGACTTAACTCAGATTTTAATTTAAATATTGTTGTTTCTACTAATGTACATTTTAATTGAATTGATCAATTTAAGATCAAACAACGGCACAGCTCAAATAAAGATGATATCTGATTCTAGGTCAGTTATTAAATAATTATTTACAGAATTGCATATATGCACTTCAGCTGCACATGCACAAAGAGAACTGATATAGTGTTGACCAAAGATACACAGATCACCCTAATGGTGACATTACACCAAACAACTACTTGCAACAAAGCATAAATAATACACAAATGAGCTAAAACATCTATGAATAGTTAATAGCAATGATTAAAATCCCCCAATCTGTTCCCTCTGACCAAGGATACATAATTCAAGGAGCTAGGGATAGTGGGTATTCCCTGTAGCCTCAATTTTGTACTCAGTAGTTTGAATTATTAACACTTCAAATCTTAAATCTATGGATTTTTAAGAAAAATAAGTTCAATGAACTTAAATATTTGAGTTAACTCCAAAACTTGACATTTCAAGTAATACTTAATTAAGACAACTTGATTTTTACAATAATGACACTTTTTGAATATCAAATGTTAGTGGAACATGTTGTCACATGTATTGTAGTTATGACAACACATGTGAAAACACTTGTGTGAAGTAAAAGGGAGAAAAGTTCTAGCACCATTCATTTGCAGATGGCACACTCTTTGATATGTTGTTATATAATGCAATAAAACTTAGACATGTTTAAGTGGGACTCAAGTGAACAAACTCTCAAAGATGAGTACATTAGGTAGTATTGCAAATAAATCTGTTTTGATATTTGGAATTACCAGTCATCTCCAATTTCTCCCATTTTCAAGCCACATAATAGCTGAAAGTACCATTGCCAATCATTGACTGCACTTAGTAGGCAAAGGCATTATTGTATTACCACACTGCCTGAGACAACTTGTATAATGTTTGTGTATTGTATACTAAAGACAGTTTCACATTGTAAAACCTTGTACAAAGTACATACTCCAAAACTTTCCAGTGTCTATTCAAAAAGCACCTCTTGCATCAGGCCTCCCACGTTATTATCACGAAATCCGATCTGGATCCTCTGCCTTACTGAATGAACCTTAGCCCATCTCCTTAGAGATCGCTCTTATTTGGCAAGCATTCATTATAAAATATTCTTTGTATGTATATCTGTTGGTTTTTCATTTCCCAAACAACATACAGTACACACTCATGATATTTATACTGATTGTAGTTGTGTGGGCAGTAAGCTTTGCACCCTATTGGCTCTTGAACGCACTTCAACTAGATACAATTAGCTCCACCCAGACCAAACCCCCTCATTAGCTGAGCTTATATAAAGCACCCGTGTCATCATGGCTTCCTCTTGGCTTTGTCTCTGCCTTTTGGTTGCCACATGGGACTATCTTTGTGACTTTTAGTCTGCTGCCTGCCTGACGGTTGTCTGCCTGGGTAGGGATTCCAAGCTCCCCTGCCTGGAATGGTGTGATTCTCAGCTGCTGTTTTGCTTTAGTTTAGTTGTCTTTGGATTTTAATCATTTTAGTACATTTTTGTTAGTGCCTCCCTGTTTGGTTTGCTTGTATTTTAGGTTATCAACTGGTTTATTGTTTTTTATTTTGGTTTTGTTAATTATTTTGCTTTTCAGTGAGCTTGTAGCCAGCTTGCGGAGAGACTAGGCACATTAGTGTGGTTCCCTTCACAGATTGTAGTGATAACCTGACGGTGACATGGTTTGCGGTGACTGGCGATTGCAGTCGGCACATGCGGTGGGTAAGTTTGTGTATCCCTGGAACACCCCCTTAGTAGACTGTCTACACATCTGGCCCCTGCCCACTTTACCCACCTTTTCCTTTGAATAATTTAAGTCATAACTGGGAGTGTATTCGTTTTAAAAGAATTAACCTGATTGTTAAATATATATTGTAATAAAACCTTTTCTACATTTTCTATTGCGATTTGATTTAAACATCCTCATTTTCAATCATCCCCTTTACAGGTTCTCCCAGTTATAATTTATTCATCAATAAATTAATACTTCTTTTGTAACCTATTCTTTTGTAAAAATAGAAATAAACATTTCTTGGGGTGAAAGTCCCCAGGTGGCGTTGTTGGTTAGTTAGACTATGGTGGCATTTTCTCCCCTAGCGGCACCTGCCTTGCTACATAAGGGTTCTTTTCACCATTTTATTTTAATGTTTTGCATTGTACAATGTAGAAACGAGACAAATGTAATGCAGAAATTTTGGCATACAAACAAATGATGAAACGGCACACTGGAACAGATGTAAATAAACCGGTATGAAGAAACAACAGCTAGCATTATACAGGGGCACACATTTATTATGAATACACTTAAAAAAACATTCAGTTGTTTGGAACCCTTTATAAACCACCCAATTAAAGCCCAAATAAATGCCTTACCTTCAGTGAGAAAGGCTCTTATACACTAAGCTCACCACATCAACGCACTTCAACCTAATAATATAGACAGATTAATATTGGTACTGTTGGGTACAGGTGCAAGAATAAAAAGCAAATGTGCAACTCCCCATGAGAGATTAAACAAAGCTGCAGGTCTGATTGCAAATTAAATGCAAGAAAAGCACAAAATAGTTTACAGGGAAGATAACAAACACATGTCCTCTTTATAAACATCATTTATCAATCAAATACTGAAAGCACACCATTCACAAGGGAGATGCACACGTGTGCTCAGTAATGAAGAACTGAGCTTAATTTTAGCAACAGTTAAGCTCGGTTGAGCTTAAGATCATCTGTAATAAGAGGCGCAAACCAAGCACATTCAATGTAGCATCATTCATTTCATTATTAGAGAATAGCATGGCTTAAAATTTGAGTGTTAGGGTGTATAGACTTATTAAAACGTTTACCATGAGACTGTTTGTTTATATATTTTCAAATATTTTACTCCAATTTGGTGAATCTTTGGTTGTCTTTAAAAAATTGCATGTCGGCAAATATTAAAACTGCAAATTATGATTTATATATGTACAAGGGACATTTCATTTATAATACAGTTTCCCCCCCTACAAGGCCCCCCCAGTCAAAATGGTCTAGACCCACCAAGGCCTCCTTTCACTCTCCATTACTTCAAATTCCTGTGTGACAGCCTCCAGACTCCAGTAACAAAGCAATTTAGGCTGAGAGGAAGAATTCAGCTCTGAAGATGTAATTGCTGCACTGGGCTCTTGGATCTCTGAGGCACATTGGTGGGGATATTAGCTTTGAGTGTCTCCCCCTCACGGGCAGAACTCACAGTGATGGATTTGGATGTAATGTGTCCATTCACCTGTGAAATGCAACCAGCCGGTCTACGCTGGACATCCTGCAGATATGACACATTATGCTGGGGTACACAAACCGGCCACCTGACACAATATGTCAGACATACACACCCACACACACACACACACACACAAACACACAAAGAGTGTTTGCGGTCAGAGATAGTAAAAGGATGCATGCTATATTGGCCAACAATTCCTACTAAGAGAAGAAATGAGCCTATGTATGTTTACACACAGCAATACTGAGATATTAAAGGGATGGTTCACCCAAAAAATAATTTACTCACCCTTACCTCCAAACTTGTATGACTGACTTTCTCCCAGTAGGACATTTTTTGCTTTATCTGTGCCATTAAGGATTCTGTCAGGAGATGCAAAGTATTTTATTTATTGTTTTGCCCATTTCATGGATATCTCAGGTGTTCTGGTGAGAGAAGAGACGTGCACTCTTTTTCTGCAGATTTTACAATGGCCATGGATATCACTCTTTTCAGACAGCTCTTCATACAACGGTTTTGTAGTCCAACCAAGCACATCACATTAAGAAGTGCCTTTTTTTTTAGTTCTATGTCTCCGTTTGGACTTTTCCTTGATTTCCCCCACAGCTCGTGCTGGGGGAAGTGTTGGTCAAAGTGAGAATGTGTCCCATTCTTCACTCCTCGAAGTTGCGTCTGTCTTAACCCATGAATAATGTTGTGAAGTAATATCGAGCATTCTCAACTAAAGTCTTTATCCAGTGTGAAAAAGGACTTTGTCTCAATCACTACACGTTGTCCCCCATTGTATATGCTGGGACCGGTTTAGTGTCTTACCCATTTTTTAGGACACCAAATTAGCTCAGTTTCCCCCGTAATGTGAACGAGCGTTGAATATTTTCCGCTTGAATTTTGCCTCTGTCTCCATGACCAAGGGTCTCGGGGCACATGTAATATAACTCAATGTACAATAAAAATAGGTCTACACATGAGCCTGATGGGCTTGCTGTGTAACAAAGGGTGAGCCCTTATTCAGTGAATGAAACTGGACCATATAAATGTATCTGTTTTCCCCGTTTGCCCTTTGGTCAGTATCGAGATGAGTTCGCCATTGTACACGCTTCGAAAGCCTGACAACCAGAGTATAGATTTCAAAGTCTGAACAGAGTCTGATTTCAAAGAAATTGATGGCAAAATTTTGGAAGAAACCATACAGCACCTTAAAACATCAACCTGCGCCCTTGATGCACTTCCCACATCTTTTTTCAAAAGTGTGTTCAACTGTTTAGAAGCAGATCTCCTAGAAGTGATAAACTCTTCACTTCTCTCTGGGAGTTTTCCAAACTCCCTGAAAACTGCAGTTGTCAAGCCCCTCCATATACAACTATAGACCGATCTCAAATCTTCCTTTCATAGGCAAGATCATTGAAAAAGTTGTCTTCAATCAGCTGAACAAATTCTTGAACTGAAATGGATACTTTGACAATTTTCAATCTGGTTTCTGATCACATCACAGCACAGAGATAGCGCTCATAAAGATAATAAACGATATTCGCTTAAATACTGATACAGGCAAATTATCAGTACTGGTACTACTCGACCTCAGTGCTGCATTTGACACTGTTGATCACAACATACTTCTTGACAGGCTGGAAAACTGGGTGGGGCTTTCTGGGATGGTCCTAAAATGGTTCAGGTCATACTTAGAAGGGAGAGGTTATTATGTGATTATAGGAGACCATAAGTCTGAGTGGACGTCCATGACATGCAGAGTCCTTCAAGGCTCAATTCTTGCTCCACTCCTGTTCAACCTGTATATGCTCCCAATGAGCCAAATAATAAAAAAGAACCAAATTGCTTACCACAGCTATGCAGATGACACACAGATCTACTTAGCCCTATCACCTAACGATTACAGCCCCATTGACTCCCTGTGCCAATGCATTGATGAATTAAACCGTTGGATGTGCTAAAACATTCTTCAGTTAAACAAAGACAAAACTGAAGTTATTGTGTTTGGAAATAAAGATGAAGTTCTCAAGGTGAATGCATACCTTGGCGCTAGGGGTCAAACAACTAAAAATCAAGTCAGGAATCTTGGTGTGTCTCTAGAGTAAGACCTCAGTTTCAGTAGTCATGTCAAAGCAATAACTAAATCAGCATACTATCATCTGAAAAATATTGCAAGAATTAGATGCTTTGTTTCCAGTCAAGACCTAGAGAAACTTGTGCTTGCTTTCATCACCAGCAGGGTGGATTATTGTAGTGGACTCCTCACTGGCCTTCCCAAAAAGACCATAAGACAGTTGCAGCTCATACAGAATGCTGCTGCCAGGATTCTGAGCAGAACCAGAAAATATGAACATATCACACCAGTCCTCAGGTCTTTACACTGGCTCCCAGTTACATTTAGGATTGATTTTAAAATATTATTACTGGTAGATAAATCACTCAATGGGCTAGGACCTCAATATATTGCTGATATGCTCACTGAATATAAACCCAACAGATCACTCAGATCATTAGGATCACATCAGCTAGAAATACCAAGGGTTCACTCTAAGCAAGGAGAGTCTGCTTTTAGCTATTATGCCAGCCGCAGCTGGAACCAGCTTCCAGAAGAGATCAGATGTGCTCCTACAGTAGTCACATTCAAATCCAGACTTAAAACACATCTGTTTAGCTGTGCATTTACTGAATGAGCACTGTGCCACTGTGTGTCCGACTGTTTGTACTGTATTTTATTTTATTCTAAACTGTTTCAATTATTCTTATTTTAATCTCTTCTATGTAAAGCATTTTGAATTACCATTGTGTATGAAATGTGCTATATAAATAAACTTGACTTGCCTATAGTTATAGTTAATTTTCCCCCTGCAGCTTGCACTGGGAAATGAACATTGAGAGATTGAATCCCAAATTCAGCCTCTATCTCCATGACCAAGGCTTATAGCGTATTTAGGGGTTTAAATGATTGTTCGCTAACTGGTTAGTTTAGCAGTGTTGTGTTATGCTATTAGCTTAGCTGTACTGTGTTTACAATATGGCTTCGGCAGGTTGCGCATATGCAGTAAATTGCCCCGGACGGGTCTCTATAGGACTTCCCATGAACTTTCGTCGCCATAGCAACCAACACCAGTGATTTGTGATCTTGGTCATTACTAATGGAAACAGTTTCATTGATGTGAACATCAGCGTGTTCCAAAATGCACAAATAAACAGTAATCAGTTTAAGTGCCCAGATTCTCACACCAATATATGTAGTGAATTTGGTATGATAAATGTACACTGCACGGGTTAAAATGTTGTGTATATTACCAATATTTGTAAGGGAAACAGCATGTGTGAGGTAGGAATTCATTTAAACAGTCATATTTCTACATTACTATATAAGGAAATTTATAATGGAATCAGTTGCGTTTGACAACCGTTATAATTTAGATAAATAACAAATAACTAGATTATTTGTTGAATAAAATTCTCCATTACATTTAATACAACGTCTCGTTGTATCAGCTCACAATTTGTACTGTAGGGAATTGGCTTTAATAAGAGAAAATACTGATTAATTCTCTTATTGGAGTAATATTATTCTCATGGCTTATTGACAATAATATTACACGTATAGGTATAGCTTTGAATCGAAATCTTTTAGATACAGGAATTAGATTATTTATCAAAAATAACCACAGTCTACCACAGTCAAAATATCTTTTAAAGGGAAATATGAATAATTAATCATAACTCATTATAATTAATTATGAACATTTGGATCGGTTAATAGAATCAACTTGATGTAGCTGAATTAATATTACAATCAATTTATCTGTTCGTCCACTCGGTATTGATCGTTTATCAATTCTCAGAAAGGATATTATTCATGGCCACACTGTCATGATCCTCGCTCCGCCCCCTCGAGCTTCCAGGCTCGCTCCGCCCCCTCGAGCTCACACGCTCGCTTTGCCCCCTCGAGCTCGCACGCTCGCTTTGCCCCCTCGAGCTCGCACGCTCGCTTTGCCCCCTCGAGCTTCCACGCTCGTTTTGCTCCTACGAGCTCTCTAGCTCGTACACTATCTCCCCCCTCGGGCTCACATGCCCGCTCCCAATGGCCAGAACATTATGTACACCTGTGCCCGCTCTCAGTCACCACATTAGTTTCACCTGCACTCGTCTCATCACCTATCATTGTTTACACCTGCACTCGCCCCTATATATATCACAACCCGTTCATCTCACTCCTGTTGGTTATTGTATTTAGTTTCCCGTGTCTTTGCCCCCCGCTAGTCTCGTCTAGTTTTGAACTCCTCTTGTCTTCCTCTTAGCTTGCCAGCTCCCCTTGTTCCCCTGTCTTTTGCCCCACTAGTCTCATCATTCTTATTCTGATTACCCCAGCTTTGACCCCTTGCTTTCCTTGACCACTCTATTTGTAGATTTGCCCTTTTGTTATATCCTGATTCCCCGGCTCTCGACCCTACGCTTACCTTGACCATTCTCCCTCTGGATTTTCCCCACTGTACCTTCGCCTGCTCTTTAAAATAAAAAGCAGTTTGGATTTACATTGTGACTGTCTCGTCTTGTGTGTGTGTGTGAGCGGGTTACAAAATAACCAACCTCACCGTAGACAGTCACAATGAGCCACGCGGAGGATTCGCGCAGCTCACTAGAGCGGAGATGCACGTCACATTCGGCGCGAGGAGCTACAGTTTGGAGGCAAGACCAAGCTCATGCCCAGGGGCAGCAGGTATGTTCTTTGTCTGATTTATGTCACCCTGTTTCACCTGCGTCTGCCCCTGAGCCCGTTTATGCCTCCAGTGCATTTCTGAGCGCCGTGAGCCTTCAACCCCCCGAGAGGTTTGACGGCTCTTCGGGCGCTTGCCAAGAGTTTTTCGTGCAAGGCAGCGGTGGTGTAACGCATAACCCCGTCCTTGACATTATGGAGCCAGCGGCCCGACTCTTGGTTTTGCGCCAGGGGAGCCAACCCTTGGAGGCTTATATTCTGGATTTTTGTGCCCTGGCCAACCAGGTGAATTTTGATGAGGTGGCTCTGAAAGACATTTTTCAATTTGGACTGAATGAGCCAGCCTCATCATTCATGCCTGGTGGTCGCTGCTCTCTCAACCTGGCTCAGTTTATTGACCTCGCCCTACTGTACGCTGGTTCCTCGTTTACTGTGGGGGAGGCAGAAACTGAACCAGCGTTCCATACCACGGCCCCCGTCTCGAAGCCTACCACAGCCCCAGTCCCGAGGCCCGTCACGGCCCCAGTCCCGAGGCCCGTCACGGCCCCAGTCCCGAAGCCCGTCACGGCCCCTGTCCCGAGGCCTGTCACGGCCCCAGCCTCGAAGCCTGGCACGGCCAGCGAGCCAGCACCCATGCCCGCCACGGCCAACGAGCCAGCGCCCATGCCCGCCACGGCCAACGATCCAGCGCCCATGTCTGCCACGGTCAGAGAGCCAGCGCCTGTAGCCTCGACCGCCCCAGAGCCAGCGCCTGTAGCCTCGGCCGTCCCCATGGCCACATCCCCTGTTGGCCGAAGACATCTGAGAAGGAAGAGGGCCCCTTCTCCCCAGTCTCGTCTTGTGCTCAAGACCGCAGAGGTTCCCTCAGAGTCTTCCACGGCTCTGCCAGCCTCTGCTCGCCCCTCAGAGCCCTTGCGGCCTCCGTTTCTCGAGCCTCCCAGAGCTCTACCCCTCAAGCCTCCCAGAGCTCCGCCTCTCAAGCCTCCCAGGGCTTCTCCTCTCGAGTCTTTCAGGGCTGCCCCTCCTTCCAAGCCTCTCAGGGCTTCTCCTCTTGAGTCTTTCAGGGCTCCACCCCTCAAGCCTCTCACGGCTCCCCCTCTCGAGTCTCTCAGGGCTCCCCCTCTCGAGTCTTTCAGGGCTCCTCCTCCCCTCGAGCCTCTCAGGGCTCCGTCCCTCGAGTCTTTCATGGCTCCACCCCTCAAGCCTCTCACGGCTTCGCCTCTCGAGTCTCTCAGGGATCCTCCCCCTCTCAAGCCTCTCAGGGCTTCCCCTCTCGAGTCTTTCAGGGCTCCTCCTCCCCTCGAGCCTCTCAGGGCTCCGCCCCTCGATTCTTTCATGGCTCCACCCCTCAAGCCTCTCGAGCCCTCTCGGGCTCCGCCTCCCAAGCCTCTCGAGCCTTCCAGGACTCTGCCACTAGAGCCTCCCACGGCTCCACCTCCCGAGCCTCTCACGGCTCTGCTCCCAAAGACTCCAGAGCTTTCTATGGCTCCGCCTCTCGAGCCTCCTATGGCTCTGCCTCTCGGACCTCCTACGGCTCCCCTTCCAGAGCCTCCTACGGCTCCACCTCCCGAGCCTCCCACGGCTCTGCTCCCAGAGACTCCAGAGCCTTCTAAGGCTCCGCCTCTCGAGCCTCCTACGGCTCCACCTCTCAGGCCTCCTACTGGCCTCCTACTACCGAGCCTGCCAGGCCGTTGCCTCGGAAACCTCCCACGACGCCACCTCCCTTGGCTCCACCTCCAGAGCCTTCCAGACCTACCCCCCTAAAGCCTCCCATGGCTCCACCTCCAGAGCCTTCCAGGCCTCCGCCTCTAGAGCCTCCCACGGCGCCGCCGTCATTGGCTCCACCTCCTGAGCCTACCAGGCCTTCGCCCCTAAAGCCTCCTTTGGCTCCACCTCCAGAGCCTTCCAGGCCTCCACCTCTAGAGCCTCCCACGGCGCCACCGTCATTGGCTCCACCTCCAGAGCCTTTCAGGCCTTCGCCCCTAAAGCCTCCTTCGGCTCCACCTCCAGAGCCTTCCAGAACCCCACCTCCAGAGCCGCCTACAGTGCCGCCTCTGACGGCACCGCCTTTCACGGCTCAGCCCGGACTTCCTAACCCCGTCCCTGTCTTGTGGCCTCTTCCCTGGCCTCCGGACCCTATTCCTGTCCGGTGACTACCGGACTGGGTCCGGGGGTCTGGAAGGTGACCACCTTCCAGACCCTCTGACCCAGTCTCTGCCCTATGGCTGCCCCCTAGGTCTCCCGACCACCCGCCTGTCTGCCATGTTCCCCCCGACCTTGCCTTGAAACTGCCCATTGACCCCATGGACTGTCTCATTTCCCTCTGTGCCCCTTGGACTGCCCTCAATTTTGTTTGTGTGTTTTGTGGGTTGTCTGTTCAGGGTTTTTTGTTTGTTGGGATTGTCCAGCACCACTTCCCAGAGGTCGCGCTCCTCGCTACAGAGCGCGGCCGTCAGGAGCCGTCCATTTTAGAGGGGGGAGTACTGTCACGAAACTCGCTCCGCCCCCTCGAGCATCCACGGTCGATCCGCCCCCTCGAGCTCGCACGCTCGTTTCGCCCCCTCGAGCTCGCACGCTCGTTTCGCCCCCTCGAGCTCGCACGCTCGTTCCGCCCCCTCGAGCTCGCACGCTCGTTTTGCTCCTACGAGCTCTCTAGCCTCCCAGAGCTCTACCCCTCGAGCCTCCCAGAGCTCCGCCTCTCAAGCCTCCCAGGGCTTCTCCTCTCGAGTCTTTCAGGGCTCCCCCTCCTTCCAAGCCTCTCAGGGCTTCTCCTCTCGAGTCTTTCAGGGCTCCACCCCTCAAGCCTCTCACGGCTCCCCCTCTCGAGTCTCTCAGGGCTCCCCCTCTCGAGTCTCTCAGGGCTCCTCCTCCCCTCGAGCCTCTCAGGGCTCCGTCCCTCGAGTCTTTCATGGCTCCACCCCTCAAGCCTCTCACGGCTTCGCCTCTCGAGTCTCTCAGGGATCTTCCCCTCTCAAGCCTCTCAGGGCTTTCCCTCTCGAGTCTTTCAGGGCTCCTCCTCCCCTCGAGCCTCTCAGGGCTCCGCCCCTCGAGTCTTTCATGGCTCAAGCCTCTCAGGGCTTCCCCTCTCGAGTCTTTCAGGGCTCCTCCTCCCCTCGAGTCTTTCATGGCTCCACCTCTCAAGCCTCTCGAGCCCTCTCGGGCTCCGCCTCCCAAGCCTCTCGAGCCTTCCAGGACTCTGCCACTAGAGCCTCCCACGGCTCCACCTCCCGAGCCTCTCACGGCTCTGCTCCCAAAGACTCCAGAGCTTTCTATGGCTCCGCCTCTCGGACCTCCTACGGCTCCCCTTCCAGAGCCTCCTACGGCTCCACCTCCCGAGCCTCCCACGGCTCTGCTCCCAGAGACTCCAGAGCCTTCTAGGGCTCCGCCTCTCGAGCCTCCTACAGCTCCACCTCTCGGGCCTCCTACTACTGAGCCTGCCAGGCCGTCGCCTCGGAAACCTCCCATGACGCCACCTCCCTTGGCTCCACCTCCAGAGCCTTCCAGACCTACCCCCCTAAAGCCTCCCTTGGCTCCACCTATAGAGCCTTCCAGGCCTCCGCCTCTAGAGCCTCCCACGGCACCACCGTCATTGGCTCCACCTCCTGAGCCTACCAGGCCTTCGCCCCTAAAGCCTCCTTCGGCTCCACCTCCAGAGCCTTCCAGGCCTCCGCCTCTAGAGCCTCCCATGGTGCCACCGTCATTGGCTCCACCTCCAGAGCCTTTCAGGCCTTCGCCCCTAAAGCCTCCTTCGGCTCCACCTCCAGAGCCTTCCAGAACCCCACCTCCAGAGCCACCTACAGTGCCGCCTCTGACGGCACCGCCTTTCACGGCTCAGCACGGACTTCCTGACCCCCTCCCTGTCCTGTGGCCTCTTCCCTTGCTTCCGGACCCTATTCCTGTCCGGTGGTCACCTTCCAGACCCCGGACCCAGTCCAGGTCCTCCAGTCGCCTTCCAGACCCCCTGACCCAGTCTCTGCCCTATGGCTGCCCCCTAGATCTCCCGACTACCCGCCTGTCCGCCATGTTCCCCCTGACCTTGCCTTGAAACTGCCCATTGACCCCATGGACTGTCTCATTTCCCTCTGTGCCCCTTGGACTGCCCTCAATTTTGTTTGTGTGTTTTGTGGGTTGTCTGTTCAGGGTTTTTTGTTTGTTGGGATCGTCCAGCACCACTTCCCAGAGGTCGCGCTCCTCGCTACAGAGCGCGGCTGTCAGGAGCCGTCCGTTTTAGAGGGGGGAGTACTGTCATGAACCCCACTCCCTCGCTCCGCCCCCTCGAGCTTCCACGCTTGCTCCGCCCCCTCGAGCTTCCACACTCGCTCCGCCCCCTCGAGCTCGCACGCTCATTCCGCTCCCTCGAACTTCCACGCTCGTTTTGCTCCTACGAGCTCTCTAGCTCGTACACTATCTCCCCCCTCGGGCTCACATGCCCGCTCCCAATGGCCAGAACATTATTTACACCTGCGCCCGCTCTCAGTCACCACATTAGTTTCACCTGCACTCGTCTCATCACCTATCATTGTTTACACCTGCACTCGCCCCATATATATCACAACCCGTTCGTCTCACTCCTGTTGGTTATTGTATTTAGTTTCCCATGTCTTTGCCCCCGCTAGTCTTGTCTAGTTTTGAACTCCTTGTCTTCCTCTTAGCTTGCCAGCTCCCCTTGTTCCCCTGACTTTTGCTCCCACTAGTCTCGTCATTCTTATTCTGATTACCCCGGCTTTGACCCCTTGCTTTCCTTGACCACTCTATTTGTAGATTTGCCCTTTTGTTATATCCTGATTCCCCAGCTCTCGACCCTATGCTTACCTCGACCATTCTCCCTCTGGATTTTCCCCACTGTACCTTTGCCTGCTCTTTAAAATAAAAAGCAGTTTGGATTTACATTGTGACTGTCTTGTCTTGTGTGTGTGTGTGAGCGGGTTACACACACAAAAATAACTCTTTCTTAGCATGTAGCTGTGATCGAATCGTTACATTGATGTTGATTTACAAGCAGACCAGAATCAACTCGCAAGAATGTACACAAGTTTATTTAACTAAAACACGTATCTAATCTAAACAAAAACATACACACGAAATCACTCATACATGGGAAAGGGAAAAGTGGAAATAAAATTAAACCGGAACAGAATAGGGGAAATACAGTTATGGAAAAAGTAATCTTGACCATCTGAGAGAACCTCAAGTTTCTTAAGAGCACCTTTGTTACAAAAGGTTTTTCAGCTTACACTAAAACTAGTTACTGGTACGATAACTTGGCTTTAGAGAGAGTGTCCGGATGCAGTTGCAGGAGAAAGGCTTGATGTTTCTTTGGGTCGATGGTGTTGAAGTTGCAACCAATTTGTTCCACGTTGAATGAAGAAATTATGATGAACTGTGGTGTTCTTTGACTATATGGTATAAGTTACACATGGCTTGAGGTGTTGAGGCCTGCTGGCCTGCGACCTCGTGGTCAGCACGACCAGCAGCAGAGGGAAGAGAGATTCAGGGGAAAGAGAGAGAGTAAAGGCGGGACGTGTCTTTTAACATCTGATGCAGGTCCCCCCTCTCGAGTCTGGCTGGGCCAATAAGAAAGGTGCCCTTTCCAAGCGGGAAATATTCCTTTGTTTGGAAGCTGACTCATTTGCTTGATTGGGGTTAGTTTAAGCCCCTTTATGTTCTGATTAATATAGCAAGCATACAATGCATGCTGTCAGAATTATATACAGTATACCATTGTGAAGGATGTCACACAAGAATTCATTTGGTAGTAAACATGATACAAAATAATTTTATGTTAGCTGGTAGTCCTGTCATAAGTCATGCATAAAACAGTATACAGTAAAAAAAAATACACTTTACAAGACATTAATGATCATATACACAATGTCCTGGGGATATACATGTGAATTTATAGTTTGACTATAAATGGATGAAGAAAAGTCTGTGTTCTGGGCTATATGTCCATTTCCAAAGGGGGAAAGGAGTGCTCTGGCATGCATCTAACCTCCCCCACCTGGAATGTCACTGATGTCCACTAGTTGCTGGACCTTGAAAAGAAAGTATAAAGGCTTGATAATGGTCAAGTCAATTTTATTTTTATAGCGCCTTTCACAACACACATAATTGCAAAGCAGCTTTACATAAGATCAGGCATTTACAGACGATAAAACTAATGTCTATAATGTTGATTAATCTTCATTGTGTAATTAGATAAAATATGATTGTTAATCGTGTTTAAAAATAAGTAATTCAATAATAATTGTATTAATAACCCCAGTGAGCAAGCTGAAGGCGACTGTAGCAAGGAACACAAAACTCCATAAGATGTTGATTAATGGAGAAAAATAACCTTGGGAGAAACCAGACTCACTGTGGGGGCCAGTTCCCCTCTGGCTAACATCATGAATATAATGTAAATATTAATTATGAATAGTTAAAGTCATGGTTTAAAATTATTAAACTTACAAAGTGTTAAGGGTCAGTGTTTAAACATCCATTTTGTTTGAACTGTAGAGATTAATGACCAATGTCTTTTGAAGTCCATCCTGGATTAACTGCAGAAGTTCACATAGATACAATTGTCCTTGTTATCTGGCTGATGAAGGCATTTGTTGTCAATTGTTAGTCTATGCATTCCATTTCAAGATCGTAGTCCATCAATTGACCGAGTTGAAGCAGGCAGAGATCAGGGATGTGAAACGTAGTTCAACCTGGCCGGTAATTTCGGTGAGGTTCGGTGTGGTCCATCCTAATCCAAGGTTCAGACAATGGCATATGAAGTATCCCATGTCTTATGGTTGGTGTTAGCATCAGTTCATCCTCTGAAGTCCATCATAATAGACTGAAGTGATGATTGGCTGGCACTGACTGCATTTAGTCATCATCATTCAGCGACACGTAGCAGTGGAGTCCAACACGAAGCAGGAATGTTCTGGATCCAGCTGGTTCTGGTGACCTCAGGATAGGAGTCCCGAGGTTAGACAGAGAAACAAATAAAATAATATAAGCATAGATGCCATTCAATTTATTTCAGAGTTATAAATCATGATCAATGTTTCTGTTTTCTGGTTCTGGCAGACTAAGCTAAAGCAGCCTAATTGTGGGTTGGAGGATAAATAAGGTGTATGCCTGGCTAAATAGATGAGTCTTTAGTCTAGACTTAAACTGAGGGAGTGTGTCTGCATCTCGAACAGTGTTAGGGAGACTATTCCATAGTTTAGGAGCCAAATATGAAAAGGATCTACCTCCTTTTGTGGATTTTGATATTCTAGGAACTATTAACAGGCCAGAATTTTGCGATCATAATGAACGTGATGGACTATAGTGTGGTAGAAGGTCACTTAAGTACTGTGGGGCTAGACCATTCAAAGCTTTGTAAGTAGATAACAGATTTTAAAATTAATACGGAATTTAACAGGTAGCCAATGTAACGATGATAAAATGGGGCTAATTTGATCATATGTCTTGGTTCTCCTTAGCACTCTGGCTGCTGCATTTTGAACCAATTGAAGTTTATTTATTGATCTTGCTGGACATCCTCCCAGTAATGCATTAACTAGTCTTGAGGTCATGAACGCAATACAATATTGCGCTTTACAATATAAATAATATTTTAGTGAATAACTTAAAGACGAATACACATGACGGACATGTCCGTAAACTATCTCTCTCTCCCACACAATCCTCCGCAGTTGGCCTTTATCACGCTCGGAGGCTTGATTAGTCTGATAAGGGACCGGGTGTGTATAATCACGACCCGGCCCCGCCCTCCGCCCTGTCACACAAATATAAAACCTAAATTCTTCACTGTTGAAGATGATGTAACAGTACATCCATCGAAAGTCAAATTATATTGTAGTTTTTTGGTCCAGTAATGAGTACCTCTGTTTTGTCAGAATTGTGTAAAAGGAAATTTATGGCAATCCAATCTTTTATTTCATTGATACACTCTGCTAATTTGGAGAATTGTGAAATCTCATCAGGTTTTGAAGATAAATAAATTGTGTATCGTCTGCATAGCAGTGGAAACTTATTCCACTATTCCTGATAATATCTCCCAGGGGAAGCATATACATGGAGAAAAGCAGAGGCCTTAAAACTGATCCCAGTGGCACTCCATATTTTACTTTTGTTTGGTTTGACAATTCCTCATTTACATAGACAAAGTGGTAGCGGTCTGCTAAATATGACCTAAACCATGCTAATGCAACTCCACAAATGCCAACATAATTCTCTAGCCTATTCAACAGAATGTTGTGATCTATCGTGTCGAATGCTGCACTAAGATCTAAAAGCACTAGAAGAGAAATGCAGCCGCGACCAGATGATAAGAGCATGTCATTTGTAACTCTGATAATTGCAGTCTCTGTACTGTGATGAGGCCTACATCCTGACTGAAATTCTTCGTATGTACTATTTCTCTGTATAAATGAACATATTTGTGAGGATACTACCTTTTCTAGTATTTTTGACATAAACAAAAGATTTGAAATCGGTCTATAATTAGCCAGTTCTCCTGGATCAAGTTGTGGCTTCTTAATAAGGGGTTTGAACTGCCATTTTAAAGTTTCTTGGGACATGTCCTAAGCATAGCAAGGAGTTAATAATATTAAGAAGAGGTTCTGAAATTACAGGAGATAGTTGGTATAGAATCTAACAAACATGTTGTGGCTTTTGATGATTCGATAAGTTTTGTTAGAAGGATTGAAGTTGCACATGAGGAAAATTATTAGACACTGTTTTCTGAGGTGCTATGACAGATGATTGCATAATTCCAATTTTATTTCTGATTATTTCAATTGTATCTGTAAAGAAATTCATGAAGTCATTACTCTTGTGCTGCAACATAATATCTGGTTCTGTTGAGGCTTTATTACTAACAAATTTAGCCACAGTACTGAATAAACATCTAGGATTGTTGTAGTTATTTTCTATGAGTTTACTCAAATATGCTGACTTGGCAGCTTTTAGTGCCTGTCTGTAGCTAAAGACACTATCCTTCCATGCGCCACGATTTTGTATTTTTCCACATGTGCTCCATTTTCCGAGCTGCTGTCTTGAGAGCATGAGTGTGTTCATTGTACCAAGGTGCAGGGCTTATTTCTTTAATTTTCTTTAATCGAAGTGGGGCAACTATCAACAGTGCTAGAGAAGACTGCATTTATATTTTTTGTTATTTCATCAAGTTCTTCTGGGCTTTGGGGTTTATTGAGTGTATGACATAGATCTGGTAGATTATTAGTGAAGCTATCTTTAGTGGTCGAAAGAATAGTTCTACCTGAACGATAGCGTGGTGTAGATTGAGTAACATTAGCTGATTGCAGCGTACAAGAGACAAGGTGATGATCGGAGATGTCATCGCTCTGCTACAGAATTTCTATATTATCTACATCAACTCCATATGATAGAATTAAATCTAGCATATGCTTATGGCGATGAGTTGGTCCTGTTACATTTTGTCTGACTCCAAGAGAGTTGAGAATATTGATAAATGCTAATCCCAATGTATCATTTTCATTATCTATGTGAATGTTGAAGTCACCAACAATTAAAGCTCTATCTACAGTAACTACAAGATCTTATAAAACGTTAGCAAATTCACCAAGGAAATCAGAATAAGGCCCGGGTGGTCTATACATTGTAGCAAGAACAAAAGACGACAGAATGTTTTTATTTATCGCTGACGGTGTCACATTAAGCATTATTAGTTCAAAAGACTTACATTTATATCCTATCCTTTGAGTAACACCAAAATTTCACTGTAAATTGTAGCTGTCACGATTCCCTTGTTGTCTGCCCCGTGTTTTCTGTTTCACTCATCACTGATCATATTCCATGTCACGTTTTCCTTGTTGTCTGCCCCGTGTTTTCTGTTTCACTTATCACTGATCATATTCCATGTCACGTTTTCCTTGTTGTCTGCCCCGTGTTTCACTTGTCTGTCTAAAAACTACACTTCCCACAATTCCCTGATCTCTTCACTGCCATCATTGCATCATTGTTCTCACCTGTGTCTCGTTTTGTCATCATGTCTCCTGTGTATTTAAACCCTGCTGTTTCTTCATTCCCCTGTTGATTGTCGATGTATTTGGATGCTTGTTCCCATGTTCATTGATGTTTACCCTGCCAGTTTACCTTTGTATGTTTTCCGTGTTTTTGTTGTGTTTCCCCATTGAGGGTATTTCCTTTGTTTTGGTTTTGTCTATTTTAGTTGTTCAATAAAGCTAACCCTGCATTTAGATCCTCGCCCCTCGTCTGCTGCCCTGCTCATTGTAACAGTAGCAACACCACCTCCTCGACCCTTCAGATGAGGCTCTTCACAGATTGTAGTGATAACCACATGTTGACACGATTTGTGGTGACATGGTTTGCAGTGACTGGCGATTGCAGTGGGCACATGCGGTGGGTTTGTGCATCCCTGGAACACCGCCTTAGTAGACTGTCTCTCCACAGCTGGCCCCTGCCCACTTTCCCCTCCTTTTCCTTTGAGTAATTTAAGCCATAACTGGGAGTGGATTTGTTTTAAAAGAATTAACCTAATTAAATTAAATTAAGATTGCTAAATATATATTGTAATAAAACCTTTTCTACATTTTCTATTGCAATTTGATTTAAACATCCTCATTTTCAATTATCCCCTTTACAGGTTCTCCCAGTTATAATTGATTCATCAATAAATTAAAACTTATTTTGTAACCACGTCTCTGTATTACTTCAGTTAACAAACCTGTGTAGCCTTTGTATAACTGGGGTGCTTGTTGAAATATAAATAAACATTTCTTGTGGTGAAAGTCGCCAGGTGGCGTTGTCTGTTAGTTAGACTCGGGTGGCGTTTTCTCCCCTAGTGGCACCCGCCTTGCTACATAAGGGTTCTTTTCACCATCTTTAATTTAATGTTTTGCATTGTACAATGCAGAAACAGGACAAATGTAATGCAAAAATTTTGGCAAAACAAACATATGAAGCAACTCTGATGAAACGGCACAATGGAACAGATGTATGAAGAAACAGCAGCTAGCATTATACAGGGGCACACATTTATTATGAACACACTTAAAAAAAACATAAAATAATTTTGAACCCTTTATAAACCACCCAAATAAATGCTTTACCTTCAGTAAGAAAGGCTCTTATACACTAAGCTCACCACATCAACGCACTTCAACCTAATAATATATACAGATTAATATTGGTACTGTTGGGTACAGGTGCAAGAATAAAACGCAAATGTGCAACTCACCATGAGAGATTAAACAAAGCTGCAGGTTTGATTCTGCTTCAATGGGAAGGGAATGCACAAATGATATAAAACTACATTAAAGCCATCTTATTGGTCACGTATAATGACGATGCATGCAACATTACTCATAGTAATTCAGATATATACATTTAAAAAATTTACTTGTTACACTAGACCAATTAAAATGAACTAGTGAGTTTAAAAATGTGCTCAAATAAATTTTAAATAGTCTTAAAAAGAGCAAAAATACAAAATATTAATGTAGCATCATTCATTTAATTATTAGAGAACAGCATGGCTTAAAGTTTTAGTGTTAGGGTGTATTTACTTATTGAAACATTTACTCATGTTTATAACAATAACCTGGGGGAGTAGATTCCTTTAATCTAATATATTCATCCGGTTTAAGCCAGGTTTCAGTCAAACAGAGCACATCCAAACTATGATCTGTAAAAATTTCATTTTATATGATGTGTATTTTTAATTTGTTTATTTTGTTCAAGGTTGACCTTAATCAAATTTTTTCTAAATAATTTAATGAGGGTATTGTGTTTGGTAGTTCGGGGAACAGACACAGTCTCTGTGAGATATCTAGAAGATACTGTCTCTATGTGTTGTAGTTAATGGGACCTGTGTGACGTCTCAAGGCAGCTAGCAGACATTCGGATTAACCAGTTTGTCTGCTTCCTGACCTGGGCCCCAGTTAGTCAAATACTTTCATTATTAAGACTATGAGCCAAATAACTAGAGAGGAGAGCGGCATATTCCCTGGAGGGATGGAGTCCGTCTCTCTTTAGTAGGTCATGTCTACCCCAAAAACTCTTCCAATTGTCTATAAATTATATTTTATTCTTCAGACAGCACTCAGACATCCAGCCATTCAGTGACACTAATCTACTATAAACCTCGTCACCACGACGAGCATGGAGGGAACCATTGAACAGTGTCTGATAAATTTGCACACCTCTTTAAAATTATTTTTAGTGATCTCCGACTGGCGAAGTCGGACATCGTTAGCGCCGACATGGATAACAATTTTAGAAAATCTACGTTTAGCATTAGCCAGCATTAGACCTCCACTAGCGTTGTGATGCGAGTCTCTAACTCATTAAACTTCTCTGTCAGCCTGACTGATTCCTTACATTTATCACATGTGAATTCCTCACTGCTGAGGAGGCTTGAGGAGGCTATTGTAAACATGTGACATGCAATGCAGGAAGAAATAACACAAATAGTTTATTGTTGTTTGTTCCTACAAACAACAATAAATGAATCCCTCACGCAATTGTTTGTTGTTGTTGGTTGTTCTTGATAAGCGGTGCTTTGAGATCGATGCAATAATCTGTGTACCGCAGGGGACAAAAAAATGGGTGCACGCTGAAAAATGTGGGGGAGCAGACATTAAGGAGTCGCTTAGGCCTACTCGGACCATTGCTTGTTACAGTCTTGAGACATCTGTTGGCTTATTCATTAAATAATGAATAATTGTGTATCTGATTGGTCCAGATGTTACAGGGTCTTGAGGTATGCATAATAGAATTCAATGTTCAACAAGCACAACTGTACACAAAACACACAGTCAGAAGTACCACAGGCTATCCTTCCATAGGTATGCTGGGGCCGTTGTGGCTTACCAGCTTGTTTCCAATATCCCCCATGTTCACATAGTCTTCCTTTTTATCAAAGAACGTAAATGGTTCATTCACATTTCAGGGTGGCTTTTACAGATACCAAGATAAAATAGGAACAATTCTTCCTACAATCTTACCCGTTGAACATGTCAGGGAAGATGTTTTATTTTATGTGCATCCCTGCTGGATACACACTTCAGGGCGACTTGTATACATACCTAGATATAATAAAGGCGATTCTCCCTGCATTCTAGTGCATTTAACATGCCAGGGAAGATATTTTATTCCATGAGCGTCCCTACTGTAGACACTTCAGGGTGTTATTTATGCATACCTGGATATAATACATGCAAACATTTATTTATTCTCATTCAATAGACCGCAGCAGCAAAGGCAAAGGGGTCTCCTTCTGCTGTGCCGCTGATTGTAGAACAGTTGCCAAAAGTAAGCCAAGGATGCCATTTAGTGGCTACAGGAGAAAGCCATGCATTAATTCCTCTGTCTGCCCATCTATCAGCTTGGCAGCAGTTGCAAAATGTTTCAAAATGGGTTATTAGAATGATAGAGCATGGTTCTATCATGGCAGCTTGCATCCCATTCTGGATTTAAGACATTTTAATTTCACTCTAATTAAATGTAAATTCAGAATGTCGAAGCAGAAACAAATAATGTAACAAATAGAGCCGGGGAACTGGTTTGTGACAATAGATTTGAAGGATGCTTATTTCCATATTCATATTGCGCCGAAGCATGGGTGTTTTCTCAGATTTATTTTGGGGACAAAGCAAACCAATTTGTGTCTTTCTGTTCAGAATTACTCTGGCACAATGCACTTTCACTAAATGCATGGATGTAGCTATGACACCCTTGAGGCTTCAAGGCATCAGCGTTTTAAATTATCTTGATGATTAGTTGGTGTTAGCTCGCTCAGAGAGCCTGGGTGCGCAACACCGAGATGCCATTCTCAGCCATTTGAGCAATCTAGTTGTCAAGGCAACAGACTATGTTTCTAGGAGCAAGACTCGTGGGCAATGCAGGTGCGCCTGTCTCCAGATCACGTACTGTCATTATGCCATTATCTAACAATGTTCAGAGTGGGACATGTTCTCCCCTCAGTTTAATGATTGTGGCGTTCGCTGTCATTCCCCTGGGCTTCTTGCATGCAAGTGCCAGTTCTATTCCACAAAGGGACAACTCCACAAAGGGAATTCAACCACTGAGGCATGAGCTTCATTCCTTCAGAGTGACACTTGGGTGCTGCCAGGCTCTGTTGCCATGGAAACAGACTTGCTTACTGATATTGGGCTTTCCATTGGGCGTCAGACGTCTCCTCCATGGGTTGGGGCGCTGTAAACGCCAGTGGCTGGATTGACACATACACTGTCTGGAGATGTTCACAGTGCTGCTCGTGCCATGCTGAGACTGGCACATTGTGGGCAAATGTGCCAGTCAAAACATGTTAATTTCTATGAACCTTACATTTTCAGGGCCGGTTGAAATTAGGGGCAGATCTACTGTTCAGACAGGGTCTGATACCTGGAGAATGGACATCACATACACAGATTGTGAAACAAATCTGAGAACGTTTGGCAGAGTTGAAGTGGAACTGTTTGCTTCGAGCAAGACGTCGTGCTGTCCCCTCTGGTATCCTCTCATGCCCTTAGCAATGCTGGGAATCGATGCACATTTATGGATAGTTTTTATGATGGTTTATTTTTTCACTGTGGTTGATGCTCAAGGATGATATATAAGTTTAAGTGGCTTATTTTCACTTCTTGGTGTACAGTGCAAAGTGAAAATCCAGTTCACTGCCCTGTCGTTACAGTGCTGGAATTTGTTTTATCATGCCTTCTTGCAGAAAATCTTTGAATTTATGGCATGAAAGCAAGCGCTTTAATGGAGCCTGTGACATAGCTCCCTAGGGGTGTGACTTAAGCTCCATCAGCCAATAAATTGGCATGATTGTATGAGGGCTTCAGACCATGTGACACTCGGACAGTGTCCCATAGCATTCATCTGCAGCATCTCACAGCACTCATAGAAAACCAATGTCACATACGTAACCGAGATGATATCATTCAATCAAACAGTGGTGAAGCTAAAAGTGAGCTAAGAGTCCATACATACCTTTACAACTATAAAGTCTTGAGTTTGCAAGAGCTTCAGATATCTGTTGAAGGGTTTAATGTAATTTCCACACTCCAAATTTACACAAATCTCACTGGTGCTTGAATACCTCATAACAACTACATGAGGCCTCAGACAAACATGTTCTGCATATTGCACACTCACACACTGCTCACGTACTCCACACTCAAGTGCACTCAAACACAATCACATGCACATAAACCAAAATAAATATAAAAATCTATCAATCACAAGTATTCACACTGTTTAACATTATTTAACATGTGTTTTATTTTTTGGTACAAATTCGACTGGCAAATCATGACAGCTAGAATTCTGTCATGAGGCACAGAATTAATATGTCTGTTCATACATACATTTTTTCATACATAAATAAAACTGGATGCAAATATACAGAACTGTTCTCTGTGTAAACCAGCAAGAGATTTGCCCCATCAATGTTTAAATAGCTCATACACACATCAGTCAGACTAAGATGCTATGATAGAGACTGTCGGGAGAAGACTCTTCAATCAGTAGACCTGTTATGCCTGACTGAAAGCTGCGGATGCCCAAAACCCCATCAACTGCTAAATAAGGACTTCCAAATATCATCTTATAAATGAGTATGCATTTTTTCTCTCCCGATCCACAGAACACACACACCCCTTCATAATCTCACAGAGCTGTAATAAAATTAATGTTATTCTAAGGTGAGAGGAAAATAAGAGGAGTAATGGTGTAAGGAAATTAGTTTACGTTTTACACAAACTGAAATATTGAATTGAATATGGATGCTTGATTTTAAAGGAATTAATTAATTGATTTTACATACTTGAATTTATCAGTTAAACATGATATATTATTTTATGAATGAATGAATGGTAATATAGATACAATTTTTGACAAGATCACACCTTATGCTCTCTTGTGAGACTCTAAAAGGGCTTTTTGTCTATGCCAACTGAGTGAGTGTTTTGGGGAAAAACAATAATAAATAAACAAACAAATAAAAAGGTTCACAAAGGTGCAGGTGTTACTCTCAAGAGCAGAACTAGAGGCCTGTAATTTATATTTTTCCCCACTCTTGCAATAAAATGCCAACAATCACTTTTCCCACATACCTCTAAAACAAACAGTGATTACACAGGCTTGCACTGGAAGCACTATTAATTAGCGACAGGTAAATACATTATTGATCAAGTATGTGTGTGCATTATCTATGACAATTTTAACTATTAGAAATGACATTTCACTGCCAATAGTTCTTTTAAAGGAGAGAATGTGGAAATTACATATTTTTTAAAGGCATTTGTACAACCATAAGAAAGAATAATATATATTTTTTCTAGACATTAATAAGGTAATTTTGCATGTGTCTCCTCTTGTGTTTCAAAATAAATCTAAAACAATGTCTCAAACTATTCTTAGATTTGCCAAGATAATAAGGTTTGTGATAAAAATGTCAATATGAACTCGTTCTCATCAAATTCTTCCAAAACCAAATGATGTGAGCTGTACACACACTCAAAAAACTATTTGTGCCTATTTTTAAGATGTATCCATTTCAATTGAATAACACATTTCCATCTAATTGAATTGCCTAATCTTTAACAAAATAAAATGAACAAATCAAGTTTTATTAATTACATTTTCTTCAATAATTTTCTAATTCAATTAGATTTAAATTTGTTATTCAATTGAAATGGATACATCTTAAAAATAGGCAAAACATTTTTTTGAGTGCATTAATTAAAACTTAATTATTAAACTTAAAATTAAAGTTGTTTATCCAATTGCAGAGAACACACACTTCAGGGCTGTTAGTTTATTGACTGGTCACAAAAAGGTAATCCATAAATTGTCAAAAATATTATGAGTACTGGGAACAGCCAAGATTCAGTCCAAGGCAATACAGGGCCAAAGATGGGCCCAGCACAGTTAAAAAATAAAAACAAAAACAGGGGGTAATTGGTGGGGGTGGGGTGGCCTTCCCAAAATAGTTGGCTACCAAAACAGTTTTTTAAGAAATTCCAAGGTCCTAATGTCTGGGATGAGGTGCAAATGCTGGGGGGGATTTAACCACTGGCCGATGCTGGAAAACATGAAAGGTGGGATTGATTCTCATGGAACAGGGCAGCTGAAGCATGTAGGCCACTGAGTTGACCCTTCAGAACCAATAGCTTAACGGCAAGTGAAACTCTTTGCCCGGATATGAAGGAAGGCCTGGCTTGCGTTGTTGATTGGCCTCGTCCTGGTACCTCTGGGAAGCTTGGGAGGGATGTAACCACTGGTCAATGCTGGGAAACATGAAAGGTGGGATTGATTCTCATGGAATTGAGCAGCTGAAGAATGTAGGCCTTTGCGTTGACCCTCCAAACCACCTTGAAAGGGCCAGCAAATCGAGGTACAAGCTTGCAGCTCTCCACTCGCAGGGGAAGGTTCTTATTGGCAAGCCAAACTTTTTGCCAATGTCTGAAGGAATGCGTTGGTCTGGGTTGATGATTGGCCTGGGTCTGGTACCTCTGGGAAGCTTATTGTAGAGCTCCTCGGGCTCTCCTCCAAGTACGTCTGCAGCATCTCACAAATTCTTGAGCAGAGGGAACATTGGCTTCCTTCTCCTGTTCATGAAACAAGGGTGGTTGTTAACCAAACTGGCACTCGAATGGTGACATACCAGAAGAGGAACTCCTCAGAATGATATGCATATATTCAACCCAGGGTAGTTTAGTACTCCAGGAAGCTGGATTGGATGTGACTAGACATCTATGGGTGGTCTCCAGGTCATGATTTACCTTCCATGTCTACTCATTAGACACAGGGTGGAAACAAGAAGATAGACATGCTGTTGCGCTAATTTAACAACAGTAGGCCCGCCAGAAACAGGAGGTGAATTGGGAACCCTGAGATGATGTCCTGGGGAAGACCAAAAACTTGAAACGCATAGTCACACATAAGCTTAGCATTCTCATCAGCAGATGGTAGGTTAAGCAGGGTTAAAGAAACAACAAGCCTTAGAGAACCTGTCTACTATACTGCCCTACGAAACAAAAAGGCAGTAACTGCATTTTTGGTCAAAAATGAGTTATTATCATTTTCATGACATTCAAGGCATCCTTTGTTATGTGACAAAACATCTTATCTCAAATGTGTGTCGTTTTGGAGAAAAATGGTAGTCGTTTGTACAGTAACTGCAAAAAGCCCTAGTGAAACAAAGCAAGAGTACAGTAACATCCATTACTGTATTCTTGTTATGTTTTACCTAACAAAAAATAACCATGTTGCTGCGCAGTGAAGTTACTGTTTCCATGGTGAACACACACAGCTGACATCGCGGCATCCTCACGGGACGGTTTTAACATTTGCGATTTCACACTTCTAACTTCACACAAATTTTGTTTGAGATGGCACAAAGCCGGGGAAAGAAGATGGTCGAAATGGCATTGAAAATAAAATACCCGGAGAATGGTAAGTAACAGTGACAGATTAAACATTTAGAGGCTAGGCTATCACAATATAAACACCTGTCAGCCACCAGGGCAGGACTTCCTCTCAGAGGTCCATTCAGATAGCATTATGCTAATTGACAGGCGATGTTTTAAATAGCTTTGCTTACCTGCCCCTGATCCTCCCTGCTCGTAGCTGTAACTTTATCCTCTGTAACTTCACATCATCGCCGATGCCATGTCATCATTTTGTTGTTCATGTCACAAAGTTATAATCCAACCAGCGGTGGAAAAATATTCAATAACTAGAAAAGCATGTGGTCCTATTCAAAATAAATTTTCCCAATTTGGGCCTTGACACAGCTTAGCAATGTGAGACTTTAAGCAGCCGTTTCAGCATCAGAACAGCTTCTGGGTGGAAAATATTGACCTAAAATGGTCAAATTAGTTTGGGTTTGGTATATCCATGTTCAGGAAAACAAATGGTTCCAATTATTTCAAATACAGTGTATAACACACCCAGAGCCCAAGTTGTGGCAAAATAGTTTTTGGAGAATCTGTAGTTACCGCCTTTTTCCTTGGTATGGTGCCACGTTTTTGGTAAGTAATACAAAGCAAGAATACAGTAACTGCAAAATAGGGGTAAAATATCAAATTAAATATGAGGATTGATATGTACAAAGAATAAGCTAATATAAAGTAACAAAACAGCCACATGTCCAATAATCTACCTACAACTACTTAGGCTGGATGACAGGATAACTTTAAAGTCATTTTTCTCAGTTCTGCACTCTGCGTAGTTACTGCCTTTTTGCTTTGTAGGGCAGTATAACAAAGATGACAGTGTTACCTTGAAAGGGAGGCAAGCCGGTAATGTAGTCCAAGAATATGTGTGACCATGGCCTCCGGGGAATGGTTAGAGGCAGGTGGAAACCATGGCTTCTGGTGGGGATTCTTACTACGGGCACAGGTGGGCAGGCTTCTTCAAAGTTCTTTACATCCTTCTCCACAGTTGGCCACCATAACATTAATTTAATAAATTCCAAGGTTATAAATTTCCCTGGGTGGGCTGCCAGCTCGGAAATGTGTCCCCACTGGAGGACATGGGAGCATACTTTTTCAGGGCCAAAAAGACGGTCAGCCAACCCAGTTCCTGGATCTGGGTTATCTTGTTGCGCATGTAGCACAGTGGATATAATTCCCCAATGGACAGGAGCCACTAGCCGAGTGCTCGGGATTATAGGCTTGGGACTGCTGTCCTGGGTGTCAGACTGGAACTGACTTGACACAGCATCTGGTTTCTGGTTCTTGGTTTCAGGGCTATAGGAGAGTATGAAATTGAAGCAATTAAAACAGAGCCCAATGAGACTGTTGAGAATTTAAATGTTTAACCTGTTGGATATATGCCAAGTTTTTATGGTCTTTCCAAACCACGAATGGATGTTGTGCCCACTACAGCCAGTGCCTCCATTCCATAAGAGCAAATTTCACTACAAGCAAATGTGCATATGTGGAGCTTATTATCAGCAGATCTCTGAGACAGCACAGCCCCGACTCCCACATTAGAAGCTTCCACCTCAAAAATGAATGGGCAGATAGGGTCAGGCAAACTCAGAATTGGAGCAGTTGTGAAGCAATGCTTGAGAAACCCAAAAGATTTCTCTGCCTCAGATGTCCAGACAAAGGGGTTATTGGCTTTCTTGGTAAGAGCCCAATTCCAAAATGGAGCAAGAGACACAGTTCAGATAACCAGGAGAACCAACGACCACAGGGAACTCGGGTGAGTGAATCAGATGAAAAGATAACGCCTCCTGATGGTTATTAACATGCATCTGAACTGAAGTTATCATCTGGCAAACATAAACATCAACCAGAGGCCTACAGTCAAAGGCTGTAACTGAGACTGGCATGTGTAGTATAGACAAGGGAGCAGAAAGACTATGGGCTAAAGAACTCTCCATAAAGTTACCTGCTAACCCATAGTCAACAAAAGCCTGTAGAGGATGATCCTGTTCTCCCCAGGAAATTATGATGGAAAGGATGACTCTGGCAGCTAGAGAAAAAATCACCTATTTCACATCTCTCCTCCAGCTGGGTGGGGCTTGGCTTTTCCAAGCTCCAGCTCAGGGGAAGAAGCTCTGAAATTTACAGGTTTCCCACAGTCTAGATAGCATTGCTCCCTCATTTGACATTTACACTCTGACTGTGAAATCCAAGTACCCCCCCAACTGCACGAACTCAGGATCATCAGTGGGGAAACTGGTGGAATACGGAGGAGCTGATTGGCTACCTCGTGGCTGGCTGATTGATCAAAGACAAGTTTGAACTCATCAGCAAAAACTCGGAAGGAGGAACAAATGGGGCTTTTCTGTTAAAAAGAAGTGGCAGTGGCCCAATCCAAGGCCTTACTAGTAAGAAAGGTGATGACATAAGCCACCTGAGAATGATCAGTGGGGAAGGCAGAAGGCTGTATATTGAAGATAAGTGCACAATACCTCTCCCAGCATCCTTTCATGTCTCTCAACCATCACCTCCTGTCTGACTGTGGTGTGTGAAAAAACAAAACAGGCGGTGTGTGAAAAAAGCTCGGAGGATCATCAGAGACTCCAGCCACCCGAGTCATGGGCTGCTCTCACTGCTACCATCAGGCAGGCGGTATCGCAGCATCAGGACCCGCACCAGCCGACTACATGATAGCTTCTTCCCCCAAGCAATCAGACTTTTGAACACTTGATCTCTCAAGATCAACAATCAGCACTGCACTTTATTAATCATCATCTTGTATCACACACTGGACTGTCAAATATATTCTCCCCAATTCAACTACTGTATATATATTTTTATATACCCATACCCTTATCTTTTATTTTTATTGTATGTGTATTCTATATTGTGTGTATTGTTTACTGTACATTGTATATTGTGTTGTGTAAGTATGTGTACATTTGTTATGTAAATTGTGTTGTGTAAATATGTTGTTTATTGTAATTGGTACTGCTATGTTATTCAGAACTGCACAAAAGACTTTCACCTACTGTTGCACTTATGTACAAAGTAGTGTGACAATAAAATGATTTGATTTGATTTGATTTGACTGTTACCTGTTCCTGAAAATCCATAGTAACTTTATGAGTTGTGAGGGCTGTTACAAGACACTTGTGGTCTGAAGGCACTGATGCAGGAGGGTTCTCTGCTGGGTTCAACTCCATGATTAGAACCCAGGCCTCTGGTGTGAGAGAAACACACACTACCACTAGCTTTGTGGTCACAAGAAAATTATGAGTACTGGGTAACTGCCAAGATTCAGTCCAAGACAAAAATTAATAATACAGGCCAATAATTCCAACAACAGTCTAAAGGAAAAAATCCAATCAGGGCCCAGCACTGTTAAAAAATGAAAACAAAACAGCGTTTCAAGAGGAAAAGTTGGCAATGATTACTTTCCATGTAACACAAGGGAGACTAGAGAAATCAGCAAAGAGACACACAAAGGGCAGTGTATAAATACAACAAACGAAATAAAGAACAGGTGGAAATAATTTACATAGATAGAGAAAAAAAAATACAACAAGCAGTTCATTGGGGGGCTCTGGTAGCCGGGAGGTGAATAACACCTCAGGATTCTGACATAATGTATGACTAAACTGAATGACAAAGGAGGTTTCCAAGCCAGTGGGAAACAGCTGTCAAAATGAGAATGCAACCATGATAGAAATGAGCACTAGAGTGAGAGCTGGCAGATCAATATCAGCAGGGGAAGTGTGGGTCTTTCCGTGCTTGTCCAGGGAAGCCCAGATCATGGCCTAAAATCTGCCTGCAGTGCAGCCCAATGTAACAATGACAGCACTTCCACTCGCTAATGCTGAGTGAGTGCGGTCACCCGTTTGCTTTCGCCCAACAGCTCTGTAATTCTTGCCGAAAGTGGCTGCTGGCAGAGTAGCGCAACGCAGAGGAAGTCATCTATCTGGTGGTGTTGGATCAGGTTTTGTCTGTCAACTGGAACAGCTGAATGAGTCCAGTGCCACCGCCTGTCGTCGCTGGACGAAGCCTTGGTGGATACCGGTTGTAATAAAACAACTATCCACAAATGTTTGGTTCAAGATGAGGCTTTGGGCTTGGGGCGGAGGGTGAAGGTAAGGTGTGTGCACGGAGATATTCCGAGTTACCCTGTAGTGACAGTCACTATTCAATTTTGGGGTCAAAAACATAGTTTCCTGCCTAACTCATGCACTTATTCTGGTAATGAATTGGCCAGCAATTCCAACTTTATTAAGGGGAATGTGTGTGGATGATCCAGCGACAAAGTGTATCGTGAGTGGGGTGTGATGCACTGGCTGGGGAGGAGGAGCCAGGGCCATCGACATTAGCTCCAGGTCAAGATGATGTATGGGTCTCGGGTTTTCTTCTGTGCCATTGCCATTGCACGCCTTTCCATTAATCAAGGTCCCCTTCGAAAGAATTGGTATGGACTTCGTCGCGGCATTAAAAAGGACTGCATGGGAGCATCATTTTGTCATAGTTCTGGTGGATTACGCAACTTGAACTGTATAAATGATTGGGAATTAAATCAATTCGCTCCAGTGTTCATCACCCACAAACAGATGGGTTGGTGGAGCGATTTAACCCGCCGGCGCGTCCTGCTGGATATTTTCGTCATTACAGCGGAAACAACTTAAAATACTCCATCATTTTGGGGCATACAGATAAGTGTAAGACATCATTAGAGACTATAAAGGGTCTACTTTTATTTGTGTACACTTACAATAACAACAAAACCTTGTGCTTTTGTAAAATAAAGAAAATAAAAAGGGTGAGATTTCAGCAGTCTCCGTGTTCATGAGCATATTTCTGAAACACGTCACAAAAATTTACTAAAACTCTGCGAATACTTATCACACAAACATGAAACATATGTCTAAAGAAAGCTTAAAATGTCTACTTTTAAATAAAACAATTCAAATTTAAAACAAATATTCTCCTGCAATTTAATCTGTATGAAACAAAATGATGTACAGTTTTTACCGGTTCATCTAATTATAGCTAATGTGATCCCACCCACCAGCAGAGCGCGCCATTCATACGCTAATGTGCTGAGACGATCAAGGCAAATGGTAAATGCCCACGACAGTGAGGTTTGATGTAAACAATTAATTCACTTTACTGCTTGTTTGTAACGATACACAGGCGAGGAAAATCCTGGATAGTAAGGAAGAGTTAACATTTTCCTCAGAAGAACAGCGGGACTCCGATGAACGTTTGTATTTTGAAGAGAGACATGATCCAGCCGAGGATACAATTTTGGAAGAGTAAGTCATTTCGTTTTCTTTAGTTGACATGCTATTTTATATAAACATGTAAATATTTTACTAGTGGGACTGTTTCCAGACTTGCCAGCCAGGATTCAGAGTATTGAAATTTGAAATATGACTCCTAATAAGCAAGTTTTAGTTACATGTAAATGTTGTTTCGGCTAAAGCAGGTATTTAAATTGTATGCTGTATGATATAAATATGATATGAAATTATATGAATGTTTAAAAATATATTTTATCTAGTGTGTATGCTGCCTCATTATCATCAATGCATATGTAAATGAGTAAAATGCACTTTAAATATGACCATATATTAAATCACCATCTTATAATGATTTATGAAGGATCATGTGACACTGAAGACTGCAGCAATGATGCTGAAAATTCAGCTTTGATCACAAATTGCATTTTACAATATATTCAAATAGAAAACTGTTCTTTTAAATTGTAAAATGAGTTCACACAATGTTTTTACCGTATTTTAAATCAAATAAATGCAGTCTTGGTGAGCAGAAGAGACTTCTTTTAAACGGTAGTGTAGGTCTAAAATTAAGTAAAGTCTTTATGTAAAGAAAATGTATAGTAAGATTAATTATTTTAACTTAAAACTTGATTTTGATCATAAGTCTCCTCACATTCATTCTCTTTCTGTCACATTCCTCATTGATTGGCCCAGGGGAGGGGTCTTTTGTCTCCTCAGGTGTGAATTACCTCAATATTCATGATAGTTCACGCCTCCTCACATATGACATTTCTAACATTAAAAGTGTCTTACAAAACTTAAAGTACTATATTGTTTTGTATGAATAAGTGATCAGGATGGTTTTCACATCATTTTGTAGCAAAAACTCTAGGCTACAAGATCCAGTTCTCAAAAGTCTTGTGGACAAATGTGTTATGTATGTGTATGTGTTATATGGCCTTATTTCAATTACTTAAATATTTTGTTTATATTTATTTCAAAAACCATGCATAAACGTTATTTTCTCAAAAATACAAACATGTACACACGTGTTGCTCACATATTATTGTAGCCCAGTTTGTGCTGAATACAACGTTATCAGACTTTAGCCATTAATATGTTTTTAAGCAACTGAAAAAGCACAAATGTCAAGGCATGTCAAAACTTCTCCAGGGCCTAAAACACCCTCAGACCCCAGAGGGTTAATAAAGAATGAAGACGCTAGGAATTGGGATAAGTGGCTCAAACCCCTATTATTCGCAGTATAAGAGGTCCCACTAGCATCCACAGGGTTTTCCCCATTCGAGCTGATGTATGGGCTTCGGCCATGCAGCGTGTTCGACATCATGCAGGAAGCTTGGGAGGAGGGACCTTTTAAACAGTATAAAAATAAATTCAGTACGTTCTTGATCTTAGAGCAAAAGTCCACACTTTGTGTGGACTACCACAGGATAATTTGCTCCAAGCTCAAAAACGCCAAAGCCGACTGTATGATAGGGACACAGCTATCAGCTATGGGAATTTGCACCGCGAGACAAAGTACTTGTATTAGCGAGCTCCAAATTTCTCGCCAAGTGGCAAGGGCCCTTTGAGGTCACACAACAAGCGGGAGGTCTCGATTATGAGGTAAAACGAACAGATAGAGGTGACAGATGTCAATATACCATCTTAACCTCCTGAAATTATGGAAGGAGGCAGTCCCTGTGATGTTGGCAATGGTGGTTCCGGAGAGGGCTGAGCTCGGTCCAGGGGTGAAATTAAAAGCCAATCATCTCACCAATCTATAAATTTGATGCATACACAATGCCCCGTATTGATGAACTGCTCGATCGTTTAGGCACAGCTCATTTTTATTCGACACTGGATTAGACAAAGGGCTATTGGAAGATCCCCTTAACTCAAATGTCCCATTAGAAAACTGCCTTCTCCACAACGTAGAGCTTCCACCAATTCATGACGCATCTATTTGGTTTGTTTTGGGAATCCTTGGACTGTATATTGTTTATGCCACTGCCTACTTGAATGATATTTTTTACACTAATGATTGGCAGCAGCACCTGCAACATTTGAGGGCTGTCTTGAGGTCGTTGAGGTGAGCGAGGCTCATGGCAAACCCAAAGAAGTGCGCAATTGGGCAGATGGAGGTATGGTATCTGGGCTTCCACTTGGGCCATGGGTAGCTGCGGCCCCAAATATATAAAACTGCAGAGATTGCAGCCTGCCAGATACCTCAGTCCAAAAAGGAGGTAATACAGTTCCTGGTGCTGGCTGGCTACTATTGTAGGTTTGTACCTAATCATTTTGCTGTCACCAGCTAGCTGACTGATCCTACTAAAAATGCAGCACCAGATCCGGTCTAGTGGACAAAGCAGTGTCAACAGGCGTTTATGCAGGTGAAAGCTGTAATTTGTACTTATGTTTCCATCTTGGTTCAGTTGCTGACTTAGATGGTAGCTTTTTTAGACAGCTAAGCAGCACACTAGGTTTTGGATCAGAGCCATACAGTAAGCCTACTCTGCTGTATAGGATTCTGGCATAGGCAATATAAGCAGCAGTATCAGGCGGCAATGCTCTCTGGGGTGGCATGATAGGGTACCTGCCTGGCCACCCCTGCACAGAGCTTGTAAGATTGTGATGGGTGAAAGGTGCCTCCAACTGTGCCATCCTGACCCCGCACAGAGCTCACAAGAACGTGATGTGAAAAAGGTGCCCTAAATCTTGCCACTCCGCCCTGCACAGAGCTCACAAGATTGCAATGGGTGAAAGGTGCCTCAAATCGCGCCACCCTGCCCCCTCACAGAGCTTGAAAGTTTGCGATGGGTGTAAGGTGTCCCAACAGTTTACTCAGCCTTAAAGGAGACCTATTATGCCCCTTTTTACAAGATGTAAAATAAGTCTCAGGTGTCCCCAGTGTCTGTGAAGTTTCAGCTCAAAATACCCCATGGATCATTTATTATACCGTGTTGTAAATGCCTCTTTTTGGGTGGAATCAAAATCATGCTGTTTTCGTGTGTGTCTCTTTAAATGCAAATGAACTGCTGCTCCCCGCTCGGACATACCTCTGATCTCTGTCAATACAATCAGAGACAATGGTAACTTTAGCTTCATTAGCCATGGAATCAGATAACAAGCACATTCAAAGGCAATTTGCAAACATTCACAAAATATAAAGTGCGATACTTACATCTTCACGATATAAAGCTTGAACACGAACAGATGGTAATGATCCATTCTTGAGAATAATTTTTTTTGAAAATCCTGCTTTATATTGACGCTCATTCACAAAGCAGTCCGGTGTAAAATGATTTGCACAAGCATACACACATTTTTGTATGTTTTGGGGCACATTTCCTTCAAAAACAAAACTTGTCCACTGCGTCTTCAGTGGCTCTGATGCCGGAAGTTCATGAGAGTCTGATGTTCACTTTTTCAGCCAACAACAGAACACTTATGAGGCTTACGAAGCTGAGACATTATTCTTCTCACTGTATCTGCTCCAGTGCGGGAAAAAAATGGTGGACTGTGTGTTGATCACTCAAGGGAGGATCTATGATAATAGGGTGGAGTGGGCGACTGGGCGAGGCCTGCTCAAACATGACGTCGCGTTAGAGCAGAAATGAAAACCATTCATTTTGACACACTGATTTTGATTAATTAAAATATAAGAAAGAGGAGTGGGTGGACTTTTAACATTGTAGGGTGGTTGTGTACACATACTGCCGACTCACATTTATGTACAAACACCATGTAAAAGTGAATTTTGCATAATAGGTCTCCTTTAAATGCTCTAAATGGATAGGATTATGGATGTTCATAATGTATTCTTACATTATGAACAAACATTAGATAACCATGATCAACATTAGGCCTATATTAACTAGTGCTTTATTTAGCTAATTTCTAACTTTGTCTTCCCCCTTTGTTTCTCTGTCAAATTATCTCCTCTCCTCTCCTCTCCTCTCCTCTCCTCTCCTCTCTTCTCTCACTTGCATGCTGCATGACAGTAATAATGGAGTGGGTGTGAAGATCTTCCTGCAGGAACATTCTCCTTCATTAATCCCAATATGTAGTGTGCTGGAGATCTGACAGGATTAATTTTGGCTTCGGACACACTCCTGCTCCACTCTACACTGCACAACACAAGTGCACACACATCCACAAATTTTTTCCAGCAGTAACAATAGTTTAATTATGATAGTAAATCCAGAGGAACCACATTGTTATTACAGTGGTTTCACTACAAGTACAATGGTTTCCCACAAAAGCTCAATAGGTTTAAGATCCATAACACTCTTTTCTAATTATCTGCTGTCCAATGTCTGTGTTTCTTTGCACACTCTAACCTTTTCTTTTTTTTTCTTTTTAAAAACTGTCTTTTCGTTTGCATATCTTCCCATAAGGCCTGTACTCCTGAGTCTTCTCTTTGACTTTGAAGACTGTAGTGTACAGTTTTAAATTAAATCTTGGCAATTTCAAGCATTGTAGAGCCTTCATTTCTCAAAACAATAATTGACTGATGAGTTTCTAGTAAGCTTGTGATAACGACAGGCATGGACACTAAATGTGAGGCCCAGCAAGTAAGGAAACCTCTCTATTCTTAAAATGTGGGTACCGCAGCCCTTGGGGCATGCAGCGATTTGATAAGAATCCTCCGCTCAGCCCTCCACCGAGGGAAGGAGTGGTGCATCTGCTTTCTGCGGGTGGCTCCACACTGAGGCTGGCCTACTGGAGCAGACTGTGGAGGAGCCAGTGTTGCTGCCACAGGCAGATGCCCTTGGCCACGAGCAGACAGTGTGCAGGACCTTGAGTCGCACTGGGCAGGATGTGTTGTATAGTGCTTTGTGATTTAAAAATGTGATTTTTATTTCATTGTTTATTTTGAATAAATTTGCAAAGATTTCAAACAAACTTCTTTCACGTTGTCATTATGGTGTATTGTTTGTAGAATTTTGATTAAAATAATGAATTTAATCAATTTTGGAATAAGGCTGTAACATAACAAAATGTGGAAAAGTGAAGCGCTGTGAATACTTTCCGGATGCACTGTATATACTGCCCCATTGATGGTTGTTTTTTTATTAATTTTTTTTTCCAACAGCCATCAGAATAAAAAGATATGTTTTGTATCATGTGTTGATTCTTTAAAACCACCAGCTACACATATCAACATTAATTATATCGGTTAATCCATTTATTAACTAGAAAACACTTAAAAAAATTATAATAATAAAAAATACATCTTAAAGTAACCATGAACATTTTTTGTAAAATCAAATAAAAACTACACTAAACGAAAAATGAGAAATTGAAAACAAATTTATAATAAACTATAATGAAACTGTTTTAATCTGATAACTTTCCTCGATAAGGCTATACATATAAACTATTCAGACCACCTTTTAACCCAAGGATGATGGAATATATCATGTGAAAAATCAGTACGACAGCAATAAAAAGCAAACATAATTATCATAGCTAACAGGCTGTGTGAACATGCCATCATGCTGAAGATACTCTAGACAATTGTCCCCATATGCCACTCTACTTACAGTCAGCATCAGTTCAGGGGCCACAGGAGAAGATCCCAGTCATAACCACATCCATATGCACACATCTCAGCATATGGATTACAGTTTGCATATTTCACATATGCTAATGTAAGGGTCAGAGGATTATCTTGTAACACACACAGCACATAGAAGGTGACCCACTTGACATAACATACTGCACTTACGGCAGAGAATGATGTGATATCTAATCAGATGGAAAGCTGAAGAGAAACAGTATAATTTGGAGGTTGTGAGTTAATGTGTATTTCCATCATATATGCTCAATATTCAATCAGAAAAAAACAGTAGAGAGAAACATTGAGCTTAAAAAGACTTAAAACTGAGCAAACTTAAAAAGCGAAAACAACTGCTTATTTACCCTAACTTTTATCACTGCTTCTGTACTTCCAAAAAAACACACTGATACGTTTTTTTTTTCACACATAATACCATGGACAACCAAGATTATAATTTTTTTTGTATAGAGCTTTTCACATCATGCATCGTTTGCATCATGCATGGATGTAGCGCCGAGAACTCCACTACGGCATATCCCTACTCCTTCCCAGGTTTTCGGGACCAGTGTAAAGCAGTTCAATGGAAAGGAGGAGGCAAGAACCAGCTTGACAATTTAAACAATATTTTTAATAAGAACTAAAATAAGGGGCCGGGTGTGTAAAATCATGACCTGGCACCGCCCTCCGCACTGTCACATTACATTTATTTGAGGAATATGAAACTGTAATGTAATGTCTCTCTTTGGCATAAGGCCCGTCTGGTGTTTGAAGAAGTTGTACTCAGAACCATCAGATTCTGCCGGAGATAAGAGGCAGGGACGAGGGGCCAACCTCTGTGCAGTACGGGACTCAACCTATGGCAGTGGGGTGGTGGAGGTTGCCATGTTAGCACACTGAAACAGCAATATGATAGATTGTGAGCTGACTTATAAAGCAATGGCTTACATGTGACTGGCTAGAAGTTACCTAGCTAATGGTGCAATGATGTACAGCTGCTAGTCTTCCCACTAAAACTACACTGCACTAACATTTCTATCGGGAAGACTCACAGACTTGAGTAAAGTTTTAGATTACATTTATTTGATGAATATGAAACAGGAATGTAATGTCTCTCTTTGGCGTAAGACCTGTCTGGTGGTCCGAAGAAGTTGTACTTGGAACCATCAGATCCTTCCAGAGATAGGAGGCATGTGTGAGGAGCCTACCCCAAAAGAGAGAGATGAAATACTACCCCCAAAAGAGAAGATCCATGTTACGAACCAGATCTTGTGTTTGGCGTTCAATCTAGAGAAGAGAAAATGAGAAGTGAAAATCTAGAATTGACACTTGGCATGAAATCCCTGACATAGTTGTGCAATACCTTTGCAGTAGGATAAGACTTGCTTGTGTTTACTGATGGCTTTTATGATAGAGGGGCATATTATTTTCCCTTGAATTAGATTTTGTCTTTGTCATCGAGTACAATTTTGAGCCCTCCGTCGAGGAGCCCCTGATTGTGCAGAATCTTTGCCAAAAATGAACAACATGGTATGAGGCAATCTGTTAGGCCAGCATTGTTGTGCAATATATATGTTGAAAGATAAACTACATTTGATTATGAACCCTCCAATGCAATAACCATCCATCCATCTATCCATCGTCAACCGCTTATCCTGTGTACAGGTTCACGGGGGGCTGGAGCCTATCCCAGCTAACATTGGGCGAAAGGCAGGGGACACCCTGGACAGGTCGCCAGTCCATCGCAGGGCCACACATAGACAGACATACACTCACCTCCACATCTAGGGCAATTTTTTTGGAGACACCAATTAACCTAGCCTGCATGTCTTTTGGATGGTGGGAGGAAGCCGGAGTACCCGGAGAGAACCCACGCAGACACGGGGAGAACATGCAAACTCCACACAGAAAGGCCGGGGCAACCAGGGTTTGAACCCACGACCTTCTTGCTGTGAGGCGACAGTGCTAACCGCTGCACCACCGTGCCGCCCTTTTCAATGCAATAACCTTACCTCAAATTAGTTTTTAGTGTTTATCTTTGCCAAAAGGTGAACTGTATGTGTAAACCCATATGATAATGGTGATGTTGCTGTGCAATACCCTTTGTTGAAAGATATCTCATGTTGGTTATGAGCCTTCCGTCAAGGGCAAGCTTGGCTTGTGCAGTACCTATGCAAAGGAAAACAATGCTGGTATTGTGGAAGCCTTGGTGAGGAGGGTGGATGTGGTTATGTGGTGTCCTTGAAAACTTGTGGCTGAGGAGGCTTGAGCATGTGTAATGATTGAGGTTTGGGTCGAGTAAATTTCTGGAGGATGAGGAAGACTAGTGCCTTGAGACAAGGGGAGGAGCTTGCAATATTTGAGGAATCAGATGCAAATTGTGAACTAGTTTTAAGAATATGTAGGAGGGTTATTGGGCAGGAGGAGCTGGAGTTTATAGATAACATTATGGGTGAGTCCTTTCTGCATGAGTTTTATAAAATCTAAGGGGAGGAGTGAGGGAGGGGCTTAGATCGGATGAAGGTTTGAAAGGTGTGGGTAAAGGATGAGAAGTATGGTAACGGATGGACATGTCAACGGAACTCCTTAATGAGATAGAGAGTAGCGATTGAATTGAAAACCTGGGAATGTGTTTGGCTGAGAGAATGGGGTTCAGTTGGTGCTCTGCCATGTCAAATGTCTCAGTAGGGGCTAAGGAGCCTAGAGGAGGACCTGCCTTTGATATGATGGCAGTAGTAGAGTCTCAAAAATGACAATGCCTTTGCGTGCCTGTGGGGGAACCTGTAATACGCTGGAGACGATGATGGGGTGAATTTCAAAGAAGATCTATATAGAATGATCAGGCATGAGCCTTCAGACGGGGATTTAAATGTGCAGACTACTACTACAGTCATTGTGAGCCAGACTTTGAATTACAAGTTGCTGCATGATGCTGCAATGAGCAGCGGGGTGAATGGGTAGGACTTTGGAAGCATCTTGATGTTTGTTTTGGAGAGGAGGGTGCCGTGCCCAGTCTTGAAAGGAGTTAAAGTATGTAGATGCGAAAGATGTGATGATTGAAGCTTAAGCCTTTCCGGCCGAAGCGTTCAAATTTGGGAACAATTATTTCCATGGTTCCTATCTCAATATCTTCACCATCCAGTCACTGATTTTATTTATGAAAACTGCCAGATACTCATGACAACATAAGCTAAAGGCACATATGATTTGTTAAGGGGTTACTGGGCGTGAATAATAAATGTATCATCATCTGCATCATCCTCTATTTGCCTGAGCAGAGCCAGAGAGGACGTCACAGGAGATTACCACCAGTGTGGGATTTACTTCATCAATTTGATACTTAGTGATATTTCAAGGTAAGACAAGTAATTTAACATGTGTTGTCAATATTGTCAATTGAAAGTCAAAACTTTTAGTTACGAAGTATTTATTTGTAGGAGTAATGTTTCGACGTTCATCTTACAGGCAGTTAGCCTCTATTTTTAAGCACATTTCTGTGAAACTTGCTAAATAAAAATTAGCTAGCAATACTATGTACATTTTTAGCTAAATATCAATAACTTTTTTAACAATTTTGTCGCTTATGGAAGACAGTCAAACCTTTTTAGCTACGAAGCAATTATTTGTAGTAGCACTGTTAGCTAGTTTTTTTTCTGGAAAACAATGTGTCTGTCATCGGCAAGCCTCTTTTTATATAAACGTTTTTGGCAGTTTCTGTGAAACTTGCTAAATAAATATATGCTAGCAATACTATGTACATTTTTAACTAAATATCAATAACTTTTTTGTCAATCCACCTGAAGTAATGTGAGGCAGAGAGCAGATGCTGTTCAGACCATTACATTTTTTTTTTAACTGGCCTACTAGTTAAATAAGTTATCTGGCTTACATGAAGGGCAAGCCTACTATTTAAGGATGATTAGCCTTAAATAATCATACATATATTTATATCATTTTAAAGCCCTAGTTCTCTTCAAAATGGTACCATATTCTGTCACAGAATAGAATTTTCGGAATTTTGGGCTCAGGCTGGAAAGGGTTAAGCCCCTGTATTTTTTTTTAAAGCCCGTAAAACCAGCAACACGATGCATGGTCCATGGCATGTAACTTCAGTGGACTGAATTTGGTGTCTGCTTCAAGAACACCAATTCGGCACTCTAATGTCCAGAGGAACGAATCCTACTGCCTGTTGCTAAACGAGAGCTACCCTAAATGCAAATATTTTATTTACAGATGTGTTATGATGAACAGACAGCATAGGCAACAGAAAGCCTAGACCCATGAACTATCATCTGAATGCATTTGATGGATATGGTTGAGAACTTATTTCTAATGGAAATCAGTTGCTGTCTGGAGCGATGATTTAACAGAAGTGGAGAGGAGCACACTCCTCGGTTCATGCATTCCGATTGAGATGATTGCCATGGCTCGATTGAGGGAGATCTCCTACGTGAATGAGATATGGATGATGATCCAGGTTTGTTGATCATTTACTCCTCATGGGTTTGATGCAGGCAGAAGTTGAAATGAATTGACAGTGTCATTGTGGAGGGAATGTGGCTTCCAGAGATGTTCTGTGCACTGGTTTGCCTGTGGCCTGGAGAGATCGGAACATGTCTATTATCATTCCAAGTGGGCACGATTCCACATTTTCAGACGCATGTTGTGGCGAGGAGCTGCTGATCCTGGATAAAGGTAAGGAGAGTGTCCATAGCTGGATGTTAGAGTGAATTGGACTCAACGTCAGACAATAAGCTATGGAATGATGTTGCCATGTTAGCACACTGAAACAACAATGTGATAGGTTGTGAGCAGACTCATAAAGTGATGGCTTACATGTGATTGGCTAGGAGTTACCTAGCTAATGGTGCAATGATGTACAGCTGCTAGTATTCCTGCTAGAACTACGATGCACTTACATATCTGATAGAATATTTGCAAATTCACAAAGGAAATCAGAATATGCAGGGCTCAATGCTAAGATATTTTTCTACTGGCCCGGTTGGGCCAGGCTTCAGATTTTTACTGGCCCTGCCAACATTTTCACTGGCCCAACACAAAAAAAGACAAATAGCTGTTTTTACCATGAAGGCTTAAAAAATATGTCCGAAGATATATACTTTTTTACATATCTTATGTTGTTTAAACAATGTGAGAAAAATATGTCCCCCAAAATGTAATCACATTTTTAATTTGAAACATATGATTTATGCCTTATGTAATCCCATATATGCGCTTTACAGATATAAATTCATAAATACATCATATTAACCTCAGCCATCCTGCCATTAACACATGTGTTTTTAAGACAAGAGTTCTGTGGAGGAGATGATGGGTTTTTGGTCATAATGTCATGCAACTTTTGCCCATGTGTAGTGTATTCACAAGAAGGATCAAATATTATTCACTGAGTTAAAGATTTAATTATTGGCTGAGAGTACAGACTTGCTACTAAATCAGTTGTGATGTGTAATATACAGTAGGTAGATATTAGGCCTAATCTGTCAAAACTTTTAGTTACGAAGTATTTATTTGTAGGAGTAATGTTTCGGCGTTCATCGTACAGGCAGTTAGCCTCTATTTTTAAGCACATTTCTGTGAAACTTGCTAAATAAAAATTAGCTAGCAATACTATGTACATTTTTAGCTAAATATCAATAACTTTTTTAACAATTTTGTCGCTTATGGAAGACAGTCAAACCTTTTTAGCTACGAAGCAATTATTTGTAGTAGCACTGTTAGCTAGTTTTTTTTCTGGAAAACAATGTGTCTGTCATCGGCAAGCCTCTTTTTATATAAACGTTTTTTGGCAGTTTCTGTGAAACTTGCTAAATAAATATATGCTAGCAATACTATGTACATTTTTAACTAAATATCAATAACTTTTTTGTCAATCCACCTGAAGTAATGTGAGGCAGAGAGCAGATGCTGTTCAGACCATTACATTTTTTTTTTAACTGGCCTACTAGTTAAATAAGTTATCTGGCTTACATGAAGGGCAAGCCTACTATTTAAGGATGATTAGCCTTAAATAATCATACATATATTTATATCATTTTAAAGCCCTAGTTCTCTTCAAAATGGTACCATATTCTGTCACAGAATAGAATTTTCGGAATTTTGGGCTCAGGCTGGAAAGGGTTAAGCCCCTGTATTTTTTTTTAAAGCCCGTAAAACCAGCAACACGATGCATGGTCCATGGCATGTAACTTCAGTGGACTGAATTTGGTGTCTGCTTCAAGAACACCAATTCGGCACTCTAATGTCCAGAGGAACGAATCCTACTGCCTGTTGCTAAACGAGAGCTGCCCTGAATGCAAATATTTTATTTAAAATGAATGGAGTGAAAAAAATAAATAAAACTTTGATAACTTTAAAATCAATAATGCGTTTGGCAACATAGTTGAATATATAATGTAAAAGCATTAGGAGGGAGCTTATGACATATCAGCAGGAACAGAAAAGAAACAGTAGCAAAATGAAAATAATGCGCTTTGATCTGGCACAGGTTTTATCCAATGATTAGCAAAACATTACTTACCTGCTACTAAATGAAACAACCCCAACTGCTCCACATTAAAAGTGAACAGGGTCATACTGAATGCATTGATACTTAAACTAAAACATAATGTAGCTAGGCTGACATGACTTTTAAACTCATAATGAGCTTTGAAATTTGGAACATTGATGAAGCTCCAATGCTTGAATGTCCCCAATGATTGAAACATGGTCCGATCAGAGATGAAAAAGTGAATGATTTATGGAGAGACACATAAGATACACATTTCTGCACTTTTATGATACCTGAATGAGTAATAAAATGTAAATATGCCGAGAAATAGGAATCACCCTTTGTATGACCTGATCATATAAGGCACAAAATGCATTACGCTGGTACTGGAACTATCTAATGAATAAGGAAATGCATTGCGGAGCCTACCACTAGGTGTCAGAGGTGCGCCACAACAGAGGTGCTTCCGATGGAGAATGTGGAAGTAGACGTATAGAGTGAGAAACACTGCCATTTTCCAAAGTGGCATTAATGTGCCCTTGAAGGGTGCTTTGGGAAGGAACACCACTCTAAATGTCGTTCCGAACAAAAGAAAGAAAGTTAATTATTTAAAAATGGACCCTTCCACAAGACTTTTAGATAAGGCTACATTTAAACTGTGATGCCATGCTCTCTATTTCATAGTGAGTAGGGCATATGGATGATACTTTTTATTGGATTTCACCAGCTACGTGATTTCGAGAGAAGAGCGACCAACAAAACAGGGACATCTTACTGAATGGAGTGATGAGACCCCATACAATGAGCACTGTACATCATGACATGCCAGGATAATGATCTTAATTCCCTGATAGGGAACACTCGGGCATGGTGAATGATATGTGAGTGAACCTTAACAGAGTTACAATCATGATGCTCAAGCTGTGAATGCGTGATTGCCTGCTGTTGATATGAGAGCGAATGCTCTTTCATATTGCACTTTGATATTGATGCAGATGTGTTATGATGAACAGACAGCATAGGCAACAGAAAGCCTAGACCCATGAACTATCATCTGAATGCATTTGATGGATATGGTTGAGAACTTATTTCTAATGGAAATCAGTTGCTGTCTGGAGCGATGATTTAACAGAAGTGGAGAGGAGCACACTCCTCGGTTCATGCATTCCGATTGAGATGATTGCCATGGCTCGATTGAGGGAGATCTCCTACGTGAATGAGATATGGATGATGATCCAGGTTTGTTGATCATTTACTCCTCATGGGTTTGATGCAGGCAGAAGTTGAAATGAATTGACAGTGTCATTGTGGAGGGAATGTGGCTTCCAGAGATGTTCTGTGCACTGGTTTGCCTGTGGCCTGGAGAGATCGGAACATGTCTATTATCATTCCAAGTGGGCACGATTCCACATTTTCAGACGCATGTTGTGGCGAGTTGCTGCTGATCCTGGATAAAGGTAAGGAGAGTGTCCATAGCTGGATGTTAGAGTGAATTGGACTCAACGTCAGACAATAAGCTATGGAATGATGTTGCCATGTTAGCACACTGAAACAACAATGTGATAGGTTGTGAGCAGACTCATAAAGTGATGGCTTACATGTGATTGGCTAGGAGTTACCTAGCTAATGGTGCAATGATGTACAGCTGCTAGTATTCCTGCTAGAACTACGATGCACTTACATATCTGATAGAATATTTGCAAATTCACAAAGGAAATCAGAATATGCAGGGCTCAATGCTAAGATATTTTTCTACTGGCCCGGTTGGGCCAGGCTTCAGATTTTTACTGGCCCTGCCAACATTTTCTCTGGCCCAACACAAAAAAAGACAAATAGCTGTTTTTACCATGAAGGCTTAAAAAATATGTCCGAAGATATATATTTTTTACATATCTTATGTTGTTTAAACAATGTGAGAAAAATATGTCCCCAAAATGTAATCACATTTTTAATTTGAAACATATGATTTATGCCTTATGTAATCCCATATATGCGCTTTACAGATATAAATTCATAAATACATCATATTAACCTCAGCCATCCTGCCATTTACACATGTGTTTTTAAGACAAGAGTTCTGTGGAGGAGATGATGGGTTTTTGGTCATAATGTCATGCAACTTTTGCCCATGTGTAGTGTATTCACAAGAAGGATCAAATATTATTCACTGAGTTAAAGATTTAATTATTGGCTGAGAGTACAGACTTGCTACTAAATCAGTTGTGATGTGTAATATACAGTAGGTAGATATTAGGCCTAATCTGTGAATTAACATTGTGTATATAACATGAAATTAGACAACTTAAACAAGACCAACACTAACTGATATACAAAGAACAAAAACAAAAATACCTGTATGGTTCAGAAATTAGACATGTAACAGGTGTTCTATGAGGATGATATGAAGTAGATTGTTTCAAATATTCATCTTCACCCTGCAGCTGAACAGCTCTGATATAATAGTGATCTTGCTTCTTTTCATATCAAACGACATTATCATGTCGAATTAATGTTTACGTTTTGAAACATTACCTAATTAAACGCATACTTACATTTTGGATTTTGAGCAGCTCGTGATTTCCAGACATGTGTATATCTGGGGTTTAACAAAGTTTCTGACTTCACATCTCATTTGGCACTTCATCTCTAAAGGTGAATTAATGAGAAAAATGTGTTTGTTTTTTTACAGTGGGAATAAAACTAGCTCTCTGTCCCTTTACGAAAGCACATGCATGTTAAACAGACTACTGTTGGGCCTCATGTATTCAGATACAAGACAAAGGCAGGCCTAACACAGTCATAAAGCTTTACTGAGGCGTACAGACACTGTCATAAATCTAACTGATTAAAACCGCACCAAAATCAAACAAAGGGAGTACAAAACAGACTACATTTCCCATGAAGCTTTGCTCACTTTACAACTATGTGTGAAATGTCAAAGGATCGAACTCTCAACTGCTATTGGATGAGGCGCATGACAGAATGCCCCTCATATCATTGGGAGTAGAAATACTTCTGAGATCATTCTGGGCATTGCTTCTGGCGACTTTGTGTGATGTACGTAGACACAGCTCATCGTTGCTCTCAGGTGTAGCCACGTTGCACAAGGAAGTAATGTATGACTTTAAACTGTGGCCATACAATCTCCATCTTTCCTGGACAAGTTGAGATTACTCTTCCACCGAGCAATCTGCATCTTCATCTGTTTGCCTGCAGAAAAGAAAAAAGAAGATTTCTCTTCCATCTTCAATCGAGTCGATGTCGCTGATTTCTCTGCCAGCCCGCCAAGAATCAGCAGCCGTACCGCCCACCAACAGAGTGAGGAAACGGCCTCCCGTCATCACCCGAGCCTCAAGGAACCGAGTCGGAGTCAAACGACGGATGAACACACATACTACCTCCATCCTCATGCTGTTCAAGTAAGAGATTAAGCCTGGGTAGAGATAGAATATTATAGTGTGTTATTGTTGAATATCAAGGTTATTGCTTGTACAGTTTACAGACCACAAGTCCGCTCATTGCTGTTAATAACACTTATGGTATTACTGTAACATACTGGTATCACAAATGAGATTTGATGTGTTATCCAACCACTTTGGACTGTTGTGTATTTATGCCATCGCGGATGAGACAGGCACACTGTGTTTATCCATTAAAGGACCAAAGACCGCGGGACGGGTTACGAGTCGTTCACCACGTCTCTGAGGGATAAACAAACAGTTGCCTTCTCTCCCACGATCGCAAAACTGGCTTCGGGGCCGCCACTTTATTCTCTCTCTCTGTCGTACTAACTGCACACACACATGACCCCTCACAAACATTTGGCTAGTAGATAACTTTGTGATAAAGCTCAGCTTTGTCCTCAAGTTATCGTACAAGCGGAGACACTGCCATTAACCAGCTTCTTTCCGCCCACATACGCGACCATACTCTCTGGACGGAAATCTTGCGTGACGGACACTCCACAAGAGTCACGTCTACCATTTTGTGCTCATCATTCCTCTCACACACACACCTTCATGTGTTATATGCTTAGTTTGGTTATTATATCTTATCATGTCACTGTTTAGTTTGTAGTTGTAAGTTGGACGTTTATTGACTGAATTGTATTGATTATTAATTGATATTACTGCATCAATAAACTTTGTTATATTTCAAAGATTTGTAATTTGGTTTCGTTGGTAGGAGATGCCAGTGCTCGGATTCAAGCCTTCGCTGTTCCCTTTTGAAAATTGCTATTCTACGGACGTCGATTTTCCTAAGAGAACAATCTAATATTGAGACTGTTATACTGTCTGGTTATTAGTTCCTGATTCCAGGGTGGTGCCCCGGCGATATTAATCCTTATTAATATTCTATTGAATTTGATAATTGATGGTTATCTTTGGTGATTGTTGATTTAAAGGATTATAAAGCTAACATACATTCTAATCAGTATTCTATTGATTTTAATAATTGATAATTATCTATGATAATTATTAATTATTGCTAATAACCAAACCCACTCCCAAACGTAGAGCCCTACACTACGCTGCACAGAGAGAAATGATGATGAGACATATGCACTGAGAGACATGGATTTTCAGTCCTACAGAGAGAAACTGTTCCAATGTGTGGATTACAAATTTTCACAAACATGTTAAAAGGAAAAATTTGGGGATATTGTGTACTGTGAACACGGAATGTGCAGCGATACTTAAAATGTTGCACAAGATGTTAAATCCCACTTCGAAATTCATTTTTTCCCAGCTATTTTCTACACATTGGTAATAGCTGCTGCTAAGACACTTGGAAAAGAGCAAGGACAGTGCTAGGAGAGTGTGCTCGGTATCTGCACGATCTTGTGGGTGCACATGACTGTGCCTTGGCCAGTATCAGTCCAGTATATTATGCATTTGTGCATCTTTGCGAGATAAATATACACGACCGAAGTATACACCGAAGTATACATTTTATGTGTTCAATAAAACACACACTTTATTTAAACATTAAAATTACACACGAATTACACAGCAAAACCTACAAAATCAAACTTTTGAACTATCTGCAGTAAATAAATTTTTAATAAAGAGTGCAGGAACAGAATATATATAAATTCATAAATACTCAACAACTGCAATACCATGGAGAGAAGATAGGGAGAAAAGAGGGGAGGGGGAGGACGACAACACCAGTAAACCCAGCGCAACCTAGGCCTCTTCGCGAAACTAGTCACACTCAGCTGAGTGCCAAGACTGAAAACAGTTTCTATCGCAAGTCTTTTGTGCCATTACACAGCCGTGCAACAAGCTACTTTAGTTTTATTTTCAGTCCTAATTTTCCAATAGCATAACAAACATCTCTTAGAGGACTCTTCAAATTTAGGGACATGGGCTGTGTGGAGTGATGATGATGGAGGGACTACAGGCTTTAATGTATGCAAAGGGAATCTTACGTGAATATTGATACCTCCCAGCTGACAAGCCAGGTTTTTTATATCTGGGTTAAGTTCACTGGTTTAGTATTATACATGCAGAAGAATTGAAACTACATGATTTGAATCTAGGATTTACCCTTTTAATCCTGGAATTCCTCAGCATCATATAGTAACAGACTGAGCCTCAAGTTCCTACTGAAGGCCTGTCTTTGGACAAAAAAACGGTCAAGACACTCTAAACAACCTAAAAGCAAAAGGGTCATGGGTCAGAAAGGCCCCTCTTCATGACCTCCTGAACTTCCACACAGACTTAAAGCAGACTTTTCCTTGAAAGGTTTCCAAAAGACCATCAGATTTACATGACTCGAATACTAAGACATTTCATCTTAATCCAGGAACATTTTACACAAAGTCACAGTACTTAACCCATATAGCCTTATAAAATGTACAGAATGCATTTAAATCCACGATTTATGCAATACCTAGTCTTGCTAGATAATTCAGAAATTTTCTTTGAACTATGGTAACTTGTATAACTGACAAAACAATGATTATAGCCTGATGTACCTCTTTAAAATGTGTGTAATGTTTTATCCATGTGGTAAAACTAAGGAATTAACCAGTGTGATTTGTAACCAGGGATTTTCATGCTTTGTTACCTACACATACAAATATGCATAAAAAAAATTATGTTTAGTATGTAAGCGTTCACTGGTGTATGCAGAGAAAGCTGATGACAACGAATATCATGTCTCTTGTACCATTCTCAAGATATAAAAGTTCCTGATTAAATATACACTTTTATACACAGAGATTTGTAAGAATCTGAAACAAAGGACCATAAATCAGAAAAGACAGCCCAGTTGACCATGTGACTCCACATATTCACTTCTGATTGGTGCAGAAAACCATTGGGGATGCAGCCAATTTCAGTCGAAATGTTTCCAAACAGGAAGAACATGCTTTCATCTCTCTTCCTCTCTTCTGCCTGTACGTGCTTCATCTTCTGCTCCGCTGATTGCTCAGACTTCGCTCAGATTCTTCCCACGTGGTCCTGCTCGGTATCTCGTCAGAAACAGGTCCATGCCATGTGAGGTCCAAGGAAGCTCGGGACTTTCGAACAAGCGCCAAGAAACAAGCAACACAAAGAACTCAAGGAAACACCACAAAAACACGCAAGTACATCTCCAATATTGTGCTAAAAATTTGGGTAATCTGAGAGAAAATTGATGTAGACTCAAAGTAGGATAAATGGTTCTTAAGGTATTGTCAACAGACTCCATAAAGTTAATTTTCACTGTACTGATCCTTTATTTCACATTCTGTCACTCTTTTCACCAACCTTTCTTATGTATATATGTGTTAGATTAGATTTATGTTTATAATAGTAATAATTTTAGTCTGTATTCAAAGATGATTGACTGTGGTATATTTTGATAAATAATCTCATCCCTGTTTCTAAAAGATTTAGCTTCAAAGCTGTACCTAAATACGTGTAATATTATTTAAAAAAAGCCATGAGAATAATATCACTCCAATAAGTGTATTAATCATAATTCACTTATTAAAGCTAATTCCTTACAGTAGAAATTGTGAGCAGATACAACGAAAAGTTCAATTTTAATGGTGGAGAATAATCTAGTTATTTGTCATTTATCTAATTTATAATGGTTGTCGAACTAATTCCATTATACATTTCATGACCTAATAATATACAATAAGGACAGTTTAATTTAATTCATAGCTCATATATTTCGAGACCCTAAATTCCCTTCTAAATTTAGCATACCAAATATCTTACACTGGTCTATGCTCATCCCCTGGTGCCGCATGAATGTTTTGCTATTCCTTAAACAATATGAAACTATTGACGACGGCAATGTCTATGAAGTGGAAAAAAGACTCTTCCACCAGTTCTGTGTTTTTGTAGGACGTCGTAAGATTTTATCATTTGGCCAGATCTATCAACACCAACAATGTTTTTGTTATAATCTATGATAACTGTGGGCTGGAGGGCTACATCTTTTGTCCAGTCACCATTATTATTTTCTAACCTAGTAATTTTGGTTGAGCCAAAATTGTGGAAATTCGAGAGGCATGTAACTGCACGTTTGTCCTGCCACTGAATTACAAGTATATTCTGCTCAGTCCTACACCACCTTATATCCCCACGAGCTGTCTTACGATCCTATCTTTTGATATCTTTAAATTCTGCAGGAAACCGTTCAAGATTCACCCTGCCTGTCCCACAGGCATTAGTTCCCATTTCTAACAGCTTATGGGCTAGGGATGTGTAAAAGTTGTCAAACCAAACATTGTGGCCCTGGTCTTTGAACAGCTGCAGTAATGATTCAACTACTTTGGTGGCCAAGTCAGTGGCAAGCCCATCATGACTACCTGTGTACACATTAAATTGAGAGTATAGTCAGAGTCTGATGTTGCAATTACCCATAATTTAAAACCCCACAGAGTAGGCTTTCCCTTCAAGTATTGTTTAAATCCTGACCGAGCTTTAGACTTGACCATAAGTTAATCTATTGCAAGATTATGGTTAGGCTGAAAGAGCTGCTGGCATTTTTGTTTGAGGTGGTCCATAAGATAACGCAACTTCCTAAGGTGATCCTGATCCTCTGTGGTAGGGTCTACAACATGTAGAGCTGCTAAAAGAGCCTTGTAGTGGTCATGTGCCCACGAGCCCTGAAGTGTTTTGGTTTGCCAATGTTGATGGGAATTAGGGAGAATTGCAACCACAGCCTGAGTAAAAACATAATGAAAAAGTTAATTTTTCGCAACATCATTTTGGAGATTGACCACAGCATGACACACCCTACCTAAGTCGGTACCGAATCGATGGATAGGCTTAAATGGGAGAGGTTTTGGTGCCTGTGAATCGATGTCAGAGTACGAGGGATAAGAAACAGAGTCAGGGAAGCGTTTTCACTTTCTAGCTGACTTGGGGCCTGTGCGAGAATGGCTAGCCATACCCAAAATAATAAGAGTAAAAGTGTTAGTTTTTCTGTGAGTATAAGTCATATGAGAAATAGAAACAAACAATACATACACATTCATATATACCCAGTTGATTTTCTTGGCTGGGGATCATCCTCCACTTCCTGCAGTAGTTCCTGGTCCAGCAGATCTTCCTCCTGCATGCTCATGCCCCCATGAGCCACGTCCTCCTCTGCTATGAACCTAAGCTCATCAGCAGTCAGCTGCCTCCTCTTGAGGGTGCTGAGCAGGGAGCCATAGTTTCTATTCATCTTTACAACAGAAAAAAGTGCACAATTGGTAGCCAGCAGTGTGTTCTTCACAAATCAGTACGCTGAATAGTCATCAAAGGCTTGCAGACTAACCAGAATGTCAAACAGCAGACAGCCCTCTCACACTTTCCTTGTGAACAGGAAGCTACACACAACCTAAAATCATGTCTGTGTGATGGATGGGCCAGGCTATCTGCTAAATTATAGAAAGCCATTACCATTTTTATGGGAAAATCAACAAGCTAGGTAACTTATTAATCAGGCCAGTTTCCAGGCTGGTTTGAACAGCGTAAAAAAAAAAAGGTCTGAACTGTGTCTGCTCTCTGCCTCACATTACTGCCGGCGGATTTTTCAAAAGTGACAAAATTGGCCAAAAAAGTAATTGATTTTTAGCTAAAAATGTAAATAGTATTGCTAGCTAATGTTTATTTAGCAAGTTTCACTGAAATTTGCTTAAAAATAGAGGCTAGCTGCCTGTCCGATGAACGCTGACGGTCATGTCATTTTTTTCCAGTAAAATCTAGTGTTACTCCTACAAATAAATGCTTTGTAACTAAAACGTTTTGACTTTCAATAGACAATATTGACAACACATGTTAAATAGAACTGCCTATTCTGCAGTACAGTTGATGTGTTGCAAGCTGTTTTCTGTTTCATATCAGGATGTGTCGACAAACTGCCATTTTTAGAAATGTGTTTCTTGTATCTGTACTCTCTGTCCTAAGCCCTCACATATCTCATATCAAATATGTATGTCACATCATATAAGGTAAATAATGATTTATTGGTTAGTCTAGTGGAAGTGTTACTTTGCTGAACAATATATAATGATGTGTTGAACAATAAACGTCAGAGAATGATATGATATGCTCTGGATTATGTGTGTAATTCTCTCCTCATGAGGATCCAGATTCAGAACAGCAACTACAGACCTGAATTGATTTTTATGGGGCTTGAATCACGTTGAATCCTAATTTCTTTTTTTTTCTAGTAAGACCTTTGATATTAGGGCAAAAATCATGTTCCTGATAATAATTTTTTTTTATTGTTTTCCTGTAAAAAAATAAATAAATCTAAAATCATTCAAACAAAATCAATTTGATAGTTTTGTTTACAACACTGCATAAGATATTTAGGTTTTTTAGAGAATGTATTTTTAACATGTGTTATTGTCTAACTGTACTGGCAGAGGTTTTATAGTCAAAACAAGTGAAAAAATCGACCAGTGTTTAATAAGTAATCCAAATTATTTGGAATACGTTACTGGCTTTAAGTAATCTAACGGAATACGTTACAAATGACATTTTACAACATGTATTCTGTAATATATAGTGGAATAAATTTCAAAAGTAACCCTCCCAACCCTATATATATATATATATATATATATATATATATATATATATATATATACATGCACACAGCTGAGCTCTATTCACGCTCTGATATAGCTCAGCTTGAGGAATAATAGAGCTGCTCAAAAATATGGAGTAATAAGCACCACTTTAAAATGTGCTTGGAGAGCAAATGTTGGATATCTGAAGCGGAACATGTTGTTTGGCCTTTGCAATGACAGACCATTATGGTAATCTGTGTTACTTAGAAAGACTTGAAGAAGTTAAATATGTGCTATCCACAGCATCAACACGAATAGAGCACATTAAAAAGCTAATTCAGATGTTGTGTCTGTTAGAATGGAAATTCTGAGCCATTTGTTTGTATTAGATGCCATATAGAATGTATTGTGAATGCTCACATACACACACTCACTTCTTCCTAATTCACACACTCACTTATTCCTAATAAGTTACAAGGCATGGCAGAAGTATTTATTTTCTGAGCTGTTAACTACACAACACAGTGATGCCATGATTCCCCAAGCATGAAGCCAGTAAGAGATATGGGACTGATACTCTCTCACTCTCTATTCAGTGAAAGCCAACTAAATGGGCTTTGTTCAGAAGTCAGACATTTAGCAGTGAACTCCTCTTTTATTTGTTACCACTGAGAATAACAAGGATTGGGATGCCATTCGGTGACATTTGTAATTTAGCAAGTTAATAGCAAGTATATAAACAATTCTCAGGATTTCATTACATGACTGATTGTATCAGCTTCAGACAGCAACCCTACTGACCATCCACAAGCCGTTCATGGAAATTATGATGCATACTGAATGCTAAAATGGCAAATGCTTTTGAAAAATGCATATACCAAACTGATTGGTTGGTTAATTTAAACTGATGCACAGGTTTTAAAAGTCCACCAGACACAAAGTGTTGTTAGTTATTTAAATTTACCAGGCTAGTCAATGGATTTGCCAAAGTTTCACAGTTCATGGCATTGAATCTGTGAAAATATTCAAGGGCTTTGTATGAGGTTGTTAGTTCCATGCAAATAAGATATCCTCAATCACCACTGTATATTCCGCTTTGCTTGCAGATTTATATCCGTTAAATTGTCAGTGGGCAATAATAGGAAGGAGGGAAATTCTGACCACAAATTCTACACAAACTGCATTAACTTATATATTAGGTGTTGTCTGTACATCCTTTTACAGAGACTGCTGTGCCAGAATATAAATGTGTTAACACTTCGTTGCATGCTGGTCTATTATTGTGGCATCCACAGAGGTCTGCAACAGATTATGTGCACATGACTTTTCAGGACAAAATTAGAGAGCAGTGGATTTAAGCAGTCAGACGAGAGAAAGATACAAAATTACCTATTATTGCCACAACACCTGTATTAGAAACCCCATTGCAGCAGTGGTAACTAGTTTTGTTTAATTAATGCCAGGGTTATATAACACAAGGGGTATTGTTAAGGAAACTAAAACTATACAAATGTTGCTAGATTTATGCTTGTGAAAATGTTTATATCTTAAGAAAGCTAAGTTGAATGCTAATTTCCTTGCTCGCAATCTCTTAGTTCTAAAAAAAATAAATAAAAAAACAGTTTTGAGCAGTAAATGCTATGTAACAAATTGATCAGCCACAGAGCATGTTAGCGAAGTGGAGCGGAGTGAAACACCACTCAATAACCCACTCCATGAGTGTGTGCATGTGATCGGAAATTAAGCTCCACTCAACCGTTCACGGCCCAAACGGATGCTCTGCTCAAGTTCCACTCACGCTCACCGGTAAAAAAAATTTTGTTCAAATCCCGCTTCGACATTAATTTTCTATGTAGTATACTTGGTTCCAAGCACATACACAGGGGGTAGCTAGAGTGGCCCAAACTGCCCCTTTGCCCACATGGTCCAAGACATGGTTCCAAGAGAGAATTCAAGAAAGAAGATTCTAAGCAGAAGAGAAGAAGAATTCTGTTTTGGGAACATTTGATCTGAAATTGTCCACACCCCAAAGGTGTCCTGAGCCAATCAGAAGTGGCTTTCCAAAGTCACATAGTCAACTGTCTGTCTCTTTCAAAGTTGATTTACAATAATTTGTGTGGAGAATCCTTACATTCTTCCTGCTCAAAATAGTGAATATTTAACATTCTCTACATAAACAAGCAAACATTTACATACTAAATGTGACATGCTTTCATCAATATTACACATGTAAGTCACAAAACATGAAATCCCTGGTTACAAATCATACTGGTTAATTCACTGGTTAAACATCATGGACTGCACGTTATGAGAAACCTGATTGTCTGGGTATATTATCAAGTTGAATAGTTACCATTCTTAGTAGAATGAGATGAATCATACAAGATTAAAGATTATAATTATCGATTTGTCAGTTATACTGTAAGTGATTACAAATTACTACACATATTTTAAAAAGGTACATCAGGATATAATCATTAATTTTTCAGTTATAAAAGTGATAGTCATTTCATAAAGTTTTCAGGATAACCTAGCAAGGCTAGATTTTGTATACATTGTGGGTCCTCTGCTTAGCTAAGAGAGATTGTCTTTGGAATGTGCAGTTGGGGAGAGGAGGTGTCCCGGGGGAGAAACAGATGTCACTCTTTTAGGTCCATGTTGATTTCTGGCCTTGGGACTGTCTTCACAAGTCTCCGTTTCCTAATATGGCCTAAAATTGATTAATTTTTATAACACTCTAATGGCTCTGTGGGGGATCTCTCTGATCTGTGGAATGTGGTGTTGTGTTCATTTGATGGCTTCGTTTATGGATAATCCTACATTATGTAAACAAGCGGCATGCCAGAGCAGCTCCTATCTACCTGAATGGGGAAAGACCAAAATCTCATAAACAGTTGTCAAGATTACGATCAAAGAACATATTTCAAATCAGCAGTAAAATCTGACTACATTGGTATCATAAATTGTGTTACTTTACCTCAGATTACACAAAACAAATATATGCATGTTCTCGAGTTAATTGCCAGGCAATGTCTGTATCTAAAAGGTGATTGGCTTTTTTAAGAAGGTGGGACTTCCTTTCTACATCTGTTGACTCTTGGTGACCATTGGATTTTGTAATTTCTCCCAATCATTTTATTAGAAATTACTCGTCTTTGCTGGGCTTGCAAACCACACAAAACTAAACACCTCCTAAAGCAGAGTGCATGAGATAGGCCTATGTTTACTTCTGGTAATTTGTAACGCAGACTCAGGCTTGTTGGGATCCATATGCAGTCTTTATTAAGAGACAGGGTACAAGACAAAAACAGGCAAGGTTCAGTTTCACAGCAGACAGGAATGTAGAAGGTGATCGAGTTCGTGGTCAGATAGGCAAAGGATAGAGACAGGCAGCAGATATCGTAGAGAGGTATACAGGTTTAAAGGTAACAAGGGCAGGCAGCAGGTAATCGTGGTCGAAGACGGGATAGGTAGATACACAGGAGATCTAGTAGAAGGTTGATATCAAAACGCTCAGTAATGCAGCCGGGACAAACAAGACTTCGCAATGATGGCACAGACACACATGATTTAAATAGCGTGGAGGTAATGGGGAACAGCTGCGGGCAATCGGACCAGGTAAGTGGGTTTATGGGAAGTGAGATTCAAGGTTAGAACTCGGGTGAGTTAGATCTCCGGTGGCCGGTTGAGGAGGCGCATTCACCGGTGTTCGTGACATAATTGTTGTGAAGCAAAGGCTGCTGCCAGAATACGCTTCTTTATCCCTTGCCTGTACATGTCTGAAATTGTGTCATATCAGCACTTTAAAATAGGCAAAAATATACGAAATTAACAAAAAGTTAAATCTAAATTTTTTTGTTTAATAAATGTCTAATCAAATGATCCTCTGGAGAGCACACTCCAAAAACTTGCCTATATTTCAAATTTACACATTTCAATTTCTTAATTGAGTAATCAAACAAAATCCACTGAATAAAACCTCAATATGTTTAAATTATATTAATTACATTTTTATGAATCTTAATTCAATTTGATGGAATTTTGTTATGAATTTTGTTTGTTTGAGTGAATGAAATTCTATCCATTTATCAACCTATATAAGTTTTAAGACAACTTCACTTATATTCATTACAAAACAAAAATTGTGCACATAAATACCAAATAAATTATTATTATTATTATTTTAAGTTCTTAGGAAGGAAAGTTAAATTAAGAATTTATCTGATTTTGATAAATTATTGTTGAGTACAGTTCAAACGTCTGGGTGAGGGAGACATTCTGGCAAATGTAACATGTTCTACGCTTATAGTAATTAGGGATATGTAATTGAAAAGACACACCTAATCCTCTGTTTTGATCTATACATAATAATCTAGATTTTGTTTTGTTTTGGGGGCTTTTTTTCCCCCTTTAAAATACTGATGGAACATAAACATAAACATATAAATCAGCCATAAACTGTTAGCTGGTGATGTTTGACTTTGGATCATGAACAAGCAGAGAAAAGACACCCTCCAGCATTTAATTATGCCAATAATAATGATGATGATGATGATGATGATGATACTTGTGATCTAACTATTAAATACAAATGAATGAACAGTGCAAAATACAATTGCCTATACACACTAACTGCAATACATGGTAGAATTACACTTTGCCCTGTTTTTGAATCTGAGGGATATCCTTTCACATTTTATTTAATGTTAACTAAGACATACTGTAATTCAGTGCATCTGTTGTGATTATATTTGCTTTATGATACATTATATTTTTCTGTAGCAAATAGAGATCTCACCTGATTTCTTTAAAATTACTGAGTTGTTCTACATTAACAGCTCATTTTCTGTTTTCTTGGTAGGGTGCTGTGCACATGTTTCTTTTCCTTAGATATAATAACAATTACAACAGTACTCATAATATTACTCAAACATGTTCTGTTTGCATTCAATGCATAATAATAAAGAGATCATATTGATTTGATCTTGACGTTATTTACATATGTGCCCTTGTGGTAATCCACAGGTAATGAAAATCAATCTTATTATATTACTTTCATATTTCTATAATTGGATAACATTACTGATTGGCGCTACTCTTGCTGTGGCGACAAGCAGCAGGTGTGTTTGTTTGTCTGCGTTTTGTTGTTAAAAGTGCTGTAAGTTTCCTGTTTTTGATTCGTTGTTTTATGAAAATGGACTAGATATTATTGTTCATTCAAACAGTCGCCATGGAGATATACTACGCTGTTATCTTATGGACTTTATGGATTTACTATGTCCAAGGCGAACGAAGCCAGCAACGTGAGCCGGTAAGGACATACTCTCGAGAATGTTTGATGCGATGGGACAATCCGTGTATGGGAAATATATATCTGGACCCGCTTGTATCTGAAGACATTCTAGCTGAGATTTCTAGGCACAGGTCTCCTGGAAATGATCGCAAAAAGTCTCGCAAAGAGAGGAAGCGAGGAAGGAGAGGTGGCGTCCGACTTCGGTTAAAACGACAAAAAATACGCCGTATTCCGCTCCCTTCAATAATACTCGCAAATGCTCAGTCGCTCAGAAACAAGATTGATGAACTTCAAGCAAACTCGAACTATTTACAGGAATACAGGAACGCCTGTATTATGGCCTTCAGTGAGACGTGGCTGTCGTCTAAAGACACCGACACGGATTTCTCAATGAGCGGCTTTGGGGCACCTGTCAGGTTGGATAGAGACGCAGAAGCCACGGGGAAATCTCAGGGTGGTGGTGTGTGTGTATACATAAACCAGCGGTGGTGTAGGAACTTCACCGTCAGGGAAAAGATATGCACTCCTGACATCGAACTGCTTTCCATCTCCGTTCGCCCGTTCTATCTCCCGAGAGAATTTCCCCAGATATTTGTGACTGTAATATATATTCACCCTAAAGCAAACACACAAACTGCTGCTGATATTATTCGCAAAGTGACTCAAAGACTTCAATCTCTTTCCCCGGATGCCCCGTGTCTGCTTATGGGGGATTTTAATAACTTTTAAATTTTTATCAATATGTCACATGTCCAACTAGGAAAAATAAAACTTTGGACAAGTGCTATGGTTCAATTAAAGAGGCTTATAAAGCCTCCCCTCTGGCTCCCATAGGATCCTCAGATCACTGTATTATTAATCTCATCCCGGTGTATAGACCTATGCTTAAAAGGGGGGATGTCAAAACTAGAGAGATTGAGACCTGGGAGGATGAGTCTGTTCTGAAATTACAAGGTTGTTTTGATTGCACCGATTGGTCTGTCTTCATTGACTCTGCTGCTGATATTGATGAGCTTGTTGACGCTGTATGTTGTTATATTTCTTTTTGTGTGGATTTTATTATTCCCAAAAAGTATGTCAAAGTGTATGCAAATAATAAGCCATGGGTCACTAGTTCACTGAAACAAGTGTTAATGAAAAAACATAGGGTTTTTCATAATGGGAATGAGCGTGAAATTAGGGAGGCAATTAAGGAGGTCAGAGCAGAAACCAAGAAGGCTAAATTGCAATATAAAAATAAGATAGAGGAAAGATTGGGCAGTAACAACTTGAAGGTAGCATGGGATGGTGTGAAAAGGATGATAGGTTTGCAAAAAACACATAATAAACCAGTCCAATTGGCAATGTATAAATATGATAGCGAGTTATCTGAAGCGTTGAACATCTTTTTTTCACGTTTTGATATTCATGGCTTTTCAGACAAACTAAAGAAATTAATCGAGGAACAGGCCCAGGTAGAATCCATTCCTTTCTCAATTACAAAGGAGGAGGTTAGGTCTGTATTTAATAGAACTAAGGTAAATAAGAGTCCAGGACCAGATGGAATTACTGGGAGATTGTTGAAGTGCTGTTCAGAGCAGCTCTGCGGGGTGTTTGCTGACATCTTTGAGATGTCCTGGGAATAGGGAAGGGTCCCAATGGCTTGGAAAGAGTCTATTATAGTTTCAGTGGCAAAGGGCAACTCTGTAAGCACATTAAATGACTTCAGACCAGTGGCATTGACCTCACTGGTCATGAAGTCATTTGAGAGGATTGTAAAGCGACTTCTGCTGTTCAGGGTGGGTGGGGCCCTGGACCCCAGCCAATTTGCATACAGGGCTAGCAGGGGGGTAGAGGATGCACAGATTGCACTTTTAGATCTGCTTTATAGACATTTAGAGGGTCCTGGTACACACGCCAGGCTTTTGTTTTTAGATTTTTCTTCTGCTTTTAATACTATCCAGCCACATGTTTTAGTTAGTAAATTATTATCAGAATTTAATATTGAGAGTAATCTTGTGAGCTGGATTATGGATTTTTTAACAAATAGAACACAGCGAGTTAAGGTGAATGGTTGTCTTTCTGAAAGGCGTGTCTCTTCCACTGGCTCCCCGCAGGGTTGTGTACTTTCACCTCTACTATACATCCTCTACACTAACGATTGTAGGAGCCAGTATAATAATAGACACATCCTGAAATATGCTGATGATACAGTTATTGTCAGTTTACTGCAGAAACATGAATCTCAGCATGGGCCAGTGGTCGATGAGTTTGTCAGTTGGTGCGACAGTTCTTTTCTCCAGCTTAACACCTCTAAAACCAAGGATATGTTTATAGATTTTAAGAGAAAACAACCTGGTTCTCCTCTACCCACCTATATAAAAGGAATAAGCATAGAGGTGGTAGAGCAGTATAAATACCTGGGTACTGTGATAGACAGTAAACTCAAATTTGACATTAACACAGAGATTATCTGCAAAAAGGGACAACAACGTTTGTGCTTCCTAAGGAAGCTTAATTCTTTTAATGTTGATAAGGTTATCCTGTATTTATTTTATAAATCTTTTATTGAATCTGTTCTTACTTTTGCTTTTATTGCCTGGTATGGGGGCATCAGCCTGAGGGAGAAAAATAATCTACGCCATATTGTGAAGGTGGCTGGTAAATTAATAGGCTGTCCACAGGTTTCCTTGACAAATATTTATGAGAGACAGGTTATGAGGAAAGCAGATGCCATATTGGACTGTGTAAATCATCCCCTTCATTGTTCTTTTGAGGTCCTCCCCTCAGGTCGGAGATTTAGAGTCCCTTGTTTTAAGTCCAATAGGACTAAGTACTATTTTATACCAAGTGCAATTCGGTTGCTAAATTTGCACAATTCTATGACATAGATGGGTAATACTGTAACAGTGTTTTTAACTAGTAGTTTGTGTTGTTTATTGGTATGTGTATGTGGTGTTTAGGCTACCTGTTGTGTCACCTGTATGTTTACCTGGCTGCAAGACAGGTTTTCCTTAGGGGACAATAAACTGAACCTAACCTAACATGTATTTTTAAGAAATCAATAATATGTAACAGATTGCGTTAAAAAAGTAACCCTCCCAACCCTGGCCAATAGTCAAATGTCTTACTCTGTGTGACTACAAAACTGATGAATGTTGAAAAGCAAATCACCTAAATGGTGATTTTTTTTTATGCAGTTAAATATCAGTCAGATTCTCTAGCCTTAGCTTAGCAAATTCCACACCGGTCATAAGGACGTGTGTACGGCTTTTCCAACAATTGTTTGTCTCTTTCTATTTTGTTTTGGTGTAAAAAAAAACAGTTTATACCGTATGTGTTTTCTAATATGCCTGTCCCCTCAGGCTGGCTGTACTTCACAGAAACATCATGGCAAAGCCTTCGTAATGATGCAGTGTCACCACATAACAGATAACTCTCAACAAAACCGATTCATTTCTATCAGCACAAGCCTCACTCTGTAGGAGAGAGAGCCCAACACAAACAATAGGTCAAAACACTGAGTGGACAGACACATTCATCTGCTGCCTGACCACACAAATATACATACACACACACAAACAGCCTGCATTATCTTTGGCCACTGCATTGGCCTATCGCTGGATGTTAAATTACAGAGAAAGTGAGAAGTAGAGATGGATAAAGTAAGAGAGAGAGAGAGTTGCAGGATGATAAAAATAACAATAAATAAACAACAAATCAATGAATGTTGAGAATAGTGTCCCAGTAGGCTTCTGGAACAGTATCTGTAGTCTGTACTGAAAGATTGTGTTTAAGTCTGCTGGGCCTATTGCTAACGAAAGCCACTCTATGAGAGAACCCTAACATCCATAAAGCTAAAGAGCATCCTTGAATAAACAGTACTTCTGTCAGTGTTTATAGACACACTACTGTATGTGATTTTAAGTTATATACTAAAGTTTGAGAACTTTCCAAATGGTCTAATTTAAAAAGTCTTGTGAACAAGTTCCTTGATGAGGGAACGAGACGTTGTGTCAATGAAGTGACACTAGGGGTCGCTCCTGGGAGCCCCAGACATCTCTGATCTTTGAGAAAAGGCCAATGAAAATTGGCGAGTGGAATTTGCATGCCACTACCCTGGACATACATGTATATAGAGAGCTGGAATGCATACACTCATTCAGGTTTCGAACTGAGGAGCCGAGACAAGGTCCTGGATGGTTCAGCGGGTAGTTTGGTGTTGTGGAAGGAGGAACATAACGTCTCTTTCCCTCCATCAGAGAACGGAGGTTACGACAGTAACCGAGACCTTCCCCTTCTCTCACTCACACGACGTTGTCTTGATGAAGTGACACTATGGATAACACAACAACTACTGAACTGTGTTACGTGGACTGGCGGTACGAGATGGGCAGAGCTCTGTGTGCCTCGTAGCCAGTGCACCAGGCCATCACGTAACCTCCACCAACGCACACGTAGGCGTCAAACGGTCCCCTGCACCTCAGGGACAAATCGACTGACCCAGCTGATCTCTTTTTTTCTCCCCAAAAGGAACTAAATCATTCCACTGGGAGCCATATAAGGTCCATGTTGGGGGGTGTCCCTCCAAAGAGGAGGACACAGCGGAGACCACACCACGCCCGGATAGGGGGGAGCTTTAGAATGGGAATACATCACAGGATGAAGGGTCCCTTGGTAGATCCTACCCAAATGGGGAGGAGTTAAAACAAACACGGTGACCTGAGCAAAGTGCCGTCTTCCAAAGGAAGATGCAGTTTACCAACAGGGAAACCCTTTTATGGAAAATACATCACACTGGGTTACCAACGAGATTACCAACGCATGTGGAGCACCTATCCTAATTGATTTCTCCGAAAACTCACCAGCCACAGGGTTAAGGAGTGAGAACATCCTGGGTCCAGATTTTTGTGAATGCGACTGGGAGTACACCTGGCCAGCTGTCTTACCTGTTTGAACCTGACAACATGTGGGGCAAAACCGGCTCAACCTGGAGGTTGTAGAACCTCGCAAATGTGTTAGTTGTTGCCCAGCACACTGCTCTACAAATGTCTGCTAGAGAGGCGCCGTTGATCCTGGAGTGCTTCCTTTCTGCTGTCCACCAAAGCAGACAAAGAGCTGCTCAGAGCTTCAACCTCTGTGTGCAAAGCATGCACCGGACACAGCAAAGCCAAAGCTGGGTCTACCTCCTCCTGGGGCAGCGCTTGCTGGTTCACCACCTGATCCCTGAATGGAGTTGTGGGAACCTTGGGCACACAGCCCGCTGACAGAGAATGCCTGCTTGTCCCATACCCTCTTGATGGAGGGGAGCACCATTAGGAGGGCAGTCTTCTAGGAGAGCGCCTTTAACTCTTGGGGCTCAAATGGGTCTCCCCGTAGGCCCCGAAGGACCACAACGGGGGGGTTTAACCTCCTTGTGCATTTCAGGAAACTGACAATCAAGTGGTGCTTCCCTAAATACTTACCATCTACTGCATTATGATGTGCTGATATAGCGGCAACATACACCTTCAAGGTGGAGGGGGACAGCCTCCACTCCAGCCTCTCCTGGAAAAGTACTGATCCGACTGCACATCTCTGGGGGTCTTTGTGTCGGGAAGAACACCACAGATCAGATGCCACTTCAGGTCATACAGGCGCCTTGTCGAGGGACAGGCTGTGAGACAGGTGCCGTCTGTTTCCTGTGGGTGGCTCCACGCCAAGGCCGGCCCACTGGGCTGGGCTGTGGCAGAGCCGGTGTTACCTCCGCAGGGGTGCCTTCCTGGGTGATGAGCAGATGGGGTGTGGGGTCTTGAGCCGTGCTGGGGCAGGATGTGTTGAATAGCCTCCGTCTACTTCCCCTTTGTCGAAAACTGTTGTGCGAAGTCTCTGACAGTGTTGCCGAACAGGCCAACCTGAGAGATAGGTGTGTCAAGGAATCAAACCTTGTCAGCCTCCCTCGACTCGACCAGGTTGAGCCAAAGGTGGCGTTCCTGGACCACCAGGGTGGAGATCGCCTGCGCGAGAGTCCTCAAAGTGACCTTCATTGCCCGGAGGGTGAGATCGGTCACCGAGTGCAGCGCCTATATCAATCCTGTGTCAGGACTACCCTCATGAAGTTCTTTAAGTGCCTTGGATTTGTGCGCCTGTAGGAGAGCCATGGCATGCAGGGTGGAGGCAGCATGTCCAGCAGTGCCTTAGGCCTTAGTTGCCAGTGACGACGTAAGCCTACAGGGCCTGGACGGGTGCCTCGGATGACTCTGCCCGGTGGTGGCGCTCTGCGGGCACAAGTGCACTATGACCACCTGATCCACCTGAGGAATCGCAGAGTACCACCTTGCCGCCCCACTTTCAAGGGTAGTGAGAGCGGAGGAGTTCATGAATTGGGTGCAGGCAGTAAAAGGTGCCAGCCACGACTGAATAAGCTCCTCATGCACCTCTGGGAAGAAAAGAACGGGGGAGGGGCATGACCGTGAGCGGCGCTCTGAGGATTCCACTCCAACCCGACACTCACATCTGCCCAGGCAAGCATGGCCGTCAGCTCTGCATGGGGAGGGTGGGAGTCCAGCCGAGTCTTCCACGTCAGACATGACGAGCCCGCTCTCTGATGCTGTGATCAATAGCCCCAAACGAGACCGCAAACTTGCCCTAAGGCAGGCCCGTGGCCTCATCCCAGAACTCGACCGGGGCATACAAGATTATTGGGGAATGGGATGTCCATGGGGGGTTTGCCGGCGGAGAAGCTCCCATTGAAGTCCCCAAATCGCTCCCAGTGCTAACCGACTCATACCCGTAGGTAGAAGGACCACTCACTGAATGTTTTTTTGTTTTTGGTACCATTCGGAGTAAATTATAGAGACTGTTTTGCGTGAAAATCTGGACCATCCTCAGACTGGGCATGCTGGCCCAAAGGCGGCAGCTCAGTTGAGTCATCCGAGTCAGACTGTGAGGCGAACTGCTGTTGCCTCGAGCCCAGCCGGAAGATAACAAGCGTGCCGGGGGCGGGTGGTTCGCGGGGGTGTACCCAGCGAAACCGAGCCTGCTGTCATCCCCAAATCGCCTCCATCGCCAGCCGGGTCATCCTCAATCCAGTGGGAAGGGGTGACGCAGGGGAAGGCTGGAGTCGTCGACCGCAATGTTGCCATGGTCATGTTCTCGCAGTGAGAACATGAGCCATCCACAAACGCTGCCTCGGTGTGATCGCTGCCCAGACACATGAGACAGTGCCTGTGGCCGTCAGGAGCGGAGACCACTCTATCGCATCCAGGAAATGAAAGCGCAGCGTAGTTCTAGCGGGAAGACTAGCAGCTGTACATCATCACATCATTAGCTGGGTAGTTCCTAGCCAATCGCATGTAAGCCATTCCTTTATAAGTCCGCTCACAATCTATCACATTGCTGCTTCGGTGTGCTAAAGACTGCAACCTCCACCACCACCAGTTGAGCCCTGTCCCGCACGGGGCTAGGCTCCTCGCCCCTGCCTCCTATCTCCGGCAGGACATGACGGTTCCGGGTACAACTCCCTCGGACCGCCGGATGGGGCCTACGACAAAGAGAGAGACATTACTTTCTGTTTTACATCTATCAAATAAATGGCATCTTAACTTCACTCAAGCCTGCGTGTCTTCCCGATAGACCTACACAGGGGCGGAAGGGCATCTTTATAAAGATGTGTCCTGAAAAGGACATTCAACACCAGCTGTGTATATGCTCTTTTAGAGAAAATAACTCTTTTAGAGAAATAAACTCCTTTACTGCGCTGTCAAAGCACCCAAGGGCAAAGCTGCACTGCCGTGCAGAGAAGGGAGAAAGCCGCTGATATGCACCGTAGATCCAACAGCAATCACTATTCAGAGATGGGAGGATCAGTGTGTGACTCGCAGTGAATTTCTGAATGAAACAGATGCATTTTCCTCCCTTTATACCCCTATGTCTGTCTGCCAATTTCTCATTGGTCTTTTCTCATAGGTCAGAGATGCGAAAGGCTCTCAAAAGAGACCCTTAGTTTCGCTTCATCAACACAACGTCGAAGTGAGCGACAGATGAGGAACAACAGATATATTTTACAATAATGCCAAGACATTAGATTCATTACATAGGGTAATGGTTTTCAATGCTTTGAAGTTATTGGAGGTACAAAGAGTATTTAAATCATATTTCAAGTCTTTAAAAAAAAGTGCAAATAGGGGCTTTATAGACATTAATTTTCACTTATGTATAAAAAACTTGGCAAGAAAAATAAACAGATTAATCAGAAAATATTAACTTAAGTTATCAAAACTGTGAAAACTTTTAAATCTTTATAAAGCTGTGATGAAGCAGGCGGAGAATGGGGATCTATATGCAGCAGTTTATTAAAAAAACAAAGAAAAACTCAGAAGAAAGCAAAACAAGGGGGACCTGGCACAGAGCATCCAAAACGTGCAAGAACTAACAAGGGAAACAGGGAAACTAAAGGGCTTAAATACACAAATGGAACAGACAAGGGAATAAGGAACACCTGGGGAAACAATCAGGGAAAGTGAACTAATCAGGGGAAAACCAATCATAAAATGAAACTACAAAGGACTACAAAAACCAATCAGGAAACAGGAACTAAACCAAACTTCAACACAAAAGCACAAAAACAAAAGACAGCAGTGAACATGACAGAGCCCCCGCTTTAAGGAGCAGATTCCAGATGCTCCAAAAAATAAAAACAAAACAAGAAAAACAAAAAACTAATTGTCCAAGGGGGCCAACAGGCAGTCCAAGGGGACACAAGGGGAAAACAGGCAGGCCAAGGGGGCACAAGGGGCAGATAGGCAGTCCAAGGGGGCACAAGGGCCTGGGAGGCGGCCACAGGATGGGGATTGGGTCAGGGGGCCTGGGAGGAGGCCACAGGACAGGGACTGGGTCAGGGGGCCTGGGAGGAGGCCACAGGATGGGGACTGGGTCAGGGGGCCTGGGAGGAGGCAACATGATAGAGACAGGGTCAGGGGGCCTGGGAGGAGGCCACAGGACAGGGACCGGGTCAGGAGGCCTGGGAGGAGGCCACAGGTCGGGAACAGGGTCAGGGGGCCTGGGAGGAGGCCACAGGACAGGGACCGGGTCAGGAGGCCTGGGAGGAGGCAACAGGACTGGAACAGGGTCAAGAGGCCTGGGAGGAGGCCACAGGACGGGAACAGGGTCAGGAGGCCTGGGAGGAGGCCACAGGACAGGGACTGGGTCAGGGGGCCTGGGAGGAGGCCACAGGACAGGGGCTGGGTCAGGAGGCCTGGGAGGAGGCCAAAGGACAGGGGCCGGGTCAGAAGGCCTGGGAGGAGGCTACAGGACAGGGGCCGGGTCAGGAGGCCTGGGAGGAGGACACAGGATGGGGACTGGGTCAGGGGGCCTGGGAGGAGGCCACAGGTCAGGAACAGGGTCAGGGGGCCTGGGAGGAGGCCACCGGACAGGGGCAGGTTCAGGAGGCCTGGGAGGCGGAACCATGGAAGGCCCTGGAGGCGGAGCCGTGGGGGGCTCAGGAGGCGGAGCCGAGGGAGGCTTGGGAGGCGGAGACGTGGGAGGCTCAGGAGGCTCGGGAGGCGGAGCTTAGGGAGGTGGCACCATAGGAGGCTCTAGAGGCAGTGACCTGGAAGGCTCTGGAGGCAGAGCCGAGGGAGGCAGAGCCGTGGGAGGCTCAGGAGTCGGAGCTGAGGGAGGCTCAGGAGGCAGAGCTGAGTGAGGTGGTGCCGTAGGAGGCTCTAGAGGCGGGGCCGTGGAAGGTTCGGGAGGCGGAGCTGAGGGAGGTGGCGCCATAGGAGGCTCTAGAGGCGGAGCCGTGGAAGGCTCGGGAGGCAGAGCTGAGGGAGGTGGCGCCGTAGGAGGCTCAAGAGACTTGGGAGGCGGAGCCCTGGGAGGCTGGAGAGGCGGAGCCCTGGAAGGCTCAGGAGGCTCGAGAGGAGGAGCCCTGGGAGGCTCGAGAGACTTGAGAGGCGGAGCCCTGGGAGGCTCGAGAGGCGGAGCCCTGGAAGGCTCGGGAGGCTCGAGAGGAGGAGCCCTGGGAGGCTCGAGAGAAGGAGCCCTGGGAGGCTCGGGAGGCGGAGCCCTGGAAGGCTCGGGAGGAGCCCTGGAAAACTCGAGAGACTTGGGAGGCGGAGCCCTGGAAGGCTCGGGAGGAGGAGCCCTGGAATACTCGAGAGACTTGAGAGGCGGAGCCCTGGGAGGCTCGAGAGGCGGAGCCCTGGAAGGCTCGGGAGGCTCAAGAGGAGGAGCCCTGGGAGGCTCGAGAGACTTGAGAGGCGGAGCCCTGGAAGGCTCGGGAGGCGCTGGCTCTTGGACGGTCATGGCTGCTGGCGCTGGCTCTGGGACGGTCGAGGTTACAGGTGCTGGCTCGCTGACCGTGGCAGGCGTAGGCTCTGGCTCGCTGACCGTGGCAGGCGGAGACTGGGGAGCAGAAGCCTTTCCTCTTCTCCTCCTCCTCCGAGTGAATGAAGCTGCAGGAAAGCATTGCGCTTAATTGCATAAATTATTTTTTATGCGTTATTTTTTGTAAAATTAATCACACGTTATTAACGCGTTAAATCGACAGCCTTAGTAATTACATATAAATACATAGTAATTGTGCAGTGATGTATAAACTGCAAACAGACATTCATCCAACTGGAACCTCTAACTGTCTAACTTTAGTTGTAATGGCAGACACAATGACCTACAGTAAAGGCCTGACAACATTGATTGGCTGATGGCACCACAACAATGTTGTTCTAGTCACTAAGTCCATTTCATGCTTTTAAGAGCCCTCCAAACAAAGAACTGGTAAAACATACACTAAAATGAAATAGTTACACTATATAGGAGAAGCGATCTATCTACAGGAGTCTGCAGTTGTATGTAAGTGTGTTTATTTCATTGTTTTTAACATTGTCATAGTGGTATTCATTGCTAGATCAGGTGCTGTTTGTTTACGGTCTTGAACGCGGGACGCTTAGACGTGTGTTTGGTGTGTGTGCGCTATATTTGTGTTGACTTGTCCCATAGTCAACACAAAGGCTGCTTTTTTTCCACTGAACGGCTCGTAAAAGTGGTTATTTATTGGACTTAATGCTGACGCGGCAGCAGCAGCGGAAGTGGTGGCCCTCGTGTGAAGCCCTCCTTGTGTGAAGACCTACTTGGGTAAAGACCAGCGAGTCTACCTGTGCGAGTCCACCGAGCAAAGACACTGACAAGGCGCCACTCACCAAAGCAAATAAGTATTTTTCTATTCTATCTCTTTTATTATTTTACTTATACATACATACTAACATGTCTAGTTCACTAATAACAAACACATGCCTTCAAGCACATCCCTGTTATCTGTTGTAGACCGTTCACAAGATACAGATGCAAGACAAAATGCAACCCACACAACCTACGGCCGCTTTGCACTTCAACACCTGCTCCACTCTCGTTCTCAGTAGGACTCGAACTGCCAGTCTGCTGTGAACAAAGCTGCCTTCATTCCAGCTTTCGCCACGCAGTCCACCCTCAGCATCCTGGCACTGACAGAGACATGGATACGGCCTGAGGATACAGCAACACCTGCTGCTCTCTCCAACAACTTCTCCTTCTCCCACACCCCTCGACATACTGGTAGGGGTGGGGGAACAGGTTTGCTCATTCATAATAACTGGACTTTTTCACCACAGGCTTCACTATGTAACAATACATCTTTTGAATTCCATGCCATTACTACAATGCAACCCACAAAATTACATGTTGTTGTCATCTATCGCCCCCAGGTCAGCTGACAAGCTTTCTTGAGGAATTGGATGTCCTGCTGTCCTCCTTACCAGAGGATGGCAGGCCACTTGTGGTTCTTGGTGATTTCAACATACACCAAGACAAACCCCAGGCCATTGAACTGAATACTCTTCTGGCCTCATTTGACTTGGAAAGACTACACACCACAGCAACTCACAGGTCGGGCAACCAGCTGGACCTCATTTTTACACGTAACTGTACCACCTCTAATATTCTTGTTACACCTTTACATGTCTCTGATCACTACTTTGTTCAATTCAACATGATTCTCCCATCCATTGTAAAACCGACCCCACCTTTGGTTTCCTTTCGCCGTAACCTCCGTTCCCTCTCACCCTCTCGCCTTTCCACTGATGTCTCTGCCTCTCTTCCCACAATAAATGTATTTTCCATGCTTGATGTAAACACTGCCACAGACACACTTAGCTCTACTTTAACAACCTGTCTAGACAACATCTGTCCTCTCTCCTCTAGACCAGCATGGACTACACCACCCAGCCCCTGGCTGTCTGACGTCCTTCGTGAACTTCGGACTGATCTCAGGGCAGCTGAGAGGAGATGGCGGAAATCTAAAGATCCAGCTGATCTAGGTAAATATCAGCTTCTGCTTGCAACTTTTTCAAATAACATTAAAACTGCAAAAACTTTATATTACCAGACCAAGATCAACAGCACCACAGACACTCGTAGCTTGTTTAGAACATTTAACACACTTCTCTGCCCTCCCCTTCCACCACCTGACACATCACTGAAAGCAGATATATTCGCCACATTTTTTACTGATAAGGTTACAGCCATCAGCAATACATTCACAGCACCACACCCTGGCTCCTGTATGCAACCCTTCTTTCCCTATGTTCTCTCCTTTAACTGACACTGAGGTCTCTAAACTCCTCCTCTTCAACCACCCCACAACCTGTTCCCTTGACCCCATTCCATCACACCTTCTCCAGGCCATCTTTCCGTCCATCCTACCAGCACTTACACACATAATTAACACATCCCTTCTCGCAGGCACATTTCCCACTACATTTAAGCAGGCTCGAGTAACCCCACTGCTGAAAAAACCTGCACTTAACCCCACACAGATAGAACACTACAGACCAGTCTCTCTCATCCCATTCATGGCAAAAACACTTGAAAGGGCAGTTTTCAATCAGATCTCCGCCTATCTCTCACAGAACAAGCTGCTGGATGACAATCAGTCAGGCTTCAAAAGTGGACACTCCACTGAGACTGCCCTGCTGTCTGTCATCGAGTCGCTGAGACAGGCGAAAGCTGAATCCAGATCATCCGTTCTGATTCTGCTGGACCTTTCTGCTACCTTTGACACAGTCAACCATCAGATCCTACTCTCCACCCTCTCTAAACTGGTTATCACTGGAACTGTGCTTGACTGGTTCAACTCTTATCTCTCAGAAAGGTCCTTTGAGGTAGCATGGAGAAGGGAAGTATCCAAGCCACACCAGTTACTTACTGGGGTACCTCAGGGATCAGTGCTTGGGCCACTTCTCTTCTCCATATATACAACATCACTGGGACCCATCATTCAGTCACATGGTTTCTCTTACCACTGCTATGCTGATGACACGCAACTCTACTTGTCTTTCCAGCCCAATGACACCACAGTGACCGCTCGAATCGCTGCCTGTCTGGCAGACATCTCAGCCTGGATGAAGGAACACCACCTTCAACTCAACCCTGCCAAGACCGAACTCCTTGTATTTCCAGCCAACCCGGCTGTTGAACACAACATCACCGTGCAGCTGGGTCCAACTACAGTTTCGCCTTCCAAAACGGTCAGAAATCTAGGGGTAACCATTGATGATGAGCTAAATTTCACAGACCACATTTCAAAAACTGCAAGATCATGTAGATTTACACTCTTCAATATCAGGAAGATAAGACCCTTCCTCTCTGTACATGCCACACAACTGCTCGTTCAGTCCCTTGTCATAACTAGACTGGACTACTGTAAGGCTCTCATTGCAGGCCTTCCTGCATGTGCTATTAGACCCCTGCAAATGATCCAGAATGCAGCAGCACGTCTGGTCTTTAATGAACCTAAGAGAGCACATGTTACACCACTCTTTGTCTCTCTCCACTGGCTCCCGGTTCATGCACGTATTAAATTCGTCGCCTTGTCGTACCAAAACAAAGAGGCACCAAAACACTTTCCCGGACTTTCAGTTTCATCATACCACGGTGGTGGAATGACCTTCCCAACTCAATCCGGGAAGCTAACTCACTCTCTATCTTCAAAAAACGGCTAAAAACACATCTTTTCCAAAAGCACTTAACCGGTCACTAAAAAAAATAAATAAATAAATAAATAAAATATTTACATTTCTTGTTGCACTTAAATCTGTTTTGTATACTATTCTGATGATGGTGAAACTTTGTAATATGGCACTTTTTGTACCACTGCCTCCCTAAGATGATTCGCTGATGTACTTCCTCTTTTGTAAGTCGCTTTGGATAAAAGCGTCTGCCAAATGAATAAATGTAAATCTATACATAAGGCTAGTAGTAGGGCAGTAGTGTTTCAGATACCTGTTTGGAAACAGTCCTTATATTTCCAATTCTATTTGGTGCCACTAATGGCACAGGAATTATACACTTTACTGTAAAGTATAGTGTCTCACTGAGTTGGTAGACTTCTACAAGTAAAATATTGTGGCTGACTTCTTCAGCTCTCTCTTGCCTCCTGATCCATTCATGCAGGACTGACCAATAGTTTTATCACATGTCCCACCCCTGTCTTCTGTCGATGAATCCCATTGCAAATTATCCAACAAAGACTAATCCATCTGATACTAATGAACAAAAAACTTGCTAAGGAGAAAGGTTCTTGTCATCCCGCCAAACGAAAAGGATGTTTTTCCATTATCTTCTCATAGTTCAGCATGACCTGGAAATGATTATTCCATTCTTATCAGTCTAATTAATATATTAGTGCATTATTAAAAAGCCATATTTAATTAATTGTTGGGGGCTCTAAAAAACTTATACTCTTGTCCCCATTTACCCTCCTCAGCGAAAGCTTTTTAAGCAAATGCTAATTGGAGACACTTTACTAGTCAGCACAATCTAAAAACGTTCTGTCCCAACATACACACAAACTCCTTGCTATTCTTTTTCAATCTCGTTCTGTTCTATAGCTTATGAATGTGCATAGACTGCAGTCGATTGCTTTGTTGATTATTTAAAAAGGCAATGAGGATGTGTGTAGATATAGAAGACAGAGATTGAGAGATGAAAAGAAAGAAAGGAGCATTAGCAAACAGAGGTGAAATTATAATGAAATACTAGACAGGTTTATGACCTAATTGATGCAAGTATGCCCACTTTGGAACAATGCACAAGTTGAAAATGTTTGCCTACATTCACAGCAAGAAGAATATGGTTGACATTTCTATTTTAGAATGCTAAACATTGTTACGTTTCCACATCATTTGGTTAGGAATGAGAATGACAACTGCATCTACATATATATTCTTTACATTATAAATGGAAGCTTTGTGTGGTCCGGAGCTGCTCCAATTTTTGTTGTTGTATGGGCACGACCTTAAAGCTGAGCTACTCAGTTATAGACCTAAATAAAAATAAATAAATAAATAACCTTAAACCTCAATTGGGCATGTTTATTAAATAGCATTGTGTTATATCCAGTGTTATGGAAGTTGTCATCTTTGATATTTGATTTAGTCACTCTCACAATTGTTACAGATGTTATTATCAGTTATATGCGACAATGGAAAAGAGGTTTGACTCTGTATATTCATTCATTAAGACATTATTAAATCTGCTCCTTCCTCGTCTTTTGCTTTCGAAAGACACAGCACACATCATCTTCACAGATCTTAAGTGCAGGTTGAGTAGGAGGAGGGGGGAGGAGGTGGGTTGCAGGAGGTGTTGGTGTTTGTGTGTAGTGAAGGTCAGAGTGGGTGTGGGGTATGAGATTGAGCCTTTCGAATCTGCAGTAGAACACATTCAGGTCATCAGCCAGACATTGGTCCACCACAGGGTTGGGGGTAGGAGTCCTGTAATTAGTAAGAGGTTTTAGGCCACTCCAGGTTCTCAGAGTAACTTCTTTTAGCCACTCTGATTTCCTTATTCAGTGTGTCCCTGGCCTGATTGTACAAGACTTTATCCCCACCCCTGTAAGCATCCTCTTTGGCATGATGAAGCTGTCTGAGTTTTCCTATAAACCATGGTTTATCATTGTTGAATGATAAAAAGGTCCTAGTAGGGATGCACATGTCCTCACAGAAACTGATGTATGATGTAACTTTTTTTTTATTTTTTTTATTTCTGCCTGTTGGTCAGAAAAAGATTAACCAGACAGTGATCAGAGAGTCTCAAAGCTGCTCTAGGGACAGAGCGATATGCATCCTTTATTGTTGTGTAGCAGTGATCTAGTATTTTCCTGCCTCTGGTGGGGCATGTAATGTGCTGTTTTTATTTGAGCATTTCATGTGTGAGATTTGCTTTGTTAAAATCCCCAAGAATAAAAATAAGTGAGTCCGGGTATTCTTCCCTACAAAGGCTAAGTGCAGTAACTACGCAAACAAAGAAACAGAGAAAAAGGCCTTTAAAGTTTTTATACCAGCCAGTCAAACATGTTATGGGTAGATTAGTGGTAATGCACTTATCCTGAAACTGGACATAATTTAACCCAGATATTTTTTCACAAGACAGAACATGTCAAAAAGCCCGTTAGAAGTCTTAACTCATTTTTGACCAAATTTGTAGTTACTGCACTTAGCCTTTGTAGGGCAGTATTGTTGTTCCATGTCTGTGATTTGATCAGCCAGCTGTTGCAGCACTGTGTTCCCACACACGTTTGGAGCGATGTAAACACCAGAATAAACAAAAAAAACTCCTGCGGCGAGTAGACAAACAAAAATAACAAAAGCAAAATAGCACACCGAGGTGGGCATCTGCGGCACCATCATGAGAATTATTGATGGAGCTCTAGCATTTACATTTGAAGTCAGAAGTTTACATACACCTACAGCCAAATACATTTAAACTCAGTTTTTCACAAGTCCTGACATTTAATAATGGAAAACATTGCCTGTCTAAGGTCAGTTAGGTTAAGAATGTGATATGTCAGGATAATTGTAGAGATAATTAATTATTTGAGGTTTTATTTCTTTGGTAATTATTCTTGAGGTTTCATTCCCAGTGGGTAAGAAGTCTACATACACTTTGTTAGTATTTGGTAGCATTGCCTTTAAATTGTTTAACTTGGGTCAAATATTTTGGGCAACCTTCCACAAGATTCTCACAATAAGTTGCTATAATTTTGGGCCCTTCCTCCAGACAGAACTGGTGTAACTGAGTCAGGTTTGTAGGCCTCCTTGCTCGCACATGCCTTTTCAGTTCTGTCCACAGATTTTCTATCGGATTGAGGTCAGGGCTTTGTGATGGCCACTCCAATACCTTGATTTTGTTGTCCTTAAGCCATTTTGCCACAACTTTGGAGATATGTTTGGGGTCATTGTCTATTTGGAAGTCCCATTTGCAACCCCCACAACAAGATACTGACACCCACATGCTTCATGGTTGGGATGGTGTTCTTCAGCTTGCAAGCCTCACCCTTTTTCCTCCAAACATAATGATGTCATTATGGCCATTTTGTTTCATCAGACCAGAGGACATTTCTCTCAAGATATTTGTCCCCATGTGAACTTGCAAACTATAGTCTGGCTTTTCTATGTCAGTTTTGGAGCAGTGCCTTCTCCCTTGCTGAGCAGCCTTTTAGGTTATGTCGATATAGGACTCATTTAACTGTTTCCTCCAGCATCTTCACATGTTCTGGGACTGATTTGTACTTTTAACACCAAATTAAATGAATCTCTAGGAGACAGAATGCCTCTCCTTCCTGAGTGGTACAATGGCTTTGTGGTCCTATGGTGTTTATTCTTGCTTACTATTGTTTGTACAGATGAATGTGGCTTCAGGCGTTTGAAAATTGCTCCCAAGGATGAACCAGACTTGTGGAGGTTCACAATATTTTTTCTGAGGTCTTGGCTGATATATTTTGATTTTCCCATGATGTCAAGGAAAGAGGCACTGATTTTGAAGGTAGACAAAATCAGTGAAATACAAAAATATAAATCTTGTATCTTAAAATACATCCACAGGTACACCTCCAATTCAGTATACCTCCAATAAGAAGCTAATTGGCTAATTGCCTGAAGGCTTGGCATCATTTTCTGGAATTTTCCAACTGCTTAAAGGCACAGTTAACTTAGTGTATGTGCACTTCTGACCCACTGGAATTGAGATATAGTCAATTAAATGTGAAGCAATCTGTCTGTAAACAACTGTTGGAAAAATCCCTTCGTAGTAGATGTCCTAAATGACTTGCCAAAACTATAGTTTGCTAATATTAAATCTGTGGAGCGGTTAAAAAATTTGTTCAATGACTTAAGTGTATGTAAACTTCTGACTTCAAATGTAGAATGGTATCAACCACTGGGGGGATAACCAATCATTTTAAAGAGTGCCCCATAGAGGGGCCATGGCCATAACTTCCACAAGTCTGGCCGGGGGTGCCAAATGCTGCCCTGTTCCTGAGACCTCATGTTCACTCTGACTGGAATCTCCCAAGGCATCTTTCCCAGGAAAGAGCCCAGATTTGAAGACCATCGATGCCCAGTGGTTCTGGGGACGAGAGAGAAAACCAGATGGGACAGTGTAATGTCACGCTCGAAGCGAACAGGTCCACTTGCGCTCTGATGAACCTCCTCCAGATTTGTTCCATAATCTGAGGATGTAATGTAATTCTCAGGGCGTCAAACCATGTCAGGATGCCCCCAAGTTCATCTGGCCCAGAACATGTATGGCTCGTAGTGATAATACATTGCCCCGTGCCCAAAGAAGAATGAGACATGCCAGCCTTAGGATAGCACGAGAGCGCACCCCTCCCTGGCGATTGATGTAGGACACCACCGTCCTGTTGTCCATCTGGCTGCTTCAACTTGTCAACACCGTCATTTTCATTATTATAATTTCATATAATTTGTAAATTGAGGAATCACTTTTGACATTTTAGTTTAGTTTATAGAGGCATCTTCAACTGAGGGGGAAAAATGGCTCCATTGTACAACACATAGTTATGATGGAAAAATATAACATTTTGTCAACTCCGTCAGAAGTTTCAGAATAGCATAAATACAGAAAAATGTTTTAATGTATTTTATCACTTAACTCCTTTACTGAACAATATTATTAGATAATTAAAGACTTTACACTTGTTGGATGAATCAAATTAAAATAACATGCTTTTTGGTGTGTCTGACATTTTCTGAATATTTGTTTTTTTTTTTTAAATAAAAACTTTTTCCCTTACTTTTTTCAGGACCTTTGTCTACAAATATATCCATTTGAAATAAATGTACTATTAAAATAAATAAATAATTAAACATGTTTTGTCCCTTATCTCAAGAATCAGCGGTCTGATTAACACCGAATTCTGTTATGCATGCCTCGAGACCCTTGGTCATGGAGACTCAGGAATTGTTTTTATAATGTTCCCTACCTAGAGCAAGCTGCGGGGGGAACTGAACATAATTCTGGTTGTCGGACATTCAAGGTGTGCACAATGGCAAATTAATTCGGATTCTGACCGAAGGGCAAACGGGAGAAATGGATATGTTTATACGATCCAATTTTGTTCCCTGAATGGGGCTCATATTTTGTTACACAGTCAGGCTCACATGTAGACCTATTTTTATTGTACATTGTGTTATATTACGATTGCCCTGATACCCTTGGTCATGGAGGCAGAAGCAAAACTTATTCAATGCTCGCTCGCCAGGGCAAATTATGGGGGAAACTGAGCTAAATTGGTGCACTGAAAAATTAAGACACTAAACCGGTCGCAGCATATAATGGTGGAACAACGTGTAGTACGTTATTGAGATTGCTCAACATTAATTATTTTAAAAAATATTTGAAGGAGGGGGTAGTGGGAGACACAGACACAACTTCTAGCATTCAAGGCATGAAGAACGGCGAACATGACTTGATAGTTAGCTAGATTCGGCTGGACCGAAGAATGCAGTCCTCTGAACGGGGTTGATACAAACCGCAAGCACTCATCTGTGAGACGCAATAAAAGTGGAGGGGTTTTTTGCTGACCTCAATTCGTAGAAGGAGGCACAAATTCCATTGTCTATCACCCTTGCAAACAAAAGCGGAGAAAAGGAAAGTCCAATAGGGGCCGGTGAACTCTAAGGCATTCCTTAATGCAATGTGCTTGGATGGACTGAAACATCATTGAGTAGAGCCAACCGAGAGCAAGAGAAAGGGTGCTTGCATTGTTAAATAACTGTCAGAAGAATAGTTTTACTCTTGTACGATATAAATAGCCTATATCTAAAACCTAGATATTATTATTAATAGGCTTTGATTTTTTTTTAGGTTTATTCAAATCAATAATCGACCATCTGTAATAAATTTAAAATTAGTATAAAGGAGGATATTTAGGATATTAACATTTACTTTCCTAATCTGTCATGTACTATCGACTGTCACTATGGCGAAGAAGAAATGCTTTATAAATTATATCATCATGAAGTCAGAAAGTGAGCAAAGTCAGAATATAGCACAGAATTCCATACACCCGAACCTGCTGCTTAAGGTTTCTATTAAGAATTACACAACATTCTTTTTTGCTGTATGTGATGCCATTAAAGAACATACGCGCTCTGCAGAATACCCTTAATAATGCGTGATATCATTACTTTGTATAAATTAGATTCCCGCGACCAGTATCATGATTGAACATATACATACGCACCACTGCTCTTTGCATAAGCACATAAAATATTTTTTTCAAACTGATTATTTTAGATCTACACAACCCCTTTCAATAGGATGTCAATTTCATTTGGATCCAGCTCAATAAGATAATTTTTGTGTTTACATGAAGGCTTTTCAATTCGATTAAGCTAGCAGTTGGGTTATAAACAGATTATTTATAGTGGAGAGGAAAGAAATAATAGGAAAAGTAGAAAGGAGAGAGGTCAAGAGAGAGAGAATGTGCATCTGCAGGGAGTTATGAGAACGGGCATGTTGTTTATCAGCCAGATGCAGTGAAAAATTATACAATGTGCTGTAAATTCAGCCATCATAAAATCATGCAGGAAATGGACCAGGTGATAGAGATGCAGTCGCCACACACAGGCCACAGAGGGACGGCGTAATCCTTTGAGACACGACCTCGACCGCACCACATCAGAATGCCTGATCGAAACACACCTTCAGTCATGTCAATTAGCAATAGCCTGGCAGGAGTGGGCACAGCTCTTAAAAGAGTATGTGAGTATGGCTAAGCCTAAGACATTTTCATTAGTCCCCACTAAACAATTCATTCTGACAGACTTATGAGTTGGGCCTTAATTCACTCCTTCACTGCCGTCTGATTAATTGCGCACTCAGTGGAAATTACTACTCCCCCAACCCCCTCAGCAGTTGATTTAAAGCCATGTAGACTACTGTTTTTAAACAGTGTCACATAATTATTACTTTTTTTACACTTTACATTGATTTGTTTAGTGAACAACACAAAGTTCATTGTGTTTTAAAAGGGGATGAAAATATCAATGTCTCAGCATTAAAGGTACTCATGAATAAACAAGGCTGTTATATCATGAATCCCATTTCAGATTGAGTCTCGCAAAATGCTGCCACTGGCAAAGTAAGGAATGAACCAATGAACAAAGGACAGATTTTCCTGCCTTATAACTATATTATTAAAACACTCTGAGATTCTCTATTCTGATTGGACAGTTCTGGCGTTATCTGGATAATATTTATGTATAATGACTGGTAAATTGTATAGCTGATCATTGACCCCGTTTACGTGCACTTTAGAAAATGGGTTCAGGCTTTTTGCAGAAAGTGGCATTCTGAAAGCCATGTAAACATAAAAGCAGTTTAACACACCTAGGTTTCTTCTGGAGAACGTCGCTTATCTGGCCATGTAAACACATAAGTGGTATTCTCCAGAAGAAACCTAGGTGTGTTAATCTGCTTGTAAAGTGATTCCTTGTTTGTTACTTACACAAGTGTTGCAGGTATATTATGTTGCTATGGAGAACACTTCTCTCTTACCGAGCCGTATGTATATGGGAGTTAAGAGTACACCGCTTATACAGTCCATGTAACAGGAATACAGATTTCTCACAATAAGCTGCGTTCTCACAATACACTGCTTTCTGGTATGTATGTAAATGCACTCATTGTCCCTGGCAAACAATTGAATACATAGCTGTGCTTAGGGTTCAGAATGAATGACTCTTATGAGCCAGTTTTTATGAATCTGTAAAGTGAAACACATGGCACGACAAGCACCCTATCCACACATAATAAAATAATATCAACTTTATGTATGGTACATTTATTAGGCTAATTGATATGGCAAATAGCTGTGTAATAAGTGGAATGATGTACAGTAAGCATAATTTTTTAAATATAATGTACAGTTAACAAATCATTAATCGCAAAAATAATCTCTTTAAGGGTTATACAAAACTTTTCCACCTTGCATTGGGGTCCTGATCACCCTGTCAGGGTTTATTTTGTGATAATGACGGTGACTCACTGTGTATTGTCCCTTTCAGAAGTCATACATAGGCCACGGCTATTTGAGTAAAGAAATAACTAATGTCACTGGGGAGTACTGGGTAGAAGCCATGTCAGAGGCCTTGCATTGTGCTTCCTGAAAATGTTGGCCCCATCATTTCATGCATTGTTTTTACAGTATAATAAAAATGGACTATGTGGACACTGTTGGAAATGGTCAGGGAGAATTAAAAGAATGAGAGAACATACATGCTGGACTAAGCAGCAGACACGTTGATCAATAAGAAATTAAATGATCACAGGAAGAGAACAAAGGGTTGCAACAGTCTAGAACAGGAATGTGCTATTAATCCAAATCCCAAGTTCCATGACAAATACATTGGGCCAACTCATATCCTACATCCATTTCAATCCCTGTCACTTGTGTGTGAACAAAAACCTTGCCAAGTGTTTGAAAGTAAGTTCAGAGTTCAAGGGAGTAAGTTTTCTTAAATCTTTCTCTGTAAAAGCCACCTTCTAATGACCTATTTTATGTCCATTCAGTTCTTAAAGTAGAGCTCAGTTAGCGTCAATTCTGGCTAGAGAAATAATCATTCTGAAAACCATCTTGGAACATTTTAGCCCAGATTTGTTTTAGGGCATCAACAAGTTGTTCTTTTTCCGAGAAGTATGCCTAACATTAGACACAGTTCATGCAAAGGGAAAGCACTTATTTATTAAAAGAGTCAGATTTTAAATGAAAATGGCCATTTACTGGTTCAGACATATTGAAGCATCATCGTGCATATTTGTCTTAAAATTTGAAAAAAATCGGTGAAGACCAGTGACACTCCAAAACTCTAAAGCACTTCTGCATGCACGTTGGTAAAGTGTACAGTACACGTTAAACCTGTAATCAGGGGTAATTACTCCCACTCTTAGAAAACTCACCAGAGTGCATTTGGTTCCAGTGGTATGTTTATTGTGAGTTTCGCGAGATTATCACAGCTCAAGGTTTATCATATTAAAAATGTCAGAAAAAGAAAGTTTAATTGGTGTATGCAAATTAAATATTTTCTGTGTTGTAAATCTCCAAGAAATATTAATATTTCATAAGAAAAAGATTGCCAAAGATTGGTGAACATGTGGCCAGATTTTGGTCTATGGTGACCAAGGACACCCCTGGCCACCCCTTTGCTACGCATCTGTTGAAGACCTAAAATATCTGCCAGTTTTGTACAAAAAAAGAGTTTGGGAATTATGGGATATCACAAATAATAATTTGTTAATTTCACTTTATCAAAACAGATAAGCTGATGTCATAATAAATTGACATTTCGTCTCAAAAAGGGACAAGAGAACAAGCTGTTGGCAGGAGGATTGCATTTGTCTTTAAAGGCAAGAAAGGCAAAGAAAATATGTTTGTACTTCTTGAATAATCTATATAGGGGCTTTTAAAGTTTTCTTTCCCCACTCCCCTCAGCAACAGTCTACTGAGTCTTTTCTCCCTACTGTCTCCCTGGACAGAGTTGGGGGTGTGTCCTGGCCAAAGACAAAGGTACATTTGCAGAATGCCGATAAAAGCTGCCTATGTTTAGCCAGCAGCAGCATGCAATATGCTGTTAATGTTCCCCCGCCTGCAGGGAGTTTGGTGTAGCAGACAGGATGTGTAATGGATTTAAAGCATTAGGGCTGATTTTGGAGCAAGCCTTTTTACTATTTCTCCCCACTCTTTGCATTGTTCCCCCCTCTGTGTTTTTGTTCTCAGAGTGACTGGATGAAGGAAATTTGGGCCAGTAAATAACAACTCATCTGGTTCATAATGAAGCACCAGTGCATTTTGTACGCCACGGTGACTGTACAAATATAATAAATGACTCACTTTGGGATGTGCAAGAGATGTGGTGAGAATACACTAGATTGAAGATGAACCTGCAAAGGTATTGAGATGGACAGAGTCTATGTTATAAATAACGTCCTACTGCATCATATCAATAAACCAGTCATGCTAGCATATACAAATACATACACATCCTAAAATACATAGTAGGCCTACATTTTGTCTCAGTTATTTTTCTTCCCACTTGCACACAAGTAAAACAATATAAAACAATGACACACAGGCAGTCCTGCAGTTCATTTAAACCTTTATCTTCGATAAAAGATCATGGGAACTACCTGTAGAGCTTTAAAACCTGCTCCCTTTCCATTAGGAAACCAGGAAACGAGAAATGCCCAGAGCAAAATAACTCATCCATACAGAGACAAGGCAGCTAAGGTCACAGAGGCCATGGATGGGGACTGAAATGATGACATATGCTTTTTGAAATTTGATGTCAGATGCATCATAAAAACTCACACACTTACACTCTTTGATAGTTGCATTAATATTCCCCTCTCACACTGTTATTCTGTGTACTCCAATTAAACATGTGGTCTCGTTGATAAGTAGGCACACATGTGCAGTCCTCATAGACTGAGTAATTTAATGCAAACTGAGTTGGAAGCCTACTGGAATCATACATGCAGAGAAACTACCAAGGGAAGTAATGCCAGAACCGCTATTCTTTTATTATAAACTGTATACTCACACCCTCAGACAGGAAGTAAGACCAAACACTTTTGGCTCAAAAACTCTTGGAAATTAAACTACTCTAAATGAAAATGCACAGTCCATTTACACTAGGCCACAAATGGTAAATATGTCTCCACAAAATGGATATAAATGCAATCTAAAATCCTGCGCTATAATATAATAGAATTCACTTCTATGATGACACAACTGCCAGTGATGTGGCTCATTTAATTGAAAACAGGAGGTGGCTAAAATAGCTTTACGGTAAATAAGGCAACATCTGTTGTTTGCCACATTTTATTTGTCGATGCTTTTTTAGCATTTGTGGATTTTGCGTTTCCTAATCTTTTGTATGCACATATGTGGCCTGAACAACAAAATGCATTTAGATTTGACCTGGCCAAGTTATGTCCTGTATCCATTTCCTGTCTGACTGAATTGCAATTGTAGTAGGATAGGCTGTCACCTTAATGTTTCTAATGTGTGGGTAATAGGGATGTGCCCAAAGCCGAATACCTTAATCGGAAAGGCATGGATAAAGACTTCAAATGAATAATGGACTCTCCGAATAATATAAAAAATATTAGTTATAAAAAAGTACAAGGAAAAGCACCATTTTAAATAAACATATAAAAAATTAATGAATTTGTGCAGCCAACATTTCTAAAGTGTAATGAATGAAAATGTCCAACTTCCCCAACGCCCCATAAGACATCATATAAATTTTTGGTTCCCGGCATCCCTGAAGGGGGCAATCTAAATGTGATAAACAAGACCTGTGGAGCACCTATTCCAGTACAGAGTAATTAGTACCCGTAGTGGGTCTGGTCGGGAATTCCTCCACCAAATTCATGAGACAGAGGGCTAGGGAGGAAGGACAACCAGGGAGCACGAGTTTTGTGGGCTTGCCTGGGAGTAAGAGCACACATGTTGCTCGGACCTGACAAAACACGGGACGAGACCAACTGAACCTGAAGATTATAGAATCTCGCAAATATATTGGATATTGCCCATCCCGCCACTCTGCAGATGTCTGCTAGAGAGGTGCCATTGGCCAGTGCCCACGAGGATGCCACACTCTTCGTAGAGTGTGCTTGAACCTGCAAACACAGGCTTGCCCACTGGGTCTTCAACGCCATTGTATTGGCCTATCAGACCCAGGCCATGCCTATGTTTGGAGATAGCGCCATTGCATTAGCCTATCAGACCCAGGCCATGCCTCTGTTTGGAGACAGCGTTCCCTTTCCGCTGTCCGCCAAAGCAATCAAAGAGCTGCTCGGAATGTCTAAAGTACAGTCTCTATGTGTGGTCCAAATAGGTGCGCAAAGCACACACCGAACACAGCAACAATAAAGCTGGGTCTGCCTCCTCCCAGGGCAGTGCTTGCAGGTTCACTACCCGGTACCTGAGGGGGGTTGTTGGAACCTTGGGCACGTAGCCCGGTCGGGGTCTTAGGATGACATGGACATCTGCCGGACCAAAATCCAGGCATGTGTCACTGACAGAGAACGCTTGCAGGTCCCCAACCCTCTTGATGGAAGTGAGCATAATCAGGAGGGCCATCCATGCTCCATAAAAGGTTTAAATGCTCCATAGACTATTCATCTATTCAGAATATTCCTCCTAATGTAAAACAAAGAAACTGAGACATGCTTTATTCCTCTTCTTTAAACTGTGCTAAATGTGAAAATGGTAAGTGTTCTTGAACTCTGTTAAGGTGCTATATACATTTAACATTATTATTACTATTACTACTATTATTATTACTATTATGGTAACATGGTGCGGCAGGATCACTGACTTGGACATGGTAGCCGTGGATGCTGACTCGTTGGCTGTGGCAGGCATGAGCACTGGCTCGTAGTACAGAGGGGGGCCTGGACCGAGGATCAGAGGTGGGCCTGGACCGTGTAGCAGAGGTGGGCCTGGACCTTGGAACAGAGGTGGGCCTGGTCCTTGGAACAGAGGCGGGCCTGGATCTTGGAACAGAGGTGGGCCTGGACCATGGAGTAAAGGCTTGCTTGTGACATGGCTTGGAGCAGACTGAAGCTTGGCTGTGACATGGCATGGAGAAGGCTATGGTGTTTCTGTGACATGACCTAGAGCAGACTCAGGCATGGCTGTGACATAGCATGAAGCAGGCTGAGGCGTTGTTGTGACAGACTCAGGCGTTGCTGTGCATGGCATTGAGCAGGCTGAGGCATTGCTATGACATGACCTGGAGCAAGCTCAGGATCTGGGGTAGAAGGTGGCATAAGCTCTGCAAACATGATGTGAGACCCTGGCTTGGCAACCATGACATGGGACCCTGGCTTGGTGGCCATGACGGAGAACTCTGGCTCGGCGGTCACGAGGGGGAACTCTGGCTCGGCGGCCATGACGGGGAACGCTGGCTCGGCGGCCATGACGGGGAACTATGGCTCGGCGGCCATGACGGGGAACTCTGGCTTGGTGGCTATGACGAGGGACTCTGGCTTGTTATCCACATCACCCACAGTGAAAGTTAAACCACTTACAGTATATGCAGGGAAATGTCGATATATTGAGCCAGACTGAAGGTACTCCAAGTGCCAGGCATTCTGGAGTGCATCGGCTCATTCCAACCTGCACGAAAAACTTGTTTAAGGGTGATATCATTAAATTCCACCTCGTATGCCAGGATGCAGAAGTCTATGGAATGCTTTCTTTGATATAGACGTATTAGTAGATCTGCTGTCATTTTGGGGGGTCAGCTATTCTGTGACATAGGCTGGCAAGCAATGACAGGCATGAACAGATGATGTTCATAAAGTGTAGAATCCAAGTGCAGTTTATTACTTGAAGTGTGGCGAATCCAGAAACATGAATCCAAACAAACAGACTTGACTTGACTTGACTTGACTTGACATTAAACATCAACTTGGACTTGACTTGTTTTGTCTTCACGTGCCTTGTCTTAAGTATGTCAACACAAACAAACTACAAACAATACCTCAACTTGATCCAATGGAAACATGAGATTTAAATACATGGACATGGGAAAAATAAACGTGCAGGGGGGAGTGGTCTGGGACCGTTCTACAACAGAGGGTAGCGAGAGCGGAGGAGCGAGGAAGCTGGGCTTCGCACATGCCCGCGGAACCAATTAAGACCGGGGAAGCATAGTGGACCTCCGTGCGTCAGGCTCAGACTGGGCGGCAGACCCAAAGGTGGCGGCCCAGGCGAGTTATCCGCATCCGATGCCGCTGTTACGCTCTCCGATGCAGCGGTGATGTCATCATCCAATGCCGGGGAGCTCGAGGGACCAGACGGTAGGCTGTTAAGTGGACCGCACTAATCCCGAGCTCGGGGGAAGCAGGCAAGCGTGCCGGGGAGGCGGGAGGTTTCGAGGGGATTTACCCGGCGAAAGCGTCCCGTTATTCTCCCCAGATCGTCTCTTTCATCGCCCGCGGCACCTGCCTCAATCCCGTAGGAAGGAGGCGAGGCGCGGGGGCGGCTGAAATGGCTCTCTCTCTCACTACAAGAGAAAGCAGAGATTGCAACGCTGCCGCGGTTATGTTCTCACACTGAAAACATAACCCATTAGAGAGAGAGCTCATCCCGAGCTCGGAAGGAAACAAGCAAGCATGCCGGGGAGGCGGAGGGTTTCGAGGGGGTTCACCCGTCGAAACGGAGCCTGTAATTGTCCCCGGATCATCTTCATCGCCCGCGGTTCCTGCCTCAATCCCGTAGGAAGGAGGCGAGGTGCGGGGGGCGGCTGAAGTGGCATTCTCTCACTACAAGAAAAAGCCTACGACCGCAATGCTGTCATGGCTATGTTCTCGTACTGAAAACATAGGCCATTCATAAAAACGCTGCCTGCGTGTGATCGCAACCCAGGTATGCAAGGCAGTTTTTATGACCGTCAGAGGTGGGGAGAATCAACCGCATCCAGAAACTACACGGGTGGAAAAATCGTCTTTAAAAAGACGCGTCCTGAGAAGGACGTTCAAGGCCATTATGTTTTGCTCTTTTTTAGAGCGAAATTACTCTTTTTGTATAACGCTTTCGAGTTGTCTGCGCTGTCGAAACGCCCAGGGGCAAGAATACACAGCCGTGCACGAAGGAGAAAGCCGCTGTTGTGCGCCGTAAAGTCCAACAGCATGCAGAGCGTCAGAGGATTTAAACAGGAACTTGGTGTGTAACTCGCAGCAGACTGCATGCACGACCATCGGCTCCGAAGAAATTTTCTGAATTAACTCCCATATTCGCCCTGCTTAAATGCCCGTATGTCTGGGGGCGGGATATGCAAATACCGTCTGCCAACTTCTCATTGGCCTTTTTTCATAGAACAGAGGTATATATCGGCGCTCAAGAGAGACCCCTAGTGTCGCTTCTCTGACACAACGTGGAGAGAGCGACAGAAGGGGAACTAAAATTCTGTTTCATGCATATATTACTGCTGCAAACAAGGAAACGTCTTGGTTTCTAATGTAACCTCTCTTCCCTGATGGAGGGAACGAGACATTGTGTTGATGAAGTGACACTAGGGGTTCGATCTCGAGAGCCCCAATCACCTTTGCTTAAAATAGAAAAGGCCTATGAGAATTGGCGAGTGGAATTTGCATGCCACTCTCCGCTCAGGACATACGGGTATAAAAGGACATGGCGTGCATCACTCATTCAGATTTACGATGAGGAGCCGATAGAGAGTCCTGGCCATGTCAAATCAAATCAAATCACTTTATTGTCACACTACCATGTACACAAGTGCAACAGTAGGTGAAATTCTTGTGTGCAGGTCCGAGCAACATAGCAGTCATGACAGTGACGAGACATATACCAATTACAGTAAACAACATACTTGAACAACACAATTTACATATCAGATGTACACATACTTACACAACACAATAATTATATACAATGTACAGTAAACAATACACACAATATAGAATACACAATACAATAAGTAAAGAGTATACATTATAAGTAGTTGTATTGAGGAGAATATGCTGACAGTCCAGTGTGAGATTATAGACTAATAAAGTGCAGTGCAAATTATTGATCATGAGAGACTGCTTGGGGGAAGAAGCTGTCATGTAGTCGGCTGGTGCGGGTCCTGATGCTGCGATACCGCCTGCCTGATGGTAGCAGTGAGAACAGACCATGACTCGGGTGGCTGGAGTCTCTGATGATCCTCCGAGCTTTTTTCACACACCGCCTGGTATATATGTCCTGGAGGGAGGGAAGCTCACCTCCGATGATGTTTCTGGCAGTTCGCACCACCCTTTGCAGGGCTTTGCAGTTGTGGGCGGTGCTATTGCCATACCAGGCGGTGATGCAGCCAGTCAGGATGCTCTCTACAGTACTGGTGTAGAACCATGTGAGGATATGGTGGTTCATTCCAAACTTCCTCAGCCGTCTCAGGAAGAAGAGGCGCTTCACAACGCCTCAGCGTAATGTGGACACCGAGGAACTTGAAATTGCTGATTCTCTCTACCGGTGCTCCATTGATGGTGATGGGGCTGTGTTCTCCATTTTTCTTCCTGAAGTCCACTACAAGCTCCTTGGTTTTACTGACGTTGAGGGAGAGGTTGTGCTCCTGACACCAGCGTGTCAGAGTGTGCACCTCCTCTCTGTAGGCTCTTTCATCATTGTCAGTGATCAGACCTACCACCGTCATATCGTCAGCAAACTTAATGATGGCATTGGAGCTATGTGTTGCCACACAGTCATGTGTGTATAGTGAATACAGGAGTGGGCTGAGAACACAGCCATGCGGGGCTCCAGTGTTGAGGGTTACGCCGGTTTCACACTGCACGCGTTAGCAGCGTAGCAGCGCAGGAGCAGTGCGTACGGTGAGCGGAAGCAGGACACGCGCGTTTTGCTTTCATACTGGCAGCGTTTGACGCGCGCGGCGTGTTTACAGACAAAGTAGGCTACTCTATAATGGGTAAGTTGGCATTGCTTTATTTCGTTTTCAAATACATTTATATTATATTATTATAATAATATTAATATAATATTATATAACTTTTGGTTCATCTTTGTTTTTGTTGACCGTGTAGAGTTGTTGATAGAAGGAAGGCAATTGCGCTGTATTTGCTATTACGAAGACTACGGAAAAGACGCAGACTTTGGGTTCACTCCATGAACCGACGAAGGAGAGAATATGGTGCATATTACCATCTCGTCGCCGAACTCCGTCTTGACCGTGACCGACACCTAAACTACTTCAGGATGAATGCAGAGCAAGTGGATCACATTCTTTCCCTGATTGGAGGCCAACTAACAAGGCAAACAACAAACTACAGGCAGTCCATTGAACCCAAGCAGTGACTTGCATTTACATCTGCTTCTCTTATTTATGTGTGCTTACTGTGTGCAAAATGTAAATAAATGCTTACATTTGTTGTTTCTTGGAGAAAGATTTTTTATTTAGATTGTTGAAATGTCTGATACACATCTAATTTACAAACATTACCCATCACGAACATCTTAAAGATAATTCATAAATGTGTGTAATAACAAACTGCACAGTTTCTCGAAAATTCAACAAAATCATGCATACTGAATGTGTGCTATAATAACATGTCTATTCTATTTCCCTTTCTATATTGAGTTAAGTTGTTTGGGCCAGGGAAAGGTTGTCAAAAACACTTTTAAATTACTTACCATCGGCACCAAGTGCTACTGCAACTTCATCCCATGCCTTTTCCTTTGCCTGTGAGTCTTTATAAAGCATATTTCGTGGATCATAAATAACTAAACGTTTCTCAACCTCCACAATGAGACGAGTGTCGTCCATTATTATATTTTCAGGTGCACTCGACCATGCCACCACGTGCTTTTATGATTGTCAGCATGACATCCTTATGACAAATATATATATATATATATATATATATATATATATATATATATATATATATATATATATATATATATATATATATATATATATATATATATTAGTTATGTGTATATACATTTATACATTAAATTAATCTAACTTAAACTATACTGGCAGTAAATTATTTAAACTTGTTTTTGTAGTTTGGGCAACAAGTTTGTTTTTGGACATTTGTTATCTTTTTAAATTGATGAAGGTCATTTGATTGACAATAGATATCATCAATGCGCTTTTGGTAACTGCTGTGTATTTTTGCCATGCATTGTCACTTTAATTCAGCGTAAGCCGCACGTCAAAAATAGACAGGACGCCGAAACGATCGCGGCACTGCTGCTCCTGCTCTGCTCCTGCTACGCGCTGCCGCGCCGCCTCTGCGTGCGGTGTAAATGCTCTAATCTGTTAACATGGGCGCCGAAAAAAATACGCGCTGCTTACGCGCTGCTAACGCGTGCAGTGTGAAACCGGCGTTAGTGATGAGGAGATGTTGCTGCCCATTCTAACCACCTGACAGGAAATCCAGGATCCAGCTGCACAGCGAGCTGTTTAAGCCCAGAGCCCGGAGTTTCTCATCAAGTTTGGAGGGCACTATGGTGTTGAATGCTGAGCTGTAGTCTACAAACAGCATTCTCACATATGTGTTCCTTTTTTCCAGGTGGGAGAGAGCAGTGTGTAGTGTAGATGCAATGGCATCATCAGTGGAGCGGTTGTTGCGGTAGGCAAACTGCAATGGGTCCAAAGAGGTGGGCAGAACAGAGCAGATGTAATCTCTGATTAACCTCTTAAAGCATTTGCTGATGATGGGAGTCAGAGCAACAGGACACCAGTCATTTAAGCAAGTGATTGTGGCTTGCTTCGGTACAGGCACAATGGTTGATGTTTTGAAGCACGTGGGGACTACAGACAGGGAGAAGGACAGACTGAAAATGTCCGTAAAAACACCTGCCAGTTGATTCGCGCACGCTCTGATGACGCGGCCCGGAATGCCATCTGGACCCGCGCTCTCAGCTCGCAGAGCTTGTTGTCCAGAGACTGAACATTTTCCAGAAGTATACTGGGTAGCGGGGGTCGATTTGCACGACGTCTTACTCTGATGAGTACACCGGCTCTTTTTCCCCTTTTCCTTCTGCGTTTCCGCGGCAGAGCAGCCCAGACAAAGGGCTCTGCCGGTGTGTTTGTAAACAGCGGGTCGGCGTCGAGGAATTTAAAGTCCGGTTTTCGATGTGTAATTGTAGAACCAATGTCCAAAAGCGTTTGTCTGTCGTAAACAATAAGGCAGACAACATCCAAGACAAAAAAACAAAACAACAAACCGCAGTGTTGTATCGGAGCTTGCAACGTAGCAGCCATACTCAGCGCCATCTTGAGTCCAAAAAAGCGGCCTGTTCAGCGCTGCAGTAGGACAGACACAACGTCTCAGTCCCTCCATCAGGTAACAGAGGTTACATCAGTAACCAAGATGTTCTCTGTCTGTCACTCACTCGATGTTGTGTCGATGTAGTGACACTTTGTTTCCTATAGGAAAGGCTGCAGGCACTGAACCTTGTCACGAGGTATGGAAGAGTGGACACAGGCAAGCACAGGCGAGCACTCAACCCCATCATGACCTGCCAGTGAGTTAGGTAAGGCATCTCCCTAGTCCCGATAAGGGGGGAGGAGGCACTTACCCAAGTTGGCTACCGGTGGTGCCTTTCTAAATTTGCTGTTAAGCAATTTCTCACCAAGCACTTTCAAGAATAGCACTGGGAAGTTCTCTTCCCTCTCTAGGAAGGAGAGCACTACGGAGACCACATCCTGCCGGAGGGAGGTTAACCTGTGGAGATACCTCACATGGACATACTAACGGGGAAGTTCACATATGGAATGATACCACAGGAGGACCCTATCTACAGAGAAGGTATGCAGCGCAGTGGCCGAGGCAGAGAAAGCTCTGAAAATGGGAAAGACAGGGTTCACCTAAGGGGAACCCGATCAGTGGAAACTAATCATACGGGATTACCATGGGGGAATCATCACACATGGAGCACTGAGCCAGAGCACACAGGCTCACCTGAAAAACAGGAATACCATGAGTACTGGCCCTGGTGGCGTTACTCCTCCGCCAAGTTAGTCACCAAACAGTGCTTAAGAATTAAAGAGGCATCCGAGATTCACCAGATATTGGGAACTGTTGTGGACAAAAGGTGCACATTATCACCTTTGAAAAAGGGAAAAGTCCCAATGCAAGCAGTACACCCAACCGGCCGCCCGGCCTACCTGCTGCTACCATGTAACACTCAGGTCGAAACCGGCTCTATGTGTAGGTTGTAAAACCTCGCAAAGGTATTAGGTTTAGCCCAACCTGCAGCTCTGCATATGTCTGCTAGCGAGGCCCCCCTTGCCAGTGCTCAGGAGGACGCAACACCTGGGAGATGGGCACATTAAGAAAGCGAACTTTCTCTTCATCACACATCTACAAAAGATTGAGCCACAGGTGCCACTCTTGGACAACGAGAGTGGACATCGTCTGGCCCAGGGCACATGGCGTGACTTTTATCGTACGTAAGGCGAGGTCAGTCGCAGTGCGCAGTTCCTGCATAAGCCCTGGGTCGGTCCTACCCTTGTGCAGATCTTTTAGCGCCTTGGCCTGGTGGACCAGCAGGATGGCCATGGCATGCAGGTTGGAAGCGGCCTTGTAAGCCTTCATCATTAAAGAGGAAGGGATCTTACAGGCCTTGGAAGGGAGCCTTGGTCGGTCACGCCAGGTGGCTGTGCCCTGTGGGCATAAATGCACAGCTATGGCATGCTCTACCTGGGGAAGCTCGACATATCCCTTAGCTGTTCCACAGTCAGGGTAGTCAGAGCCTGCGAAGCTTGTACAGGCAGTAAAAGGTGCCTTCCATGACTTTGACTCCTCTTGCACTTCCAGGAAGTAAGGCTCCA